>NC_056584.1:421560-1044060 GCF_018340385.1 Cyprinus carpio
GTATGCTAATGATTTACAAATGTGTTGTAAGTTCTCTTAAAAACAATCAATAAATCAAACAGATCATTAGTAGATGGTTTGTAAGTTATTAGTTGATACATTATAAATCATTGAAGTATTTATGCCAAAATTGTTTTGTATCATTATCTCAATAAACAATTGCTAATGATCAAATTATGAACTAACCATTAGTAAATTATCAGTATATGATTTATTGACTTAGTTGTAAGCTGGTCTGTGATCAAAAGAACAAACATGCAGGTATGCTAAAGCACAATTTTTAAGAAGAGTAATTTATGTGTTTTGAAGTGGATAAACATTTATAAATGCCTTACAAATTTATAAATGCCTTGCCTTAGTTGTGTTAAATCAGGGGTGTCAAACTCAGTTCCTGGAGGGCTGGAGTCCTGCAGAGTTTAGATTCATCCCTAATTAAACACACCTGATCCAACTAATCAAGTCCCTAAGGCTTATTTGAAAACTAAATGGTATGTGTGTTGGAGCAGGGCTAGAACTAAACTCTGCAGGGCTCCGGCCCTCCAGGAACTGAGTTTGACACCCCTGTGTTAAATCCTTTCAATCATCAGCACAGACTTGTGTTCTGTATGGAGTGTGTGGGATCTAATGCTAAAGTGAACCTCTCAATCGGTTTACCTCCACTGAAGCTCAGAGTTAAAGACTCCATGTGTGTCAGAGAAGACCCTCACCAGTCAGTACTTACTGCACAGTTTAAGTGCTGCGCAGTAAGTGCTGCACTATACAGTGTATCTATAAAGTGTTCAACACCTGTTATAGATGATGTGTAAACACATGAATAAATCATTTACAAAGCTTTCTGCATCCCCTTATCTAAAGTGTAAACTATTCATCACTTCTAAATGTGTTACATATAATTTGCAGATCTTTATAAATTATGTACAAACTGCAGTTTGTAAATTTACCATTTATTTGCCATATGCAAAGGTTCTGGTATACCTTTCAGTTACAGGATATAAAAATTTATATGACACCCTTCACACAGAGAGAACGTGCTTTCAGAGAGCTTTTCATTTAGATGCCCAGGATTGAGATATAATATTTCAAGATATTTCTCGATTTCTTTTTTGTACTTCTGCTTTAATATGTGTGTTATTTATTGGTGTTTTGACGGTTGTGTGTTACTGTATTTTTCGACCTTTCAAATCATAGAAGGATGTGTAGAAAAAGAGATATGGAACATTATTTGATTTAGAGGGCTATAAAGACCCCATTTTTAATAAGTAGAAGAAATGAATGGTCAGTTCTTATACTGGATGTCCCATTCTACATGCACACCTCCTATAAAACCATTTTACTGCAGCATTTTCGAGATATGACACATCGTTACACTTTAAAGGGCTATAAAGACCCCATTTCTAATAAGCAGAAAAATCTAATGGTTAGTTCTTTTACGGGACATCTCATACTATATGCACACCTCATATGAAACCAATTTACTGCAGCATTTTTGAGATATGGGACCATATGGAGCTTTAGAGGGCTATAAAGACCCCATTTCTAATACTTAGAAAAAAACCAATGGTCAGTTCCTATAAGGGACGTTCCATACTATCTGCACACCTCATATTAAAAAACATTTTACTGCAGCATTTCTAAGATAGGACACATTATTACATTTTAGAAGGCTATAAAGACACCATTTCTAATAAGTAGAATAAATGAATGGTCATTTCTTATATGTGACTTCCTATACTATATATACACACCTCACACGAAACCATTTTACTGCAGTGTTTTTGAGATATGGGATATTATTCTACTTCAAAGGCCTATTAAGACCTCATTTCTAATAAGCAGAAAAAGCTAATGGTTAGTTCTTATATAGGACGTCCCATACTATATTCACACTTCATATGAAACCATTTTACTGCAGCATTTTTTGTGACATGACACATTATTACATTTTAGAGGGCTATAAAGATACCATTTCTAATAAGTAGAATAAATAAATGGTCAGTTTTTATACGGGACGTCCCATACTACATGCACACCTCATACGAAACCATTTTACACCAGCTTTTTGAAATATGGGCCATTATCCTACTTCAGAGGCCTATAAAGACCCCATTTCAAATATGCAGTAATAGCTTATGGTTAGTTCTTATGCAGGATGTCCCATACTTATATGCAGACCTCATATGAAACCATTTTACTGCAGCATTTTCAAGATAAATAATTTATTACACTTTAGAGGGCTATACTTTCTTATAAGTAGAAAAAGCCAATGGTCAGTTCCTATAAGGGACGTTCCATATCATATGCACACCTCATATGAAACCATTTTACTGCAGTGCTATTGAGATTTGGGACCATATGGCACTTTATAAAGACCCCATTTCTAATAAGTAGAAAAAAACAACAACGGTCAGTTCCTATAAGCAACGTAACCATATTATATGCACACCACATATAAAAAACATTTCAAACTGCAGCATTTTTGAGATATGACACAACTGAGGGCTATAAAGACCCCATTTATAATAGGTATAATAAATAAGTGGTCAGTTCTTATATGTAACATCCCATACTATATACACACCTCACATTTAATGTTTAACCTCATATTTAACCATTTTACTGCAGCACTTTTGAGACATTACTCTATTTCAGAGGCTTATAAAGACCCCATTGCTAATAAGTAGTAAATTCCAATAGCTCTTTTATGGGACATCTATATGCATATATACTATATGTTCACTTCATATGAAACCAATTTACTGCACAATTTTTGAGATACGGGACATTTTTCTACTTCAGAGGCCTATAAAGACCCCATTTCTAATAAGCACACCTCATATGAAACCATTTTACTGCAGCATTATTAGACACATTATTAAATTTTAGAGGGCTATAAAGACCCCATTTCTAATAAGTAGAAAAAGCCAATGGTCAGTTCCTATAAGGGACATTCCATACAAAATGCACACCTCATATGAAACCATTTTACTGCAGCATTTTTGAAATATGGGACCATTTGGTGCTTTAGAGGGCTATAAAGACCCCACTTCTAATAAGCAGAAAAAACAACAACAGTCAGTTCCTATAATGGACATTCCATATTATATGCACACCTCATATAAAAACATTTTACTGCAGCATTTTTGAGTTATGACACATTAGAGGGCTATAAAGACCCCTTTTCTAATAGGTAGAATAAATGAATGGTCAGTTCTTATACGTGGCATCCCATACTATATGCACACCTCATACGAAACCATTTTATTGCAGCATTTGTGAGATATGACACATTATTACATTTTAGAGGGCTAAAACGACCCCATGTCTAATAGGTAGAATAAATGAATGGCCAGTTCTTATACGGGACGTCCCATACTATATGCACACCTCATATTAAACCATTTTACTGCAGCATTTTTGAGACATCACTCTATTTCAGAGCCCTATAAAGACCCCATTGCTAATAAGTAGTAAAACCCAATAGTCAGCTCTTGTATGGGACATCCCATACTATATTCAGTCCTCCTATAAAACAATTTTACTGCAGGGTTTTCGAGATATGACACATTATTACACTTTAGAGAGCTATAAAGACGCCGCAATTAATAGAAAAATGCACTCCTCATATAAAAACATTTTATGCACTCCTCATATAAAAACATTTTACTGCAGCATTTTTGAGATATGGCACTTTAGAGGGCTACTGTATAAAGACCCCATTTCTAATAAGTAGAATAAATGAATGGCCTGTTCTTATATGGGACATCCCATACTATATGCAAACCTCATATGAAACCATTTTACTGTAGCATTTTTGAGATATGGGACCATATGGCACTTTAGAGGGTTATAAAGACCTCATTTCTAATAATAAATAGAAAAAACAATGGTCAGTTCCTATAAGGGACGTTCCATACTATATGCACAGATCATATAAAAACATTTTACTGCAGCATTTTTGAGATATGACACATTATTACACTTTAGAGGGCTGTAAAGACCCCATTTCTAATAAGTAGAATAAATGAATGGTCAGTTCTTATACAGATGTTCCATATGCACACCTCAAACGAAACCATTTTACTGCAGCATTTTTGAGAAATGGGACATTATTCTATTTCAGAGGCCTATAAAGACCTCATTTCTAGTAAGCAGATTAAAGCAATGGTCAGTTCTTATACGGGATGCCCCACACTATATGCACACCTCATATGAAACCCATTTTACTCCAGCTTTTTCGAGATATTATACATTATTACATTTCAGAGGCCCATAAAGACCCCATTTCTATTAAGCAGAAAAAAAAAACAATGATCAGTTCTTATACGGGACATCCCATACTATATGCACACATCAAACCATTTTACTGTAGCGTTTTCGAGATTTGGGACATTATTACACTTTAGAAGGTCAGAAAGACCACATTTCTGTAAGGTAGTAGACATGAATGGTAAGTTCTTATAGCTGATATTTCAGATCATATGCACACTAAATGAAGCCATTTTAGAGAAATTCACCATTATTTCACCTCAGAGGCTCATAGAGAAGTGTAATCTAGTAAGTAAAAAAATAGAGTTATAAAACTGTACATTTATCCATTCCAATAAAAAAAAAAACTATTCTTATAAAGGACCTCACCTAATATGTGAAACATTTATATAAAAATATTTTAGTGTAGCAATTTGGAGTTGCATGCATTTAGAATCATAAAAAATTCTGAGACCTTGCATAATTTCTCCAATTTTGAGACTTATGTCAGCTTATATAAGTAGAGAAAAACAATGACAATTTCATGCAAGGCACCTCCTACTCTATCAGCACAGCTAAAATGAAGTCTTTGTACTGTGGCAGTTTAGAGTAACGTATCATAATACAACAAAATGCTATTTAACCACATAAGTAGAAACACTATTGTTAAAAGGAACTTATTACTTGGCTCGGTGGGATTCTGACTGGTCAGTCGCGACATTCCGAGGTATGTTATCCCTGGATAACAACCTGTAAAAGCTAATAACACAGACTCATCTGGTTAACAGCAGTCGGCGCTGTACTCTTGCTTGAACTGTTGTTGTTCTTGGTGGAAGCTTTGCGTTTGTTTAGCTAATAAAATATTAAAAACTTGATTCAAAATGGTATACAATTCATCCTGGTATCGCGGACTCCCTCTCATTTCATACAAACCCAGCTGCTGCCATTTTGCTACGATTGTTTTGTACGCTGTAATGGATTATAAGAGAACTAACAAACTGGTAAGGCTTTAAAACATTTTCGTCTTTATTTTATTGCCTTAATTATTTTGTGGTGAAATGTTGTGTAATACGTGGTTTGACTGCACCGTTTCCCTTAAATGTATGTTTAGTTTGAATTTGCCGCTTGCTCGCAACTGCTGTCTTCACCGAAGCTTTGCGTTCAAATATTTCAACTCAAATCAGTATTTCGTGTCTAATTATTTACCTATGTGGGTGGCAAGTAGCCGTGTAATAAGCGGGATAATGTACATCCAGCCGGTGGTTCTCGCAGAATAAACCCCTTCAGGCTGATCAAGACAGATCACCCTGTCGGGGTTTATTCTGTGAGAACAACCGGCTGGATGTACATTATCCCTTTCATTTCAGTTTATGTTGGGTGTGTGGGTGGCAGCTGTTTGTTTATAGGCTGAGAGTGTAAACATTCGGATATATCCAGGTTCCCACAGCGGTTGTTAGGTAAGTGGGTGTTGTTTTTTCATTCTGTTTAGTAGATTATTTTATGTTAAAAAAAATTATTTTGTATATATCGTAGTGTGGATATTGCCCCATCTCGTTCTACATTGACTTGCATTGCGTTTCTGTATGTTTTGGGTTACGGTCATGTGGTTGGCCAAAAGAGTCTCGTCCTTTTGTGTGAATGTTTTACCTCTAACGGCTTGCGTGTTTGTCTATTTTGTGTTGCATTCATATTATGTTAATTTAGTCTCTGTATTGCTGACTCTTGATTTTCTTTGGTTTTCTCAGTTCTGTCCATTTCAATTCTTATCTTGTGGTTGTTTTGCAATTTGTGTATTGATTTATTTTGTTCTTGTTATATTGCAATTGAGTCCCTGTGTGTTACAGACACGCCAGGTTCCACCCTCCTAACCGGACTTCTCCACCAAGAGGAGATCCACCTGCTGGTTCTGGAGGAATCCACCGCTGACGTCATCCTAGGGCGCCCATGGTTGGAGCAGCATAACCCTGTCATCTCGTGGAAGACGGGCGAAGTCCTGAAGTGGGGCGACTCCTGTTTCCAGAGCTGCATCACCGGTTGTCCTGTCCCAGCCAAACCTACCCCTGCACCTCTTGCAGTTTGTACTACCTCAATTGAGAGCCCGGTGGAGAACCAATCCATCTTCAATCCAGCCCTCAGTGCAGTTCCTTGGTTACAACATTAACAGCAGTGGCATCCGGATGGAGGAGGGGAAGGTAAATGCTGTAAGGGATTGGCCCATACCTACCACCATCAAGGAACTCCAACGATTCCTTGGCTTTGCCAATTTCTACAGACGTTTCATCCAAAACTACAGTGCCATCACCAGCCCTCTCACTAGTCTCCTCCGGAATAAGCCAAAATCACTCTCTTGGACTCCAGCTGCCACAGAGGCCTTCAACTCCCTCAGGAAGGCATTTACAACCGCTCCACTCCTGGTCCATCCTGACCCCAACCGACCCTTCGTTGTTGAAGTCGACGCCTCTACTACCGGAGTGGGAGCAGTCTTATCTCAGCAGCAGGGGAATCCCAGTCGCCTCCACCCATGCGCCTTCTTCTCCCGGAAGCTCAACCCGGCGGAGGTAAATTATGACATCGGCAACCGTGAGCTGTTGGCCATCAAGTTGGCCTTGGAAGAATGGAGGCATTGGCTGGAGGGAGCCAAACACCCCTTTCTGGTTCTCACTGACCACAAGAACCTTGAGTATCTTCGGGTCGCCAACAGGCTAAATCCAAGACAGGCCCGCTGGGCACTATTCTTCACCCGCTTCCATTTTACCATCTCGTATCCCCCAGGGGCTAAGAACGTGAAGGCTGACGCCCTGTCCCGGTGTCACGCCCCCGAAGAAAACCTAGAAGAACCGGAAACCATACTCCCAGAAAAAGTCATCATCAGCCCCATTACCTGGTCTGCCGAGACTCTTCCTCCATCCGATCCGGCTACCAACACCCCGCCGGGTTGCCCACCGGGACACCAGTACATCCCCAGGACACAGCGCACTCCACTCATTCACTCCGCTCACACATCTCTTGGCACTGGTCACCCGGGGGTCAATGAAACCCTCTTGTTGCTAAGGGAACGCTTCTGGTGGCCCAACATGGCCTCTGACATCAGAAGGTACGTGAACGGATGTACAGACTGCGCCATCTCTAAAAGCCCACACCATCTACCATCAGGCAAGCTCCATCCTCTGCCCGTCCCTAATCGCCCGTGGTCACACCTAGGGGTGGATTTTATTACTGATCTTCCTCCTTCTGATAATAATACCTGCATTCTTGTCATAGTGGACAGATTTTCTAAGTCATGTCGTCTTCTCCCCCTGAAAGGTCTGCCCACGGCCATGGAAACGGCTGAGTTACTATTTAACCATGTCTTCAGGTACTTCGGCATCCCAGAAGACATCGTCTCAGACAGAGGTCCTCAGTTCATCTCCCGGGTATGGAAAGCATTCCATTCGCTCCTAGGTGTGGCCATCAGTCTGTCCTCTGGATACCATCCACAATCTAACGGGCAGACGGAGAGGAAGGTTCAGGAGATTGGACGCTTCCTCCGTACCTTCTGTCACGGCCACCAGAACTCCTGGAACCAGTTCCTAGGGTGGACCGAGTACGCACAGAACTCCCTGCAACAACCTACCACCGGACTCATTCCAGTGCGTGCTCGGCTACCAACCTCCACTCTTCCCCTGGTCAGGAGAACCCTCGGATGTCCCCGCCATCGACTACTGGTTTCTGGGGGGGGGGGGGGTGTTGTGGGAGGCGGACCACCAACTACTATGGTGGATAATACGGGGGCGGGGTGTGAGAGGAGATTTTCGGATACGAGGCTCCGGCATACCAACCCGGTCAGAAGGTCTGGCTGTCCATCCGGGACATCCGCCTGCGCCTGCCCTGCCGCAAGCTGAGTCCCAGATTCATTGGCCCATTCACCATCCTTGAGCAGATCAATCCGGTCACTTACAAACTCCAATTACCACCTGAGTACAGGATTCACCCTACTTTCCATGTGTCTCTCCTTAAGCCTCACCATCCCTCTGTTTCTCCCTCCACAGATCCTGGCGAAGCCCCCCCTCCACTCCTCCTTGAAGACGGTGCTGCCTACGAAGTAAGAGACATCCTGGACTCCCGGCGGCGTGGTGGACAACTTGAATACCTAGTGGACTGGGAGGGATATGATCCAGAGGAACGTTCATGGGTCCCACGCAACGACATCCTGGATCCGAACTTACTAAACACCTTCCACTCCAGTCATCCTAACAGGCCAGCTCCCAGAGGAAGAGGACGTCCACCACGTCGTCGGGGTCCTCGGCCCTCAGGAGTGGGCCGTGGGGAGGGGGGTACTGTTACAGACACGCCAGGTTCAACCTCCATTCAATCACAGCACACGCCCTCACCTGAGTACTGAGCACTTCCACCTGACCCTCATCAACAGTCAATCACCTCTGCACTACAAATACCACACACACGCACTCAGTCAGCATCCGCTCTCGTTCACAACAAGGTCTTACCTTTATGCTAACTCTAAGGACTAACTCTATCTCTACTTACCTCTCTCCAGCGATCTCCAGAAGTTCCCAGCCATCTCCGTGCGTGCGTGTGGTTACACCTCCCTACCTTGACGTCTCTACCCCTCTACTACGGATCAATTCATCACTGCCAGTCTCCATATCACTTTTCCCAGCACTACCCGCTCCTCTGCTTGTGCCTGAATAAAACTGTCTTTCTGTTTTTCGTAACACTGTGATAATGCTATGTGTTTGAGTTATTCTTTTTTCCCCTTTTTTGTAGGGATGCACGATACTGGATTTTGCCGATATCCAATATTTTTCAGCTCATTTTCCCCCCAGAAGATGCAGTGTTTGTTTACCCTAACATTTTATTTTAAGATTTAACATTTGTAGATGGTCTAAAGCAAAAGAGTTAAAGTTCAGAAAATCTTTTAGAGCTTATGAATTGTTTAAAAAATAAAACATATTATACATTAATGAATAAATCAGTATATATAAAATTATTTAATTTACAAGTGTCATGTTTGTGATTTTTTCATGTAAACTATAGCTTCTGACCTTTAAATCAAAACACTATTTTATGACATCGCTTACTGCTTTATTTAATTAGAAACACAGTCTAAATGTTATTTGTGTAGGCTATTTTACTTTTAATTTAATTAGAAGTAGGCCAGCAGTGCTCCCTACAAATTAAAACTCCTTTCCGAACGGGCATTAGGATCAGGGGGAGGCTGCCGCTGTTGCCACTGGACGTGCTATTACTATTTACACTATCCTACACCAAACGCGTCTTTCTGTATAGGTGCTTTCTCAGTTTAAATGCAGTGATCCAAAAGAGTGAATCCAGTCATCATTTAGACAAAACTTTGCTTCAAGACTGAGCCACACTGCTGACCTGAACTAATCACTAGCATACTTTAAGCACATTTTGGTCATTTGATTTTTTGTTTAATTTTGTAAGTAGAAAAATGAAAAACAGCTCCTTTTTCGTTTTTTTATTTTTTGCAAAAAACGAAAAACAAGAATTCGGCTTAATTTTTAGTTTTTCGTTCAGGGTTAGAAAAATGAATAAACAGCTTGAATATTCGATTTCTACACGTGGGCGGGAATTAAACTCCCCTTTCTGCTGATTGGTCAGACAAAAAAAAAAGATCAAACCATGCTGTCATCAGTCCTTCTGCAGTTCCGCACGGCAGAATACTAGTCCTCTGCTGCAGCAGCAGCAGTTGTACAGATTCTTATCTTTTTTATTGCAACTACATTTAATCTTTTTTCTCATCAAACAACCAGACAAATGAATGGCTCGACACAACCTGTTCTGTGGCAGAGCCTAGGGCTTTCTTCTGTGAAGATATAAATTCTATGCTTTGCATCAGCTGGGCATGCCAGGGCAGGATATATCCTACCCTGGTCCCCCAGTAAGTTTGTTTGTTTAATTAAGTAATTAATTATTATTATTATAAATATTATTAATTATTTCAAAATAAATATTTTAAACACTAATACAAAAAGGAAAGAATAATGCTTTGATTTGGGTATATTCAGAGCTGGGTAGATTACTTACAAATTGTAATCCGTTACTGATTCCAAATTACATGACAAAAAATGTAGTCAGTAACTAATCCACTACATTTGACGTTTTAGGTAATATAGTCAGATTACTTTTTGATTACTTTTGACCTAACTCGTTTATCACACTGATTTAAACAGGATAATCTTGTACCATAATGATGTAAACATACAAATAGTGAGAAAATATATTCCTTTCATTGTAATTAACAACATGAAGTGCATTAAACATTATATTACGTCAGGGTTTCCCAAATTGGGGTTCGTAAAGGAACTGCGGGTGGGGGGGGGGGGGGGGGGGGGGGGGGGGTAGAGTTTAATGAAAGGCTGAAAAGTAATTAAATCATAAAAATGTAAAATTAAAATAAATCATACACTTACTAAAAAAGCTTCATTTGTTTGTGCCATATCACCATTCATCTATGTCAGAGGGTACTTAAAGGATCACTGATTATGATTTCACTTTTTTTAACTTTAGTGTGTAATGTTGCTGTTTGAGCATAAATAAAACATCTGCAAAGTTACGATGCTCAAAGTTTAACGCAAGGGAGATATTGTCTTTTACAGAATTGCTGATTGACCACCCCTTTAAAGTAAATATGTTAGGTAAAAGAGGTTCAGAGGACAAAGAGTTTGAGAATGTCTGCAAATAAGAAATAATGAGAATTTGTGCATTTTAATGAGTTTGAAAGACAAAAGCCTTTCAACATAATAATACATGGTTAACCTACTGAGTGATCATTTAAATAAAAAATAATGCGTTCATCAGTAGTTGATGCAATGTTGAAACACTTCTTAAACCTGAAATTATTTTTGTAAACCCCTTGGTCAAATGCTGTATAGCCACCGGATTAATGACTGATAACTGTGTGAATGTCCACAAACTGGAAGACTTTCTGAGTGTATACAAGCGGTAGACTATTTTAGAAACGTACATAATTAAAAAAAAAAAAAAAAAAAAAAAAAAAAAAAAGAGGAATTAGAGAGAATCAATAAACGATGAATCATTTATTTCTATTGTGTGAATAATATGTAATCTATAAAAAAGTAACTGTAGTCTGATTTACATGTGCACTCGCACACAGGAATGTTACACAAGATTTACATAAATGTAATTAATTGCCATTTGGTTTGTTTCTCACCAAACCTTACTGTATACCTTCAGAACGTTTGGAATATAGCATACGCCACGAGATGCATATTATTTTATGACAGATTTGCATCCGCTTAAGAATGAAAAGTGAAAGTCACTGTTCTCTGCCATTAAATGGGTAAGTGCGAGCAGGACATTTTTTGTGTGTGTGTTTCGGAAAAAAGAAGGTAGACCTAATAAGCCTTTAGAACAACATCTGACTAGTTACCCTAGTTAAATAAAACAGAAAAACGCGACTTCTGTCAAGCACAGACCAGTATTGAAGTGCACAGGAAATATGCAGCAATCTAAACAGTTTATTTAATTAATATTGAGAATTAGTTGATGTTCACCTGGATTTGTTCCTCAAGAGGGGAAATAATTTAATAAGTTGTCATTTATAGTCATTTGGTAAAATGTATATTTTTATTTGTGTACATTCAAAATGACTACAAAATGTTGAAAAATAAAGAAAACAACAGAATCCACAGCTTTAGCGCAAAACATGAACCAATACACAGCTAGTAGGCTACATTAAGGTTATTTGACGTTAAATGCATTATTTAAGTCATTTTAGAATAAATCACAGTATATATCATGATAAAAAGTGACTTTACAGTTTGGAAAATATGGTAGGCTATGAAATCCCCCCCAGCAGCAGCAGAGGTATTCTGCCGCGAGGAACTGCAGAAGAACTGATGACAGTTTGATCTTTTTTTTTTTTTGTCTGACCAATCAGCAGAAAGGGGCGTTTAATTCCCACCCACGTGTAGAAATCGAATATTCAAGCTGTTTATTCATTTTTCTACCCCTGAAAGAAAAACAAAAAATTAAGTCGAATTCTTGTTTTTCGTTTTTTGCAAAAATTACAAAAAACGAAAAAGGAGCTGTTTTTAATTTTTCTACTTTCAATATTAAACAAAAAATCAAATGACCAAAAGATACACGGACCCAACTCATAAAAATGTAATAACTGCACATAATGTAAAAACTGCATGTAATGTAATAAGTATTACATTATTATTTAATTAAAATATTCATTATGTAATTTTCTCATAACGTAATAAAATGTTGAGCTCAAAATATAATAATTTTTAAATGTAATAATTTTTCACATAATGTAATAGGTTATTGTATGAGAAATCTATTCATTACATTATGAACACACTGTGGCAACTTATAATGTAATAACTGTTCATAAGGTAATACCAGCACATAATTTAAAATAATTATTATTATGTTTACAATATCATAATTATCTTTCAATATAATAAATTTGAGCACAAAACAATCATAGTTTTATTAAAAGAATATAGGCTTATTAAGCCCTATTCGGACGGGACTAGTTTTACAGGGGGTCGTTAGAGAAATCTGTGTTTCACAGACGTACTTGGTGATTTTAATCCCGTCCAAATCTGCCATGTCTGTGTTTTTCTCACACAACCTCTGTAATAATTCCAGAGCGAATTACCTACTGTTTTTTTTTTAGCAAACTCAGTGATCCTCTGAGAAAACTAATCCCGTCCGAATGCGAATGTCTGTGATTACCGGTGATATTTTATTTCACAACGCGTTTCCTTGTGTGTTTTGGCCAAAGGGAATTACCGTAGACACTCTTACCGCGCGCATGTTTGATATATTTGCTTCCCGGCAAAGAATTAATAATAATAAAAAAATAAAAATAATAAAATCAAGAGCCAGATCACGTACACTGTTAATATTGGCTATTGTAATATCAAGCGTCAGGTAAGATTAACGTTACTCACGTTCATTTATGCACTCAGTTACATAATGTTTTAATTACAGATGTACCTTTATGAAAATAAAAAATGGGTTTAGCCTACTACAAAAAACAAATTAAACTAAAGAAACCACACATTAACATGGTTTTGCTATACTAGCCATTTAGTTTTTAGTATTTATTGTGTAATAATACTAATGGTAATCGATCCGAATGACTAACGTTATATAGTACAATGAACGCGTACAGAGCGCGTGATCTCTGTGACGCCCAGATGCACAAAACAGACCCTCCCACCTCTGTAATAAACACGAAGATGTTAGTCCCGTCCGAATTGGTACATGAAAATTGCAGACGTCAGGTGGTAAGAATCGAAACTCAAACGTAGTTTAGAAAACTAGTCCCGTCCGAATAGTGCTTTAGGCTACATTGTGAACTTTTTTTTTTTTTTAATAAAAAGCTTACTAATTTTCAATATTCTTCTTACTAATAGTCAGAGCAAGATTCTTTGTTGAAACAGCTCAGACTTAGAAATTAGTCTGTGAAACCGGGGATAGTCATTTAAATGGTTGTTATAAAAACGTTTTTATATTGTACACAAACGTATAGGCCTAATGTATTTATAGTTTTGGCGACATGATTAGACAGTTTTATCTTCCTAAGGTAATGGTCATGTAACTGAAATATTCTTCACAGGCTGTTATACTGATGATTTCCTTGGTTAAAACCACTTATGGACACAGAAATGATGCGTGATTGTAAGTTGTACTTTATTTTTCAATATATCCTCTGATGTTCATTCACGTTATAACTTGTATTAAAGTGAAGAATTGTTTATTTAACTTGTGCTCTGTGCTGCCATTGCCTGAGGCAGATAACGCGATCTACCCCAGACTACATTAGACTTTGGAAACTTTTGTTTTTTACAAATTTGTTCATAAAAAATGCCTTCAATTCAAGAACATAGAATTTAGTAGGGGCGCAACTGAATTGTTCCTAGCAATACTTTTAATAAATTAAAATATATGTAACCACTGTCATTGTCATCATACCACGAACATTACCTGAGATGTTAAAGTCCACATGAAATCAAAATTTACAATATTTATTTTGTTAGTGCACATTGCTAGTCAACAATTAATCTGTGCAAGTTAATCCTCTGAAAAAAAAAAAGTTTGTTTTGGTAATCTTTAATCAAAATCTGATCATTTGCTTTCGCTCTGGAATGGCATGCCTTTCTGATGGCGTCAGTCTGACAGCTTGGGCAGAATATGATTACCATGCCCCTCCAACCATTAGTCTGCTGTGAGTGAGAGATGACCCCGCCCTCTACTCAATATTCCATTTCAGTTGGAAATACGCCACCACACTGAAATCCAGTTAGCAGCAACTTCCGGTTCATGCAGACTTTAAAGTATGTCAGCAAACTGTGCTCTTTCAAGGATGTGCATTTAATGCATGGCCAAAGAACATAAAGTGTTTAAAACATGTGCACTCAGTGCATTTGAAATTATAAAGGGAGCACTCTTTGCACACATACTAATGCATTCAGAATTTTAATTAAAGAGTTTTTTTTTTTTAAGATGCTAACACAATGTCCCCTCACTAAGATTCATTTTTTCAGAATAACTAAACTACAGCTGAACAGCTTTAGTTATTCTATATAAATGCTAAAATGAATCTCAGACGTTAACATATTTACTTAATCCATTCATGTACAAATTAATTCTAAAAAAAAAATAATTTGTATATGAAAAGATTAAGCAAAGAAAATAATATGTTCACGTCTGAGATTCATTTAGGCATGTATCTCTATCTATCTATCTATCTATCTATCTATCTATCTATCTATCTATCTATCTATCGGGCCGATGCCGATATTTACATTTAAAGTCATTATCAGCCGATTCCGATATCTTCAATTACTTTTGTCATTAATTTATGTGATTTAGATTTGTTTTTGTTTTCATTATTAAATTTTGTGTTTTTTGTTGTTGTTTTGTAGTTTTCTTGATTTGCTAATATTGTGCATCATTTTTTTTTTAGTTCCTTCTCTCCTTTGTGTTATTTTGTGGAAAGTGTATTGTGTTTAAGACCATTTGTAAATCGTTTAATATGTATAGGATTGTCTGTATTAATATGTGTGTACGTTTGTGTATTTTACTAGGAGCTACAGGCCTTGACTGACCAGGGAGGCTATTCCCCTTTTTAGGTGGCGGTGATGTTCCTCACTGAGTGCTGTGCATGGTCTGCTGTTCCACTGGGCTCTTTCTTGGTAAGTGATTGTGCAGTGTAGGTTAGGAGATCATTTATAATTGAAGAGTCTTCCCTGTTATCTAGGCCGTATCTCCATGAAGGTCTGTTAGTTACTTATATTGATGCAAGACTTTCTTAGAGTAGATGTGTCATGCTCTCACTCTTCCAACTTTTATGTCGTTTTAATATTGTCCTAATAAAGCATTTTGTACTTTTTGAGTAAAACCTGTGTCTCCATGTTTTGCTTGTCATTGGATATGCAACTTGTGCAAAGTCTCATGGGTAAAATCTTTGGCTGAGATTCCGAAGGTGGCATATCAGGCATTAATTGTATCTGTCCCTGGATTGGGGTCAAAATTATTGGTCAGGTCTACTGGGCCACATATAGCTCAACTACACTGTGCTATTTTTTAAATGGCTTCAAAAAATGGTGAGGAGTGGGGACAAAATCAACTTTGTCAAAAAGTGGTGGGGACATGTTCCACTTGCAAATTATACCTACAGTACGCGCACACACACACACACACACACACACAGGCTTGTCATAGTAAGCAAATATTTTACGCAGACAATATTCCTTCACTTCTGGCAACTTACAACAAACTTTACATTTCATAACTGAGAAAAGAGTCCATACAATCACTGAAAACTGTCCATGTATACATTTATTAAAAACTGCAGAGTATAAATCACAACACTTTTTACATAATTTGTACACAGACGTGAAATGACAATTAATGTTGAATATGTAATTTATTTAAAAATAAATAGGCTAATGCCTCATAATGGAATGTAGTGCTTGATGCTAGTTCAGGAAATCAGATCCCCAGAACAGATATGGTACTGTAATTAACAAGACTTTTTCAAAAGATTATTTTTGTTTTTATTTTTCAATTATTTTTTGCTTTTCAATGAGTTGGTTTTACAGCAAGTTCTTTATTTATTTATTCTTTAGATGCCAATGATAAAGATACTTACTTCAAAACGACACAAAAGAAGAGGAAAAAAAGGTACATCCATATAACATTAAATAAAAAAGTCTGTGTTGTCTTTCCTTATTTCAATAAATCATTCAAGCCCTAAAAAGCCATTTCAGATGGATACTGTACGACACAGAAGAGGTTCAGTTGTTAACAATTGCAATGGAGTGAGGGTATTGTGCAGCTGTGATTCTCTCAGCAACTGTCACAGTCAGAAGAGAACAGGGTAATCAGACATGCAGTATCAGTGTTCTCCAGCATATCTTTTGTAGGCTTTGGCTTCTTAAACAGAGATGGAAGGTTTCGAATATGCACTTCCTTCTTAAACTGCTGTCCAAGAGGTTTCTATCAGTACACACACACAGACAAACACACACAAACATTTTAATCAAATGAAATTAATTGTGCAAATTTCACAAATAATTTAAGACCAATTTTGTAATGTAAAAAAAAGAAAAAGAAATAAACATTTATTTTTAATAGCCACATGTTTCTAGGTTGAACTGTATGAATGAATAGGGCTGAGCGATACAGGTTAAAACTATAGTTACAAGCGGCAATCATCAGGGTCCAAGCACAAATGGTCCAAGTGGATTAAATGATACATCTGAAATCTATCTTTTCTAATATATTGTGGATTTTACAGAAAAGTCTGTTTGAATTCACATTGTTAGTCCGTGTTTAATGAAACCGGTTACAGCAGTACAACACCTGTGTCAAAAGGAAGACTTAACGTTTAACTAAATGAGAAGTAAATTTATATATATATATATATTATATATATATATATATATATATATATATATATATATATATATATTAATTAGATCAACTGCATGTTATAGCATGTTTTTTTTTTTTTTTTTTTTTTTTACTTCAAGTCTCTTGGCAGCCTCCTGAATAATATTTATTTTTTTATTTGTACATTTTTGACAGGTGCTCTGTTCTTTGGAATGTAATTGTGGTTCCTCACATATTGATGACTTTTACAGTATTTCATGGCACATCTAATGTTTTGGAAATACATTTGTACCCCTCTAGGGTACCATGCCCCATTATAAAAGGGCATGCCACAGTTGCTTTTGGCTTACACACTATATTTACTATATACTTAGGCACCATTATTTAAAGGGTCAAACTACAGTTTTTAAAGATGTTAACAGGTATAAGTTTATTAATAAAGTGAAAATGATAATTGTTTTGTGTTTTGCCAAGCTAATTTGTTCTATTTACAAAAAAAATAAAATAAAAAAATTACAAAATTTTTTATTTTATTTCATGGTGAAATGCATACCTAAATGGATAAATGTTATGCTAATTTGTAGGCCCAGTAGGGTACAATCCCATAGATATGAGGATCTCAATGTAGCTCCATGTTCAAACTATAATTTTCTTTTAAAAAAACTTTTAATTTTCTGTGTCAATGCCAAATGTGGGTCACTTTGCATACAGATGGAGGGAATTTTGAGCTTCAAAATTATTTTGTTCTTCAGACATTCCTCTTTAAACACAATAAGTATCAGCTGTTTGCAAAGTCACCTATTTGTTTTTTTTTTAGCACTGAAACTGGGTAAATTCAACTATTTGCACATGGAGTTCACCAACTGTATAGGGCCTTAAAATGAATATACCAAAAAAAAATGCTTGTTAAGATCGAGGAATCTAAAAAGATATTAAGATGTCTTTCACACTTCTTGAGCTGCAGACAAGTAAACTTTGGAAAAAGAATATTTATGGTACTCGTACACACTCAAAAAAGTGCTGGGTTGTTTCTGTAAACACATTGTTGGGTTGACTAAGCTGGGTCAAAATTCTGGGTTGTTTGGGGTCCTGTAAACACACTGTTGGGTTGCTCATGCTGGGTCAAATGAGTTGTAAGGAGTTCATTCACAGATAAACCGATAGTTGGGTTAATTTGACCCAGCAACTGGTTTATTATTCTTTGCCGAACTTGATTCTCAGCGAGCAGCATTTTGTGGTAAGTTAATATGAATATTAACCTATTAAAAATATAATTTCACTGTTCAAATGATCTTTGATGTGGAAGTATGGGTGTTTCTTTATTCAGGGAAACAGCCAATAACGTTATAGGCTATCGGTTATACTGTTTTGACAAAAATGGCTCATATCATATTTATCAGGGATTAAGTGAGAATTTAAAAGGCGGAAACGCGTTTTGTACGAAGTCATAATGCCATATATCCCTTAGCCCCTCACACGCAAAATCAGGCGGGAAGGCCTGTAATATACACTAATAGTGAGTTGTGCACGGAAAGTCTGCTGGCATAATTTAGGAATTCTTCTCAGAAGAAGAAGTATAAGGGGGTAACGTAAGTTCAAATACAGTCTTCGGCTAATGTTTCTGTCAAAACAGAAATCAAATCATTTTTGGGAGCTTTGTTCTGGTCAAGTGAGTTGTAAGGAATTAATTAAAAGATAAACAGCTGGTTGGGTTATTTTGACCTAGCAACTGGTTTATTTGTTTTTCATTCTTTGGCGAACTTATTGAATTTTAACTTCTGACACGAGGAGCATGCTAAATTACTCACCGCGGGTATTTCATGGTAAGGTTAGTTATGAATATTTACCTATATTTTAAGTTGTGGTAGTAGGAAGCTCATTTCACTGTTTAAAATACGTTACAATCTTTAATGTTGGAGTATGGGGACTTGGTGTTTGCTTAGTCTGTGAAACATCATTTAGCCATGCCTAGCTGGTCATGTTTTTTTTAAACCAAATCTCATCATTATATAATTTGAATACCAGCTACATCTGTAGCCCTTTGAAATTTGTAGTTTAAATTGTAGCTTATCTTATTCATCAAGGATTCATTTTGTATTAAAATGGGGAAAACGCGTTTTGAATTAATCCGAACGTCATATGTCCCTTATTTTATCCCCTCACATGTGGCGATACAATTAGTGGTAATCAGGGATACCTGTTTGAATGTCTAATAATCAGTCAAATAAACATCTCTTAGTATTGTGTTCTTGAGTCTTTCCTAACAGGTGCTTAGCCTACTGCAAGCACATATCTCTTGAAACAGTATTGTTCTAGTTACTTTTTTTTTTCCTTTCTGTTTTCAAAACTTAGCAGATATCACAAGATTTCAAGCAACAAGTGACTGAATTCTTGTGCATGCCCAGCAAGAGGAAAAACTATAATGGATGACACCAGGTAAGCTATTTTGTATGTTTTGTCATGATTTGTATGCGTAAGCATACTTGGCAATAAAGCTCTTTCTGATTCTGTTCTAATTCTGATTTTGTTTTTGTATTTCACACATTTCAAACACATACCAAATGGTAAATAAAACTTTGTTTATCTTATTATTTAGGAAATTGTCGCTAACATTGCACTGTAGTTACAGTGTCTGAAGTGTTTGAGCCTTTGCAATAAATGGTCCTCATTAATTTAGAAATGTGAGCATTATTAGTCAGTAATTTTACCATGATAAGCAAATAAGATGAAATATCTCTTGCTTGTCTCACATACTTTTGAAATCAGGCAATCCAGTGAACAGCAGTTATTAGATTTTTGTTTTTATAAAAGGCTGTCGAATCAACACTCATAGTTACTAATGAACACCAGGGCAGATAAGTCAGAATTACTACTTCAGAAATATGAATTGTTATATACAGTATACTTTTTAAATGTTAATGCAACACTATGTATTATTCTCAAATTGTTTAGCTGCTAAAAGCATCGAGACATCTTTGAAGGTCCTGCGAACTCTGCTTCCCCCATCCATCTACAAAAGAGGAGGAAAGGTCTTCAAACCCACCACTGAGGAGGTTCAGAGGACATTTATTGACATGCAACCGGTAAGTGGAGACGTATGTACTATTTGATAACTATGAAAGTAATTTAGTGTTTGAATGTTTAAAGCCTGAGACACACTGCACGATTTTTGGCTGTCCCAGATGAAAGATTGGCATCGTGAAACAATCGTGGCGATTTCTGTGATCATGGTTGCTAATCGGTGGTTCTGTGTCGTATAGAGAAAGATTCAAAGATGGCAGCTGTCTCAGTCTTGCATCCAAAAGACAGCCTACGATACGATACGATACGATACGATATATGATCAAGGCACAAAAAGGTAGTAAGGACATCATTAAAATAGTCCATGTGACACTAGTGGATCAATCGTAATTTTAAAAAGCTACAAGAATATTTTTTGTGCATAAAGAAAACAAAAATATTGACTTTAACAATTTCCTCTCTTCCATTTTAACTATTTTAACAATGGCTTTACTACCATTCTGGGCTTTGAACATGATAGTTGCATTGGTGTCTATGCAGGGTCAGGCTTTTTTCCATTCCACAAAAAAATCTTGATTTGCATGTCAGTTATATTCTAACATTAAGTTAGAATATGCCATGACATTGAGAGACTCTTTGCTGGAGGCTGATTTTGTTTGTTTTAAAGCTTTTTTTTGTGTGTTTGATGTAAATTACACCGTATCCCCCTACGCTGGAGTTTCTTAAGCATGCTGTGTATCAGATTGATGGACATGAGTTCTGTTGAATCTGTTAAATTTTTTAGGACAACAGCTGTTTCAAGTTTAATCATCCTTTTAAAGTTTGCTTCTGTTGCAGGGCTCATTGTCTGTGGGGGAGGTTGGGGTTTTAACATTGTATTCAAATCTTGTATACAAAAGTATTCAAAATGTAAAAAAAAAAAAGTAATTAAAATAATTAAATGTAATTAAAAACACATTTACAGGGGTCTCTCTATTTTACTGTATTACAGGGCAATGATAATTTTACATTAATTTTATTTTATGACAAATAACCCAGTACGTAAGTAACACTTAACCCAGCAAGTTAATTTCACCCACTGGTTGGGTCAAATGAATTTCCAAGTAATCTGGGTTAAATGGTAAAACCCAGCACTTGGGTAAAACCAACTGTTCCTGTGTTCAAGCCCATGTTCTGTCCAATAGTGACCCATCAGTGGGGTTAAGGTTGGGTTATTTTTTAACCCAGCAGTTTTTAGAGTGCAGGTATGTTGTATTACATTTTTTGATAGAAAGAAACAAGATACATTTCTAATTTAAACATTATAACACTTAGTGATAACACCTAGTGGTCAAAAGATATAGCAAAAGCTACAAATGAGCTTACAGCTTTTGAGAATTTTGTCCAATGGCAAAGAACTCCACCTCATTCCATTCCTTTGATCCTACAGAATGTATGTGAAATGTTTTTTGATAGTCTGCCATTTTGTCTGTCCGAAATATATATATATTTTTAAATTGTAATGACTGTGAACCATCCTCGAACTGCAACTAACAACCAGGCAGAACCAGGCCTCTTGTAACCATGGCGGTAGTCTCCCGTAGTCAGACGTCACATTGACGGCTGAAGGTCTGGTTTACATGGCAGCTTTCATTGGCCAAGGCCCGCCCATGAGGCCGCTTGACAGACATATCAAACAACCAATCATAGTTTGTTTCGTTTCAGCGTCACGTTTTGGGGCATGGAATTGTTAACAGAATAATTAAAACTCTCTGATGTATTTTAGAGATTCTATGCCGCAAACTTAACATATTTCACATACTTTTGAGAATCCAGCATTTAGTTGATCCTGAAAACATGAAGGCATCCTTTCGTGAGGGGGTTTGGCACCACGGTATCTTTGTTTCCAGGCAGAACGTTAAGGAACGCGAGTCACGCGACACACACGTCTCCCGAAATCCTGTATAATTCAACCAGTCCGATGATGACTTCAAAAGTCCCGAAGTGTTTGGCTGCAAAGACACTTCAGCAAGAAAATTTAGAGAGAGTTTTGACTCTCACCTAATTCATTTTGAAACCGACTAAATACATAAATAAATTAAAAAATCCTTTTAATCCTATAAATTCTACATAATGTTTTAGAATTGCATTCTATTAGTTAACCAAGATCACATCTCAAAATATATACCTGTACACAGACAGGTACTGGCCATTGGGAACACAGGGACATTCCAGGTAGGCCCGCAGAGCATTGGGCCGATCGCCGAAGCGAGGGAGACCTCCCCCATATCAGACGCTGTTTTTAAATTATAGCACATGCGAACTGCAAAGCTACTCCAAAAGTGTGAAGCAGCGCTACACGATGCAGCCGCCAGCCTTGCACAAAAGCAGATCGGAATCAGTCACCCGAACAGCGCTGCGCTTCCTCCATGATGTAAAGTGATAAACTTTGCAAGTCGCTTGATCCATTCAGATGTTACACAGAGTTGTGTTATACAGTCGTGTGATGCTGGCTGAAAACAGCTAAAATTGGCAAAAATTTATTTATTATAAATGTCATTGTTATAATTTATATTTAATATTAGTATAATAGGTAACGCTATAGATTACAGCCTGCAATGTACCCCGAAATTAAACAGAATTTACAGCGTACCTATTTGTAACTATAGAGTACCTCCACAGTACCTACTCTTGAGTATAAGGCAACAATATGCAATGTTTGGGAAATAAGGGGGTAATAACCTGCAAAATTATAAAGCATTTATACTGTAAGTATTTTATAACTAAAGTGTACCTATTCTGAAATTAAATGTAGAGTCCGCGATTTTCCACATCAGCCACTTAAAGCTGAACATACAGTAGGTGGACTTCTTATAAGTATTTTCTACCGCCGCTCGTACCGCGTACGCGGCGTCTGCAAAGTGCATTTGCAGCTTTTGACCGCTGAGTGGCGCTTTAATCACAGGTTTTCAAACAAGCTCATCAAAGCACATTTTCGCAAATAGACGTCAGCTTTGCCTCACCGAAGTGTTATATTTGATTGCAGTCGGGGAAAATGAAAGAAAAAATATTTAATATTCACAGATGAAAGTTTAGTCCTTATGAAGATATGTGCGTTTCTTAGAACGAATTCAAGCAGGATAAATGAGCCTGTGCTTATATTTTCTCTACACCATATTTTAGATTAGACACATTTAAATAGTGTGCAGTATTATTTATATAATATGAATTATGTGTTATATTATTAAAAAGAAAATGTGGTTTACTTTGCATCGGAGCATTAAAAGTGATAGCCTATTGTGAGCTAGGCTTGCGTGTTTTTATAAATTATTTTCTTTATTTTAGTAAAACGTAAGGCATTGTATAATTTCGCTCCCATTATTTAGGCCTAATTAAAACAAGAAACAAATTAAACCTGCACGATTTAACTAAATCATTGCAACTCTAAAGAATGGATGGATTAATAAAACATCCTCACTTATCAACAAAGTGCACACGATGTAAAAAAAAAAAAAAAAAAAGAGCTTTACTAATTGACAACTTCAGTGATTTTAAATGGAGTCTTCTTTGCTTGCTTTCATATAATTTAAGTAAAGTAAAAATAAATAAAATAAATAAATAAATAAATTGCAGCCGCATTTAAATGCAGGTTTGTATAATATTCCAAAAAATATCAGTGCAAGATTTGCTCTGCGTGATGCTGAGTGCACGCAGCATTTATTCTTATTTGTCTACATATTTTATCTTCATTACAAATCTTGTTTGGTTTTATTTTGGATAATTGCATGTAAAAAATTATTTACTTTGTAATTGATATGCAAAATGTGAATTATTATTTATATTCAAGTGTTTGCGCAAAAATTATTAGTGCATGACAGGGAGGCGCCCTCTCGATCACGTAATTTTTTTCCTAATAATGAAATAACTGAAAATTGTGGTGCCTCACATACATGAGAAATATATATCTACAGAAAGCTTGAAATGTCTTTTAAACTAATCAATTCAGAACGAAAGCATTATGTAATCTGTGAAGGTTGTATTTATGTTTAAAGGCGCGTCCATGTGGAGAGAGTCAGCACTGTGAATTTCATCTTGCAGCCGACAAGATAACATTTGTTTATTAATAAATAATTAAAATGTCTCCTTTTTCATAATTATTAGGCTACTTCTGCCTGTGCTTTGTGACGAACTTGATGCATGTTCTTGAGCGTGGAATATATTAAGGCTGGATTATAGTTGTAAATTTAATATAAACTTGCGATTAGTTGAAATAATGACAAATGAACGACTAGTAACTAGAAAAATCTTACGTGGGAAGCAGACCTATTAAATACCATCTAGACATCTCTGTTAAAGTTTTTAAAGCATTTTATACACGTATGCATAAATTCTTCATTATAATCTTCTGAACGGTCTGTAATGGAGAGATGCCTTAACACTGATTTTTCCTCTGAAACACAAAAACGAAAATTGAAAAAAAATAAATATTTTATGTTTTGAGAATGATTGGGCTCAAGCCTCCCCGCACGTTTGAGACACGCAGCCGAGCAGAGTATGAGCGGAGCGGAGTGATTCTGACTGAAGAGGAGCGGATTTTTTTAAAAGTCAGGAGCGTTGTGGTTTTCACTCGCTCCAGCACCGCTCCATCACGAATACAATTCATGCCAACAGCCCGTAATATAACTGCATATTTAGCAAGAATTCACATGATAAACATATTTAGCTATATCTTGATATAATCTCTCCGATCAGAAGACTATGACGGCAATAGTCAAACGGGATGTTACAGGCTAGTTCTCAAGGAGTTTGTCTTTATTTTACTGATTATTTTCGGGCTAAAGCATGATTTAAACAGATACAGCACATTCACACGTAATCGCTGTCGCAATGATGCATTCAAACAAATGTAATCTTACAGTAGGCTACTTCATCTGTATCTGATTTTGAATGAGCAGAAATCTGTAACAAATGCATCGATCTGTAGATAAAATAACTGACGAAAATGTAAACTGTTATTTTCATCACAAACAAAATTTGCACAGCAGAAAGCAGCAATTATACCTTTTAATGCTGACAATTTTATTAGTTTGGTGTTTGGTAGGACAAAAAGTTTACACACAATAGCCTAATCCCCTTTGAAACTCTCCTGTAATTTTATTTATTTATTTATTTTTATTTTATTTTTATAAGCTATTATGAACATAACATTTCAACTTTAGCCACGGAGTGAAGGCGGAGCAGTGTTTCTGGTATCAATGAACGCAGGAGCTTAGTGATTATTAAATGCTCGGAGCGCGGAGGGAAATTGTTGCTGCTCCACTCCGCTCACATAGGCCTACTGTACTGCCGAGTGAGAGATATGTTTCGCCCAATATGAACAAGGCCGTCCGGTGTAGACACGGTTAGACAGTGTCTGCTATATTTACAAATAATTGATATAAGAAATAAAAACTAAATACATAACATAAACCAGCGGCATAACGAGATGAATATATAGACTAGAAAACTGATTTAGGCCTACACTTGGTCTGTCCTCCGTCCATGACACTGACTCACTGCGGAGCTGCCAGTTTTAATCTGAACAGCTCTTAACGCAGAGTGGATGGCATGATGGGCTAGTATTAAAAAATAATATATTTTTATATTAAAACTTGTTTTGAACAATTTCTTTGTCATTTGAATATTGATTTTAAGTAGGGAGGCAAAAAAAAAATCGATTTAAATTGTAAATCGGATTTTTTTGTGAAAAAAATCGGGGATTTTTTTTAGGCCATATGCCTATCGCCCAGCCCTAATGCAACAGTTTTTTTTTTTTTTAAGTTAAGGCAACTTCCTCTGAAATTAAGTTATAATAACTAATAAACTGTATTGCGCTATACAGTAGTCAACATTTGAAGTGATAAAACCTTTCTTTAAAGTTGTCCTAAAACCTGTTCTGCAAGTTTGAAACCCTCATAAGACTGTCCATATGAAAGAGCAAGAAATTCACACCTTTATCTCGACCCCCACAAGCTATACATTTCTACCCCCAGCCCCCTCCAGCTGAACTGAACTCGGTCTGTTTTTTGGCTGTGAGGAACGCTGTGTTGTCATGTTACTGGGTTGAAACATGCCTTCACTCACAGCAGCTCTTCTCTTTTTATTCATTTTTTTCCGCAGCCCATATTATTATTTTCACTAGACCAAAATAATAACAAATTATCAATTGATAATTAATCATTATTTTTTGCCAAAATCATTGTTATTTGTGTACGTAGGCGTTTGCGGAAGGCTTTAAGACCAGGCGGAATCCTCCGTAAGCTGCTCCCGCTTCACAGCTGACCCAACATTTAGCAAGGCAGGAAAACATTCAGTCTGCCTGAAGGAAGACGTATTTCATTGTAAGTTAATGCTGTTAAATAGAGAGTAAAAAAAAAAAAAAATACAACTAGTGTAGACTATCCTTAAACTTGGAGCTCATTATATTGAAGTACAAATCCAAACACCAGAAGCAACCTACACTCTCAGTGTTCTTTCACTGAAAAATATGCATTTTATTTATTCACAGGCTATATGGTTGAAATAGTTATATTTTAGTTGAAAACTTTAAGTGCCATTGTTTAAAAAAATGCATCAAATGTTTCATAGACCTTCAGTTGTCATGCTTTAAAATCCCATGCCATTTGTAATTTCACTGTATTTTAACCTCCTAAATTACTACCCCAATTCTATAATGGTAAAATTTATTCAGACCGATTTTTTATGACATTATTTATTTTTATTTTTAGAATAGGCTAATTGTAACATAAATGGATGAATCAAGAACAAATATAACTTTTTAACTGCAGGCAGATATAGGCCTATATTATTGTACATTACAAATATTTGGATCCCTTATTTTATTAAAGAATAAATACTAATTTTCTTCAAGAATAAACATTATAAATAAATAATTAAAGAAAGAACCTCTATTAGCCCTTATTTGTAGGTTGTAGGAGATATGCGAGCGATTCATAGATTTAAAAAAGAGAAAAAAGTGGGTGCTTGGTTTCAGAAAACGAATACAGCTGGTAAAAAATGCTATGATGAAAAAGTAATCTTAACTTATTAATTCATAGAAATAATTTAATTAATTTTTTTTTTTTTTTTCGAGATTCAACTTGAATTTCAATACTATTAAACTGACTTTAAAAAAGGAGTTTATAAGTTGAAACGGTAAAATGTCACAGTGCATGCTAGCCTAAATGAACTTGTATCTTATATAGTATCCGAAGACTTGATTGCATGTTAGCATAAAACTAACAAAATAATTAGATTTTTTTTTTTAAATGAACAATTCCTGTATAAAATGTGACAGCAACCTTTATATTAAACATTTTGAAATCGTCCACAGCTGAGCAACGCAGGAAGCAGATCTGAAGTTATATTTGTTTGTTCACGAAGTGAATGTGATGCACAAAGTCATTTTTAGATGCAATGGAAAATATAAAAAGCTGGATAAAAACATACACGAAAACCCACTAAAAAAAATAAATTACATTTGTGAGAGTTGGATTTTATTACATTCAGAAATAATAACGGCAGGCCTAATAATGCTATAGGCTAATTTACCAACAGGACATTTTTAGTTCCCTTCACTTTACAACAAATCCTTTAAATTTAAAAAAATTATCAGAACAGAACAAGAATTACAAATATATAATTCTAATGGATAAATATAATTGCAGCAGCCTATATAATAATATAGGCTTATAAACAACAACACATAATAATAATAATTAAAAATAATATAAAGCGATACATTATGTTGGGCTTATCTCTCTCATTTCGGGACAAATCCAAACATGTTGCCCATTTGAAGCTAAACTCTTATTCATTAGGTAAAATAGGCGTTGGATTTCACACGTGTTTCAGTATCGACGAAAAAAAAAAAAATTATAATGAACAAAAATATGCCAAAGTGGACCGCTGCTCGTGCCGCATGGCTCGGTGAACGACTGCTGTTTCCAATGAATATGTGCGCGTGAGGCACCAGCGCGATCAAAGTGACAATTCACAATTATTGGTCACACAGTAAAGGCATAATTAAAAAATGCAAAGTGTTAGCAGTTTAAAAAATCAAGAATAATAACAGAGTTAATAAGAATTATTTGTAAATGCTGGACCGTTCTCATTTCGCTCTGCAAATGGAACCTGAAGATTATTATTATTATTATTATTATTATTAAACCAAGAATGAACCGAAATGAAAAACATTTTAATCCGTATATACGGATTAAAATGTTTTCATTTCGGTTCATTCTTAGTATAAGTATATATATATAAAATGACTGTTTAAAAACAATAGCATGCATAAGAGCCTTTGTGTAAAGGTTTATTTTTTATTTTTTGATGAGTAGAGTGTAGCCTAAGACTATCCTATTTTTAATGGCTTTTAAGGATGTTATAATGTATACTATAATGTTATTGTTGTTTAACGTCTTCCTTTCATTTTACAATTACATTCAGTTCGCAACCCGTCCCTTTGTGCCACCTGGTGGTAGTTTCGCGAATGATTTTAACACGCGACTGATTTGCAGTTAACGCCGCGGCGGCATTACCCATTTTGGTTGTCTACCATCTGTACATGTACTGTAGGTAAACGGAAACAATTGGGGAATAAGGGGGTAACTATTCTAAGATTACGTGGTATTTATAACCTACTATGATAGGCAACAATATTATGATTTATAATAAGTTGCCTTATTGTAATAACACAAAATATATGATGCAACATTTTTACACTATGTACTGGGTTAGCCTACTTATTGTATTATTATATATCTTACATGACATTGATACAAATAGTAAACTGTATTATACTATAGTATAATTTAGTAATTATAGTGAAGTTAAAAACCACCAATCTTTATAAAATTTTACCAGTTTACTAAAGAATATATGCTATAGTTTTTACTAGTGTTATTTATGTGGGGTCATGGAGATTACTGAACAACTCAGCTGAAAGTATGTGGTAATTATGTGATGAGCTTCTGATTTGATTTGGTTTATTATACACAACATGTATAATAACTGTATAATTGATGCTTTTTTTATAGCTGTAGTGCTGTTGGTGCACTTTGGGCTTCTGTATGTAGGTTTGAGGCAAGTAGAATAAAATGTACTACAACCTTTTTCTTAACTACTGTGCAAACATACACCCTTGTTATTTGTCGTTATTGTGTAAGTGTAACATACACGGCCTGTAATTTAAAGTGATCCCTGGTTACCCTCTTGTTACGTGTAGTTACTGTGTAAGTGTAACATCCGCGGGCTGTTATCTAAAGTGATGCCTGGTTACCCTCTTGTTACGTGTAGTTACTGTGTAAGTGTAACATCCGCGGGCTGTAATCTAAAGTGATGACTTGTTACCCTTTTGTTACATGTAGTTACTGTGTAAGTGTAACAAATAAATATTTTTTATTATTTAACAAAATTTTAACAGATCTTTTTCAAGAACAGAATGCAGAATTAAACTAATTTGCAGCCACTTATACAAAATACAAAGAACTGTAAAACACACACACAAAAAAATGTTCTACATTTATTTTTAACAGGCATATTGTCATTTTAGCCTTTCAGCTGTGGGCCGGAATCTACACATTTCTGGAGATCTTTTGCATATGCTTGCAATATGAGGGACAGTGTTGGGAAGGTTACTTTGGGAATGTAATAGGTAACAGATTACAAGTTACCTTATTTAAAATGTAATAGTTGTGTAACCTTTTCAATTACTTTATTAAAGTAATGTAACTGATTACTTTTGATTACTTTTCAAAATTTCTAATGAATGCTTATTTTCAACTGTTAATCATTTTCAAACATTTACACCATGCAGGGTTTGGTTAACCTTTGTGTTGTGCTCTGTAATGTTTTAATTTTAATTTATTTCTTGAATTGAGTTGATATAATTTGAACACATCCACCACAAAATCAGACTTTAGTACTGCCTTTTACTTTGAGATTGAAGTAAAATGCTCATGAAGTGACTCAGATCAGTTCTAGAGATTAGGTTTAGGTGTTCATGTACTCATATATTGAGGCGGCAGAGGCTGAAAACACAGCGAGCTTCAGTAGCCCTATGTGTAGTAAATGAAACCGCATGTCTGCGCCATTAATTTCCACAAGGGGTGGACTGGGAAATAATTTCAGAACAGGAAATCTCAAACTGATACAAACAAATTCTGAAACATGGACAAACCTATTTTTTGTATGGACCTGACATAAAAAGGTTTAAATCTTTAGGTTGGGGACAGGCAAAATAATTAAAAGTTCTCTCCTGAACTGCACCATCACATCCATTTTCCTTTTCAGTCTCTTCATTTTGCCCTGATATCTATCTCTCTCATGACTTTAATACTCAAGATTTAACAAAACTATACTTTCTAAATTGCCTTCATGTCAAAATTAGTGCATCACTACAATATCTTTATAGAAAAATCCTAATACTGAACATGAGTCATGTTTTTCCCTTACAATTTATTTTGGCAAATGGAATACCATTTGTATTTATTTTTAAATAAATTAATTTTTAATTTGTGGTTACCATGGCTTAAGAATAGTACCCATTATCTTTGGATTTATAGTAAAATCATGTTCATTTTTGTAAGGGTTATGTTGTTGTCTGGCCTAGCTCCCCCTAAACTTATCATAAAATATGATTATTTTTTTTGCTAAATTACTACTGTAACATTACAATAGATGATAATGATGTCCTTTTGTACAGTATTTTGAGTGATGACTGATGAGCAATGGGCTGCTGCTGCTTGACTAAGTAAACAAAGACAAAACTACAATAGCATATTTACAGATGAAACTGACCTGACCCTTGAAACCCTGAACAGCTTCTTGCTTCTCTGCTCCACCTGTGTGGTTCCACAGCCACTCCATTCTCTCTCTCGCATTGATTACTCTTATCCAAACCGTTTGGTGGAGGAGCTCAAGCATTGCCAGTCATGACTAACCGATTCGTTTTTTATTGTAGATTTGATTGTGGGATGGTGGATTCTGAAATAATCACTTTAGTACATTCGGCAGGCAATTATACAATAATAATATTAAAATAGCGGGCCAAATCGGCTGCCAGGGCAGGGGGATTTGTAATGGTTATATTGATGTAGAGTGCGCGGCTGATTTCCACAGACACGTAGAACGTGCAGGATTCATATAATTGTCTTTTTGCGGCTTAATATTCACAGACACTAGTCCATATATCATTTTGATTCAAGTATACTGACTTACTTTTGATTTATTCGTCCAAAATGTGGCATATTCCGTCCGCGTTAGGAGTTCCGTTTTTACGACTGGATTCTACGAACCAGTCTGTGTTTTCCGCATCGGTGAAATTATAGGGCCATATGTCTCAGAATAGTAAGTGCAATGTGGGAAAGAAATCAATTAAATCTGTATGTGGATGTGCGTCAATATTCAAATGTAATCCCCTTTATAATAGTTAACATTTTCATAAGTAACTGTAATTTAATTACACATTTTTTCTTAGTAACTGTAACTGATTACAGTTAAAAAATTTTTGTAATTAAATTACGTAATGCTGTTACATGTAACTAGTTACTCCCCAACACTGATGAGGGAGCAGAAAAGTCCTCCCCCTCTGATGCAGTTTTCACCTGTGATCACAATAAGTGCAAAATACATTGCAAAAAAAAAAAAAAAAACACCAAAAGAGAAAAAAAACAACTACAACAACAACAAAAAAACACTGTTAATACGTGTCAAGTTTGCATAATGTAAAGAAGTGTTGTACAAAGCTGATATTTAACCAAATATATAAAATAAGGACTTCTGTGAGGTCTCTGTGTCACAGCAATGTTTCAAGGAAAATCTGTAAGAGTTGCCAACAGTGATATGGTAAAGCAATAAATACTAAAATAACAAAGGACTACAAAAGTACACAGGTAACTGTCACGGGTCGTCACGGAAAGAGAACAGCAGACGATGATTTATATTCCAAACAGACTTTACTGAGACTTCGGACTTGGTACAACTCATAACATACGCTAATAACCGACAAACGTTAGAACAGAAACAGGACTATAAGTACACACATTGTAAATGAGAAAACTAAGAAGGAACAGCTGGACAAGGATTAACTAATCAGAAACCATGGAAACTAATGAGAGCTCATAACAGACAAGACCTTTAACTAAACGTAATTGTGACATTAGCTCCCCCCTCAGAAGGCGTGACCTCACGCCACAACAGTAGATGACAGAAAAAGTGAAACGAGGGTGGAGGCTTAGGTGAAGGGCGTGGTGCTGGTGAAGGACTGGAGCCTGGAGAATTTTGAGGAGGCCAACACCATGGTGGAGCAGACGGTGGGAGGAACCAGGGAGGAGCTTTGGCTGAAGGACAGGGCAACACCCAGAGGCTGATCCACGGAGGTGGAACCAGGGTACCTGGAGGAACCAGCGGAGCGGAGAGATCGATGGACCAGGGCGACATCACAGGCCTGGAAGCCCAAGGTGGAGCGGCTGGCTCGCGTGCCTGAGGCGGAGCCGGGGATTCGGCTGACCAGGGGGACGATGGAGCCAGTGAGGACGACAGGGAAACCAGAGGAAGGGAGGAGCCTGGCAAAGCCGAAGGGGTGGAGGGTCGAGGCGAAGCCGGAGACCCGGAAGTCCGTGGCGGAAGCTGAGCGACGACCGACCAAGGTTTGTCCGGATGTACGAGGGAGCCCAGAGGAGTCCTAGGGCAGACGGGCTTTGGTGGAGCCAAAGGAATGCAGAGCCGGAGTGGAGCCGGCGGGCTGACAGGTCGAGGTGGAGACATGGGCCTGGAGGGCCGAAGTGCAGCTGGGGACTCAGCGCAATCCCAAGCTGGTGGAGGAGAAGCCTGAGGCGAGGCTGATGAGCTGCACGGAGCTAGCGGCAGAGGCAGAGCCGAGGAGCTGGATGACACCAGTAGAGCCGACGAATCCAGGGGACTGGCTGAAACCAGTGGAGGAGATGGGACCATGAAATCTGATAGGGTCATCGGAGGAGGAAGATCTCCGGACGGGACCGGAGCCTCTAACAATCCGGACGGGACCGGTGAAGAAGACAATGGTTTGAGGGTGGGTACTAGGGTGGGAATTGGATCTGCGGACCACAGATCTATAAGGTTCATGTCCGCTTCTGGCTCTAAGGTGGACTGATCAGCGTGCTTAGTCTCCTTGGCTTCTGTGGGTTCTGGCTCTGGTTCCTGAAGGAGCCCTGTTGGTGTCTCGGGCTCGCTGATTTTGAGGGAAAGGCTGCCGTGCTGGAGCATCCAGCCCAAATACTCCAGCCACCTTCGGCTTTCTGGTCTGAGGAGGAGACGTAATACTGGCGAGTCATCCTTTCTGTTTATTCTGATGCGGTCGGTTATTCTGTCACGGGTCGTCACGGAAAGAGAACAGCAGACGATGATTTATATTCCAAACAGACTTTACTGAGACTTCGGACTTGGTACAACTCATAACATACGCTAATAACCGACAAACGTTAGAACAGAAACAGGACTATAAGTACACACATTGTAAATGAGAAAACTAAGAAGGAACAGCTGGACGAGGATTAACTAATCAGAAACCATGGAAACTAATGAGAGCTCATAACAGACAAGACCTTTAACTAAACGTAATTGTGACAGTAACTGGAAAATAAAAACTAGAACTTAATAGTACAACAAAATAGAAAATACGTGACAGTAAGTAGGTGACAGTCAAGTCCACTCTGATGGGCTCCAATTCACCTTAAAGGAGTAGTTCACTTATGGAACAAAGATTTACAGATAATGTACTCCCTTGTCATCCAAGATGTTCATGTCTTTCTTTCTTCAGTCGTAAAGAAATTATGTTTTTTGAGGAAAACATTTCAGGATTTCCCTCCATAAAATGGACTTCTATCGTGCCCCTGAGTTTGAACTTCCAAAAAGCTTCAAAGGGCTCTAACAATCCCAGCCATGGAAGAAGGGTCTTATCTAGCGAAAAGATTGGTTAAACGCACCTCTTGTCTAGCTCTGCGTGAACTGGTTTTTTTCTGGTTCATGACAGTTAGGGTAGGTCTAAAAACACAGTTAACGCATAGCTAGACAAGAGGAGCATTTGAGGTTAAAATGTATAAATTGTAACTTTTTTTTAGAAAATAACCGATCGTTTCGCTAGATAATACCCTTCTTCCTTTGAAGCTTCATTGAAACTGTGTTTTTAATCTTCAATCCACTGGCCACCATAAAAGTCCACTGTATGAAGAAAAATCCTGGAATGTTTTCCTCAAAAAACAAAAAACTTAATTTCTTTCTTTGTGACTGAAGAAAGAAAGACATGACCATCTTGGATGATATAGAGGTGAGTAACTTGTCAGGATTTTTTTCAGTTGTGTTTGTCATAAAATTATGAACAAATACATTAAAACAACACCATGGTTTAAAATTTAGAGGGTTTTCAGTCCCTCTTTATATTGAGTGGCCTTAACATTTAAATGAATCATTCGGTACTATGCACATATTGTGTACATATTTTTTTTTTTTCCATTGTACTTATATTTTAAAAATACTTGCATGTAATTACATCTGTAATTTATTTCTGTAATTACATTTATAATTACACTGTTGAACCATAACTTACTCCTTAATCCACCCTTTCCTCCAATTTGTCGATTCCTGCCCACAGCTGAAAGGAAAAATTGATAATATGCCTATAAAAATAAATGTAGAACATGGTTTTTTGTGTGTGTGTTTTTACTGTTCTTTGTATTTTATATTAGTGGTTGCAAATTAGTTTTTTTCTGCATTCTGTTCTTGGAAAAGATCTGTTAAAATTTTGTTAAATAATAAAAATATTTCTTTAACTTAAGGTCTTTGGATCTTGCATTTAACTATGTAATACAGTTCATTGTTAAAAACTTTGAAACACATTTATTGTAGCATAACAAAAACTGTTTAATGTTACACTTAAACAGTAACTACACTTAGCAAGAGGATAACAATGCATCACTTTAGATTACAGCCCACGGATGTTACACTTACACAGTAACTACACGTAACAAGAGGGTAACCAGGAATCACTTTAGATTACAGCCCGCGGAAGTTACACTTACACAGTAACTACACGTAACAAGAGGGTAACAAGGCATCACTTTAGATTACAGCCAACGAATGTTACACTTACACGTAACAAGGGTGTATGTTTGCATAGTAGTTAAGAAAAATGTTACATAGTACATTTGCCTCAAACCACATACAGAATCCCAAAGTGCACCAATAACACTACAGCTATAATTTTTATTTTTATTTTTTTTAAACATCAATTCAGTAAATGTACATGTGTATTATGATGTTATATTTATATGCTATATACTGGGAGCAGCTGGAAACAGGTAATCTAGTTTTCCACTGTACTGCACCTGAATGGACATGATTCATTGCTGAGATGACCATATGAAACCTTGTAAATGGTGATCTGAAAACTGGTGTGCGAATGTGTGAAAAAAAGTTTTGAAACTCTGAAAACAGAGTTTTGCAGGCTTGCAAAGTGGTAAAAATATATATATATTTATATATATAACGACTGAAAATAGTAGGATATTTTGCTAATTACTTATTGCAAATAGTTGCAATTATATTCACCTCAGCATTGTAATACATTATAAACCAGTTTGAGTTGAGTGCAAATTGAGTGTAAATTTTAACTCTAATTATTAAATTGATGCCACCTTATTGGGGAAAAATGCCCTCCCTACACCTACCCTTATCCTACCCAATACTTTACTTTCAACTTTTTGATGATTTTCTTCAGTTTTATTAAAAATAAATGCTTTTCTGATGTGATTTGAAGTTTGAAAAGGGAGAAAAAGTTCGCCAAAAGGCAGATTCGAACCCAGGTCCATCGCGTCAAAAGAGTAAAATGACACACCCTTTTACCATCTACACCACTGGATTTGACTGTTCTTTTTTTGCGTAAAATGGACATCGATTTTTTTTTCTTTTCTTTTTTTTCCCAACAGTTAAACAGTTGCCCACAGAAAAAAAACTGCAGCACCCCCACTTCCCGCGCCTATGAGTATGGCGTGCGGTCCGGTCCAAAAATAAAGCTACCGACTTGTCGCGGGAATTCATTATACAATTGCCAGTAGCCAATGAGTTTACCACTGATAGGCCGGCGGTGCATCAATATACACACTCACCTCACGCAGCGAATGACTCACTTTCCTCACGCAGCGAACGACTCATTTTCCTCAGCTGGCGACTCACTTTCCTCACGCAGCGAACGACTCACTTTCCTCACGCAGCGAACGACTCATTTTCCTCAGCTGGCGACTCACTTTCCTCACGCAGCGAACGACGCACTTTCCTCAGCGAACGACTCACTTTCCGCGGCCGGTGACTCACTTTCCTCAGCCGGCGAATCACTTTCCTCAGCGAACGAATCACTTTCCGCAGCCGGTGACTCACTTTCCTCACGCAGCGAACGAATCACTTTCCGCAGCCGGAGACTCGCTTTCCGCAGCCGGCGACTCACTTTTCTCACGCAGCAGACCACTGACTCTCGCTTCATGTAGGGACCGAATATTATAATTAAAGTGACTTCTATAATGTATCCAAAAGAATATTTAGATATGATATTTAAATATTCAGAAATGTGTACAATGCTTTTTTTTTTTTTTACTTTCATTAAAATATTTCAATAAAATGATAAATAATTGCCTATTGCAAATTTATGAATGCTTGGTTAACTTTTTTCTGCAGTCACTAGGCTATATGTATTGAGACATTTTAAAATCTATATTTTGTAAAAATAAAAAATAAACCTGAATTATAATCTAAACATCTGTATTTTCATACAATTTCATAAATAAGTAGGCTTATAAATATATAATGTTTAAAAAATATGATATAAAGTATTAAAGTGGGAGCTAAGCAATAAATATACACGTTTTTATAAGCTGTCGACCCCAGGAAACGTAATCGGCAACAGGAAACATTAATTAAAAAAAAATTATTAAGCTATTAATCTTCACCTTAATTTATTTTATATTTATATGTATATTAACATTATATATTCAAATGTATTTATACAGTGATCGAATTGTAAAATTGTTTTAGGTTACAGTTTCTTTTTCGGGGGATGGGGGGTTGGTCCTGTAGCTAATTTCACATAATGATTACAAATTACAAAATCATAATTTTGAAAAAGGTTTTATTGAAAAAATTTGCCTTATTAAATGAACTATTATTTATAAGATTTTTTCCTCCTTTGGCCTGAAATGGATGAATTTTGGTCAATATTTTGCTAAATGTGTTTTTGTGCTGGTATTAGGCCAGTGCTGGCACCTTGTCTGGTCTAGGCCTGTCATGGATAAATAATAATGACAAGAAAACCGCCAGTAGGTGATAGCAAATCCATGGTTTAAGTATTTATTGAATCAGTCAAATCAAACTTTTCGTTCAAAGCGGCTGATTCAATTAGAAAGGAAACGAGTCCATCTGAATGGACTGTTGAATCACTGGCTCACTTGATTCGTTGAAAAACTGATTAATTCAAGGAACGAAACACCGTGTTACTATGCACTGTTGTAGCTATAAAATAATAGCACATTTGTGCTCGCGCACATGTGCTGACACTCAAGCATTGCTTAATGTGCAATGAATATAAAAACGTAAAACATTTTTTTTTAATTGCTTAAATTATAAGGACATTCTAACTGTTTTTATTAATTCTAACAGGCTTCACTGCGCAGTGAATGCTTTTGGACTCTCAGGACGTGTTTTTGTTTGGTTTTTGCAAAGTCGGTGACTCCAAATATCAGCTCTTTCAATCTGTCACAAACAGCGTATGAGGACAATGGAAGCAATCAAAAACAACAAAAGAGCAATTTTTTCCTTAACACAGTTAAATTTTAGTGATGTGGTGGAGAACAAATACTTTATATCATATATTTTTTTTAAACATTATATATTTATTAGCCTACTTATGTTATATATACTTATATATGTTATATATATAAATATATATATATTAACTAATATAATATATGAAAATACAGATGTTTACATTATAATTCAGCTTTATTTTTTATTATTTTTACAAAATAAAGATTTTAAAATGTCTCAATACATATAACCTAGTGACTGCAGAAAAAAGTTAACCAAGCATTCATAAATTTGCAATAGGCAATTATTTATCATTTTATTGAAATATTTTAATGAAAGTAAAAAAAAAAAAAAAAAAACATTGTACACATTTCTGAATATTTAAATATCATATCTAAATATTATTTTGGATACATTATAGAAGTCACTTTAATTATAATATTCGCTCCCTACATGAAGCGAGAGTCAGTGGTCTGCTGCGTGAGGAAAGTGAGTCTCTGGCTGCGGAAAGTTATTCGTTCGCTGCGTGAGGAAAGTGATTCGTTCGCTGCGTGAGGAAAGTGAGTCGCCAGCTGATGAAAGGGAGTCGTTCGTTGCGTGAGGAAAGTGAGTCGTTCGCTGCGTGAGGAAAGTGAGTCATTCGCTGTGTGAGGAAAGTGAGTCGTTCGCTGCGTGAGGTGAGTGTGTATATTGATGCACCACCGGCCTATCAGTGATAAACTCAGTGGCTACTGGCAATTGTATAGTGAATTCCCGCGACAAGTCGGTAGCCTTATTTTTGGACCGGACCGCACGCCATAACTGGCAATTGTATAGTGAATTCCCGCGACAAGTCGGTAGCCTTATTTTTGGACCGGACCACACGACATACCAGCCATGGACGCGGTTCTTGCAGCTCTAGACGGGACCGCCTTGTGGCCAGAGATCCGTGCATCCTCTGTTTGCGTATCCTGTGCGCTTTCGTCATTGGCAGAGCAGTCGGTCAAATCCCACCTTTCCAGTAAATACGACTTGTGTGATTGGACTGTACGTCAGCAGACAGCAAAGCATTGGCCAAGAGCAGAAGGCCCTCCCTCCAGGCTTTTTTTTATAGTTGCGAGGTTGCGAAGCTTCATTTTCGCTCAGTCTGAGTTTCAGAGTTTCAGAGCAGAGCTGCGTGACAACGCTGCCACAAATAACGTGAGTTGCAAGCGCGCAACTGGTGTTGTAAACTCGGCTCTGAAAAAATAGTCTGCAATAGGAGTGCAAATGTAATGTAACGTAATAAGTTCCCTTTCGATACTTCACTCATACTGCGTATGGGGAAAAGCTCCTTTTTCCTCGATACTGAAGCCTTTTTTCAATAACGCAGTGCAACTGCACTGCCATTGGTTTAATATGTAAACTTTTTTAAACCAATGACAGCGCTGCGTAGCTGCACCAAAGCCCGCCAAAATGGGTGGGGCGAATGGCTATATAAGCAGGCAAATCGCCAGAGGAAATCAGATCTTACTCCTTCAGCGACGACTTCACTTCGTTGGATCTCTGCTGAATGCCTTTGCCTGGAACGAGCTCTCGGCGTCGAAGAGGCACCGCAGCAGACCAGCTGAGACCGCCTGCAGCGCCGGCGTTCTCGCAGACAGCCGCTTTTAGCGCCGTTCTCGGGCTGCCCGCTTCCCGCTTCCGGCCGCTTCTCAGCGATCTCCTGCCGCCATCCGGCGATCACAAAAAGAGCTTTTTCCAGCAGTTTTCACCGCTCTAAAAGAGCGTTTCTAACGGCGTTTTAACGGTGGCGGCCTTTTCTCGCGGTGGCTGTGTTAAATGAAGTTCTCATGTTGGTGGTGTTGAAGGCCATGGTGAGTGTGTTTTCTGCCTGGGCAAACCCCACGCTGAGGCTGCACTCACTGAGACCTCATGCTGCTTTTGTGAGACCATGAGTTGGATTTGGGTGAGCTCACGCCGGCTCAGCACCCGCGTGCCTCACCCTCTGCAATGAGAGAGCCGCCCCTGTCCTCTTCTCACGCCCAGAGCAGCGTCCCTCGGCTGAAGCGAGCGACCTTGTCTCTTTTGGGAGATCGGAGGACGAGCCGCTTGACGAATTTGTGTCACTCGCGGCTTCTGAAACGGAAGACTGGGCCGGTTATTCTGACCCCGCCCACTTGCCGTCACTAGAGCCCATCGATGCCAAAGCTGGGATGGATGCCGAGCTTCTCCGCATCCTCTCCAAGGCCGCTGAGGAACTCCATCTGGAGTGGGCCCCCCCTGAAGAGCCGACACGCGGCAGGCTGGACGAGTGGTACCTGCCAGGACCCCGCCAGGCCCCCCGCCAGCGCTCTGCCCCATTCTTCCCTGAGGTTCATGATGAGCTGACGAAGTCATGGTGCGCCCCCTACTCGGCCCGCCTACGCACTTCCTCTGCAGCTCTCAGCTCTGTAGATGGCTCTCAGGAGAAGGGCTATGAGCAATTGCCGCCCCTGGACGAGGCCGTGGCTGCTCACAAACGCCCCCCCCCCCGCCGCTGTGGGGTGGAAAAGCAAGAGAGCCCTTCCTTCAAAGCCCTGCAGGACGACCTCTGCCATGGCTGGCAGAGCCTACACTTCTGCGGGCCAAGCCGCTTCAGCACTACACACCATGGCCATATTGCAAGTGTTCCAGGCAAAGCTTCTCCGTTCCCTGGATGAGTCTAGCCCTAGTGAACCATTTCATGCTCCTATTGCTGGCCAATCAGTGGGTCGAAACAGCCTCATTGTGCGTTTCCTGAGAGGTTCTAGGCGGTTGAAGCCCCCACGTCCTCTCACCATTCCCACTTGGGACCTTCACACGGTCCTTGGAGCACTCAAAGGACCTCCCTTTGAACCGCTGCGGTCAGCTGACCTTCGGCCCCTAATGCTCAAAACCGCTCTGCTACTTGCTCTAGCATCGGTCAAGCGTTTTGGCGATTTGCAGGCCCTCTCGGTGAGCCCTGCATGCCTTGAGTTTGGGCCCAATGACTCGAAGGTCATTTTAAAACCCAGGCATGGCTACGTCCCTAAGGTGCTCTCGACACCATTCAGAGCACAGGTAATTTCCCTCTCAGCTCTGCCTCCGTTGTCAGGTGAGCGAGAGCTGGATTTGCTCTGCCCAGTGAGGGCTTTGAAGAAATACATTGAGCGGTCACAGCCGTTCAGGCAATCTGACCAGCTTTTTGTCTGCTTTGGTGGCCGCACCAAGGGGTCTTCGGTCTCAAAGCAACGCCTGTCACGTTGGATAGTTGAAGCTATCGCTCTATGTTACTCCTCTATGGGCCTTGAGTGCCCCATAGGAGTAAGAGCCCACTCTACTAGAGGGATGGCCTCTTCATGGGCCTGGTCTAGTGGTGTCTCTATCAAGGACATCTGTGAGGCGGCCAGCTGGTCCTCGCCGTCCACTTTTGTCAGATTCTATAACTTGGACATCCCGACCTTGCACGCTCGGGTTCTTTCGGTTTGATACGACGGCCTCTATCAGACTCCGTCATCATACCAGCTCCAGGGAGCTAGCTCCCTCTTAGCAGTGTAGCGTCAAGGGTTCGACGGCTCTGGCCCTCTCACTTATCCTCTGGACCCCAGGGTGTTCAAGATAAGTCTTGTCGTTCCCTACCGTGGCACGGCGCAGTTGAATTCGTTCCCCACACGCAGTATGAGTGAAGTATCGTAAGGGAACATACTCGGTTACGAACGTAACCTCGGTTCCCTGAGATACGGAACGAGTACTGCGTTATATGCCGTGCCATGAGGCAGTGTCGTCGCTTCAGTCGTATGACCTGATTTCCTCTGCCGATTTGCCTGCTTATATAGCCATTCGCCCCGCCCATTTTGGCGGGCTTTGGCGCGGTGCATCGCCACAGGCTCGCGCAGCTACGCAGCGCTGTCATTGGTTTAAAAAAGTTTACATATTAAACCAATGGCAGTGCAGTTGCACTGCGTTATTGAAAAAAGGCTTCAGTATAGAGGAAAAAGGAGCTTTTCCCCATACGCAGTACTCGTTCCGTATCTCAGGGAACCGAGGTTACGTTCGTAACCGAGTACGTTTCGCCCTTTCGAACCTCAGTTTTCAGAGTTTCAAAACTTTTTTTCACCTATTCGCACACCAGATTTCAGATCACTATTTACATTGTTTCAAATCTGGAAAACAAACTATACACTGGGAGAACAGTGACAAATTTAAAACTCTGAAAAAATAATTGCACAACACCGTAAAAAAGAGCGTTGCACTTCTGAAGAAGGAAAAGTCAAAAACATTTAGAGAGATTTTTTTTTTTTTACATTTTGCAAGCTTGCAAATCTTATTTTTCGATCTTGCAAAACTTTTTTTGTAAGATTTTAAATTTTCGAACACTTAGTTTCAACCTTTCAGAACTTTATTTTCAGTTTTGAATCATGGCAGGATATTAATCCCATATAGTATAGCCCTACTACAGTTTACTATTTGTATTCTAATTCTATTCTTAAAAAAAACCTAACTACCTTTCTAATCTTTTTGTATTCTATTTATTTTCTTTTCATTTATTTTATAATTATACAAAAGACCTCTAACACTAGCTTGCTATATACTTTTTCTATTCTATCTGTTTTCTTTTTATTTATTATATTATTTAAAATCCCTTGCTATGTGTACTGCGTTTAAGCTAACTGAGACTTGTTTTAGCACTTATATATTGTTACTCTTTTGTTGTTTTCGATTGCTTCCATTGTCCTCATTTGTAAGTCGCTTTGGATAAAAGCGTCTGCTAAATGACTAAATGTAAATGTATCAGTGTCAGGTAAGATTTATGATGTAATAATACAATAAGAACCCAGTATGTAGTGTAAAATATACTGCATCATATATTTTATGTTATTACAATAAGATTTGTTCTAAATCATAACATTGTTGCCAAACACAGTAGGCTATGCATACCACATAATCTTAGAATAGTTACACATTATTTATGAAATACTAACAGTATAAATAATTTTAATTTTCCAAGTCATTACCCTCTTATCCCCTAAACTTTTCACATTGTTTCCGTTTACCTACATGTATGTACAGCTGTAAGTTATGCTCATGAAGAAAATTGCGCTCTGTGTGTCATACATACAACATGATTTCAGAATAGGTGCCCTTTAGTTATAAAATACTTACAGTATAAATGCTTATAATTCTGCAGGTTATTACCCCCTTATTCCCCAAACGTTGCATATTGTTCCCTACCTATGAGTAGTTACTATGGAGTTACTCTGTAGTTACAAATAGGTACGATGTAAATTCTGTTTAATTACATGGTACATTGCCGGCTGTAATCTAAAGTGTTACCGTATAATATAGAATATATTTTATATATAACTATTATAAAAGTCGTTTTTGTAGTTACTCCAAGTTAAGTTTTTTTTTCTTTTTTATATGACAAATTCCATAGTTTGTTACTTTTTATTTATTTTAAAAACCATATAATCATGGTAATGAGGACCACGGTTTTATTTGTTGTGACCACCATCTTACTAAACTAGCCAGATAAACTCTGGATTTTAAGAACTATAGTAAATTTCATTAGGGCAATGGATAATTTAACAGAATAGCTTTAATAGTTTCTTTCTCCTTAAATGTTTACTTCTAATTAATTGTATTTGAAGTAAAATGTTATTCAGTAAGAGCCTGATTAAAGATATTTTTTTTATTTATGTTACGTTTATATTCTTAAAGGGATAGTTCACCTAAAAATGAAAGTTGGCATCATTTACGCTCCATCATGCCATTCTTCTGTGGAACATAAAAGAAGATCATTCGAGAAATTTTTTGTCCATACAGTAGAAATCAAGGGTAATGATTTATAAGTGATGATAACAAAATAGTTTGGTGAAATTCTACTAAATATCTTCTTAGTATTCCCCAGAAGAAAGCAAATCATACAGGTTTGGAAGGACATGAGGGCGAGGAAATGATGACCTAATTTAATAGCAGTAAATTTTCTGCATTCTAGCTCAAAATCAGTGCTTTGGTGTCAAGTGCATTTCTATGTGAAAAAAAAGTTTGTTGCATTTGCAGTGAATTCAGTAATATCAAAATATTTTTTTCTTCATTCGTTTTATTCTTTTATTCATTTTCTTTGTTTTATTCATTCATTTATTTTCTCCAATTTAAGGCCCTATTGTCATGATCATCAGCTGGAGTGCCCATGATCTCCAGCAGAGGGCACTCCACTCAGGACTCTTGCATTTGGTGTCCATTTCCATTCCCAACTCCATTTCCCATAATCCTGTGCTTAGGTCTAATCACCACCAGGTGTTCCCCATTACCACTCCCCTATATAAACTGTGTTTGGACTCTCAATGATTGCGAGGTCTTGTTTAGCCTGTCTTACATTTCTGAGCGGTTTTCCCAGTGTTTGTTCCTTCCGTGTTTGACTTTGGATTGTTTATACTGACTGTGATTCTCTGCTGCCTGCCCCGACCTCTGCTTGTTTCTGTTGTTGATTTTGGATATCCCTGTACATACATGACGCTGTTCCCCGATCATTGCCTGTTTGACCATTCTGATTATTAAACTACTGCAAATGGATCCGAACGTCTCTGACTCCACGTTACACCTATAACCCAGCAAACATTCACAGAGGAATTCGTGGGCCGGATTGGATGGATTTGTCCAGGGCTGATTTTGAACTCTTTTGCTGAATGTGTGGGCAATCAACATCTTTGTACTTTACTTACCTTTCACTTTGGTTACAGAGGAGTTTAAGGCAAACAAGTTTTATGAAGGGAAATTAAATCAGACATTTGATTTTTTCCCTTTCTAGTCACAAAAAGAGGCAGATAGATTTGTGAATGCATTTTATGCATGCATGCAAGACCTAATAGTACTAAATAGGCAAAAATGTACAATACACAACTAGATCTGCATGGAATTCTGTACCATATAATACAAGTATTCAACTTGACCTTACAGAACTATAGAAAAAAGTTCTTTCACAATTCATTTGATTTAACAGACATACACTAACAATGTTAAACATTATCAACAATGAAAAATAACTGGATCACATGCAATGTTATGAGCACAGGTGACAATGTAAAGAAAGGAAAGAAAAGGAAATTAAAGAAAAGTAGCAAAGTAAAGAAAAGTGGCCATACCCCAACAGTGCCTGCAATGAGCCTTTTAAATTGCTCCTTCTTTTTCTTCTCCCCTGCCTTTGATACAGTGGATTGTATGGTCTTCTGATCAAATTGTTCCAGGGCCTCAACATGGATATCAGGGATCTGATTCATGATAAAACGCAGCTCAGCATATCTAGGCCTCTGTATAGAAACATCAGAATGAAAAACTCTTAAATCATTGTTAATTAAATTTTTCTCACCAATGCGTTGTCACTACCATTTAAAGGTGAATTCAGTAGTACTTTAATGTTAATATCATTGTTCTTTGTGTACTTAAAGTAAAAAAAAATACCACAGTGGTGTTAGATGCCTCACTGCCTTCTATGTGGATCAGCAGAACCAACTCTGACTCAGGTAATTTACACAGACACTAGTGAGTTATAAGCCCCTTTCACACTGCGCGTTGGTCCCGGAAAATTGCCGTATCAGGTTGGGGACCTAATACAATTGCCAGGCTCAGTCGCACGTTATATTGCGACTCTTTTACCAGGTGTTTTGAAGGCAGATCAACATTCGCAATGAAAACATATGTGCAAACTGTAATGAAGCAGAGATCAGCTAGCTCCTCACTATCCAGGCTGAAGCTGAGATCATTCGCCAGCTTAAGTGAAAGCATTTTCGACTCGTACATTACACGTCACATCCTGTTGTCACTTGTCATTACGGGACCTTTACAGGTTGTGTGTGAACGCACGCACAGATTCCAGGAAATCACTGGCAGTGTAAAAGGGGCAAAATCTAGCAAACCGAGAACAATTATAATTAAAGATGTGATTAAACCACTGGTTTAGACTTAAAAAGATATGAAACAAGTTCGGTATTGATCAGTCTAAACATCCTTTCTATAGTAAACAGTAATTATAAACCTCAAATACAGTTCAATTAAATTATCCTTAAAGCATCAGCAGTAACAAAAGCTACATAGGACTTTGCAATTACATAGGAAAAGACATACGCTGGTATCCAGTAACTAATTTTCAGAATTGTCTAGAGTTAGAATGCACATAGCTCCTTTTTCGTCAATGGGTTAAACAACACTGCATGTATGCTGTGTGAAAATTCTGTCCAATTTATATGTTGGTCTGAAAAAAAAAGGCAGACTTTCTGACAAGTAGGTGGTGCTTATGGAAGAGCAAAAATTCAGCGCTTACCCCAGTTAACCGTTTAAACAAACCAGCTTTGAACATCTTTCTGTTTCTGACACCCACTTGTCACAAAGTCATTGTCAAACAGTATTTTAATGTTTTCAAACAGCTACTTGAAATTTTGTATTTACTTTGGAGTTTAACAAACAACACCAAATACTTAAAGACTTAATAAACAGCTCTGGGAAAAATTAAGAGACCATTGCAAAATTATCTGGTTTTGCTATTTATAGGTATGTATTTCAGTAAAATTAACATTTTTGTATTATTCTATCCACTACTAGCAACATTTCTCCCAAATTCCAAATAAGAATATTTGTCATTTAGAGCAGCGGTTCTCAATTCCAGCCCTTGCGCCCCCCAGCTCTGCATATTTTGCATGACTCTCTTTGTTAACACACCTGATTCAGATAATCAGTTTTTTAGAAGTGAGCTCTGTGCATGAACTGTGTTCTCATTGACATGGTCCCTAAACAGTATTCATTGCTTCTTACTCCCAAAGCAGGGGAAATCTGTTGAAGTTTACCTCACTTCGGAACATTCATTCACGGATTTGCGCTGTGCAACTTCTTCAAGTGTGACATTATATACCTGTGTAAATAAATACAATTTAAATTCACATATCGCACACTTCAACGCACTTTGAATGGAACATATACGTTTGCTTAGAACTGGAATCATGGCGGAATATCCAGTGATGTCCACTTCGCAGGGCACTTTAGTTAGTGTAGTACACTTAAGGTGTATTGGAACATACAATAACTACTGAAATAGTGTAGAGCTGGGGGGCGTGAGGACTGGAATTGAGAACCGCTGATTTAGAGCATTTATTTGCAGAAAATGACAACTGGTCAAAAATAACAAAAAAGATGCAGTGTTTTCAAACCTCAAATGATGCAAAGAAATGCAAAGAAGATGCCATTCATAATTCATTTTTAAACAACACAATACTAATGTTTTAACTTCAGTTCAGAAATCAGCATTTGGTGGAATAATCCTGATTTCAACCACAGTTTTCATGTGCCTTGGCATTCTCTTCACCAGTCTTTCACATTGTTTCATATAAAGTCACTGTTGGGTGACTTTATGCCACTCCTGGCACAAAAATTCAAGCAGCTCGGCTTTGTTTGATGGCTTGTGACCATCCATCTTCCTCTATCACATTCCAGGATTTTCAATGGGCTTCAGGTCTGAAGATTGGGCTGGCCATGCCAGGGTCTTGACTGCTGGTACTCCAACCACATTTTGATTTGACTGTGTGGCACAGAGTATTGTTCTGCTGGAAGTTGGGGAATATTATCAGAGCAGCAACAACAAATTTCACAGTGGGTGCGAGACACTGTGGATTGTAGGCCTTGCCAGGTTACCAGGTGTTGGGCAAAACTGAAACTGGACTCATCATAGAAGGTCCAATCCTTATGGTCTTTTGCAAACCTCTGCCTGGCTCTCCTTTGTTTCTCATGATGAAGGGCCTTTTTCTAGCTTTACGACATCAGCCCTGCCCCTAGGAGCCATCCTCACCGTGCACCGTTTTACAAATTTACATTTGGAAATACACATAAAAAATGTACATAAAAAATACAGTTTTACAAATTTCTAGCATTTGTAAAACTGCATTTTTCCACTTCAAAAATATATCTAAATTATGACCTATGCTCTCAATGTCAAATGCAGAAATGTTAATCCTTGCGTTGACCTCAAGGTTAGATTATTGTAATGCTTTATTGGGTGGCTGTTCTGCACGCTTAATAAACAAACTCCATCTGGTCCAAAATGCAGCTTATCTTGCTTATTACTTATAAATCCCTGAATGGTTTAGCACCTCAGTATTTGAACAAGCTCTTGTTACATTATAGTCCTCCACGTCTGCTGCATTCTCAAAACTCTGGCAATTTTTTGATAATTTATTTAGCGCCCAAATTCTGGAATAACCTACCTAACATTGTTCGGGAGGCAAATCTAGATTAAAAACCCATCTCTTTAACCTGGTTTACACATAACACACTAACACATTTCTAATATTCAGATCTGTTAAAGGATTTTTAGGCTGCATTAATTAGGTAAACCAGAACCGGGAACACTTCCCATAACACCCTACATCGTTAGAAGAATGGCATCTACGCTAATATTAGTCTGTTAGTCCCCTGACTGAACCTGGTTTCTCCCAAGGTTTTCTCTCCATTCTGTCACCGATGGAGTTTTGGTTCCTTGCTGCTGTCGCCTCTGGCTTGCTTAGTTGGGGACACTTCATTTCCAGCGATATCGTTGACTTGATTGCACAGATACTATTTAAACTTGAACTGAGCTGGATGATGACATCACTAAATTCAATGATGAACTGCCTTTAACTGAAAAATGAGTGTCTACTGTTGTATTTTTGAATTACTTGTTATTTGTGGGAGTTATTTCATATGTAATTTGTGCAGCAACAGTATTTCCTACATGCTCACAGCAATAAATAAAGGTGACTTTACTTGACACTGTCTTTCTGCCTGTAGAGCCAGAATTGAACCTTTCTTTTCCTCACTCAGAACTTTTATTTTAAACAGTTTTTTTTTTGGCAAGGTCAGTAGTTATTATTTGATTCCAATTACTTTTGAGGTACTACTAGCATTGTTTTTGCCATCCAGATGTCATATTGCTAGAGGATAGTGATGGCGTTCGGAGGACAGCAGTGGTTTTTATACTTTTCCTTACTAAATAAGATTTGGTTGAGGTGATCACCTAATCAGTATTTCATTAATCAGAATGAGGTGTGCCCGTGTTGGAATTCAATAGACACTGGAACAGACTGGCTACCATACAGAGATGCTGATTTAAGAACAATTTGGAGTGGTCTCTTATATTTCTCCAGAGCTTTTTCAGTTTATCATAGTTAATAATAGGCTTTAATAATATCTTTTTGCCACTGACAAATGACAAGATAATCAAAGCTGAGCTGGCATGACGCACTAGAGACTCGTAGATGAGCAAGGCCAGCTGAGTTAGCGCAGCATTGCAGCCCTCGTGTTGTCCATGCATCTGTAAACCCTTAAGTACACTGGTGTAGAGCCACGTCACAGCCTCCGGGAGCAGGTTACAGCCAAGCACCTGCAAAAGAATTCATCCACATATACACACAGAGAATTTTCATAAGGCAAAAGATTCAAAAGTAAAAGAGCTGTCAGTTTTAGAATGCAATTCTAATGATAAATGCAAACTGACAGAAATATTGTGGTGAATTGTCTGTGTTAGATAAAAATTATATTAAGAGGGAAAGAAAAAATCAGCACCTGTTTTAGCAAAGTCCAGCAAAGCACACTAGCACTCCGTTGACAGTTTATTGTGTCCTCCCAGGAAAGGGAGTTAAAACATATTGCCAGGAGAGTCATATATATATCCTAAAAAGGAGGGTGTAAAACATTTTAAAACAGTTCACAGAGCCCAACTATAGAAGCCAACTGATGGAGAGCACAAAGAAATATTCAGTTTGGAAGTTACCTCACTCTGGAGAAGGCACTTGCCCAATTCTGAGAGCTCATCTGAAGGTGTATTCATTTGAATTCCTTGTGAGGAGTCCACTGACACCATCTCCTGGTCTCCTAAAAAGAAGATGATTAAAAAAAAAAAAGAAAAAAAAACTTACAGTACCAGTTTAAAACTGAGAATGGTCCATATGAAAACACTGTAATGTGGACTGGATCACAGTATTAAACCAGAGACAACTGCAGGAGGTTGTCTGATTGCCGTGCATGTGTTTTAGCTGATGATGACATCATTAGCTCCAAAAACCACAGTTACAATTGTGAGTGAAAAGTAATTAGAGTTGCAAATTAATTGCTTATAATCTAATGTCTCTGTTAAAAAAATAGCAACACAAACTGTACTACCAAGGGATGACTCACAGATTTTACCCTGATTTAAGTGTGCAGACATTTAGAAACATTGTTTAATGTTGTGTCAGTAACTCTAAAGGCTGATTTTATACTTCTGCGTCTGACATACGTAGTAGCCTGCATACCGTAGGCTGTGCATCGGTTTTCATTTATACTTCTGCAGTTTTCCGCGTCGTTGTGTAGTATACACCCAAACCGCTAGTCTGCAGTGTCCACAGGCATGTTGCTTGTGTTACCCGCAGTACCACAACAAAAGCCGAAGAAGTAGCAGCTTGTCGGAGAAGCATCAGCCGTGACTGCGGCAAATAAATATCAAATAACAGATAATTTATTTATAACTACAAAAAAAGAGATGAGAACTGAATAGCATAAGATGGCATTCTTTCAATCTCCACAAGGACTTGTAACGTACCATGACAGAACAACAGTTTGTCGTAAACAACAAGGTGATGTAATGCTACATTTTATAATAAATGATAAGACACTTGATCTCTGGTTTGATTTATTTTAAATAAGAAGGTGTAACTGCAATATATTAAAGTGCAAATAACACACACAAGACTCAAATACATACAGAGGGAGGGGTACTGGCAGACCAATCACAGCCCTTGCGGTCCATGTAGATTTGACACACTGTGACATTTTTGAAGAGGTGCACGTCATTTTTGGAGTGGGCTGCATGTACTACGCACAACCTATGGCGTAGCTAAGGCGTAGTTTTGACGCAGAAGTATAAATCAGCCTTAATAGTCTTAGAATGGTCTAAAGCAGGGGTGCCCAATTCAGTTTCAGAACTTTGCAGAAAAGTAGCTCTCCACAAACAGGATTGGGAACCTCTAGTCTAAAGGTATGCATATGCTCTATATTGTGCCAGTATTCACATCGAATAAACGTTTACCACTGCCCTTTCTGGGGGAATATTGCTAACAGCAACATGTCGGTACTGTAAGTGGCCACCCCCACCTTTTTTAGGTCCTGAGCACCAAAAGTGCTAAAGCGCTATTGTTCTTGAAACGTTATTTATTTTTTATTTTGTTTCTTCTTCATCCATTTTTGAAGCCTTTGCCATGCTCGAAAATTCATGAAAATTTGCAGACATCAGAACTACAAAAAATTAAAAAGTTATGTAGTGCTTGAGCCTGGGCTCTACAGCGCCCCAAATGCAGGCTGTGGTTGGGATGAAGTTTCTCCGGTGTGCATCAAATTTGGTATGGTCACTGAAAACGTCATATAGGACAAAGTTCACTTGGTTTTATTTGACTTCGCCCAACAGAAAGTTAGCCATTTTGGATGGAATATGAGTTTTTATTTTGCCACACTGGTCTTACAATGGCTAAAAAATCATGAAAGTTAACAGATGCATTTGTCATTGGACATCTTTTGATTTGATACTGCAATTCAGAATTCAGTGCCTCATCAGCTCCTAGCACTCCCTAGTATATTTCGTCCCTTTGGAATATAAGAAAACTCACAAAATTGTGCACACTCATAGAGGACATTTAGCAACATTTAGCTATCCTCTGGTCATTTGTCTTTTGCTTAGCCAGTGGATTCCATAGCGCCCCCTAACATTTCCAAATGTATTTATCACTGCAGTTTTCACCAGTTTTGTCTAATATTCACAGGTTTGGGTGAGGACATTGTCCTCAACATGGCAAACATATTTCCTATTAACATTTATTAGTTACACCCAACAGGAAGACAATAATTTAGGAATGTTTGAAATGTCATTAAAACACTCCTCCTAGTGGATATATGTGACTGACTCCAAACCTAGGTAGAATCATGCCAAGACACTAAAGATGCTAAATTGCAAAGGATTTTTTGATATCTCAAAATGTGTTGCCATTGCCAAGCACTAAAAAAGAAAAAAAAGGACAAGAAAACAGGAAGTGTCCTATATATTCTGCATGCATCATGCGATTTATATAAAACTTGTCACACATGTTTGGCTTTGTGGGCTGATCACATTGATGTAGCTTGTATGGGTCATGGTTGTAGTGCCATCTAATGTAGTGTAAGGGAAACAGGTCAATTTAGCTCAAAAGGAATCATTTAAGATTTTAAAGGGAATTTGAACAGAATCACTGTTTCACGGCTGATTACTCAGCCATTTAACATCAAATCTGCACTGGATATTAATATCCAAAGTATAGTGAAAACACTATTAATTAGCACAGTAACAAGATTGGCAGTTTAAAACATTAACTTGTAAGCACAAAACACAAGATACTTCTCTTTTCAATATGAATAAGGCTTTATTAGATAAATCTAAGACATATAAACTAATCTAACACAAGTACAGGCACTCACATTCACACAAGTTGCAGGAGGATAGAAACTTAGGAAAGAATGGGTTTAAGAGAATGAAAATGTGAAATCCCAAGTTTACAGCAATATGTGAAATTGCATAGACACGAACAACCATCAATCAATCACTTAATTAACCCTCGCATTGAGTTCCTCAATGAGGTTAAAATTGTATTAGATACACCAGTACAGATGAGAGTCTGGAGGTAAAGTTACTTGCGTTGCCTGTGTAACGGGGGTTCCCTTTGTTGTCTTTGAAAAGGGGGTTTCCCGAGGTTGCTGATTGGCTGGAAGTTCAGTAGTCGTTGAAGTGACGTCTTGGGAAGCCCGTGGTTGGGCGTTGGCTGACGATGCGGAGTTGTGGGCTGGTTGAAGTTTCAGACGGGCACGCGAGGTCCGACTCGGAGACACGGCGTTACAACAACTTAACTCAGAACACGAAACTCTCAACGGAAAAGAAAAGAAACTAAAGTAAAAGAACAGAAGTAAAGTTTGACGAGACTAGGTGGTGTTTCTTCTCATCGTGGTGAAGTAGCAACTGGTGTGCAGGCCGAAGCATGCTGGAACCGCGCTCAGAGAACGCTAAAAGTGATGACTAAAAGCATGACTAAAAGCAAAAGCTAAAAGCAGGCTAAAAGCCAAAGCTAATAGCAAAAGCAAAAAGCCAAATTTGATGATGTCCTGAGTATTTAAACTGGCCTTTTGGCCACACCTCAAATGTTGTCTTGACCAATTAGATATTGTCTTTGCTTGGGGTATCATAAATCATATGTTATCTTATCAATCACATGGTCCGAATTTTCCCGCTCTTGCAGAGTATAATTTTGGACATGATTCCTATGATAAGAATATGATACATTTGACAAATAACTGATGGTCAGAAACGTTTCAAGCAAGAAGATTTGAACACACACATACTAAACATGAATATGAATACTTAAGCTATTCAATAGTTATTAAAAAGACATACACAGTAAGTGATTAGAAACATGATAGTCAAATGTGTGGGTTTCATAACTGATAAGGAGTTAAGCAATGGACTGATATTCCTTTAGAAGTCTTTTTGTGTTCATCTGTACAAGACAGTTTCTCTGCTTTTCTTTGACATAAGGATGTTCTGTGGAAACCAGAGGTTAAAAGGTCCCCTTAGGAATTTCAGTCTGGTTCTGCTAGGTGGGGGAAGTCAATCCAACGATCTTGTTTACTCTCATGAGTTTACAAGTGATGGTCAGGCTGTGCATCTCTTTGACCAGCAATCTTGATCCCTCTCCCCAAATTTAACAATCTTTTCTCTGAATTGAAATTGTCAATAATTGTTCTAATGGTGTTAATTTTGAAAGCTGTTCTGTGAAAGAGCTGGTTGGTTATTTTGCTTCAGACTGTGGTGCTAGGAGTTGATTTACAACATCCTGTTGCCTTTCTGAGGAATTCTGCTCCTCATGTTTCAACCATGGTCCTGATCGAATCTTTAATTTGTCTGGTTCGGGTCTGATACGCTACAAGTAGATAATGAATGTAATTTTTAACAAACTTTGAAACATCCCTTTTTCCTTTTTTTTTTTCTTTCTGAAATGCTTCAAAACTTATTTTAATGTCAATAAGGTACAGATTTAAAATTAAATAATTTGTATGTTTGAATTTTCATGCTCTTTTTCACTCACATTAGACTTTCTGCAATTCATGTGATATAGCAAGTTGTGCTCTGATTGGCCAGCTATCCAGTGCGTTGTGATTGGCTGAATGCCTCAAGCGTGTGATAGAAATGTTACACCCCTTAACATACTAAGCCGTCTCCCAGGCCAGCAACATGAGACTCAGTCCAGCTGCTATGCTTGTGCACATCTCATCATCGGTTCTCTTTTAGCAGTTCCTGTTTAGGAGTAACTGAATAACTCGGGATATTGGTTTATTTCGCATCAGATGGAGTGTAAGGCACGTTTATAAACCGAATAACTTAATTTGTGGATTAGTGCGTACTGGAGATGCGAACCATTTCAAACGATTCAGTTCGATTTGGTGAACTGGTTCGACCGGTTCACTAAGAAGATCCAGTTAAATAGAAAGATTTGTTCGCGATCCGGACATCACTAGACAAGACAAAACCAATAAAACCCATTACAAATTAGGCATTTGTTGCATCCAGTGGGAACATAATTACTGATTATACTGACTTATGCTGTCTTTTTACGCGTTGCATTGCATATTGCGCGGCATTAACATAATACCATGTCTGCATTTGTGATCTGAGAAACAATAAACAACAAGCCTACTCTACTGCTCAAAACTCGCATTTGAATCAATCACAGAACGGTCTGTAACAGAGAAATGCCTTAAAAAAATGTTTTCTCTGAAACACAAAAACGAAAATTGAAATAAAATTGATATTTTATGTTTTGAGAATGGTCAACCCTTTTCCATTCTGCAGATATTGTTTATTCTGGTTTGTGCATTGTAAATCACAAAGTCTACAAAATGTTGTCTGCCAAAAACCTGCCTTTTTTTGTCACGTCTGTAACGCACGTGTATTTCCCAAATCTAAAATAGCCTATAAAACATGTTCATAGAGGGATACTTTTTTGATGCCTGGACTCTGTTTGGGATTTAGAAAAACATAAAGAGATGATTAAATATATTGGTAATGAATACATTCTGTGAGAATTTATATTTCAGGTTTTGACTGCGAATGTCACGTCAGTAACGCTGGAATTGCCCGATAATGAAACTAAAAATAATTAAGCCTATATGATGTCTCGGGACAGTTTCTTATTACTGCAGTATATTTTTACATTTGTATTGCCAAAACGACTGCAGCGTTGCCGCGTACATTTAAAACTGAAAATAGTACAAAGCAACATAGGCTATACATTAAGAATAAAGTTTTTGTCTCTTTTGCAGATGCGCATCTCTTTCGCCAGTTTCTTTGTCTCTCTCTCTCTTAGAAGCGCCTCATCTTTCCTGAGATAAAACAAAAACATATTATATTGTATGTAATACTCTTTATGCCTATGCAGTTGCAAAAGCCAAACCCAACGAGGCATGAAAACACTTTGCCTAAACCTGCTCTGCAAGTCTGAAACCCTTATAAACTGTACATATGAAAGAGCAAGAGATTCAGACCTTTATTTTTCAACCCCCACAAGCTTTACAGAACTACCCCTAAACCCCAACCCCCTCCAGCTGAACTGAATTCAGTCGCTATGGTTGCTTATTGTAAAATGGACACGCTCTATCTAAAAAAAAAATGTAAAAAATGGTGTAACAAACCAGCAAACTGCAGAACACATTTGTATTAATCATTTTATATATTATTTTATTATATATAAATAAAAAAAAATAAAAAATGAAAAAACACCACAACCCGGGATTTGAACCTGTGTTGCTAAAATCATGACTAACTTGATAAACCAAACTTCCCTTCTCCAGACACGCTCTTCATTCATCTCACTTCTCAATAATAAAAATAACCGTGTCATCAAGCAGATAATTCTTGTGTTTATTGTGTTTAAATGCTGATCTTTATATATACAGTACAGGTCAAAAGTTTGGAAATATTACTATTTTTAATGTTTTTTAAATAAGTTTCTTCTGCTCATCAAGCCTGCATTTATTTGATAAAAAATACAGAAAAAAAAAATTAATATTGTGATATATTATTACAATTTAAAAGAATTGTTTTTAAATTTATTATACTTTAAATTATCATTTATTTCTGTGATGCAAAGCTGAATTTTTAGGATCATTATCACATGATCCTTTAGAAATCATTCTAATATGATGATTCATTATTAAAGTTGGAAACAGTTCTGCTGCTTAATATTTTTTCAGAACGTGATACTTTTTAAGGATACTTTGATGAATAAAAAGTAAAAAAAAAAAAAGAAGCTATGTTTTTAAAATATAAATATTTTGTAATAACAGTATACACTACTAGTCAGTAATTTGGGGTCAGTAATTTTTTTTCTTTCTTTTTTAAATAAAAACAATACTTTTATTCAGCAAGGATGTGTTAAATTGATAAAAAGTGACAGTAAAGACAATATATTATTAGAATATATATTATTAGAATTTTTTATTTTATTTTGAGTAAATGCAGTTCTTTTTAACCTTTTATTCATCAAATATATTAGACAGCAGAACTGTTTCCAACACTCATAATAAATCAGAATATTAGAATGATTTCTAAATGATCATGTGATAGACTGGATGTTACATGTGACACTGAAGGCTGGAGTAATGATGCTGAAATTCAGCTTTGCATCACAGGAATAAATAATTTTTTTTAAGTATATTCAAATAGAAAACTATTATTTTAAGTTGTAATAATATTTCACAATATTACTGTTTTTTTTCTGTATTTTTGATCAAATAAACGCAGGCTTGATGAGCCGAAGAGACTTCTTTCAAAAACATTAAAAATAGTAATGTTTCCAAACTTTTGACCTGTACTGTTTAATAACAATAGCATGGAGTAAGAGCATTTGTGTAAAGGTCTTTCTTTTAATTTTTGATGCGTAGACTGTAGCCTAAGACTATCCCACGTTTTTGAAATTAACTCACTGTAAATTTTCTAATGGTTTTTAAGTGTGTTACAATGTTATTTTATAATGTAACTGTTGTTTTACTTTGTCATTTCATCTCCATTTACAAACCAAAATTATACAATTACAGTCAGTTTGCAACCTGTACCTTTGCGCCAACTGGCGGTAGTTTCGCAAATAACTTTAACACATGACTGAGAACACGTAAACATGAGCACTGAGCTCACGCTGACCTCGTGGAGCTGATCGACTCCAAAATTGGTGAAACATTTTTAAATAGGTACTGTTTTTATAAATAAACTGCATATTTGAGTTTTAAACAACTACATTCTCGCCTGAAATACTTTTAAAACTACATTTCATGACACGATAACAGTAATATTTTGAAATTTTTGTGAATAAATGGTGGTTTAAATCACATTGCTGTGTGACCTCAACCAATCAGCATTTGTTTAGCGCCCAAGTCCCGCCCCTGAAAGTTCCGGACCTTGAAAAAGTACTACCTTGCCAGCAGGGGCTTTCTGAGGGGCAATTTTTTACCTGGAACTTTATTTAGATTGTGGTTCCTGCTGTGGAAACACATGGAGTACAAGCCCAAAGTCAATAGTTCCTGGGTAAAGTTCCAGTAAAGTTTTGGCAGTGACACAAATTTTGTGTTTTGCAAAGTTTGCTGATTCAGTATTTGTAGATTATTTTTCCACATGTATCTATGGTATAGTGAAAAACAATGATAAGCATATCTTTAGGTTTAAAGGCTTTTTCTTGCAGGACATTTTGATACCATTCTTTATTCCTGGCAGTGTTTCTGGGCAGAATTATGAGAGAGCCCACACATGCTTCACTGTTGGCACAACACAGGACAGGAGGAGATGGTCCTGGTGCTTGCTGGACACTCTGGGACATCCTGAAGACTTCTTCACTGCAGTCGAACTTAGGGCTGTGCGATATGACGATATATATCGGATTGACAAAATAAAAAGTCTATCATTTCACAACAACAGAGCTATATGCGTGTGCCATCTCTGTTTCTGTGTGAGATGGGCAAATTTTTTTTTGCCACTTTATTGGCTTTGAAAGATTAAATAAACACTTACAATAGATGGCCAACCAGAGTGTGCTTTCTACCGCTGCGAGTGCCACCGCGTCTGCAAAGTGCATTTGCAGCTTTTGACTGCTGAGTGGGGCTTTAACCACAAGCTTTGCCTCGCTGGTGTTACATTTGAGGCTGCAGTCAGCACAAAATGAAAGAAAAACACTAGTTAAAATATTTAATATTTGTAGGTGAAATTTTATTAGTATTCTTAGTTGGTTATTTTCGTTTCTTAGGTAGCTTACTTAAGTTATGTTCGTTTCTTAGAACGAATAAAACATGCACATACTTTGTTATTTGTTACCTCTACTTGGGGAAAAGATACCTGTCTGTACACTGATTAAAAAATTGTTGCGTGTTTTATAAATTATTTACATTATTTTAGTAAAACGTGAGGCACTGAATAATTTCACTCCCATTATTTAGTCCAAACTAAAACAAGAAACGAATAAATTAAACCTGGTCACGATTTAGCTAAATCATTGATACTGAAAAGATTGGACAGATTAATAAAATGTACTCACGTTTTAAACTCAAGTTCTCCCATCATAATCAACAAAGTGCACATGATGTCAAAAAGCTGCATTAAAATGCAGGAGTGTATTCTATTCCCTAAAATATCAGAGTGCAAGATTTGCGCATGATGCTGAGTGTGACGGACAACATTTATTCTTATTTGCCTACATATTTTTTCTTCATTACAAATCTTTTTTGGTTTTATTTTGTATCATTGCATGTAAAGATAATTAACTTTGTAATGCATATGCAAAATGTGAAACTGCAATCTTATTCGCAGTCTATAGCATTTTATAATTATTTGTACAAAAATATGTAAATTGTCCTGCTTTGTATCTTTTATTAGTGTATGGGATTTTTTTTTTATTTGTCAAAATCAACGAATTGGAGCGGCATCAGCCGTTAGATCATTTTAAAACGTCAAATAGCCTTTAAGGAATTCACACCTTTATCTCGACCTCCACAAGCTATACAGAACTACCCCAACCCCCTCCAGCTGAACTGAACTCGGTCTGTCTTTTGGGCTGTGAGGAACGATGTGTTGTCATGCTACTGGGTTGAAACATGCCTGCACTCACAGCAGCCTTACTCTTTTCATTCATTATTTTCCCACAGCCCATATTATTATTTTCACTAGACCAAAATAATAACAAATTATCAATTGATAATTAATCATTATTTTTGCCAAAATCATTGTTATTTGTGAACGTAGGCGTTTGCAGAAGGCTTTAAGACCAAGCGGAATCCTCCGTAAGCTGCTCCCGCTTCACAGCGCGGGACTCGCGCTAACTGACCCAACATTTGGCAAGGCAGGAAACATTCAGTCTGCCTGAAGGAAGACGTATTTCATTGTTAGTTAATGCTGTTAAATAGAGAGTAAAAAAAAAAAAAAAAAAACGAGTGTAGGCTATTCTTAAACTTGGAGCTCATTATATTGAAGTACCAATACAAACACCAGAAGCAACCTACACTCTCAGTGTTCTTTCACTGAAAAGTATGCATTTTATTTATTTATTCACAGGCTATATGGTTGAAATAGTAATATTTTAGTGGAAAACTTTACGTGCCATTGTTTAAAAAAATGCATCAAATGTTTCATAGACCTTCAGTTGTCATGCTTTAAAATCCCATGCCATTTGTAATTTCACTGTATTTTCACCTCCTAAATTACTACCCTAATTCTATAAAGGTTAAAATGTATTCATACCGATGGCATTTTTAATGACATTTTTTATTTTTATTTTTAGAATAGGCTAATTGTAGCCTACATAAATGGATGAATCAAAACAAATATAACTTTTTAACTGCAGGCAGATATAGGCCTATATTATTGTACATTACAAATATTTGGATCGTCCCTTATTTTATTAAAGAATAAATACTTATTTTCTTCAAGAATAAACATTATAAATAAATAATTATAGAAAGAACCTCTATTGGCCCTTATTTGTATGTTGTAGGAGATATGCGAGCGATTCATAGATTTAAAAAATAAAAAAGTGGGTGCTTGGTTTCAGAAAACGAATACAGCTTGTAAAAAAAATGCTATGATGAAAAAGTCATGCTAACTTATTAATTCATTATTAAATTAATTTTATACTAGATTCAACTTGAATTTCAATACTATTAAACTGACTTTAAAATCTCAAGGAGTTTATAAGTTGAAACGGTAAAATGTCACAGGGCATGTTAAATAGCCTAAATGAACTTGTATCTTGTATAGTATCAGAAGACTTGACTGCATGTTAGCATAAAACTAACAATATAATTTGATTATTATTATTTTTTTAAATGAACAATTCCTGTATAAAATGTGAAAGCAACCTTTATATCAAACATTTTGAAATCGTCCACAGCTGAGCATCGCAGGAGGCAGATCTGAAGTTATATTTGTTTGTTCACGGAGTGAATGTGATGCACAAAGTCATTTTTAGATGCAATGGAAAAATAAAGCTGGATAAAAACATACAGGAAAACACGCTAAAAAATAAATGACATTTGTGAGAGCTGCATTTTATTACATTCAGAAATAATAACAACAGGCCTAATAATGCTATAGGCTAATGTACCAACAGGACATTTTTAGTTCCCTTTCAAGGGAACTTCGAACTGCGTCCTCTAGGGGTCGCTATGGGGAAACACCTCGTCGTGACCCGTGTCTGAAGCATACAAATGAAAAAAACACCAACGAGTTGGCGGCGACGACAGCCTCTGACGTCACTACCGGTGCGACTATAAAACAGGCACTGGGAAACACGTCATTCATCTTCTTCGTCTTCACTGACTGTTTTGTTTGAAGCGTGCATCTGAAAGAACCGGTAAGAGCGCTCTTTCTCTGTCTATCATGGCGACTACTAGCAAGCGTTTAGACAATGTATGCATCCGTGTCGGCGTTATTTGACACCTGATGACACACACGATCTTTACGTGATTTGTTTGGGTAAAGAGCACGCACGCGATGTCTTTGAGGAGGCAATCTGCGTGCATTGCGAGCATTTTTTCAAGAAAAAAAGCTCCGCTCTCGTTCGTCTCTCTTTCCGAAAAAAAAAAGGCAGCCATCTGCTTCCCGCGGTTCAGGACCCGCCGTTGCTGAGGCACGGAGGAGAATGAGCTCGTGAGAATTTCAGGTGGATCTGTCTGAATGGTTTAAAGAGGGACTTTCCCTTTCGCGCTCAAAATGGCGGCGGACGAGAGAGAGCCTCGGGAGGATGATGTTATATCTTTAACACTTTCTGATACTGAGGTTAGTGCTCTGCTGGGTTTTTACCCAGGAAAAGCAGGGGATATTTGAGGATGGTGAAGAAGCTGAGGCTGAGCCTTCTCAATTCTCCTGCCCTGCGTATGTAGAGCTGTTGGAGTTTATGGATCGCACCTTGATGAGCGTTATCTTTCCGACCATAGCCCTCCAGCTCAGGTGAGCCTTCCATTTCTGCCTGATCTCCATACAGAGATCGAAAGGAAATGAAAGAGGCCGTTTTCTTCTCGCATCCATCGGTTTCAGCATAAGAGTTTTGCCGACATCGAGGCGATGCGCGAAAACGGCTATGAGAGGATGCCCCCTGCAGAAAGAGCTTTCATTCTGCGGGGGAGACATCCTCTCTTAATCTCCCTCTTTGCTATCTAAGCCCCTTCAAGCAATGCATCTGGCTTAAATGGAAAGGCATACGCAGCAGCAGGTCAGGCTGTGGCTTTATTACAAAATAAATGCTTCAAGCATATCAGACTGATCTGCTGAAAGACCTGGATAGAGGCAAAGGCCTTTTTCCTGATCAGGTAGCCGAGCTGCGCCGCACCACATGCCTCTCTCCGGGCTACCAAGCAGGCCGCCTCTGCCAAGCGCAGGACTATGGCGGCCATGGTGGTGGCGGAGAGACATCTGTGGATGAACCTGGCAGACATCGGGAAGAAAGAAAAGGCTTTCTTCTCGATGCTCAGGTTTCGCCTTCTGAACTTTTCGGTATTTCCGTTGAGGCGGTGATCGAGAAGTTCGGGGAGACGAAGGCGCACTCCGCTGCTTTCAGATCCTTCGTTCCACGAAGGTCCAGGTCTGAGCCCGAACAACATAGGGGTCCTGGCCTGTCTCGATCTGAGGATCAAAGACGGGCACAGAAGGCTAGTGTCGCGACTCACGCTCCTCCCCCACCTGCGGGCAGGGTTAAGAGGAATTGTGGGTCACAAGGGGGGTAAGCAGAACCTAAGGGATGTGATCCAGACGAGGCAGCGTTCTCGTCTGAGTCAGAGTGATACTGAGGTATCTACTCGTTCCCTTTAGGGATTTTTAACTTCTGCTTCTATCCTCCCCTTCCTAATTCCCCTGTAACCACCAGCTCTCCACCTGATCGAGGTTAGGTGGAAACCTCTAACACATAACAGTCTCCTTTGCTGGACCTATAATGTTTTTGGCTGGTTCTATGTTCATAGCAACCACCTTACTGATGGTCCGGACTAAAAGGAGGCGCCCCTTGAGCGGGGGCTCCAGCGCAGGAGGGTGGGGAATATAAAAAATAACCCTTTCTGTATATACTTATGTGTAAATTGCTGGTGGTTATGTGTCTACTAATAAACTCTGTGAGTTTCCTTTGCAGTGCTCAGTTACAGTGTTTACTAAACACTCGTCAGCACCAGCCATCCGGCTTCATGTTCCGGTATTAGGCGGCTGAGATCACAGGTTTCTGCGGGAGCCTCCTTGATCATCAGGCCTGGCACAGCACTGCAGGGAATTTCATGGATGTCCGGCCAGGTCACCCTGAGGGGTCTCCTGGCCGCTTAGGTGCTGTCGCATCCAGCGGGAAGTGAAGGTGGCAGTTACAGAAGTCTTCTTGTATATGCTGCCTCAGGTGATGCTCCCCTCGCTAGAGGTTTATAAAATTCGAGCTTGCCTCTCCCGTGCGGTTCAGCGCCTCTGCGATGCTTAGGAACCTTTAGGTACACACGCTAAGCTCTGTGTACTTTCTGAAAGCCACATGGTGGTCAGTGTGCACGTGAACACTTTGCGCACTTTCTAAAAATCCACGTATTGGTAAGTGTGCACGCAAGACTCTGCGCACTTTCTGAAATCCTGTATGGTAAGGGTTACGCGCTCCGCCTCGTTCCCTTTCTTGAGATGATTAGACCTTGGTTCCTTGGGCTCCATTCAGCCAGTGTGTATTTGTTTATACACCTCAAGCATCGCTTCCCTCAACATGAAGGGCTATTCGGGCGATTCTCGTGGTAGTTTAGCAGCGCTCCCCTTTTCCAAGAAGGGTCGCCTATGAGCGCGCTTCTCTGTATTCAGGAGTTCTCCTCTCATATGAGACTGAGTTCACTGTTTTTCCCAGAGCGCTCCAGCATTATTTCCACAGATCGAGTTGATGACTCTCAAACATACTTTTTTGAGATGCACCATTCCATCTATGAGCTGCTCTATCAGAGTGCCACGAGAGCCCTTCCTTAGAACAGTATTTGAAAATCCATGATATGGTAAGTGTGCACGTGAAGTCTTTGCACACTTTCTGAAATCCACACGGTGGTAAGTTCGCACGTTAGTACTCTGCGTTCTTTCTAAAATCCTATATGGTGAGGGCTTCGCGCGGTTGCTTCGTGCCCTTTCTTGAGCTGGTAAAAGCCCGCGTTCATCTTGGGCGCCACTCCACCCATGTATCCTCGGATACCTATCTAAACAGGGTGTTGCTACTGGAGATCTGTTGAGACAGCTCCTTCAGCAAGCTTTTGCGGAAGCAAGCTGTAGCCCCTGTGTGACAGGCTAGACTTAGTATAAAATGCTAGGTTCCTAGCTGTATCCCTTTAAAGGAATCTTTCCTGATTCCAAGCCTTTAGCTCTACCACCGGGCCGAGGCCCTAACAATTAAGTTGGGTATGTAGCTTAGGCCTTTGGCCGTAAGGGGTATTGTCACAGACAGCCGTCTAAACGTCCCGGGGGCAACTCCCATTGAAATGGTAGAGTTGGTACTTAGTGTTCGCCATGATTCTGGCCTGCACTCCCCTCAGCATGGCGGCGTGGGTATACTGTTCCCCATAGCGACCCCTAGAGGACGCAGTTCGAAGTTCCCTTGAAAGGGAACGTCTCAGGTTACGAATGTAACCATGGTTCCCTGAGTAGGGAACGAGACACTGCGTCCTCTAGCTCCCTGCCATGCTTCGGACGCAAGCTTCAGACGAAGAAGTGAATGACGTGTTTCCCGGTGCCTGTTTTATAGTCGCACCGGTAGTGACGTCAGAGGCTGTCGCCGGCCAACTCGTTGGTGTTTTTTTCATTTGTATGCTTCAGACACGGGTCACGACGAGGTGTTCCCCATAGCGACCCCTAGAGGACGCAGTGTCTCGTTCCCTACTCAGGGAACCATGGTTACATTCGTAACCTGAGACGTCATTTTCACTTTACAACAAATCCTTTAAATTTAAAAAATGTATCAGAACAGAACAAGAATTACAAATATATAATTCTAATGGATAAATATAATTGCAGCCAGTGTTAATTTCGTTAACGAAGACGACGACGAAAAATATTCGTTAACGAACATTTTTTCTGTGACTTAAGGCCTGTTCACACCAAGAACGATAACTATAAAGATAACTATAAAGATAACGATATTAGCGTCCACACCAGTGAACGATATCTTCTGTTTATTCTAAGCGCACGCTCGTCTGGCGCTTTAAATTCTCGAGCGCGTTACAACAGGATGGATTCTGATTGGCTGTCAGTTTTTTATCGTTCATCAGCTGGAAAAAAAAAATCGTTTTGAAAGTGATTCCAACGATATCGTTTTTCTTTGTCTTTATCGTTATAGTTGTGGTGTGGACGCTGCTGTTCTTTAATACTGAAAACGATTTTTAGAACTATATCTTTATCGTTATCTTTATAGTTATCGTCCTTGGTGTGAACGGGCCTTAAGACGAGACGTTGACGAGCTAAAAATAGTATCTGATGACGAAATTATGACGAAATTTATGCCGCGTTTTCGTTAACTAGACGAGACTGGACTATAATGTTATCTGAGGACTACCAGACATTCAAAATGCATCCTATAGGCTTTTGTCTTTCAAAATGTGCGTCCCTGTCATTGGATTGTGATCAGATAAGGGGCGTTTGCATATCTAGTCAGTATAGCAGCCGCAGTGGATGGATAGACTACAAAAACGCGAACTAGCGATCTGAAACAATGGCCTCAGCACCCGAAGGGGTATGGATAAGGTAACCAGACGTCCCGTTTTTCCCGGGAGTCACAATTCGTTGTCGATTAACTTAAAGTTCGTGAAGGCGGGATAGGCGAAATCACGCTGATTGAAGTGTTCTCTCTGTCGCGCGTGCGCACGCTCCACTTCCTCAGTTCTCATATACAGCGCGCAATCAGTTCTCAACGCTCAAATACACACACAGTAGTCCAAATGTTTATCGTGTAGAGTATCTCACGTAAATACAGTAGGTTATGGATTAAGTGAACGTGAACAGGTGGGTGAAAACTGAACGTGTGTCAGTATTTCATGCATGCCTTCCGTCTTAAAAGGACAGCATTCCAAATTAAATACCTATCTGTCATTAATGTTAACTAACAAAAGATGTTAAATAAATGTAAACATGTTAAGTAAAACCTACAGTATCTGAAAAATGAGTTTAATTTGTATCTCTATTGTATTTGTCTTATTGTGCTTCTTTAAAAAAAAAAAAAAAAATATATATATATATATATATATATATATATATATACACACTATTTTTATAAGTTGCTCCTTTTTCACTTAAAGAGAAAGTTCACCCAAAAATGAAAATTGTCATAATTTATTCAAGATTTTCCAAATTCAGTCCTTGATTCAAATTTCTCATAAGCTTAATTGATTTGGTCTAAAGAGAGAAGAATTAATGATTATTTTAATTTGAAAACTACATATAAAATCGCTACCAAAATAAATTCTGGTAACTACAGTTTGGCTAAAACTATTGACTAAAAGTAGTGACTAAAAGTTGACTAAAATGCAATAACTTTTCGTCGACTAAAAGTAGACTAAAACTATGAAAGACTCAAATGACTAAAATGTGACTAAGACTATTAAGCATTTTCATCTCAAGACTAAGACTAAGACTAAATCAAAAACGCCTGCCAAAATTAACACTGATTGCAGCAGGCTATAAAATAATATAGGCTTATAAACAACAACAAAAATAATAATAATTAAAAATAATTTGAAGCGATACATAAGGTAAAGTTGGGCTTATCTCTCTCATTCGGGACAAATCCAAACATGTTGCCCATTTGAAGCTAAACTCTTATTCATTAGGTAAAATAGGCTTTGGATTTCACACGTGTTTCAGTATCGACGGAAAAAAAAATGAAACAAATCATAATTAGCAAAATTATGCCAAAGTGGCCCGCTGCTCGCGCCGCATGGCTCGGTGAACAACTGCTGTTTACAATGAATATGTGCGCGTAAGGCACAAGCGTGATCAAAGTCACAATTCACAATTATTGGTCACACAGTAAAGGCATAATTCAAAAATGCAAAGTGTTAGCCGTTTGAAAAATCAAGAATAATAACAGAGTTTATAAGAATTATTTGTAAATGCTGGACCGTTCTCATTTCGCTCTGCAAATGGAACCTGAAGATAATTATTATTATTTTTTTTTTAACCAAGAAGGAACCAAAATGAAAACATTTTAATCCGTGTATATATATATATAACAACAAAAGCATGCATAAGAGCCTTAGTGTAAAGGTCTTTCTTTAATTTTTGGATGAGTACACTGTAGCCTAAGACTATCCTATTTTTTAATGGCTTTTAAGGATGTTATAATGTATATTATAATGTTATTGTTGTTTTGCGTCTTCCTTTCATTTTACAATTACATTCAGTTTGCAATCCATCCCTTTGCGCCACCTGGCGGTAGTTTCGCGAATGATTTTAACACGCGACTGATTTGCAGTTAACGCCGCGGCCCTGCGGCGGCGGTACGTGCGGCGGTATTACCCATTTTGGTTGTCTACCTACTGTATTTGAAAAGCAATGATTTAAACCTTAGGCTATGATATGAAACGAATGAATGGAACAAGCACAGCGCGCTCACCAATCAAACAGCCGCGTTGCGTGCCTAAGTCTCTCAAAAACCAAACCAGTTCTCTCTCAAGAGTAGGCTAATAATAAGCTTAGATACAGATACATTTTCTACTTGTCCTACATGTTTGCATCTTTATCTTTTGCTGGTTTGCGTGGCCCATGCACATTTGTTTAGTGAAGTTCACAAAAAGACTCGCTTAAAGAGTTCTGCGTAATGAAAATGTGCACATTGAATTAATTCACTTGTGTTCAAATGATCACTAAACGTTTGTCAAGACATCTCTCTGCTTGCATGATAAATATATTTTTATAAATTAATAATTATTTTAGTTTAACACGGCCTAGGCCTACTTGTTCAGTGATAACTATAGTCATAATGGTCTTATCAAGTAACTGTATGACGTTCTATCCGAATGCAGATACGAATAATTTTGTGATTGTTACAGATACAAATACAGATACAAATACTGGCTATTACATGAACATTTAAATATATAAAGTCATAATTATAAACTTTTGACAATTTACATATGTACGGTGGGTACGGAAAGTATTCAGACCCCCTTAAATTTTTCACTCATTGTCATATTGCAGCCATTTGCTAAAATCATTTAAGTTCTTTTTTTTCCTCATTAATGTACACACAGCACCCCATATTGACAGAAAAACACAGAATTGTTGACATTTTTGCAGATTTATTAAAAAACAAAAACTGAAATATCACATGGTCCTAAGTATTCAGACCCTTCGCTCAGTATTTAGTAGAAGCACCCTTTTGATCTAATACAGCCATGAGATGCTCAATTGGGTTTAAGTCAGGGCTCTGGCTGGGCCATTCAAGAACAGTCATGGAGTTGTTGTGAAGCCACTCCTTCGTTATTTTAGCTGTGTGCTTAGGGTCATTGTCTTGTTGGAAAATGAACCTTCGGCCCAGTCTGAGGTCCTGAGCACTCTGGAGAAGGTTTTTGTCCAGGATATCCCTGTACTTGGCCGCATTCATCTTTCCCTCGATTGCAACCAGTCGTCCTGTCCCTGCAGCTGAAAAAACACCCCCACAGCATGATGCTGCCATCACCATGCTTCACTGTTGGGACTGTATTGGACAGGTGATGAGCAGTGCCTGGTTTTCTCCATACATACCACTTAGAATTAAGGCCAAAAAGTTCTATCTTGGTCTCATCAGACCAGAGAATCTTATTTCTCACCATCTTGGAGTCCTTCAGGTGTTTTTTTTAGCAAACTCCATGCGGGCTTTCATGTGTCTTGCACTGACGAGAGGCTTCCGTTGGGCCACTCTGCCATAAAGCCCAGACTGGTGGAGGGCTGCAGTGATGGTTGACTTTCTACAACTTTCTCCCATCTCCCGACTGCATCTCTGGAGCTCAGCCACAGTGATCTTTGGGTTCTTCTTTACCTCTCTCACCAAGGCTCTTCTTCCCCGATAGCTCAGTTTGGCCAGACGGCCAGCTCTAGGAAGAGTTCTGGTCATCCCAAATGTCTTCCATTTAAGTATTATGGAGGCCACTGTGCTCTTAGGAACCTTAAGTGCAGCAGAATTTTTTTTGTAACCTTGGCCAGATCTGTGCCTTGCCACAGTTCTGTCTCTAAACTCAGGCAGTTCCTTTGACCTCATGATTCTCATTTGCTCTGACATGCACTGTGAGCTGTAAGGGTTATATAGACAGGTGTGTGGCTTTCCTAATCAAGTCCAATCAGTATAATCAAACACAGCTGGACTCAAATGAAGGTGTAGAACCATCTCAAGGATGATCAGAAGAAATGGACAGCACCTGAGTTAAATATATGAATGTCACAGCAAAGGGTCTGAATACTTAGGACCATGTGATATTTCAGTTTTTCTTTTTTAATAAAGCTGCAAAAATGTCAACAATTCTGTGTTTTTCTGTCAATATGGGGTGCTGTGTGTACATTAATGAGGAAAAAAATTAACTTAAATGATTTTAGCAAATGACTGCAATATAACAAAGAGTGAAATTTAAGGGGGTCTGAAATACTTTCTGTACCCACTGTAATTGTTGCATTAGGCTATGAATTAATAAGCGTTTATTGATAAGAACTATTTCATGTCTTTTCATTTACAGTAGCATGAACCACGAGTAGTCGAGTAACTCGAGTATATTTTAAATAAGAAATCGACTAGCAGAAATCAGTAGTCGTGCAACCCCTAGCCTATATAGAAATGTTTTACTCAGCAAGAAAAAAATAAAAATAAAAAAATAGAGGGAACATTGGGGAAGACCCTGTTGAAATTGCTCCATTTCTTCTTCTCCAAATTAAATTGCATTTCTGAGGACATAAACATGCTCAAAATCTCAGGAAACTTTGCACACACACCAGAAGTGGCAAATATTTATGTGATATAGGTTTCAGAAGTGGATGTGGCAAAATGGCTCGATAGCGCCACCTATACATTTTCAACAAAGTTCCCATCAAGCTATGTTTCACATGCATGTACAAAATTTGGTAGACACATGTAACATACCAATACCTACAAAGTAGTCTCTTGGAGCAAAATCCCAACGGTAAGTCAGTTATTTTCTCACCAAATTGTGAGTCGTTTTTGCCATTTTCAGGCATTGTAGTTTAACAAACACCTAGAGATTTAATTAGATCACCACCAAATTTGGTCAGTGTGATCCCTTTGTGATGTTAAAGTACAAAGATCTTGAGGAAGTTGTTATAACTCAGGCATACAATGTCTGATCTGCCCCAAACTTCACCCACAGTGGCAGCTGGAACACCAAAAAATAGATGCAGAATTATTTTTTTATAGTCTTTTTTTTTTTTTTTTTTTTAACTTGGTCTATTGTTGTTGTTGTTGTTTTTTTACAATATTTGTTAATTTAAAATTTAATTTTGCCATCCAATCCACAAACATTTGCTGACTGTGACGTGTGACCCCAGTATCTAGGGGGAACTTTGCTGCACATTCTTTCTAAACAATAGAGAATCTTTGACTAAACCTTGCTAGCTAGCAAATATGTCGCGGAGCTCCCTGCTTAATTTTTTTTTTTTAGTAAAAAATCGCCGGCCTGACAGCCGGAACACAAGGCCTGATGTTACACCTGATAATAATAATAATAATAATAATAATAATTCCTTACATTTATATAGTGCTTTTCTGGGCACTCAAATCGCTTTACATATAAGGGGTATCTCCTCAACCACCACCAGTGTGCAGCATCCACCTGGATGATGTGACGGCAGCCATATTGCGCCAGAACGCCCACCGCACATCAGCTTATTGGTGGAGAGGAGACAGAGTGATGAAGCCAATCAGCAGATATGAGGATGGTTAGGAGGCCATGATGGTCATAGGCCAATGGGCAAATTTGTCCAGGATGCTGGGGTTACACCCCTACTCTTTTTCGAAGGACATCCTGGGATTTTTAATGACCACAGAGAGTCAGGACCTTGGTTTAACGTCTCATCCGAAAGATGGTGCTTTTTGTCAGTATAGTGTCCCCATCACTACACTGGGGCATTAGGACCCACACAGACCACAGGGTGAGCACCCCCTGCTGGCCTCACTAACACCTCTTCCAGCAGCAACCTGATGAGGATGTTTCTCCCTCCCCTGTCCCGGCATCAGCAGGTAGGGTTGCCAACCGTTCCAAATAATACAGCATCGTCCCGTACTTAAGGCATCAAAGGAGTTTGTCGCATGACCACCAGACCATACGAATAACAAATTCTCAATTGATAATTAATGATACTTTTTCCACAAATAATTGTTTCTTTGTGAAAATAGCTTTTCGAGGAAGGCTTTAAGACCAAGTGCAATACTCTGCTGGCTAGTTGCTCCTGCTTCACAACAAGCGGGACTCGCGCTAACATCAATAGAGACAGAGCAGAACCTATAATGCTTACTACAGGGAGTTGAGAGGGTCTGTATTACTTTCTATGGGAGAAAGCATGACGGTCATCTTGGATCACATGTGCCTTAATAACTAAATAACATACAGCCTTGTAGTGCCGTAAGTAGTGCCGTAAGCTAAATCCACCTGTCACAAAAAGTCAGTGACTTAGATTAGCCAGTGAAGATTAGCCAATAGGCTGTTGATTCATTAAATGATAAGCTGTTTCCTCCATAAAGTTGTTTATTCAGTGTAGTGAAGCCTCTCCTCCATTCGCCCTTTCGAACCTCAGTTTTCAGAGTTTCAAAACTTTTTTTCACCTATTCGCACACCAGTTTTCAGATCACTATTTACAAGGTTTCAAATCTGGAAAACAAACTATACACTGGGAGAACAGTGACAAATTCGAAACTCTGAAAAAATGATTGCACAACACCGTGAAAAAGAGTGTTGCACTTCTGAAGAAGGAAAACTCAAAAACAAAATGATGTTTGCAGAGATTTTTTTTTTTTTTTCCCACTTTGCAAGCCTGCAAAACTCTGTTTTCAGAGTTTCAAAACTTTTTTTCACACATTCGCACACCAGTATTCAGATCACCATTTACAAGGTTTCAAACCTGGAAAACAAACTAATACAGTGGGAGAACACTGACAAATTTGAAACTCTGAAAAATTCTTTGCGCAATATCGTAAAAAAAATGTTACAGTTCTGAACAAGGAAATCTCAAAAAACAACAATGTTTGCAGAGATATATTTTTTTTTTTACATTTTGCAAGCTTGCAAATCTTATTTTTGATCTTGCAAAACTTTTTTTGTAAGATTTTGAGTTTTCGAACACTTAGTTTCAACCTTTCAGAACTTTATTTTCAGTTTTGAATCATGGCAGGATAATAATCCCATATTTAATTAGTTAATTTATATATTCATTTACAAAAAACAACAACAAAAAATGAGTAATACCATGTGCAATAAAGTACAATCAAATCTTTATATTATAATCACATTGCACTTTAAATAAACTTGCCGATTGTCCTGCAGGTGACCGCATAAATCTGTCTTCTTAAGATGCACTTAAGGCTTTACGATTACTCCAGAGCACTCGTATATCTACAACGATTTTCAAGTGCTACTTAAGTTACGGTGCTTTTGGGAAACAGCCCGTAATATTAAGATCAGTCGTACGATCGTTTTTACGAACTTCTTATGCTTACGAAGCTTTTGGGAAACTCAGCCCTGAACAAGTACAAAACCTCCCAAACAAAAACACACATGAACAGGATGGAGAAACGAGCGATCTCTTATGTAAACAGATGCATATTAAAAATGAGTGAGTGAGTGAGTGAGTGAGTGAGTGAGTGATGTGACATACAGCCAAGTATGGTGACCCATACTCAGAATTCGTGCTTTGCATTTAACCCATCCAAAGTGCACACACACAGCAGTGAACACACACAAACCGTGAGTGCTTTGCATTTAACCCATCCAAAGTGTTATGCTGCGGTCCCCGGGGAGCAGTTGGGGGTTCGGTGCTTTGCTCAAGGGCACCACAGTCATGGTATTGCTGGCCTGAGACTCGAACCCACAACCTGAGGGTTAGGAGTCAAACTCTCTAACCACTAGGCCACGACTTCCCCAAAATAATGCAATCATCAGCAATAGACAGCATATAAATTAAAACTGCATAATGTTACAGAGTAAAATGTTGATCCAGGAAGTGGTATGTTTCTGTGCAAGCTTTGGAGGTGTTGATGGAAGAGATTTACTGGATTTATGCATTGATAATAAAACTGAATATTATCCAGATGTAGTTTTTGAGAAAAATGTGATTTTCTTACCTTTTTGCTCAAAACTATACAGTTTTATGAAACCTACTTATGTTCAGGCGTTGGTTAAAAAAAAAAAAAAAAAAAGGAATGATTTTAGCTAGAATAAAATGGATTTTTTTTTTTTTTAACTAGAGGCTCTGATCTTTATTTTGGTGTATTGCATATTCAGATATTTATACAGCAAAATATACTGGAGGCCATCAAACTTTAGTGAAAATCATCAAAATCGCTGGCGGTGGCTGGCAACTTTTTTCAAAAATGCTGGCGGGGAAAGAGTTAATAAACAAACTAAGTAAACTTTACTTTGTCCATATTTTGTTTTCGACATTTTCACTGAGGTGGTTTGAAATTGTCATACTAATTGTGTTATCAGGTTCAGCGCTCTTATTGGTTCTTGGTTTGACGGTCGTCGTAGGAGAAGTCACATTGCAGGAAAGTGTCTGAAATCTTCTTACACTCCCAGAATTTAATTGGAGGAAAAAACTGATCACAATGGCCATTAATCGGCAATCGGTGAAGATGTCAAACCAGCGATCAAAGACAGCAGGATTATAGCCTAGGATGATAGGAATCTTTTAGGATTTCCAAAACTTGTCTCAGAGAACCCAATCGTGGCCAAAATTGCACAGTGTGAGCCGGCACAAGTTAATGTTAAATAGTTAAAAAAAATATATATATATTTTAACTTATAGTGTATTCTTAAACTTAGACCTCATTATAGAAGCACAAATTCAAGCACAAAAGCAGCCGACACTCTCTAAGTTCTCTTTAATTAGAGGGGAAGTCGTGGCCTAATGGTTAGAGAGTCGGACTCGCAATCCAAGGGTTGTGAGTTCGAGTCTCGGGCCGGCAGGAATTGTAGGTGGGGGGAGTGCATGTACAGTGCTCTCTCCACCTTCAATACCATGACTGAGGTGCCCTTGAGCAAGGCACAGAACCCCCAACTGCTTCCTGGGTGCCGCAGCATAAATGGCTGGCCACTGCTCCGGGTGTGTGTTCACGGTGTGTGTGTGTTCACTGCTGTGTGTGTGCACTTTGGATGGGTTAAAAGCAGAGCACGAATTCTGAGTATGGGTTACCATACTTGGCTGTATGTCACGTCACTTTCACTTTAAATTAAAAATATGCATTTTCATTCATTCATAGGCTGTATGGTTACAGACACTATTAAAGGTACTGTGTTACGACTATGTTGTTGGCAATCCTGAGTGTAATTTTTAGTTATATTTAAATAGTTTTATGGTTATGTGGCGAGCCTGAGTGTAGTTTTACACATCAGCCCAGTCTAATCTGTATTAGTAAGTGATAGGGGATTTTGCACATTAATCTGACAATAAATGTGGCACACCCAGTTTTTCTGATGCAAACCCAGAGTCTCTTTTCTGGCTACACTAGTGCTACACACATTTGATAAGAGTCCTATCCTGAACACATGCCCATGCCCATATTCAGTTATACAGGTGCATCTCAATAAATTAGAATGCTGTGGAAAAGTTCATTTATTTCATTTATTCAACCTTTGCAGGTGTTTTGAGTTGATTAGCTCAATGGCATGTGACCATATTCTAATTTGTTGAGATAGTGAATTGGTGGGTTTTTGTTAAATGTTAACCAAAATCATCACAATTAAAAGAACCAAAGACTTAAACTACTTCAGTTTGTGTGCACTGAATTTATTTAATACACAAGTTTCCCCAATTTGAGTTGAATTACTGAAATAAATGAACGACATTCTAATTTATTGAGATGCACCTGTAGTCATAGCACGACCTGCTGCCAATAGAAAGTGGCATGTTTTACGCTGTACAGAACTCCTAGAGATTTAATGACAACAACATTGTATTTGGTCAGTCTAATCTAAATGCCTTTGTGATGTTAAATTGCGAAGATATAGAGTTTTCATTTAAGGGTGTGTCCGTGGCAGCCTGACAAAATTCCATGTTTTGCCATGGAAAAGGAAGTTGTAGTAACTCAACCATACAATGTCCGATCTGCCCCAAACTTCACAAGTTTGATAAGAGTCCTGGCCTGAATTCAGTTACATTCAGTTATAATCATAGCGCCACTTGCTGGCAACAGAAAATGACTTTTTTTTTTACACTAAATAAAACATGCAATGTCCAATCTGCCCTAAATTTCTTCTTTAATAAGAGTTCCGGCCTGAAGACATTGTGGGATTACAAATTTATACTATTTTATATCTAGGTTCCAATGTAATAGTAGATAAACTAAAAAAAAAAGTTATGTACATTGTGTATTACATTTTGAGGTAAAGAGGATGACATTTCTAAAAGATCAAATCAGGAAGCCCAGGCGTCTTGCTAATGACCTTTTGTCTTTATGGTTTTCCCGACCATTTGGCTTGTTAAACTCAAGGCACAGCTGTGCCTTTGTCTCTATGAAGGTATGGGCGATACTGTCAGGCTCATTGAATTAGCACCTATGCATTTGAATGACACTGTTATGCTGATGAGAACAAGGCTGGGAAAATGCCAGTGTCTGCCTGATCCCTGTACTGCATTTGCATGCTTTGTTTAGATTGTCTCCACCTCTATGTATCCCTCCCCCTAGAAATGTATATAAACAACAAATGTATCAATGACTAGTTAGACTTTTGATGACTGCAGCGCCACACAGCGCGTTCTCAATAAAGAGTCCTGCTGAAGATTACCCAAGAGTCTCCTGGTCTTCCCTTCTGAGTTTCCAACAGTTTTGGTGCTGTGCCCCGGATAGAGCTCCTCACCTGAATCCAGATTGAAACTTCAAGCTCAACAAAGATCTGACTTCGTTCCAGATGGAATTCCAGATCCTTTTTCAGCAACAACAACAATTTGGTGAGTGTTACTCTATCCAAAGAACCACTACAGACCAGTAAATGTGGTTATCCTCTGCGCCATCAGAGAGGTGTTAACAAACAGCTGCAGGGTTTGGTTAACAGACTAGTTATGCTCAGCTTTGCCAGGGAAGAAGGTTTATTCTCTGTTTAGTCAGAGAAGGTTAACAACTATTACAGTGTGTTAGCAAGTTGGTTATCCTCTGTGTTGCCAGGGAAGATTAAATACATTATGAAGTGTATTAACTGGCTTATCTTCTGCTTTGTCAGAGTGGTTTTTAGTATATCCTCTGCTTTGCCAGGGAAAGTTAACAGGTTTTTATTTGTTAACAAGTGTATCCTCTGCTTGCCAGGGAAGTGTTAGGAGTGTCCTGTTGTGTCAGAAAGACTTTACAAAATGTTGAGAAGGAATGCTAAGCTGATTCCAACAACTAAGAAAGGTGGACTAGCTACTCCTTCATGGACAGACAAGTGAGTTCAAATCATTTTCAATTCAATCATCGGACTCAATAGTAACAGAGTCAGTCAGATTGGATTTGATAAAGAAATTTGGTATTGATCCAGAAAAAGTATAGTCAATTGAAGAATGTAAAAAGGTACTAGGAGCATGTATTCGCAAGAACAATGTGAAAGGGCGCCAACCCTGTGGTGAAGACTTCCTCATAGGTTTCCCCTATCCATAGTTTTATCCCCACCTCACTGGTCCATAGTTGTCAAATTACTTAAAAATAGATTGAGAAAAGCACTATACGATCACCAGACTTAAAACCACTATACGATCAACAGAAGTCTAAAAATGTCTATGCATGAATACTGCTGGTCTGCTGTTTCTTTGTTTTCTTGTGTTGCAGGTATGTGTGAATGCCATGTCATCATCAAATGCGGCACCCTGGTGTAAAGCATCACCTCAGACATCCATGAACAAGCTTAGAGTCATCTGAGTGAATCTACATGGGGAATGGACTGCAGAAAACAGACTTCACAGCTATTTGGGCGCTACAGACTTCAGGGCTTACACTCTTATGATACATGGTTTACTGTATCATCATGTAGTTTCCACAACATGTTACCATCTATGTTGAATGTGTCAACAGTTATGGTTCTAAAAAGAACTATTACACCTAAGTAAATCTAGGACAAGACACAGAATAAGTTATATGTGCCTGTAACCTTTTCGAGTTACATGACTGCAAGATGGGGCTTATGTTAACAAACATAGACCCTATAATTATGAAGGTTTAAATTTGTATTATGTGAGAGTTATTAGAACTCTCAAAGGGAGGACTGTGGAATTACAGATGTATACTATTTTATATCTAGGTTCCAATGTAATAGTAGATTATCTAAAAATGTTACGTACATTGTGTATTAAATTTTGAGGTAAAGAGGATGACATTTCTTGCTAATGACCTTTTGTCTTTATTGTCTTTTCCTGACCACTTGGCTTGTTAAACTTGAGGCACAGCTGTGCCTCTATGAAGGTATGGGCAATACTGTCAAGCTGATTGAATTAGCACCTATGCATTTGAATGACGCTGTTATGCTGATGATAAGGGTGCGAGGACACTTTCAACTCTGCTTGCAGCTTTAATTTGGTTTTAGAATTTAGAATTTGCAGCACCATCACTTATACAGGTCCTTCTCAAAAAAATAGCATATTGTGATAAAAGTTCATTATTTTCCATAATGTAATGATAAAAATTAAACTTTCATATATTTTAGATTCATTGCACACCAACTGAAATATTTCAGGTCTTTTATTGTTTTTAATACTGATGATTTGTGGCATACAGCTCATGAAAACCCAAAATTCCTATCTCAAAAAATTAGCATATCATGAAAAGGTTCTCTAAACGAGCTATTAACCTAATCATCTGAATCAACTAATTAACTCTAAACACCTGCAAAAGATTCCTGAGGCTTTTAAAAACTCCCAGCCTGGTTCATTACTCAAAACCGCAATCATGGGTAAGACTGCCGACCTGACTGCTGTCCAGAAGGCCATCATTGACACCCTCAAGCGAGAGGGTAAGACACAGAAAGAAATTTCTGAACGAATAGGCTGTTCCCAGAGTGCTGTATCAAGGCACCTCAGTGGGAAGTCTGTGGGAAGGAAAAAGTGGAGGAAGATTGTGGAGAAGGACCGATTCCAGACCTTGGGGACCTGCAGAAGCAGTGGACTGAGTCTGGAGTAGAAACATCCAGAGCCACCGTGCACAGGCGTGTGCAGGAAATGGGCTACAGGTGCCGCATTCCCCAGGTCAAGCCACTTTTGAACCAGAAACAGCGGCAGAAGCGCCTGACCTGGGCTACAGAGAAGCAGCACTGGACTGTTGCTCAGTGGTCCAAAGTACTTTTTTCGGATGAAAGCAAATTTTGCATGTCATTCGGAAATCAAGGTGCCAGAGGCTGGAGGAAGACTGGGAGAAGGAAATGCCAAAATGCCTGAAGTCCAGTGTCAAGTACCCACAGTCAGTGATGGTCTGGGGTGCCATGTCAGCTGCTGGTGTTGGTCCACTGGGTTTTATCAAGGGCAGGGTCAATGCAGCTAGCTATCAGGAGATTTTGGAGCACTTCATGCTTCCATCTGCTGAAAAGCTTTATGGAGATGAAGATTTCGTTTTTCAGCACGACCTGGCACCTGCTCACAGTGCCAAAACCACTGGTAAATGGTTTACTGGTATTACTGTGCTCAATTGGCCTGCCAACTCTCCTGACCTGAACCCCATAGAGAATCTGTGGGATATTGTGAAGAGAAAGTTGAGAGAGACGCAAGACCCAACACTCTGGATGAGCTTAAGGCCGCTATCGAAGCATCCTGGGCCTCCATAACACCTCAGCAGTGCCACAGGCTGATTGCCTCCATGCCACGCCGCATTGAAGCAGTCATTTCTGAAAAAGGATTCCCGACCAAGTATTGAGTGCATAACTGAACATAATTATTTGAAGGTTGACTTTTTTTGTATTAAAAACACTTTTCTTTTATTGGTCGGATGAAATATTGCTAATTTTTTGAGATAGGAATTTGGGTTTTCATGAGCTGTATGCCAAAATCATCAGAATTAAAACAATAAAAGACCTGAAATATTTCAGTTGGTGTGCAATGAATCTAAAATATATGAAAGTTTAATTTTTATTATTACATTATGGAAAATAATGAACTTTTATCACAATATGCTAGTTTTTTGAGAAGGGCCTGTAATGTGTGAATAGTATTCTGCTCTTTTTTTAGTAAGGGATAGGGGATTTGCACATTAATCTGCCCAAAAAATTTGGCACCCCCAGTTTTTTTTGATGAAAACCCCAGGGTCTCTTTTCTGGTCATGTGCTCCACACATTTGATAAGAAGGTCCACCTAAACAAAATGCCCATGCCCATATTCAGTTATACAGGTGCATTCAATAAATTAAAATGCTTTTGGAAAAAAGTTAATTTTTTTCATTTTTTTCCCAACCTTGCGGGGGGTTTTGATTTGATTAGCCCAATGGAGGGACCATATTCAAAATTTGTTGAGATGGGAAATTTGGGGGGTTTTTTTTTAAATTTTAAACCCAAAAATAAATCACAATTAAAAAAACCCAAAAGGGATTTTTAAACTACTTAGTCTGTGGGGAAATAAAATTTTTTTAATACACAAGTTTCCCCAATTTATTTAAATTTAAACTAAAAATAAAGAACGACATTCTAATTTATTGAGATGCCCCTGAGTCATGGGCACAATTGCCCCCAATAGAAAGGGCATTTTTTTCCGGCCTGTACAGAACTCCTGAGTTTAAATGAAAACAACTTTGTTTTTTGGCAGTTAACCAAATGCCTTGGATTTTTTAAAATTGCAAAGATATAGATTTTTCATTTAAGGGGTGCCCCGGGGAGCCTGACAAAATTCCATTTTTTGCCAGGGAAAAAGGGGAAGTTGTGAAACCCAAACCCATCCCAATGTCCGATCTGCCCCAAATTCCACGTTTGATAAGAGTCCTGGCCTAAAATTCAGTTACATTCATTTTAAATCATAGCCCACTTGCTGGAAAAACAGAAAATTTTTTTTTTTACACTAAAAAAATGAAAAAGCCAATCTGAAAAAATTTTCTTCTTTAATAAGATTTCCCGGGCCGGGAAGAAAATTGGGGGAATTAAAAAATTTATACTATTTTATATCTAGGTTCCAATGTAATAGTAGAAAAAAAAAAAAAAAGTTAGTACATTGTGTTTTTTTTTCTTTTTGGGGTTTAAAGAGGAGACTTTTCTAAAAGATCAAATGGGGGCCCCAGGCCTTGCTAATGCCCTTTGTCTTTAGGGTTTTTCCCGACCTTTTGGTTTTGGTTAAACTAAAGGGCACAGCTGTGTTTTGTCTCTATGAAGGTAGGGGATTGTCGGGGCCCCCCTTTTTTAAAATTAGAACCTATGCTTTTGGAATGACCCTGTTATGCTGATGAAAACAAGGCGGGAAAACCCAGTGTCGCCGATCCCTGTACTGCTTTTCCCATGTTTTTAGTTTGCTCCACCGTACCCCTCCCCTAGAAAGGGATTAAACAAAAAATGTTCAATGAAGTTAGATTTTTGAGGCCCCTGCAGCCCAAAACAGCGCTTTTCAATAAAGAGTCCTGCTGAAGATTCCCCAAGAGTCCCCGGGTCTTCCTTTGAGTTTCCAACATTTTTGGGCTGTCCCCCGGGATAGGGGCTCCTCACCTGAATCCAGATTAAAACCAAGCTCAACAAAGATTACTTCGTTCCAGATGGAATTCCAAATCCTTTTTCAGTCAACAACAAATTTGGTGAGGGGTTACTTACCCAAAAAAACCACACAGCCCAGAAAATGGGGTTATCCCTCCCCACAGAGAGGTTTTTAAAAAACCGCTCCCGGGGGGGGTTAACAGATAGTTATGTCGCTTTGCCGGGGAAGAAGGTTTATTCTCTTTTTAGTCAGAGAAGGTTAACAACTTTTAAAGTGTGGGGGGGAAAAAGTTGGTTATCCTCTGTGTTCCCAGGGAAGATTAAATACATTATGAAGTGATTAATGGCTTATTTCTGCTTTGTCAGAGTGGTTTTTAGTATATCCCTGCTTTGCCAGGGAAAATTAAAAGGTTTTTATTTGTTAACAAGTGTATTTTCCTTTCTTGGCCCGGGGGAAATGTTAAAAAGTGTCCTTTTTGGTCAGGGAAAGGGCTTTACAAAAAGTTTTAGAAGGAATGCTAACTGATTCCAACAACCAAGAAAAGGGGGACCAAACTACCTTTAAGGGGCAGACAAGTGAGTTCAAATCCCTTTTTTTCAATCCTCGGACCCCCCCCCAAAAAAAGGGGAACAGAGTCAGTCAGATTGGGTTTGATAAAAAAATTTGGTATTTATCCGAAAAAAAATTTTGTCAATTTTAAGAATGTAAAAAAGGTTTCTAGGAGAAAGTTTTTCGCAAGAACAATGTGAAAGGGGCCCCCCCCTGTGGTGAAGACTCCCATAGGGTTTTCCCCCAAAACCATAGTTTTATCCCCACCTCACTGGTTTCCCTAGTTGTCAAATTACTTAAAAAAAAGATTGAGAAAAGCATATACGATCAAAAGACTTAAAAAACCCCTTACCAAACAACAGAAGGGCTAAAAAAGTCTATGCATGAATTTCTGTGGGCTGCTGTTTTTTGTTTTCTTGTGTTGCAGGTTGGGGGTGAATGCCATGTCATCATCAAATGCGGGAACCCCGGTGTAAAGGATCACCTCAGACATCCATGAACAAGCTTAGGAAAAAAAACTGAGTGAAACCACATGGGGAAGGACTGCAGAAAACAGAATTCACAGCTAAATTTCGCCTAACAGTCCAGGGGCTTACACTCTTAGTACATGGTTTACTGATCATCATTGTTTCCACAAATGTTACCATTATGTTGAAATTTTCAAAAAAGTTATGGTTCTAAAAAAAACTATTACACCCAAGTAAATCTAAAAAGACACAGAATAAGTTTATGTGCCTGTTTAAAAATTTTTGAGTTACATGACTGAAAAATGGGGCTTATGTTAACAAACATAAAACCCTATAATTATGAAGGTTTAAATTTGTATTATGGAGAGTTTTAGAAAAATCTCAAAAAGGGGGGACTGTGGAAATTTCAGATGTTACCATTTTTTATTTTAGGTTCCCAAAGTAATAGTAGATTATCTAAAAAAAGGTTTCGAATTGTTTTATTAAATTTTTAGGGGAAAGAGGATGACATTTCTTGCAAATGACCTTTTGTCTTTATTTTTCTTTTCCCCGACCACTTGGGTTGTTTAAAATTGGGGGAAAAGGGTGCCCCATGAAGGTTGGGCAATACTGTCAAATTGGGTTGAATTAGAAACCCATGCATTTGAATTTACCTGTTAGCTGAGAAAGGGTGCGAGGACACTTTTAAAATCTGCTTGAAACTTTAAATTTGGGGTTTTGGGAAATTTTGAATTTTCAGCACCATCACTTATAAAGGTCCTTTTTCAAAAAATAGCATATTGTGATAAAAGTTCCATTTTTCCATAATGGAATGATTTAAAAAATTAAAATTTCATATATTTTAGTTATTGCACACCAACTGAAAAAATTTTAGGTCTTTTTTTGTTTTAATACTGATGATTTTTGGGATACAGCTCATGAAAACCCAAAATTTCCCATCTCAAAAAAATTTGCATATCATGAAAAAAGGGTTTTCTAAACGAAAACCATTAACCCCCTCATCTGAAAACAAAAAATAACTCAAAAACCTGCCCAAAAATCCCGAGGCTTTAAAAACTCCCCGCCTGGTTCATTACTCAAAACCCCCAACATGGGTAAGACTGCCCTCTGGGCTGTGTCCAGAAGGCCCCCCCTTGACACCCCCAAAAAGGAAGGGGGGGTAAGAACAGAAAAAATTTTTGAACGAATAGGCTGTTCCCCGAGTGTTTTATCAAGGCACCTCAGTGGGAAAATCTGTGGGAAGGAAAAAAATGGGAGGAAGATTGGGGAGAAGGACCCCATTCCAACCTTGGGGGCCTGGGAAGCAGTGGACTGAGTCTGGGGAAACCTCCAGAGCCAACCCCGGAAAGGGGTGCAGGAAAGGGGCCCGGTGCCGAAATTTCCCCGGTCGTTTTTCTTTTTAACCCGAAACAGCGGGAGAAAGGGCCCGAAACCCGGGTACAGAGAAACGCACTGGACTGTTTCTCGGGTCCAAAATACTTTTTCGGAATTTAAAGCAAATTTTAGTCATTTTGGGAAAACAAGGTGCCCGGCTGGGGAAGATGCAATACGGATAAACATTGCATATCAGGTCCCTTTCTACGAAAGCACTTTTTGTAAATAATATGATCACTGATCATAATCTAGATGCACTCTGTTTGACAGAAACCTGGCTATGATTACATTATTTTAAATGAGTCTACACCCCAAGATTACTGTTATAAACATGAGCCACGTCCAAAAGGTAAAGGGGGAGGTGTTGCTTCAATATATGACAATGTTTTCAGGATTTCTCAGAGGGCAAGCTTCAAGTATAACTCGTTTGAAGTATTGGTGCTTAATATAACATTATCCAGAGAAACAAATGTTAATGATAAATCCCCTGTGATGTTTGTACTGGCTACTGTATACAGGCCACCAGGGCACCATACAGACTTATTAAAGAGTTTGCTGATTTTACATCTGAGTTAGTGCTGGCTGCAGATAAAGTTTTAATTGTTGGTGATTTTAATATCCATGTTGATAATGAAAAAGATGCATTGGGATCAGCATTTATAGACATTTTGAACTCTATTTGGGGTTAGAATAACACGTCTCAGGACCTACTCATTGTCGAAATCATACTCTAGATTTAATACTGTCACATGGAATTGGATGTTGATGGTGTTGAAATTATGCAGCAAAGCGATGATATATAAGATCATTATTTAGTTTTGTGCAAACTTCATATAGCTAAAACTGTAAAATTCCACTTCTTGTTACAAGCATGGTAGAACAATCACCTCTACCACAAAAGACTGCTTTGTAAGTAATCTTCCTGATGTATCCCAATTCCTTAGCATATCCAAAACCTCAGAACAACTTGATGATGTAACAGAAAATATGGACTCTCTCTTTTCTAGCATTTAAATACAGTTGCTCCTTTACGCTTAAGGAAGGTTAAGGAAAACAGTCTGACACCGTGGTGTTATGAGCACACTCGCACCCTAAAGAGAGCAGCCCCGGAAAATGGAGCGCAGCTGGAGGGAAAACAAAATTAGAAGCATTTCGTATTGCTTGGAGGGAAAGTAACCTATCTTACAGAAAAGCATTTAAAAACTGTTAAATCTGATTACTTTTCGTCTCTTTTAGAAGAAAACAAACATAACCCCAGGTATTTATTCAATACAGTGGCTAAATTAACGAAAAATAAAGCATCAACAAGTGTTGACATTTCTCAACATCACAGCAGTAATGACTTTATGAACTACTTTACTTCTGAAGTCGATGCTATTAGAGATAAAATTGTAACCATGCAGCCATCCGCTACAGTATCACATCAGACAGTGCACTATAGATCCCCTGAGGAACAGTTCCACTCATTCTCTACTATAGGAGAGGAAGAATTGTATAAACTTGTTAAATCATCTAAACCAACAACATGTATGTTAGACTCTATTCCATCTAAGCTCCTAAAAGAGGTGCTTTCAGAAGTCATAGATCCTCTTCTGACTATTATTAATTCCTCATTGTTATTAGGGTATGTCCCCAAAACCTTCAAACTGGCTGTTATTAAGCCTCTCATCAAAAAAAAACACAACTTGACCCCAAAGAACTAGTTAATTATAGACCGATCTCGAATCTCCCTTTTCTTTCCAAGATACTAGAATAGGTAGTATCCTCACAATTATATTCCTTCTTAGAGAAAAATGGCATCTGTGAGGATTTCCAGTCAGGATTTAGACCGTATCATAGTACTGAGACTGCTCTCCTTAGAGTTACAAATGACCTGTAACTACAAATGAAGAGGTATCATTCACAAGTGCAGTATGGAGTACCGCAAGGCTCAGTACTTGGGCCGTTACTCTTCACGCTTTACATGTTACCCTTGGGAGATATCATCAGGAAACATGGTGTTAGCTTTCACTGTTATGCTGATGATACTCAGCTCTATATTTCTTCGTGGCCCGGCGAAACATACCAATTTGAAAAACTAACGGAATGCATAGTCGACAAAAAACTGGATGTAATTTCTTATTGCTAAATTCTGAAAAAAACAGAGGTGTTAATTATAGGGCCTAAAAGCTCTGCATGTAATGACCTAGAACGCTGTCTTAGCCTTGATGGCTGCTCTGTCAATTCTTCGTCATCAGTTAGGAACCTAGGTGTGCTATTTGATAGCAACCTTTCCTTAGAAAGCCACGTTTCTAGCATTTGTAAAACTGCATTTTTCCATCTCAAAAATATATCTAAATTACGGCCTATGCTCTCAATGTCAAATGCAGAAATGTTAATCCATGCGTTTATGACCTCAAGGTTAGACTATTGTAATGCTCTATTGGGTGGTTGTTCTGCACGCTTAGTAAACAAACACCAGTTAGTCCAAAATGCAGCAGCTAGCGTTCTTACTAGAACCAGGAAGTATGATCATATTAGCCCGGCCCTGTCAACACTGCACTGGCTCCCTATCAAACATCGTAAAGATTTTAAAATCTTGCTTATTACTTATAAAGCCCTGAATGGTTTAGCACCTCAGTATTTGAACGAGCTCTTGTTACATTATAGTCCTCCACGTCCGCTCCATTCTCAAAACTCTGGCAATTTGATAATACCTAGAATATCAAAGTCAACTGTGGGCGGCAGATCCTTCTCCTATTTAGCACCCAAACTCTGGAATAACCTACCTAACATTGTTCGGGAGGCAGACACACTCTTGCAGTTTAAATCTAGATTAAAGGCCCATCTCTTTAACCTGACTTACACATAACATACTAATACACTTCTAATATCCAAATCCGTTAAAGGATTTTTAGGCTGCATTAATTAGGTAAACCAGAACCGGGAACACTTCCCTTAACACCTGATGTACTTGCTACATCGTTAGAAGAATGGCATCTACGCTCATATTAGTCTGTTTCTCTCTTATTCCGAGGTCACCGTAGCCACCAGATCCAGTCTGTATCCAAGTCAGAGGGTCACTGCAGTCACCCGGATCCAGTATGTATCCAGCCCAGATGGTGGATGAGCACCTAGAAAGGACCACTACAGCCCTGAAAGACAGCGGAGACCAGGACTAGAGCCCCAGATACAGATCCCCTGTAAAGACCTTGTCTCAGACGACCACCGGCACAAGACCACAGGAAACAAATGATTCTTCTGCACAATCTGACTTTGCTGCAGCCTGGAATTGAACTGCTGGTTTCGTCTGGCCAGAGGAGAACTGACCCCCCAACTGAGCCTGGTTTCTCCCAAGGTTTTTTTCTCCATTCTGTCACTGATGGAGTTTTGGTTCCTTGCTGCTGTCGCCTCTGGCTTGCTTAGTTGGGGACACTTCATTTACAGCGATATCGTTGACTTGATTGCAAATTATTGCACAGATACTATTTAAACTGAACTGAGCTGCATGATGACATCACTGAATTCAATGATGAACTGACTTTAACTGTCATTTTGCATTATTGACACTGTTTTCCTAATTAATGTTGTTCAGTTGCTTTGACGCAATCTTTTTTGTTTAACGCGCTATATAAATAAAGATGACTTGACTTGACTTAGCCATGATGAGAAGAAACACCACCAAGTCTCGTCAAACTTCCCAAGACGTCACTTCAACTAGTTTATATGTCTTAGATTTATCTAATAAAGCCTTATTCATATTGAAAAGAGAAGTATCTTGTGTTTTGTGCTTACAAGTTAATGTCTTAAACTGCTGATCTTGTTACTGTGCTAATTAATAGTGTTTTCACTATACTTTGGATATTAATATCCATTGCAGAGTTGATGTTATGAATCGCTGGCCGTCTCAGTGATCAGCCGTGAAACAGTGATTCTGTTCAAATTCCCTTTAAAATCTTAAATGATTCCCTTTGAGCTAAATTGACCTGCTTCCCTTACAGCATCATGCCATCAAATTTAATGATAACTTGTATGTAAACGTTTTGAGATACCAAAAACTTTTTGCCTTGATGATCTGTGTGAAATTTGGTGAAGATCGGACAAATGGTCTAGAATGAGATTTAAAAAGTATGTTTTTGACCCAAATCAAAATGGCTGGCAGTCGAAAAACATATCATTGAATGTGGTAGGACCCAAAGACTAGAAAAATGAAAAACCTCTGGCTGGCATGAGAAAATTGGGTACGTTCGACTCAGCATGCCACATCAACCTACACAGTACACATACAAAGTTCAAGCAGACAGAATTTTTTTGGGAATTATTAGGTAACACTTTATAATAAGTTTCATTAATAAATGATTAACAAAAATTATATAATGCTTAACGGATCATTAGTTAATATATATTCACATAACTAGAAACATAAGATATTATGCTTGTTAATGTTTACTAAACTTATTAAACATTACGCAATGATCAACAGGTAATTAATGTATTTTCTTGAAAAAATGATTTGTTTTCTCTTGCTGACGTATGATTCAATGAAGACCCTGTTTAATGATATAGTATACTAATATAAAGGTTGAGGCAATAAAAACATACTCGGTTACTAACGTAACCTCGCTTCCCTGAGATACGGGAACGAGTACTGTGTCTGCTAATATGCTATGGGGAAAAAGGCTTTTTTCTCCTGAACTGAAGCCTTTTTTCAATCACGCAGTGAAACTGCACGGCCACTGGTTGGTGCAGCATATAAAAAGCGAACCAATGGCTCGGCAGCGGAGCTGGTTGGTACGTATCCATGCCTTGGGTCACAACCAGCTCAAGTCATGACAAAAAGGAGGATGCAGTGAAAACCAAATTACTAATTAATCTTTTATTTAAAATGTGAATAATTAGACTGAAATATGATAGAAGGTTTTTGGCAATTTTTATCGTAACAATGTATTTGAAAACACAAATGGAAAACAATACTTACAAAATAAGAAAGAAACCAAACACAAAATAACCCCAAACAAACCCCAAGCGGAAATCTCACCTCCTGAACACATTCAACACCAAACTTAAATAAGGAGAGATAACAAGCAACAGGTTCACACGATTTAGCGGTACAGCTCCACCCACTGGCCGGCCATAGCAGGAAAGCAAGAGACCCTTCACACTTGGTTTCAGATGACCTTAGAGTCATTAGGCCTGAATTCCAGGCAGCCAGGGCTAATGGAGAGCGCCTGAAGGTCCCCTATTCGCTTGATGCTAGTACTGATGCTAATAGACCACTTAAGCAGCTGAGTCAGCTCTAGTAGCCACAGCTAGTTCATCGAGAGAGGGGCCACCAGGAGAAACTTGTGTTTTTGTTCCCTGATTTGCCTGATTACCTGTGTGATCAGGGTGATCGAGGGGAAATGCATAAGAAGGAGGTTGGACCAATCGTGGGCCAACCTTGGCCTTTGCGTAATAAATTGGGCAGTAATAGTTGTCTTCTGAGGCAAAGAGGTCTACCTCGGCTTAGCCGAAGATCTCCCATATCCTCTGAACCGTCTGCGGATGGAGAGTCCTTTCCTCTGAGGGGACATTGCTCCTTGATAACATGTCTGCTCCTTGATTCAATTTTCCCGGTATATGCACCACTCTCAGCAAGCGCAGGTTGAGTTGAGCCAATTCCAGGAGGCGCTCTACCAGAATGAAGAGGCGCTCCGAGGAGATGCCTCCTTGGCGATTTATGTAGGACACCACTGACATGTTGTCTGATCGGATAAGCACATGGTGCCAATGTAGGACCGGCAGGAAGAAGTGACAGGCTTGACATACTGCTAACATTTCCAGACAGTTGATGTGGAAGCCTTTCTCCGTCTTTGACCAGTGGCTGAAAGTCAGTATGCCCTCGCACAGTGTCCCCCAACCTGCATTGGAGGCATCTGTCGTGACAACTGTCCTTCTGCAAACCATTCCCATGGTCACACCCTGTTCCATCCAGCGAGAGCTCTTCCAGGGGGCCAGGGCTGTTATACAGGCCTGATTCACCCTGACCTGCAGGCATCCGTGATGCCACACATGGGATGGAACCCATGGTTTACACCTTTAGGACTGGCAGAAAGAACTGACAGGCTTGACATACAGCTAGCATTTCGAGACAGTTGATGAAGCCTTTCTCTGTCTTTGACCAGTGGCTGAAAGTTGGGATGGAACCCATGGTTTCAGCCAGTGCTGAACGAGGCGCATACGAAGCAGACCCAACTGTAGCACTGTTGATGCTGCAGCCATGAGGCCCAGCATCCTCTGAAACATTTTGAGAGGGCAAGTGGTTCCAATCTCGAAGAAGAAGTGTCCTATGTGAAGCTTGTTGGACAGTGTTATTCCTGCTTCCTGTTTGCCGTGCTGCTGGTTTGTGATTGTAGCTCCATGTAGCTCTGTTTTTCTGTAGAATCTTACTATCACTCTCTGTTGGTTAAAGTGATAAAATATAACTTAATTCCCACCATATTTCTGATATTATCTATCAACCTAATCTGATTAAATTGATTGTTCGCTTTTATTCTAAATCCGAGAGTGCAACACACCTGCAGCGCGTTAGCATTCGTTAACCGGTTAGCTTGTCATTAGTGTTTCGAATCATGCCTATTGCTGTTTTCCTTTTCTTTTTTCATCAAACAACTGTGGTAAGAATCATTCATCAATCACGGTGAGTGATTGATTCACATGTGAGTCAGTGACAAGGGATTCACATGTGATAAATGCAAGGAAATAGTTAGGCTGACAGAGAAGATTTCAGAATTAGAGACATGCATCCAAACTTTAATTGAGGACAGTAAGAATGTGAGGACAATTCCACTCATTCTCTACTATAGGAGAGGAAGAATTGTATAAACTTAAATCATCTAAACCAACAACATGTATGTTAGACCCTATTCCATCTAAGCTCCTAAAAAGAGGTGCTTCCAGAAGTCATAGATCCTCTTCTGACCATTATTAATTCATAATTGTCATGAGGATATGTCCCCAAAACCTTCAAACTAGCTGTTATTAAGCCTCTCATCAAAAAAACTCAACTTGACCCCAAAGAACTAGTTAACTACAGACCGATCTCGAATCTCCCTTTTCTGTCCAAGATGCTAGAAAAGGTAGTATCCTCACAAAATATTCCTTAGAGAAAAATGGTATATGTGAGGATTTCCAGTCAGGATTTAGACCGTATCATAGTACTGAGACTGCTCTAATTAGAGTTACAAATGACCTACTCTTATCATCTGATCGTGGTTGTATCTCTCTGTTAGTGCTACTGGATATTAGCATGGTTCAAATCGTACTTATATGACCACCATCAATTCGTAGCAGTGATCACAAGTGCAGTATGGAGTACCTCAAGGCTCAGTACTAGGGCCATTACTCTTCACGCTTTACATGTTACCCTTGGGAGATATCATTAGGAAACATGGTGTTAGCTTTCACTGTTATGTTGATGATACTTAGCTCTTTATTTCTTTCTGGCCCGGCGAAACATACCGATTTGAAAAACTAGCGGCATGCATAGTCGATAAAAAAAACTGGATGACGAGTAATTTCTTATTGCTAAATTCTGAAAAAACAGAGGTGTTGATTATAGGACCTACAACCTCCCTATGTAATAACCTAGAACACTGTCTAAGACTTGATGGCTGCTCTGTCAATTCTTCGTCACCAGCGGAGACCAGGTCAACTAGATGAGCACCCGATACAGATCCCCTGTAAAGACCTTGTCTCAGATGACCACTGGGACAAGACCACAGGAACCAGTTGAGTCCTCTGCACAATGTGACTTTACTGCAGCCTGGAATTGAACTGCTGGTTCGTCTGGCCAGAGGAGAACTGGTTCCCCGACTGAGCCTGGTTTCTCCCAAGGTTTTTTCTCCATTCTGTCACTGATGGAGTTTTGGTTCCTTGCCGCTGTCGCCTCTGGCTTGCTTGGTTGGGGACACTTCATTTCCAGCGATATCGTTAACTTGATTTCAAAGATACTATTAAAATTGAACTGAGGTGGATGATGACATCACTCAATTCAATGATGAACTGCCTTTAACTGAAAAATTAGTGTTTACTATTGTCATTTTGCATTATTGACACACTATTTTCCTAATTAATGTTGTTCAGTTGCTTTGACATGATCTGTACTGTTAAAAGCACTATATAAATAAAGGTGACTAGTTTTGCCTTCAATGGGCCAGAATGAGCCAGTCGTTGAGGTAGTTGAGAATGTGGATTCCCATCTGTCTCAGAAAGAGACCATGCACTTCGTAAAAGTGTGGGGGACCAGGGTCAGCCTGAAGGGAAGGACTGTGTATTGATAAGGCACTCCCTCGAAAGCGAATCTCAAGAATTGCCTGTGACGGGGGGGGGGGCAATCTGGATGTGATAGTATGCATCCTTCAGGTACAGAGAAAAGAACCAGTCCCCTGAGTGAATTTGCACAAGGATCTGTTTCAGCACAGTCATCCTGAACAACCTTTTCATGAGTTGAGATCAAGGATGGGCCAAAGACCACCAATCTTTTTAAGGGGACGAGGAAGTAGCGGCTGTGGAAGCCTGATTCGCTCTGAGCTGGGGGAACCGCTTCTATGGCTCCTATCGCCAGCAAATACCCCATACTCAGAAGAGGAAATTTGCTCTCCCTGAAAATGCTTTCAAAAAAATCCTTCACTAGACTTTATGCTCTCATAGCCAGAGCAGTTAGCCCCTGTGCGTGCTGCCTCAGCGTGGGTGTGGCCCAGATGCGTCCAATATGAAGCTGTCAGTAATAAACATTAGTTAGCATTCTCTTTTATCCGCTTAAAAAGATCAAACCGCTCGTTAGAAGTGTAACACACACTGGCAGATTAAGCACGCATGATGTGTCGAAGATTGCTCAAGTCTGATCGTTCAACCCGCAAGCTTGTCGTTGCTTCCTTCAAGGTAACTGGGAGAAGAGAAACATGAGCACGGGGAAGCGGGGCCGCCTTCTGCGAACAAACATGGGCAGACTGCTTTCGTAGTAAAAACAGCCTGTGTTTGTAAGCACAGCCATGGTGACAGACACACAGATTTGAAGCTGCCAGTGGCATCATCTGCTCAGATCTACTTAGGAGGATAGAGCAGCTCGATGTAAAGAGGGGCACTGATCAAAACACGGATCGAAGTGCAACGGGGAGAGCGAATACGGCTCTGTATCGGAGTCTGTATCGCTCAGACCCGGTTGCTTAGGTCTCAGGCTTCGCCGTTTCTCTCTCCGAGGCTTGCTGAGAGAGGAAAAACGTGAGAGCAGGGCAGTTCAGTGAAAGGTGGTCCACGAGTGGAGAAGAGCGAGACTCCTGCTCGAGTGAGCATTTTGTCTCAATAAGTGCGCAGCTCACTGCCTTTCTGTGGCGGATCCGAGTGCAACAGGGAGAGTGAGCACGCGGGTACAGTGCCGGCATGTCATCGCTCAGACCCGATTGCTTAGCTCCCTGACTCCACTGTTTCGGATGTCGCTAGAATTTGCTCTTTTAGGGATTACCTGCTAGAAATAAGCTCTTTCAGAATCTCTGGATGGCATAAGGGGAAACGAACCAGAACTGCTGCGTGACTGTAGTGGCGGAGAAGCAGCTCAACTGTGCTGAGAGGTCCCGATTCCAGCTGCGAAGGCGTGTCAACAGCAAGCAGGCTTTCAGGACCAGCGATGAGCGTAGAGTCATCACTGAAGGAGAAGAAATCTGAGAATCATGTGGCGAATGGCAACTTATATAGCCAGACGCCCCGCCCATTCTGGCAGGTTTTGGCAGGGCTTCATCGCCACAGGCTCGTGCAGCTCTGCTGCCAAGCCACTGGTTCATTTTTTAATATACTGCACGAACCACTGGCTGTGCAGTTTCACTGCGTGAATATAGAAGGCTTCAGTTCAGGAGAAAAAATATTTTTTCCCATATGCGTCCAGCAAGACGGAGTGCGAGTGTAGTATCGAAAGGGAACTGCATCAGTGACAGAAATGAAAAAAAAAAAAAGAAAAAAAAGAAGAGAAACCAGGCTCTGTTGGGGTGTGGGGGGGCAGCTCTCCTCTGGCCACACAAAACCAGCATGGTGTGGTTTCATTCCAGGCTGCAACACAGGTCAGAATGTGCAGAGGATTTTACTGGTTCTTGTGGTCTTGTGCTGATGGTCACTGGAGTAATGAGGTCTTCACAGGGGATCTGTCTCTGGGGCGCATCTAGTTGACATGGTCTCCGTTGACATTCGGGGCTTTAGAGGTGGTTTGTAGGTGCTGATCCACCATCTGGACATGGACTGGATCTGGGTGGCTATATTGACCATTTGATCATGGTTTACGGCACAGTTTTAACTATGCAAATGAGTTTCACATTAGGGTGGACACTGTGACTACTTCTGACACCAGTGGCCAATCACATTCCAGGAATGGAAAGACACCAGATTTCAATCCCCTCCTCATCAGAAAGGGATATGTGTCCTCTGAGTGGACACACCTCCATTTTATGTTTTCAGATCAATGTCTGTCCAGTGTGCAAATGACCCACCTTGAATTCAAAACGGCATCTATTGCCTAAAGATGACAAATTTGCATCCCTGTCTGGTGCTCAATGCTCTGGAGCACCGACCAGACGGCAACAGTTCAAAGAGGAAGTGGCCTGGGTGTGAGGGGTCCAGAATGATTTTGCCAGCTCTTTTACTCACTCTGGATGAGTACAGTTCATGGAGAGAGGGGAGGGGTTTGTTAGTGGTTCGGACAGCAGTACAGACTATCCGCTACAATCTTCTAAGGTCTGATTTGGTACCTGAGGTGAACCAGACAGTTATTTAAACTGACAGTTATTTAAATAATGGTTGCTATTTTAATATCCTTTAAAATATAATTTATTTCTGTGATGCAAAGCTGAATTTCCATCAGCCATTACATAAAGTGTCACATGATCCTTAAGAAATCATTCTAATATGCTGATTTATTATTAGAATTATACATTTTGGCAACAGTTGTGCTGCCAAATATTTTTTTTGAAACTTTAATACTTTTTACAGGATTCTTTGATGAATAAAAAGTTAAAAAGAACAGCATTTATTCAAAATATAAATATTTTCTCACAATATAAATTTTGCTATCACTTCTTAATTTAACACATCCTTGCTTTAACACATCAAATGAGAAATAATTTAAATTTACTGACCCCAAACTTTTGAACTGTAGTGTATATTGTTAGAAAAGATTTCTATTATAAATAAATGCTCTTCTTTTGAACTTTTTATTCATCAAAAAATCCTGAAAAAAAAAAAAAATCACAGGTTTCAAAAAAAAAAAAAAAAAGAAGCAGCACAACAGTTTCCAGCACTGATACTAAATCAGAATATGAGAATGATTTCTGAAGGATTACTGAAGACTGGAGTAATGATGCTGAAAATTCAGCTTTGCATCACAGGAATAAATTAGATTTTAATGTATATTAAAATAGAAAAAATAATATTATATAATATAATAAGTAATTATTTAAATTTAAATTAAATTAAATTTATGCATTTAGCAGACGCTTTTATCCAAAGCGACTTACAGTGCATTCAGGCTATCAATTTTTACCTATCATGTGTTCCCGGGGAATCGAACCCCCAACCTTGCGCTTCGTAATGCAATGCTCTACCACTTGAGCTACAGGAACACTATATTATATTTTACACTATATATATTTAACATCATCATAATATTTCAACTTGTTCCTGTATTTTTGATCAAATAAATGTAGCCTTGCTGAGCATAAGAAACTCCTGTAAAAAAACATTAAAAATAGTTCTGATCCCAAACTTTTGACTGGTAATTTAGGTGTAGAGGACAGATTTAATGACAGTCTAACGAAGACATGGCTCAAAGGTGAGACTGAAGTTGCGCTTTCAGGTTACATCACAATAAGAGCTGACCAGGACAAACACAAATCAAACAAATCAATCGGAGGAGGTATGTGTATTTTTGTGGACAAAAGTAAAAAAAAAGTTTGAATAATATGATGGGTGGAGAGGCCCAGAAGCAAAACAGCCTATTTACAAATACTGGTTCATATGTGAAGGACTTAAATCAGTTTTACAGTAGGTTTGACAAAACCATACATGCAGTTAAGGATGACCAAGTTGAAGCCATGTCTGGAATACCATCACCCTTACAGAGGAGGAGACAGCTGGCTGTCTTGCTAGGGTAAACCCTCATAAAGCACCTGGCATGGATGGTCTTAGAGGGAGGGCCATAGTAGGGTGCATTTACCTACTTAAAAGTGCTTTTACTGGATTATTTCAGATCTTGCTTGACACACACACTGTCCCACTTTCTTGGAAGAGAACCACAATCATACCTGTGCGTAAAAACTGCAACCCTGTAGTTACATCCAATCACTTCAGACCTTGGAAAGGTTTGTGTTAAGGTGTCTGCCAAACACCCAACTGCAGTTTGCTTATAAAGCACAGAGAGGCACTAAGGATGCTACTTTAGTGAAAGAAAGTGAAAGTGACATGACGTGGCCAAGTATGGTGACCTATACTCGGAATTAGTGCTCTGCATTTATCCCATCCTAAGTGCACACACAGCAGTGAAAACACACACATGAACACACACCCAGAGAAGTGGTCAGCCATTTATTTATTTACATTTTTTAACATGTGATTTGCAAGCACATTCAGCACCCTGGCACTTTTGCCATGATTTAATGCTCAGCATTTAATACTGTCTGGACTGAATTTTTTATTAGATTGAATATTAAAACTTGAAACCAATGGGGACACCTTGTGTTATGGATCAAGGACTTTTTAACTGACCATCTTCAAAGAGTCTATGTACAGTGTACCATGTCTGGCGAGGTTATTTTAACAACGGAGTCCCTCAAGGCTGTGTGTTATCACTGGCATTATTTTCTTTCTATACAAATGAAGTGCAGATTTGTGAAAGTAATTTGATCTTACTCAAGTATACTGATGACATGGCTATGATTGGTCTTACGGTCAGAGGAGAGGGGGATTTAGAGAGGGCCTACTTTAAAAATGGTTTGTTAACAATTGTAAATATTTTTATATAACTAGGGATTATCTTAGGTTGTATCTTAAATTTTATTGAGCACACAGATTACATCTATAAGAAGGCAATCCAATTCTTTTGAGGAAATTAAATAGTTTTAATGTGAGTAAGGGAATCCAGACGATGGTCTACACCAGTCTGCTGGAAAGTGTTATTTCCTGTAACATGACCTGCTGGTATAGGAATCTGGGAGCTAGAAGCAAAAGCAAGCTCACAAAGATTATTAACACAGCTAGTAAGTCCATTTTGTACCTCTAGAGGCAGCTGGTTGAATGGTATATAAAACAGATCAGGAGGAAATCCTCACAAATAGATCAGGACTACACTCACCCTCTCCAACATGAATTTGAAAAACTTCCGTCAGGCAGACGATATAGTGTACAAACAGTAACAAAATATTTTCAAGAAATCTTTTATACAATCTACCATTAATTTATTAAATAAATGACCCATAATAAGGTCTACATATACTATGTAACTGCTGTTATCAATTTATTAATGTTATGTATTTATTTATTTATCTATTTTAGTGTTAGTGCTATTAGCCTAATTTTTACATGCTTATTTTATGTCTCATGTGTAAGTAATCCATGGCATGGAGCAAGAAGTTCTTGTATGTTATTGTGTATCTGTTGTATTGGTTATGATGTCAAGTGTATTTGTGGTATATGTTTTTGTGAATTTGGATAATAAGAGAGATGGACAATAAAGATTTCTAATCTAAAACTTATAGAAGAAGGATAACTTAACATAGAACAAACAAAAGCAGTAGAAGAATTGCGGAGCTCAGCGTGGAGGCTGCCATTTGCAGCGCCATCTTGATCTTGATTTGTTTGTTTGTTTGTTTGTTTACCTTTATTGTCCCGCTTAGGGGAAACTAGTTTTGCAGTAGTAGGTCACAACACCAACAGACAATACTTAATCTACAGATAACATAATAATAGTAGTATTACGCATCAAACAAATCATAATTTATAAAAATCACAAGGCAATCTGCTTAAAAATAAGCAGTCACATTTGTATAAAACGAGATATAGGTACTCTGGTGGAATAACACCCCAATGACAAAAACTTAAATTCTTTATGTAATTTAACAGACATTTAATGGATACGGTACAGTCATACCACTTTTTACACATTTCTCAACATAATTAATTATGGGGATAAAATATATTAATTCAAGACTGCTTTAAAATCTTACCAGTGTGTTAGTTCTCTTATAATCCATTACAGTGTATATAAAACAATCGTTGCAAAATGGCAGCAGCCACATTTGTATAAAACGAGAGAGTGAGCCCACAATATCAGAATGACAATAAATATTAAATAATTGTTCACATAATATTCAACTGAGTTTAAATATTTTATTAGTTAACCAAACGCAAAGTTTCCACAAAGAAAAACTGTTCTTAGCAAGCATATAGTGCCAAATTCAGTTACCCTGATGAGCCTGTGTTATCAGCTTTTACCGGTTGTTATTGAAAGATAACATACCTTGAAATGTTGCGACTGACCAATCAGAATCAAATATTCCACAGAGCTGTGTAATAAAGAAAAAGAACACTCACTCAATAAAACACTTTTAAAATTAAGTTATCATTTTGGTACATACATTAGATGATCCAATCTTCCTTTAAAAAAACATTCTTTGCAGAATTTTCTTCCAAACAACTGGCTTCAAAACTTCAAGATAAAATCAAGATATTTATGACTGTCAGTCATTTCAATATCCACTTCATTTATGTTAGTCAACCCTGGACTATGTTGATCTTTGAAAACCAATTAACATATCCTTAGATTTTTCCACATTTAACTGAAGGTGGAATTTGCTACACCAGTTCACAAAGTCATCTACCACAGGGCTGTCACATGGAATTGATGTTGATGGTGTCTCTTTTCTAGCATTTTAAATACAGTTGCTCCTTTATGATTAAGGAAGATTAAGGAAAACAGTCTGACACCGTGGTATAATGAGCACATTCGCACCCTAAAGAGAGCAGCCCGGAAAATGGAGCGCAGCTGGAGGAAAACAAAACTATAAGTATTTAGAGGGGGGCAGCTGTGGCCTAATGGTTAGAGATTTGGACTTGTAACCCGAAGGTCGCAGGTTCGAGTCTCGGTGCTGGCAGGAGTTGTAGGTGGGAGGGAGTTATTGAACAGCGCTCTCTTCCACCCTCAATACCCATGGCTGAAGTGCCCTTGAGCAAGGCACTGAACCCCAGTTGCTCCCCAGGCGCTGGATATATAGCTGCCCACTGCTCCGGGTGTGTGTTCAAGGCGTGTTCACTTCTCACTGCTGTGTGTGTGCACTTGGATGGGTTAAATGCAGAGCAGCAATTCTGAGTATGGGTTACCATACTTGGCAAATGTCACGACTTTCACTTCATATTGCTTGGCGGGAAAGTAACCTATCCTACAGAAAAGCATTAAAAACTGCTAGATCTGATTACTTTTCATCTCTTTTAGAAGAAAATAAACATAAGCCCAGGTATTTACTGAATACAGTGGCTAAATTAAAGAAAAATAAAGCATCAACAACTGTTGACATTTCCCAACAGCACAGCAGTAATGACTTTATGAACTACTTTACTTCTAAGATCGATACTATTATAGATAAAATTGTAACCATGCAGTCGTCAGCTACAGTATCGCATCAGACAGTGCACTATAGATCCCCTGAGGAACAGTTCCACTCATTCTCTACTACAGGAGAGGAAGAATTGTATAAACTTGTTAAATCATCCAAACCAACATGAATGTTAGACCCTATTCTATCTAAGCTCCTAAAAGAAGTGCTTCCAGAAGTCATAGATCCTCTTTTGACTATTATTAATTCGTCATTGTCATTAGGATATGTCCCCAAAACCTTCAGACTGGCTGTTATTAAGCCTCTCATCAAAAAAAAACACAACTAGACCCCAAAGAACTAGTTTATTGGATCTTAGCGCTGCGTTCGACACTATTGACCACAACATTCTTTTGCATAGACTAGAAAACTTTGTTGGCATTAATGGAAGTGCATTAGCATGGTTTAAATCATACTTATATGACCACCATCATTTCGTAGCAGTGAATGAAGGGGTATCATGTCGATCACAAGTGCAGTATGGATTACCTCAAGGCTCAGTACTCGGGCTGTTACTCTACACGCTTATTGATATCATCAGGAAACATGGTGTTAGCTTCGACTGTTATGCTAATGATACTCAGCTCTACATTTCTTCGCGGCCTGGTGAAATATACCAATTTGAAAAAAAAAAAAAAACAGAATGCATAGTCGATATAAAAAACTTCTCATTTCTCACTGCTAAATTCTGAAAAAAAAAAAAACAGAGGTGTTAAATATAGGACATAAAAACTCTTCGTCATCAGTTAGGAACCTAGGTGTGCTATTTGATAGCAATCTTTCCTTAGAAAGCCACATTTCTAGCATTTGTAAAACTGCATTTTTCCATTTCACAAATATATCTAAATTACGACCTATGCTCTCAATGTCAAATGCAGAAATGTTAATCCATGTGTTTATGACCTCAAGGTTAGATTATTGTAATGCTTTATTGGGTGGTTGTTCTGCACGCTTAATAAACAAACTCCAGCTAGTCCAAAATGCAGCAGCTAGAATTCTTAATAGAACCAGGAAGTATGACCATATTAGCCAGGTTCTGTCAAAATATATGTTGTAGTCTATCATTACAATTTAGGAAAGCTAGCGTTTTGTCACAACCATAGAAAAGTTAAACAAAATAAAAAGAACCGCGTATTTACAGTGATCTAAAAGAAAATGCATCAGACGCAGTCGTTAAAACACCAGCATAAGATACTTGTCAAAATCTATTGCAGTCTAACCAGGGTCGTTTCTAGGATTTTTTTATTTTAGGGGGGCTCAGCCCCCAATAAGGGTATGATTAAAAAAAATATTATTTCACTTTTAGGGTAGGGTTGTATACTACTAACCTCACTGTAATCCATTATTCCATTATATTCCCTGTATTTCATATATGGGAGTAGGAGTACTGACTGAGCCATATACAACACTGTGAAAAAAAAAAAATTGAAAAATTTAGATGTGACCAGTCACTAGAAAATTCTGAGTTGGGAATGTAGATTTTTATTTACAATGAAGACTTCCTGATTCATTATTAGGACATTCATGTTTATCCTTTGACGATACCAATGCTTTTTCTCATGAAATGTACATGGAAATTGGCAGACAATTAAAACAACATAAGGGTTCAATGACTGCAATGAATCTTGGGAACACAAAGGTATTGTGTGTAATAGGCTGTCTACGTTCTATTCTCACTTGACTTGCTCATTTGCAGACCTGCTTTCCCACGACAAGGAAAAATGTTGTATATCCATCTACAACGAAATATAAATTATTATTATTATTATAATTTTTTTTTGTTAGCTTTTTAGCCTTTATAATCAACAATACAGTTGGTTATACATCAAGTCACCCCCTGAAAATGTATTTCATTTCAAATCATTTAACCAACCAGCTAATATTCATTAAGAATATAGACAAAACATGTATTAATGTAATTGTCTATTGGCAGTATGTTTAATCTGTTCTATATTTATTTATATTTATTAAAAATAACAACATGAATTATCAATTTGCCACTTCTATAAATCAATTACTTAAAAAAAATCACAAATCCCTTTACTCTACTCGTCTCTTACTCTAATATATGTATCATGATACACTAATGATTCATTATTATTTAATACAAAATTATATTTAATAATACAAAACAAAATAACTCCAGATGATGTTTCTCTCTCTGTGCCATTTAGTACTTTCAGACAATGATGTGTGTCTTTAATCATTTCTGTGCATGGCTGCATAATGTAATGCCGAAATACACAATAATATGTTTAAAATTTTAAAAAGTAAATGAAAATAAATCATGACCGTTTTCTAAAGTATGTTTTCATGGGTGTTAATCGCTTCATTTTTGTTGCAAGAAAAAACAACTATCACACTGTGATAAGGGCTGAAGGTGAACGCAGCGAAGACGTATTGGTATTGGATGAGAATTGATATTGGTATTGGATGGTCCAGTAACATTATGTAAACTGCAATTACAAGAACTGCACTGATGCAGATGTAATATCATAGCAATCTATCAATAAATGCACACACACACCTTGTACTCTTTGATGTTCACTCTGCTCGGCGCCCCTGCGGATTGAAAAATGCGCTGAATCCATGCAGACTAAAATCAGGGGATCAGGCCGAAACTTGACACAGCTTGCGGCCATTTCAAATTTTTTAAAGGGGACTGAAGCGATCACAAATTAAATAATCGAATAATTTTTTAGGGGGGCTGGGCAGAAGTGGAGGCCTAGTGAAAGGGCCTAGTGACGCCCCTGAGTCTAACATTAGCTACAATTTAAAAACTAGTAGAGTTTTGTTACAAGTTTAAAGAAAAGAAAAAATAATAATTAAAAAGACCCCGCAAAGCTTACATTGTTTCTGTCAGTTCATTCTCAAGCACCGCTGGCAAAATCTGAATGAGCTCAGGAGCGCTTAGCCTAATTCCTTTAATCGGTCTTTTATTTTTGTCGGTCTTAACTTCTAGCATGCTATGTCAGTTAAAACATATGTATGGGCGTACAAATATCTAACTGGAATGAAAGCAAAAGTCCTCTAGGGGTCGCTATGGGGACCACCTCTAACACGTCATTCCCTTCTTCGTCTTCAAAAATGACTGTTTTGTTAGAAGTGTGCATCTGAAAGAACCGGTAAGAGCACTCTTCCTCTGTCTATCATGGCGACTACTAGCAAGCGTTTAGACAATGTGTGCATCCGTGTCAGCGTTATTTGACACCCAATGACACACAAAATCTTTGCGTCATTTGTTTGGGTAAAGAGCATGCACGCAATGTCTTTGAGGAGGCAATCTGCGTGCATTGCGAGCGTTTTTTCAAGGAAAAAGCTCCGCTCTCGTTCGTCTCTGTTTCCGAGGAAAAAAAGGCAGCCATCTGCTTCCCGCGGTTCAGGACTCGCCGCTGCTGAGGCACAGAGGAGAATGAGCTCGTGAGAATTTCAGGTGGATCTGTCTGAATGATTTAGAGAGGGACTTTCCCTTTCACGCTCATAATGGCGGCGGACGAGAGAGAGCCTCGGGAGGATGATGTTATATCTTTAACACTTTCTGATACTGAGGTTAGTGCTCTGCTGGGTTTTTTACCCAGGAAAAGCAGGAGATATTTGAGGATGGTGAAGAAGCTGAGGCTGAGCCTTCTCAATTCTCCTGCCCTGCGTATGTAGAGCTGTTGGAGTATATTGATCGCGCCACGGCAAGGTTGGACTTGCCATGAAAGTACGCTAACAAGGTGACGCAGTGAGGCCGCCTCGATGAGAGTTATCTTTCCGACAATAGCCCTCCAGCTCAGGTGAGCCTTCCATTTCTGCCTGATCTCTATACAGAGATCGAAAGGAAGTGAAAGAGGCCATTTTCTTCTCGCATCCATCGGTTTCGGCATAAGAGTTTTGCCGACATCGAGGCGATGCGCGAAAACTGCTATGAGAGGATGCCCCCTGTAGAAAGAGCTTTCATTCTGTGGGGGAGACATCCTCTCTTAATCTCCCTCCTTGCCATCTAAGCCCCTTCAAGAAATACATCTTGCTTAAATGGCAAGGCATACGCAGCAGCAGGTCAGGCTGTGGCTTTATTACACACAATGGTGGTGTTTCAAGCATATCAGACTGATCTGCTGAGAGACCTGGATAGAGGCGAAGGCCTTTTTCCTGATCAGGTAGCCAAGCTGCGCCGCACCACAGATCTCTCTCCAGGCTACCAAGCAGTCCGCCTCTGCCATGCGCAGGACTATGGCGGCCATGGTGGTAGCGGAGAGACTTCTGTGGATGAACCTGGCAGACATCGGGAAGAAAGAAAAGGCTTTCTTCTCGATGCTCAGGTTTCGCCTTCTGAACTTTTCGGTATTTCCGTTGAGATGATGGTCGAGAAGTTCGGGGAGACGAAGGCGCACTCCGCTGCTTTCAGATCCTTCGTTCCACAAAGGTCCAGGTCTGAGCCCGAACAACATAGGGGTCCTGGCCTGTCTCGATCTGAGGATCAAAGATGGGCACAGAAGGCTAGTGTCGCGACTCGCGCTCCTCCCCCACCTGCGGGCAGGGGTAAGAGGAATTGTGGGTCACAAAGAGGTAAGCAGAACCTGAGGGATGTGATCCAGACGAGGCAGCGTTCTCGTCTGAGTCAGAGTGATACTGAGGTATCTACTCGTTCCCTTTAGGGATTTTTAACATTCTGCTTTTATCCTCCCCTTCCTAATTCCCCTGTAACCACCAGCTCTCCACCTGATCGAGGTTAGGTGGAAACCTCTCGCATAACAGTATCCTATGCTGGACCTATAATGTTTTTGGCTGGTTCTATGTTTATAGCAATCACCTTACTGATGGTCCGGACTAAAAGGAGGCACCCCTTGAGATTGGTTTCATTGAAGGAGGGTGGGAGTATAAAAATAACCCTTTCTGTATTTACTTATGTGTAAATTGCTGGTGGTTATGTGTCTACTAATAAACTCTGTGAGTTTCCTTTGCAGTGCTCATTTACAGTGTTTACTAAACACTCATCAGCACCAGCCATCCGGCTTCATGTTCCGGTATTAGGTGGCTGAGATCACAGGTTTCTGAAAACCACATGGTGGTCAGTGTGCACTTGAACACTTTGCGCACTTTCTAAAAATCCACATATTGGTAAGTGTGCACGCAAGACTCTGTGCACTTTCTGAAATCCTGTACGGTAAGGGTTACGCGTTCTGCCTCGTTCCCTTTCTTGAGATGATTAGACCTTGGTTCCTTGGGCTCCATTCAGCCAGTGTGTATTCGTTTATACACTTCCAGCATCGCTTCCCTCAACATGAGGGGCTATTTGGGCGATTCTCGTGGTAGTTTAGCAGCACTCCCCTTTTCCAAGAAGGGTCGCCTATGAGCGCGCTACTCTGGATTTGGAGTTCACTGTTTTTCCCCAGAGCACTGCAGCATTATTTCCACAGATCGAGTTGATGACTCTCAAACATACTGTTTTGAGATGCACCATTCCATCTATGAGCTGCTCTATCAGAGTGCCAAAAGAGCCCTTCCTTAGAACAGTATTTGAAAATCCATGCTATGGTAAGTGTGCACGTGAAGTCTTTGCACACTTTCTGAAATCCACACTGTGGGAAGTTCGCATGCTAGTATTCTGCGTTCTTTCTAAAATCCTATATGGTGAGGGCTTCGCACGGTTGCTTCGTGCCCTTTCTTGAGTTGGGTAAAAGCCCCGTTCATTTTGGGCGCCACTCCACCTATGTATCCTCGGATACCTATCTAAACAGGGTGTTGCTACTGGAGATCTGTTGAGACAGCTCCTTCAGCAAGCTTTTGCGGAAGCAAGCGGTAGCCCCTGTGTGACAGGCAAGACTTAGTATAAAATGCTAGGTTCCTAGCCGTATCCCTTTAAAGGAATCTTTCCTGATTCCAAGCCTTCAGCTCTACCCCGGGCAGAGGCCCTAACAATTAAGTTGGGTATGTAGCTTAGGCCTTTGGCTGTAAGGGGTACTGTCACAGACAGCCTACTTAATGTCCCAGGGGCAACTCCCATGGAAATGGTAGAGTTGGTACTTAGTGTTCGCCATGATTCTGGCTTGCACTCCCCTCAGCATGGCGGCGTGGGTATACTGTTCCCCATAGCGACCCCTAGAGGACGCAGTTAGAAGTTCCCTTGAAAGGGAAGGTCTCGGGTTACAAATGTAACCATGGTTCCCTGAGTAGGGAACGAGACACTGCATCCTCTAGCTCCTTCCCAGTCATTTTTGAAGACGAAGAAGTGAATGACGTGTTATCCCGGTGCCTGTTTATAGTCGCGCCGGTAGTGACATCTGAGGCTGTCGCCGGCCAACTCGTTGGTGTTTTTTCAATGTATGCTTCAGACACGGGTCACGACGAGGTGTTCCCCATAGCGACCCCTAGAGGACGCAGTGTCTCGTTCCCTACTCAGGGAACCATGGTTACATTCGTAACCCGAGACGTTTTTCTTTTAGATTTTCTCGCCGTAAGACTTGTTGTCAGTTGAAATAGACATAGCCTACGTCTAAATTTTTACATTACACAATTTTTTTTTATTTAGTTATTCACGCTTAATTTAGTAGTCTAACTCCTTTAAACAGTCCTTTATTTTTGTCAATCTTAACTTCTATCATGCTATATCAGTTAAAACAGACGTATGCGCATACAAATATTTAACTGGAATGAAAGTGGTAAAATCAAGACAGGATTTCTCTGATTTTCTTCCCGTAAGACTTGCTATCAGTTTAAATAGACGTACAATGTCGAAACTTTTACAACATTACACGAAAGGCTAAATATTTCGTCTCGCGCACCACAATGAAATGAGAGAAGGTTTGAAAATGGGAGGCAGAATTATTGATGCGTCAATATAAGATCAACAACGGTTGTAAAAAATAAGTAGGCTAAATGTCGAACAACCGGTTCAATTAAATCTGTGTGTGAAAAAAATATTCATATGTAACCCCTCTGTAATCGTTAACATTTTCATAATTAACTGTAATTTAATTATACATTTTTTCTCAGTAACTGTAACATTACAATTACATTTATTTTGTAATTAAATTATGTAATTTAGCTATATGTAACTAGTTACTCCCTAACACTGTTTATGCATTATTACAATAATAGATGGTGAAAGAGTTCATTAACCTCTTTGACGCTAAAATGTGGACAATATCATTCAACAACAGTTTGGCAAACAAGGGCATAAAACAAGCCAGATCCGATTTGAAGCTTCGTAACAAGTACAGCCATTGAAGTAAATGTATTATAGAGACACAGTAAGATAAAACTCTGGATGAGCGATTGACCGACTTATCAGATCTTAATCAGTAACATATTATTACAATATTCTGCTTACCTAGTTTATGATGAAACTAGAAAATATAGGCGTGAGCTGTAGTCATTAAAAATACTGGTTCAATTAGATGAAGACATGCAGAGACAGAGAACACAACAACTTCAGGATGTTGTTGGCAGTTTGTGGGGGTGTCTATGAAAGCTGTGTGGGTGCGTGAGTGTTTGAAAGAAAAAAATTCAGCTTAAAGCAGGGCTTGAAAACGGGAAAAAAAAATCAATCGCTTCACTCCGAGCAGAATCTATATTTTAACGTTCAGGTGGAAGAAATACCGGTTAATAACGTTATTTTTAAAAACAATTTTCTTTGCCTATAATTTGCCTAATAATAATAATAATAATAATAATAAAGTACAGTGTTTTCTTTACTCAAAAAGAAAAGGAAAATAACCAATAACGTACTCGGTTATGAACGTAACCTCGGTTCCCTGAGATACGGAACGAGTACTGCGTATGGGGAAAAGCTCCTTTTTTCCTCGATACTGAAGCCTTTTTTCAATAACGTAGTGTAACTGCACTGCCATTGGTTTAATCTGTAAACTTTTTTAAACCAATGACAGCGCTGCATAGCTGCGCGAGCCTGTGGTGATGCAGCGCGCCAAAGCCGGCCAAAATGGGCGGGGCGAATGGCTATATAAGCAGGCAAATCGCCAGAAGAAATCAGGTCATACGACTGAAGCGACGACACTGCAGCCTCGTGGCACGGCATATAACGCAGTACTCATTCCGTATCTCAGTAAACCGAGGTTACGTTCATAACCGAGTATGTTCCCTTTCGATACTTCACTCATACTGCGTATGGGAAACGGATTCAACCGCGCCGTGCCACAGTAGGGAACGACAAGACTTATCTTGGACACCTTGGGGTCCAGGGGACAAGTGAGAGGGCCAGAGCCGTCGAACCCTTTACGCTATGCTAAGAGGGAGCTAGCTCCCTGGAGGTGGCATGATGACGGAGTCTGATATACCGTCGTTGTCATACCGAAAGGACCCGAGCATGCAAGGTCGGGATGTCCAGGTTATAGAATCTGACAAAAGTGGACGGCGAGGACCAGCCGGCTGCCTCACAGATGTCCTTGATAGAGAAACCACTAGACCAGGCCCAAGAAGAGGCGATCCCTCTAGTGGAGTGGGCTCTTACTCCTATGGGGCACTCAAGGCCCATAGAGGAGTAAAACAGAGCGATAGCATCGACTATCCAACGAGTAATTCCAGCTCTCGCTCGCCTGACAAAGGGGGCAGTGCCGAGAGGGAAATGACCTGTGCTCTGAACGGGGTCGAGAGCACTTTAGGGACGTAGCCACGCTTGGGTTTTAAAATGACCTTTTGAGTCATTGGGCCCAAACTCAAGGCATGCAGGGCTCCCCGAGAGGGCCTGCAGATCGCCAACATGCTTGACCGATGCTAGAGCAAGTAACAGAGCGGTTTTGAGCATTAAGGGCCGAAGGTCAGCTGACCGCAGCGGCTCAAAGGGAGGTCCTTTGAGTGCTCCGAGGACCGTGTGAAGGTCCCAAGTGGGAACAGTGAGAGGACACGGGGGGTTCAACCACCTAGAACCTCTCAGGAAACGCACAATGAGGCTGTTTCAATCCACTGATTGGCCAGCGATAGGAGCATGAAATGCTGCGATGGCTGCTACGTACACCTTGAGTGTGGAAGGGGTGAGACCCTTGTCTAGACGCTCTTGGAGAAATGACAGTATTGGAGATACGTCACACTCAACAGGGTCTTCGTTTCATGCTGAGCACCAATCAATGAAGACTGACCATTTCTGGGCGTAGAGGCGTCTGGTAGACAGGGCTCTTGCCTGAGCAATGGGGTGTAGCACGTCCATGGGGAGGCTTAAAGGTTCCCATCGAGGGACCATAGGTGCAGAGCCCAGAGTTCTGGCTGTGGATGCCAGATTGTCCTGTTCGAAGAGACCGGATGGAGAGACTGGGGCATTGAGAAAGGCCACCTTGTCGCTCTCTTTGATCTCAGTCAAGTTGAGCCAGAGGTGGCGCTCAAGCACAATCAGGTTGGCCATGGAACTTCGACGGCGAGAGCTCGTTCCAGGCGAAGGCGTTCAGTAGGGATCCAGCGAAGTGAAGTCGACGCTGAAAGAGTAAGATCTGATTTCCTCTGGCGATTTGCCTGCTTATATAGCCATTCACCCCGCCCATTTTGGCGGGCTTTGGCGCGCTGCATCGCCGCAGTGCTGTCATTGGTTTAAAAAAGTTTACAGATTAAACCAATGGCAGTGCAGTTGCACTGCGTTATTGAAAAAAGGCTTCAGTATCGAGGAAAAAAGGAACTTTTCCCCATACGCAGTATGAGTGAAGTATCAGAAGGGAATCCGCTGAGCTTAGTCACAGCCAATACAGCATCATCTTTTCTAGATTTTTGCCAAATGTAGGCTAGGCTACTTAAAAAAAAAAAAAAATTCTATCAACACTTTAAAGACATCTAAGTATTTTTAAGATATTTAAAAATGTTTGCTGCATTGTTTAAAAAAAAAAACACTTGTATAAGATTGTGTTTTGAGAGTAAAAAAAAAAAAAAAAAACCTTAAGTCACAGCTCACGTTGCATTTTATTAGCCCTATTACTTTCCGAAATAATAAAGGCTAAAATGTCTGTAGGCTTAAGCAAAATGTTTACAAACATTATAAAAACAGTTTTTCTCTCCAAAACAAATCCTCTAAAGTTTAGGCTATAAAAACGTCAATCCAAAAACAAATTAATTTAAGGTGAAGCTGAAGCCTACTTCTGGCACGAATCCAAATGTTTCCATGTTCCCGACGTATCTGGATGCTAAAATATTATTTATTATACAATGTTTGTACTTTTATCGACATAAAACATCATCCTTCACATTGGTTATATCAGCACAGTGAGGCGCGGTCATGCTGAACGCAACAAATTTTGTACAACGGCGCAGTGTAACTTTTTACTTGTTTCTATAACTGTATTATATTTTGATAATGTACAGGCTTCAATATAGCAAAATTATGTGGTGCGTAAGGCATTGGCGCGATGGTCATACCAATGCTGTTTCTATAACTGTATTATATTTTGATAATGTACAGGCTTCAATATAGCAAAATTATGTGGTGCGTAAGGCATTGGCGTGCGTAAGGCATTGGCGCGATGGTCATACCAATGCTGGTTGGTAATAATTAAAACTGCAAAGCTTTTGCAAAATAAAGAAAACTTCGTTTTCCTTTCCGAAAAATTTGGAACGTGTCACAATGAACCGTAATTTAGCACTTTTGTTTTTTCTTTCGTTTCGTTAATCTGTCAATATGAGTTAAGTGAAATATATTTAGTGTATATGCCTATATTCCTTTTTATGTAAGCCTACAGTTTATTTAGAGCTTTGCGGGCTTCAGCATCACATTTGCGTAGGCCATACTACTGGAATTCGTGATTGGTTGACAGCAAATTTAAAATATTAAATAGAACGATAAAATAACGTTATTGACCGGTTAATGGCCATTTCAAATTTTCTATTCTGTTTCGGAACTATAAAATTTGATTTCGTTTCAGTTTCTGTTCCTGTCAAAATTTCATTTGTTTCTGGTTCTCGTTTTCATTCCTTGTACCAGTTCAGAGCCCTGGCTTAAAGATGTGATTTTACTATAAACTAAGCATTCTAACAAAGAAACATAAAACTATGGGTTTTTTATTTTTATCCCAACAAAACCGGTAGTTCGACATTTAAAGTCATAAGAAAGTTTATTGTGTTGCTGCGGTATGCCTCTAGTTTGAGCGCCGTCAAGTTATTTCTTTATTGTCTATTTTTTATCCTTGAAATCTATTTTATCCACCATCATTTTCGTCTCTATAACGTGTGAATAACATGTGAATATATCCTCTACCGTATTCTACAATAAAAACAAGCAGAGCGCCTTGTTATCACTAGTTTTATTTTGATTTCCCGAGTCCACTAGTAGCTTATAGCCCATTAGCATCGCCCGCGTGGTTGTCGCTAAAACCGCGTGCATTGCTAATACTCTATTCACACACATTACCATTGCTTTACTCACTGTTACTTACTTTAATGGCGGATGTATGTCTACCTTTGAGTGCAAGTGACGACACCGAATGCAGCTCGAGCTGGAGGCCGTGGAGAAGCAGATTCGGGTCCTAGAGCAGAGGCAGGCCCAGCTGAGAGAGTGGAGAGCCACGCCGGAAACCTCTCGAGCTGACGCTCACAAGTCTGTGGTAAGTATACAGTGCGCTACTAACAGTCCCACCACCTCTACCCCATGTGTTTCTCTGCACAGGCCCGGTGCACCCAGGACGCGATCTGCCCCTGGGTGCATCCACGGCGGAGGACGCGAGCCAGGCCCGGGCGATGACCTCTCCCCCTCCGGTCTTCGAGATCTCCACACGGAACCGCTTCGCACCCCTCCGTGAGATGTAACGTGACGCTGTGGTAAAGTTAGACGAAGGTAAAGTGCAAACTCACTGTTTCCTTGGTGCTCTTGTTCAAAATATACATTTAATGTAGGATCTAGAAAAAATCTTATCGTAATTAAACCAGAAAAACGTAAAATAAATGAACAAAAACAATTTCTAAAGTCTGGGCTCATAAACATTAGATCACTCACACCCAAAGCAGTTATTGTAAATGAAATGATCACAGATAATAGTTTTGATGTACTCTGCTTGACTGAAACCTGGCTAAAACCAAATGATTATATTGGTCTAAATAAGTCTACTCCACCGAACTACTGTTTATAAACATGAGCCCCATCAGACTGGTCGTGGGGGAGGTGTTTCAACAATATATAGTGATATTCTCAATGTTACCCAGAAAACAGGATACAGGTTTAAATCCAATAAGTAATATCTCTGTCTTATATGAATTTGATAGGAGAAAATTATTGGTCATCCAATCTTTTACATTTTTAACACACTCTGTTAGCTTAGATAATTTCATCTGGTCTCGTTGCGATATATAGTTGAGTATCATCAGCATAATAGTGGAAACTTATCCCGTATTTTCTTATGATATTACCAAGGGGCAACATGTATATTGAAAATAGCAGAGGACCTAGGACAGATCCTTGTGGCACTCCATATTTTACTGGTGATAAATGAGATGACTCCCCATTTAAATAAACAATCTTAGAAACACTGCCAAGCTGCATATGCAGAAAAGCTAGACTAGACTGGGCTAGCTGGTTGTCCTGCATCCTCAATAAAAAAGCTACAGGTAGTCCAAAATGTAGCGGCTAGAGTCCTTAAAAGGGTAAAGAAAATATGATCATATTACCCCAATTTTACAGTCTCTGCACAGACTACCTATTAAGTTCTGTATAAGTTACAAAATATTATTACTTACTTATAAGGCCCTAATGGTTTAGCTTCTGCGTACCTAACTAGTCTTCTACCACGCTACAATCCATCACGCTCCCTAAGGTCACAAATGCTGGACTTTTGGTAGTACCTAGGATAGCAAAGTCCACTAAAGAAGGTAGAGCGTTTTCGCATTTGGCTCCCAAACTCTGGAATAGCCTTCCTGATGATGTTTGGGGTTCAGACACAATTTCTCTGTTTAAATATAGATTAAAAACACACCTCTTTGGCCAAGCATTCAAATAATGCATCTCATAATTTTGGACTGAAGTTATATCTGATCAATTTAAAAAAAAATATATATATATTTAACCTTTATTTAACCAGATGATCTCATTAAGATTTAAAACCTCTTTTTCAAGAGAGACCTGGACAAAATGGCAGCATATTATCAGCACAAAATTAAAATATGATCACCAAACATATACACAACAACAAGAGACATTTAAACAATATCCTCAGATACATAAACAGACAACATCAACATCAGACTACTTAAAAGTACAATTTATACCAACCATAGGTTTAAAATGATTTGGTTATTTTAAAAAACAGTGACAACAATTTTATGACATCTATTTCCAAGACTTTCATGCGTTGTTTAAATTCACCAATAGAAATCAGAGTTCGCAATTGTAATTCAGACTGTAATGTATTCCAAGTGGACGGGCTGCATAACTAAAAGCCTTCTTACCAAGCTCTGTACGAACTGTAGGTACAGATAACAAGTACATATTACCAGAGCGTAAATTATAAGAACTAACATTACGTGACATATAGGAGCAAAGATAAGATGGAAGCATATCCAGCATTGACTTATAAATAAAAATAAGCCAATGTATATGCCTCCTCACTGACAATGAGGGCCAATTTGTCATTTTGTACAAAGTACAATGATGTACTGATGCCTTACATCCAGTCACAAATCTTAATGCATTATGGTAGACAGTATCCAACAAAGACAAACATTTATCAGGCGCATTTCTATAGAGCAAATCACCGTAATCAAGTGCAGGGAGAAAGGTGGCAGCAACCAATCTCCTCCTAGTTTTCCAAGAAAAACAGGCTTTGTTTCTAAAATAAAATCCTATTTTTAATTTGAGCTTTTGTACCAGTTTATTAATGTGGAACTTAAAAGAAAGCTGATCGTCAATTAATATACCCAAATATTTATACAATTTGACTTGTTTGATCTGCTCACCATGTATAGTAAAAATACTTGGAAAACTGTCCAAAGACTTCTTAGATTTTGAGTAAAGCATAATCTTAGTTTTCTCAACATTCAAAACTAGTTTAAGCTGATACAGTTGTATCTAAACAAGGTTAAAAGCAGATTGTAAATAAGAAAAAGCTTGGTGTAAAGTCGCAGCCTCACAATAAATAGCAGTATCGTCAGCATAAAAATGGAAATGAGTCTGAGAAATGCCGTCACCCAAGTTATTAATATAAATAGTAAATAAAATTGGACCCAAGACCTATCCTTGCGGTACACCACAAGATACACTCAGAGTTTCTGATTTGGAATTGTCAAAATAAACACACTGAGTTGCCAAGTAGTTAGTAAACCAATCAACAGTATGGTCAGAAAAAACAAAATTTTTTAGCTTTTCCAGCTAAATGCAATGGTCCACTGTATCAAATGCTTTGGCTAAATCTATAAAAAGAGCTACAAAAGTGTTCTTGCTGTCCATTGCCTCAATAATGTCATTAATGACCTTCACTGCAGCAGTAGTAGTACTATGCTGCCTTCGAAACCCAGACTGTACGTCAGACAAAATATGATTGGAAACCAAATAGTCTTTTAACTGATCAACAACCAATGTTTCTAACACTTTAGCTAAAATCGGTAATTTGGAAATTGGTCTATAATTATCCAAACACGAGGAATCTCCTCCCTTTAAAAGAGGGAGTACATATTCTTGGTATCTCATTGTTGACTAGGGTTTGATTAAAAATAATTACAATTGGTTCAGCAATAAAATCAGCAGCTATTTGCAAAAAATAAGGCTATAAAGTATCAGGGCCAGGAGATTTACTAGGGTCCAAAGCAATAAGAGCTGTTTTCACATCAGCGACAGTGAAAGGCTTTAGACAAAAGGGCTCTTTACTCGCCACCGATTTCTGGGGCGAAACTGACGAATAAAAACAGTTTATTAATGTTGATTTGTTTGCAAGGAGTTGACGTTCAAACAAGGAACCTGCTTCCACAAAGTGCTTATTAAAGCACTCTAAAATTACAGACTTTGCTGATATGACTGTTTTATCCTTAATAATACATGGAGGTAATTCATTATGACAATTTGAGGTACATACCAATTTCAGGGCTTTCCAGAATTTCCGGGGATTGTTAGGTTTTCCGTTGTAGCTGCTAAATAAAAATCTGATTTTGCCTTTTTAATAAGAAATGTACAACGATTACGCAACTGTCTAAAACTGAGCCGGTCTAAATCTGTCCCAGACTGCCTGGCTTTAGCCCAGGCTTGGTTTGTCTGCTGAAGAAGATTAGCCAACTCCGGGGTAAACCATGCATTGTCACGTCCCTTCACTCTTAACCTCTGAAAGGGAGCATGCTTGTCCACAATACTAATAAAACCTTCATAAAAATATTCCAAGCTAGCTCCACCTTGTCAATAAGTACAATTCTGTCCCAGTCAAAACAAGACAAATCATGCAAAAATGCTTGCTCACAGAAGTGCCTCAAATTTCTTTTAAAAATTATTCTAGGTTTAGTCTTAGGCAGTTTTGTATTTCTTACTGCTGCAATGACACAGTGATCACTCAAATCATTAGCAAACACACCTACATCTGAAAATTTGTGAGGTGTGTTTGTCAAAAACAAATCAATAAGAGTAGATTTGTTAGAATTTCTATTATTAAATCTAGTGGGACTATTTATTATCTGTGTAAGATTTAAACCATTATCTGTGTAAGATTTAAACAATTACCCTCGACCACCCCTATTTATTTCACTTTGTTGTCTTTTCTCTATCCATCTAATATCATCCTGAACATCTGTGAAATCACATTCACCAGATCTACATTATAAATAAACCTTCCTGGTTTTTCTTAGAAAAAATAAATTAAATAATAAAAATAAAAATAAAAAATAATTTCTTCTTTACCTAACTTTACCTGACAATCCACCAGATGCCCCTATGTAAATTCTCCAGATGTTTGTTGTAAAAAAAAAAAAAGTTCACACTCACAGGTGCATGCCACAAAATAGATGCAATGGAGATCCTATGATCACTGAACTTTTTACCTAACATAACAAAGTGCAAAATGCCAGACCCTCACAATCTCACCAGATTACGATTATAAAACAACCCCAAAAACATCCTTAGAAAGTTCACACTCACAGGTGCATGCCATAAAATAGATGCAATGGAGATCCTCGTTTTGATCACTGAACTGTACCTGACACAACACCAAAGTTCACAATGCCAGATCCCTCAAAACTCATTAGGTTGCAAATGACTAGCGACCCAAGGAACATCTTTAGATGTTTATTTTTATTTACTTTAATATTATAAAAATATTTAACATTCAAAAGCTGGGAGTCAGTATATATAGAAATTAAAACTTTTATTTAGCACACAAGTGATGATAAATACAATAATTATGTTACAAACTATACTGTTCTTTCAAGTAATCAAAAAATAATAATAATAAATGTTTTTTTTTGAGAAGCAAATCAGAATATTAGAATGATTTCTGAAGGATCGTGTGACTGGAGTAATGATGCTAAAAATTCAGCTTTAAAAGTCAGCTTTGATTGTTCCTAACAAACTGTTTAACTGCACTCGCAAGTGCATCTCAAGTTATTTTGTGGGATAATTAAATATAATCTAAATAAACTAAAAACATAAAAATATATATATTTATTTTGTCCTCACATTCTTTATTGTAACTCTTCCCTCTTGGTCACACACCTGGCTGAAAGGCTCATTATGTGGGCCTTTGTCTTCTCAGGTGTGAATCACACTAATATTCATGATCAATCACGCCTACTCGCATATGCCCTTTCAAAACAAAAAACTGTCTTAGAAAATTTAAATCAATCTATTGTTTTCTGTGAGCGAGTAAACAAGTTGATTTTCACATCATTTTGAAGCAAAAATTCTAGGCTACAAGGTCCATGTTTGACAGTCTTGTGAACAAATGTTCTGTATGTGTTTTATGACCTTATTTCAGTGACTTAAAAATTGTAGTTTTTCACTAACCATGCATAAATGTTTTCTCAAAAACACAATCATGCACATACATGCTATGTTAAGATTGACAAAAATAAGACAGATTAAAGGAATTAGGCTACTAAATTGTAAAGTGTGAATAACTAAATGAAATAAAATAAACAAAACAAACAAATTTTTTTCCTGTGGCTTAGATGTGATTATTTAAAAGAAAACTTGTGTAACCTAATTTTTCAAGCGAAAAAAAAATGTCTGGGTTATATAGCAAGCCACAAGTCTTAAGCTTGTCAAAAACCAAAGATTAAATAAAGGAATTACTAAATTAAGTGTGAATAACTAAACAAAAATAAATCAAGCTAATTTTAAAGTAAAAAATGCTGGTCTAATGTTAAAAACAGGTAGAATGTTTTCACCAATTAAGAAATGATTTAGATTTATTAAAAACAGACTCTTTTTAATTTAAAAACATTATTTTGTTTTAATCTTTGCATCGGTTTGTCCTCCGGCGTTAGGGGCAGTGTTGTAGGTGTGGCCTGACCGAAGTGCTCCTGAGCTCAGGATTTTGTCAGCGGTGCGTGAGGATGATCTGACGCAAACAACGTAAGCTTTGTGGGGTCTTATTTTATTTTATTTTTCTTTTCTTTAAACTTGTGACAAAACTCTAACTAGTTTTCAAATTGTAGCTAATGTTAGACCGCAACATAGATTTTGACAAGTATCTTATTGCTTAATGTTCGCTTCTGATACTTTTCTTTTGTTTAGATCATGGTAAGAAAAGTCAACATTTTTTCTTTTCTTTTTTATCTGGTAACAAACTCTAACTTTTAAAAATTGTAACATTGAAAAACTACCGTATTGTTTGACAAACATATCTAGAAGGATACTTCATTGTTTTAAAAGGGTAAAATAGTCAGCATTTTTATTTTATTTTCTAACTTGTAACAAACTCTAACTAGTTTTTAAATTTTTATCAACACTTAAATACATGTCTTGACTGGTTTTACTCTTTTCTGGGGAAAAAAAATCATTATATTGTTTCTGTTCCATGTATGTTTGATGTTTTTCTTGAAATGTGTGTGAAAAAAACTTTAATAAAAACTTCCCTTATCCTGTTTAATAATCATACCACATTTCACATTTTATAGTTTAAAGCACATAGTTTTGAACAGTTTTCAATGGCCCACACAAAAACACATTCCCAAACAATCATAAATTCCTTCGGATCATTGGGATGGATAAACAGATGTCCGGTTAGATGGGGTGAGGGGTGTCCAGAAACAGGTGTCCAAACAGGTGTCCAGTAGGGTGGGGAGTGGAATTTTTATGACCCTCAATCAATCAAATTTTGTTGTCACATAGTGCACTATACTCTCTCTAATAATGAACTGTGGGGGAGCACACACACACTGTATATGATTGATGATCAGCTTTCTCAGACCACATTGCTAAAACTGTCCGGTCCTGCAGATTTGCTTTATTCAACATTAAGAAGATAAGGCCCTTTGTTTCGGAACATGCTGCACAACTCCTTGTTCAAGCTCTTGTTCTGTCCAGGCTAGACTATTGCAACGCTCTCTTGGCAGGTCTTCCAGCCAGTTCTATCAAACCTATATATTTATTTCAGAATGCGGCAGCAAGATTAATTTTTAATGAGCCGAAAAGAATACACATCACACCTCTGTTTATCAATTTGCACTGGCTACCAATAGCTGCTTGCATAAAATTCAAGGCATTGATGTTTGCATACAAAACCACCACTGGCTCTGCACCCCTTTACCTAAATTCATTACTTCAGACTTATGTGCCCTCTAGAAGCTTGCGTTCTGCAAGTGAAAATCGCTTGATTGTGCCATCCCAAAGAAGCACAAAGTCACTTTTATGGACTTTTAAATTAAATGTTCCCTCCTGGTGGAATGACCTGCCCAACTCAATCCGCGTCTGCTAAATGACTAAATGTAAATGTAATGTATATAGTAACTAAATGTAGTTTTTTTTAATGACATTTTATTACATGAATACACAGGAAATGTTCCTTTCAACTTCAAATGTTTCCTTTTAGCCTAATATTTTCATTTTTACACAACTAGTAAAACGCAGTTGTTTCTCTTTTTTCAGGATTTTGTGTATAAACATAGAATACTGAATGTTATGAACGTAATGTTAAATATGAACGGTAGAATGCTGTATGTACTTCCATGCATGCACAGATCCTTATTTTTTACAAGGCTAATCATAACATTAGCATAAACACATAATGCTAATGTCCACCTTGGGCTTGCATGCCTTTCACTAGTGATGAAATGTCAGGTGTAATGCCAGTGACAGCCAGTCTAAAATCGCTGTGGACTTCCAGTCTGTTGCGTGACTTTGTTTTTATAGCCACAAGGGCACTGAAGGCTGTCTCAGAGAGGTAGGTGGTACTGAAAGGAAGAATGATCTTTGTAATGGCATAGTTTGCGAGTTTAGGTGCGACAGGTCCCCTGGCTATCCAAAGCCTTTTGAATCCATTCTCCTGGAAGTACTTTTTTGACAGTGAATCAGTTTGTAGTTCAGCGAGCTCATCTTCACAGCCAAGGTATTCCACATCTTCAAGCCTGGATGTGAAGGGATCCATAACCCACGACTCTTTGGATAATGCGTTAACATCCACAAAGTGGGACTTTAATTCCTCCTGTAGCGCAGTCATGTGACGGCAAAACTCTGCGCGCAAAGATGCACTCACGGTACCCCCAGAATGTTGAAGCAGCAGTGGAAAGTGTTGTAAATGCCCCTGTGACATTTTTCCAGCCCTGTACTCCAGCTTGCGCATAAAAGCATCGATTGCTTCTTTGCACTCCAAGATGTTTGACTCAGAGCCCTGCAGTCTCTTGTTGGTGAATATGTCAGCAAGGTATGCGGTTTTGATCCAGAACCCATCAGTCAGCTGCTCCAACAGTGTGTTTTGATTTCGCAGAAATTCCAGGATTTTATCCTGCAGTTCTAGAAAGCGCACAAGCACTTTGCCACGCGAAAGCCAGTGCACCTCCGTGTGTAGCAGTAGAGTTTGGTGCGCTTCATTCTCACACAGTTGTGCAAATAATCTCTGGTTGGTAGGGCGAGCTTTAATGAAGTTTACCACTTTACAACTGTTGCCAGTGTGTCACCAAGGTCTCTGGACAGTTTTTTTTACTGGCAAATGCCTGGCGATGTATCATACACTGGAAAATGACACAGTCTGGAGCCTTTTCCATCAAATGGCTGTTAAATCCCTTATTTCTACCCATCATCGCGGCAGCTCCATCCGTGCAGCAAGCAACGATATTTGTGTAGGGCAGATTGTACGATGTGAGGTATGAATCAACAGCCATAAAAATATCCTGACCTGTAGTTGTTGTGGGTAAATTGGCAGACATAAGTATGTCCCGTTTCAACTCATCTCCGTCCACATACTGTACATATACAATAAGCACAGACTCTCCCGCTACTGTGGTCATTTCATCCAGCTGTATAGCAAATTGGACTTCTCTAAGCTTTTCGTGCAACTGTTTTTTGCAGTTTTCTGCCATTTTATCAATTCTGTCTTTAACAGTGTTGTTAGAAAGTGGGACAGATTTAACCTTTTCAGCTGCTTGCGGGCCACATAGTCCCTCCAGTATTTTAATGCAGGCGGGTTTGATTAACTCCTCTCCAATATTATGCGGCTTTTTTGCATTGGCAATCAACAGTGAACAATCAAAGGAGACTTTAGTAGCCTTCTGTAAATCACTACCTGCTCTTTTGAATACTTTTCTGATATCTGTCGATCTTTTTGACAGAGCCATCTCTTTTTTTCTCGCTAAGAATTCCTTATCTTTGCCGATTGTCTCTGGATGCTTCGTTTCCTGGTGTCTTTTCATCTTGCTTGGTTTCATGCTGTCGTTTGCCAGTTTTTCACCACAAAAGACACATTCTGGCCGAGACTTGTCTTGGCCTTCAATAAAACCAAAATTTATGTAGGTTTTGTCATAGTGTCTTAACTTTTTCTTCGCCTCTGATGAAGAATCACCACATTTACGTTTCTCTGCCATTTTCCTTTTGTTTTTGCCGTTACTATGACAACAAGCACATTGAGCAAGTGACGTTATGCGTGCAAAATTTTAATAATTATTTTATATAAGAGATCATTTTTGACTGCCTTATCTTGGCATTGTAAGCATATAATTCTTTTTAAAAACTTTGAAAAAATATTTTCATATAAAATTATTAGTGGAACATTTTATGCATCTTTATTCACCTCAAAGCATATCCGCTCCCATGCCCCCCCTGTGAACTCTGGCGCCCCCCAATGCTCTAGCCCGCCGGCCTCCGCTCACTCAAGCCTGCCGTGTGACACTGTGTGTTTCATTGTGAAAGCGAAACTAATTTGTTTGGCCTTCCAAAAGAAGACACAACTAGAAAAATCAGTGGTTAAATTGCATTTACAACACTGTTCCAGGACAGTTCAACCCAAATATTCAGATGTGTGCAGCGCATTTTATGGAAAACTGTTTCCTGAACCTGCAGAGTAGCCTACAATGCGTCTACACACAAAGGCTTTTTCTATAAAGTGGGGCAGTTCAAACTTTGCAAGGACAGTCTGGTGCTTCTCACTCACAGCATGTAAGTACGTTTTTTATATTTAAAGAATTTGCCAACAATGATTCAAACATGAGTTTTGAGCAGTGTAGAGTGGCGCTTGTTGTTTGTCATTTCTCCAATCACAACATGGTTTTATGTTTACGCAGCATGATACACAATGCAATGCGTAAAAAGACAGTATAATTCATTATAATCAGTAATTATGTCCCCACTGGATGCAACAAATGCCTCGTCTGTAATGGGTTTTATTGTTTTTGTCTCATTGCGCCGGGAGACGGCATCGCAGTATGATAAGGGGTGTAACATTTCGGTCACACACTTGAGGTATTCAGCCAATCACAACGCACTGGATAGCTGGCCAATCAGCGTACACCACACTTTTCAGAAAGATGAGCTTTGTAAAAATCAACGCATTTCAGAAAGGCGGGGCATAGAGGAGCAATTATAATGTACATTATGTGGAAAATAATGTGTTTTTTTTTAAACCTTAAACTGCATAAACACATTGCATTACACCAAATACACAACATAATGTTCTTTTAGCAACGTCATATGACCCCTTTAATTGTGAATAGGTGTTCTCTAATCTAAAAATGTTACCACATAATATTATAAGATCAGGAACATAGAGGGATACTTGGCACCTAAAAGCGTTCCGCTATTCTTACAAACTGAAGAACCCTAAACCTCTAAGTATCGTACTTCTGCTACTTATTAACTGAGATGGTGTAATAATCATTTAAAGAAATATACGGATTTATCTAATATATCATTATTTACATAAGTATGGAACTTGCTCACATCAGCAGAGAGATAATTGTATTTTAATAACTGCCAACTAGTTTAGAGCCATACGATTAAATGTACGAATGTTTTATTAATCAATCTCTGTTTAGTTTAGTTTAATTTAGTTGAATTGTAGCCAATTTAATCCATGTGTTTCTTATTTTTAGTTAAAATATGGGAACTAAATAATACAACATGATCATGTTCTAACTACAGTGAAGGAAAGAATTTAACAAAAAATGCTTAATTTCTTAAATCATAGGTCAATATAGAAATAGATATATACATGTAGACGGTAGGTGTGTGACATGTTGAAATGCATGTCAATTTTTAGCAAACTTCTAAATGTAAATTTTTAAATATGTGTATTTGTGAAAAACATTATGTAATGTCACCTCTGACATTTAGCATATAAATTCATGTTAACAGGCTACCACTTTCAATGCTCTCATGCAAACTAACTTTTCTTAATTTTATGGCAAGAACAGTATAACATAGGATTAAATTATATAAACAATACTGCACACCTGTTAAATGTTTAAAAATCTAAAATACGGTCTAGTACTGTGCAGCATAAAGTATAATGTAAGCACCAAGCTGCATGAATTCATAAAAAAATTCACACAAGTTCATAAATAACTAAATTTGCTTCTGTGAATATGAATTTTTAACTATAGTGTTTTTCTTAAATTATCCACTGACTGCAACCACTGAATCTAGCCCAATGGTAATACTGATACTCATGAAAATGAAACAATACTTTGATAATTCTGCCTGATATCTTGAAGAAGTGTATTTTTAAACCGTTGTGTACTGGTCAAAAGATGCAAATGCATTTGCCAAAGCAAAGCCTGAACACTTTGTCTGCTAGACAATACTATAAATACAACATATCGGATCTAATTCCAGACGATAATTTATACCATTCTTATATATTGTCATAAAGCCCAGCCCTAAAACACTAATTCATTTTAGACATAATATTATGACTTTTTTGTAAAGCTGCTTTGAACTATGTGTATTGTGAAGCTCTATACAAATAATTTTGACTTGATGACTGGTCGTAATTCACTACGGGATTTGTTGGCAAAATTCAAAACATGAAACAACCAGAATATCCACTGTTTTATGTGGATAACTGTCAGCTGTTACCATCAGGCAGTCGATACAGAGTTCAGCAGTGCAAACTGAATCTAAAAACTCATTTGCTCCTATCTACTGTATCTAAAATTGCTTTGGGGAGTACCCACTTGTAAGGAAAACTGGTTTGTCTTGGCTAACACTATTATCTTTGTTTGCCTGGATTCCAGTTGATTCTGCAAATTTTTAGAAATCTCTTTGCTTCAATATTGTTTCTGTAGCTTTAATCTGTAATCCACGTTTAATCCGCAATAACGCTGTCACTCAGTAGGTGTAACCGCCTACTGTGATATCAAGTGCTCTTTTATAAGATTAATCTGTAAACATTCATGGATGTAGTAAAAGTTATGCATTGAAAAGAAACTGTCAGCAGTCTCAGTGAGATTGATTCATACATTCATAGGTCTTGGTAATTAAATTATGAAATGAGCAGTTTAGAACCTGATGCAGTTCGTATTACAGTTTCCTATGTTGTATAATGTTCATTACTAGTTAAAAGAAAAATGATTATTTGTCAAATTAAATTTTTTGTGCAGTATGAGTGATTTTAAATGATATTTTAATAGAACATTCATCTGGTTAATGATTTAATGCACTAGCACTGCTACAGTTTATAACAACATCCTCTAAAAGTAGAATGTTACTTCTTTACTGACAAGAAAGCTGTTTCCTCATCAGATTAGAACATCTTAGTTTTATCATCAATATCAAACATTTTCTAAAGATACGTCTAGGCTTGCAGTCTACCAGTAACATTAAAGTCACAGTGAGTCAGGGGTGTCACACAATAAGTTTAAGTTTTTCAACTTGAAAACAATGTATTTCACAGTGTTTCAGAACTGTACACAATATAATATGCTCACAAATATTTATAGCATTATCCAACACTAAAATGTCTTACCACAAACTGGTCCGTTGGTTGATGATCTGCCACCGAAAGTTCAGTCTCTGTTTTCAATGAAGTCAAAAATAGGAGATAAAATTAGGCAAATCCTGTACTGCAAGCAATATTTTGTCTTTTTGATAATTTACAGGAGTGACCACTGCATTCTACAACTGGATTAATTTACAAAAAATTAATGTAATGACAACAGCATTTACAAAAATTCTATGCAGTGTGTACGGAACTGAACTGAACAACTAGTTGTTAATGACGTATCAGAGTTGTCTTTTGTATGCGTGGTGCAACAAATCACAAGAAACAAGGTTTCTTGACTCGTTGTTAGATCTTGCTAGAAACATCAACAACAAAAAAGAACAAGAACAAACTTAAATCTAACAATAAAAAATTTCCACAATATAACAAAATATAAATACAAATATTGATGGTGGTTTAGTAAAAAAAATAAAAAATAAATAAAAAACCACATCGCAAACCATAATGAGTCTTTGGTTGCTTTAATATTTTATTTTATTTATTTTTTTTCATCAAAAATAGTGGATACCAAATTTGCAAGATGGAAGAACGTTGCTGTGGTTAGCATGGTGTCAATGATAGCTATTGTGAGAATGAGTTCTGTTCAATACACACAAAAAATTATTAATTAGGGGATTCATTCCAGTACTTAAATGTGGTTGTCCCTCCTGAAACTTTAGAGTGTGTACATGGTCTGAATGATGTAAAACAACACTGAAGTGAAAAACCAACTAATTTCATAGTAGGGGTGTTCAAAAATGAAAACAAAATGATCTCTTAATATTTTCTGGGATTTGTTAAAACTGATAATTAGACAATATTTTGTTTTTGTGCTAGAAGCTAACTGGTTTATGCCTGTCATGGGCAGCTGATTTTGCATATTGTGTGCAATGGTTAGTTTTATAGAAGTGATAAATTTATGTAAATTGACGTTGCATTAAAGGATGGTTCTGCCTCTCTAAAATTCTTTATAAGGAGCAATTTTACCTTTTTAAAGGCTATTGTTTCTAACCTTATTAGATGTACAGTCATGGTCAAAAGTTTTGGCAGTAACATTAATTTTGTGTTTTGCAAAGTTTGCTGCTTCAGTATTTGTAGATTATTTTTCCACGTTTCTATGGTATACTGAAAAACAATGATACAGTCATTCATTTGTAGTGAACAGCACCTTCCAGGGCCCATCCAAATCCATTCATAACTATGTTTTCAAAGCTTAAAACTGATGCAAACTATACTTATTCAGAGAAATACGTATTCTCGCAGCGGCTGCACGCTCACTGAGATGGAATGCTCTCACTGAGCAACTTTACCTTTTTAAAGGCTACTGTTTCTAACCTTATTAAATATATGTTTTTTTTTTTTTTTTTTGTGAAATTCTTTTATTTAATCACCCTTCTCCACTGGCGGATCACCTTCTTCAACTTCTCTCTCAGCGAGCTCAGAGAAAGAAACAGTGGAGTCTAAGGGCTGAGCAACCAGGCATGAGTGATCTCACGCCAGCACAGGTCCTGTGTGCTCACTCGCACCTCGTTGATGGAGCTAAAGAAGTTGTGGCATGCCCCCCCTTGAGACCGAGGTGGTTGCTGCACACTTTTAGATGTGAGAGCGATGTTTGCCACTTCCTGCCTAAGTGCTCCAGCCCCGTGGAATGAGGCTACTCGCTCCAGTTCGCTCACAGACAACCTCACTTCAGAGACATTATTCAAACTTCGGTATAGGAGAACAGTGCTTATGTTCTCTGGTCTGAAGTGCAAACTCTGCTTGCAAAAGAAACCATGGAAACGGTTCCTCTAGTGAACAGCGAGTCAGGCTTTTATAGCCGTTACTTCCTCTTTCCAAGAAACCTAAGCACTTTACAAAGTGCACGGACGTGGCTCCCTCCCATCTGAGACAGAAGGGAATCTGCATTATGAATTACCTAAACAACTGGCTGGTCTTTGCCAGATCGGAATAGGAACTCATCACTCACAGGTTGCTGCTGCTTAGCCACCTGGAGCAACTTGGGCTAAAATTCCATTTATCCAAGAGTTCTGTCTCCCAGCCAGTGAGTAATCTTTCTGGGGACAAATATTGATTCTGCCTAGATGCAGGCATGGATTACACTGGAATGCTCCCTGATAATTCAATGGCTAAAGGCGTCATTCCTACTTGGGACTTCACGTCCCCTTAGGTCTTTCCATAGAATACTTGGCCTCATGTCAGCCGCTTCCTCTGTAATTCCTGTATTGGTTCAAATCCATGTTTTATATCAGTGTAACCCACCTCTGCATCAGACCTGTAGAACCTCGAAAAACTTCTTCCCCGTTTCAATCAGGCTTCCCATTTGGACTGACCTCCAGACGGAAGGTAGTCACGACAGATGCCTCCAACTTGGTTTGGGGAGCTCTGTAGGAGGGCACACTGGTGGTAAGAGCAGCAGAAGTGGAGGGATTAAAATGGGCCGAATAGGGGACGCACAACATTTAGGTGAGTTCTTCATGAACTGCAGGCTGGAATGGGACGGGCTGTTGACAGGAGGATTGCTGAAGGAATCCCCCATTTAGAAACCACTCGTCAAGGAGTCCATGGGTGAGCTCTTCTGGGGCTGACCAATCCAAGTCGAGACTCTCCACTGCCTTAGAGACAACTCGGATCAGCTCGCTGTCTGCGCTCAGCCGTGTTGACGGTGAAAGAGAAGGGGCTCTGGGCTCTTCACCAGAACACACCCATTCTTCAGTATCTATTACTAATCCTTCAGTTAACAGATTATAGCGTTCACAACGAACGTGGTTGCGGTCTGGCAGTGCGTTCCAGGATGGCGTGTCTGCAGCAGTGTAGTGATCGTTTACGCACCGAGTCTATTTTTGCTGTGTTGCACACACTGAATTAAAGTGCAGCGCATTGTTCGTGGTAAAAATGAACATGGATTGACACAGAAATTTAGTAATTTCACAATAAATTGATATAATTAAAGTCTACTGTGTTTTACAGTAAACACGTGGCTTCTTGGCTAGATTTAAAACAAGGAAAAGTGCACTTTTTAAATAAACAAAGCAACATAATAGATGCACTTGTGGTGATAGAATTTCTTTATGACCCACGGGATTGCTTGTAATAAAGATTTAAATACAAAAGAAAAGCCACAAGAGCCGACTGTTTCTGTCAGTGGTGAGTTTTAATTTAAAATGTTTGTGATAGCTTTAACGTAAGAAAAGTAGGCTGTATGCTGTGTTTAAATGTGTTGCCACTTGCTTGAGCATTATATTATGCAAACCTAGAAGTCAAATGCATGAATAATGCGCTGTTTATATTTATTGAGTTTAAACTAATGTCTATGAAAGATTGGCACTGCACTGTGATAAGAGTATCACAATGCTGAAAAAAAAAAAAAAATATATATATATATATATATATATTTTTTTTTTTACATGATTTGAAATCATAATAATGGTTAAATGTTGTGTTAGTCTTAAACAGTCATGGATTAGGAGCAGACTGCAAACGCATCCTGTGTGAAAGCACAATGAGTCCATGCTGCTTCTGCACCAAATACGTAATGCACATAGACGGCATACACACTGCAGATGGAGTATGTGTGAAACAGGCATTAGGAAAGAAAGGAAACGGGAGAGAAGAACGGGGAGGATCACCTTCATTAAAGTAGGCAATCCGCTAGCAAAGACAGGTAAGACTCATACTCTTACAGTGAGAGCATGATGTCTCACTGGGCACTGCACAGGCAGGTGATGAACTCGCTGTGCAGGCATCGTGCATGGGCTCTTTTATAGTGTCTGATGGCCACAGGGGAAGGCTTACGCTACTTCCACTGTCAGGGCACTTCTACGGCAGCAGGCAGCAGACTGAACTTCCTTCTTTGGTTTCAAGAAGCAAAGTCAGCAAAAGAGATGATCCGTCGCTGAAGGAGAAAATTCTGATGAAATGGCACTCTATGAGCCGACTTGTAAAACGACTGGCTTCTCCCCTTTTGGCAGGTTAGAGTGCCATTGGTTTGTGCAGCTACACAAATGTGAACAAGTCAGGCTTAAGTAACAGAGTAAACAGGAGTTTCCCCACAAGTGTCAGTGACACAATGGGAAAGAGACTGTTCAATAGGGAAACACATATCTTCTAATCTATCAGATTATTTTATATTAATTTCATTTTAATTTCAACCCACTACAAAAATCCATAGATGACTTAAAATGTCTGATGAATTTGACTGTCTTTTATAGGAAAATGATCTACAATAAAAACGGCCTATTTATTTACAATGATTTCGATCCAACCCACTAAAAAAAATAAAAATAAAGAAAAAATAAATAATTTGGATTGAAAAAAATAAAACACCTAAAATTAGCATAGATAGATAGATGAATAAATAAATAAAGACATGTTTATGGTGTTCCATATGTATTATGTGGACTAGGGGCACCTAAATTTCACTACTATTATCTAGCTGAACAGTTACAATATCTCTACAAATGGATAAATGGTAATCATTTCCATAACACATCGTTAGATCTAGATTAAGCAAAACGTAAAAAGATCACATTATCCGACTTACTATACATTACTGATGTAATATAAGCTCATAATCTATACAGTAACATGACAATTCGTACAACTCCATTAGCATGGCGGAAAGTTAATAAAATAACCCATAATCCGATATCGCCACAATCACTCTCTCCTTTGGCATAACCAACATTAAATGTGGGATGCCAGCAACTTTCCATTATTCATTAAAAGGTGGAGACCTGTTAATGGTGAAATCTTGGTTATGCCAAAGGAGGGATTGTGGTGATATTATGGGTTATTTTATTAACTTTCCACCATGCAAATAGAGTTGTATAAATTTTCATGTTGTTGTATAGATTATGATCTTGTATTACATCAGTAATATACAGTAACTCGGATAATGTGATCTTTTTTACGTTTTGCCTGTTCTAGATCATCTCTATATCTCATAATATATTATAGTAAAGTATATAGAATTATTATTATTATTAAAGTACCTGCCAAAAGTTTGGAAACATTACAGTTATTAATGATTTTGAAATAACTATTTTGTTCAAATAAATTCAGCCTTAATCAGGAGAAGATAAAGTAAAAAAAAAAAAAAAAAAAAAAAAAAAAAAAAAAAAAAAAAAAAGTAAAATATTACTACTAATACATAATAAGTTTTGAATTTTAATACATTATAAAAATGTAATGTTATTCCTTTGATGCAAAGCAGAATTTTCTTCATCACTACTCCAGTTTTCAGTGTCACATGATCTTTTAGAAATCATTATATTTTATTTGACTCTCAAGAAAAATTTCTGATTATTATCAATGTTGAAAACAATTTTGCTGCTTCATATTTTGTGTGGAAATGATGATGCACTTTATTTTTCAGGATTTTTTGATAAATATAAAGATTTTTTTCAGATATATTAATTAAATTTGTTAAGGCATTTATTTTTGTCGCTTTTTGTCACTTTCATGCATGATGAATAAAATTATTAATTTCTCTCTCTTTTTTAAATCTTGTACAAATGTTTGAGTGGTATTATTGTTTCCACAAAAATATTAAGCAGTAAACTATTTCTGTCATTTATAATAATGAAAAATGTTTCGTGAGCAGCAAATCAGCATATTAGAATGATTTCTGAAGGATTATGTGACACTGAAACTTCTTTGTAAACAATAACAGATTTATAAACGTTTCTAATGATGAATGTTGCATTCCCAAATGCAAATTAAAGCATCTCAAACCAAGCGTAGCACTAACAGTAAATCAAAACTAAAAACATGTAGCGCGTCACACTACAGCCTATTATACAGCACAAAGGAATGTGAATTTTATGATGGCACTACCAATCTCAGATTTTCACCACCATTCATAAAAAGTCACCGGGTCCAGTAACACGTTTCAACACCCATTCTGCTCGCGTTTGGCGCTTTGAATCTCGTGCAGTGCTCTCAGGACCATTCTGTTCATGATGTTTCTTTTCGCAGTTTATTTAGGTAATATTTGCACGATTTCAATCATCATGCAGTAACCAACCAGAAAGTCCAATAGCCAGTTGCACAGCGAAGTGATGAGCCCGAGCTGAACCAATTTGTGAATGAGCTGTTGCAGGATGATTGGGGTGAATACTGAACTAAAGTCTATGAACAGCATTCTGACATACAAATCTATTTTGTAAAGATGTTGTGGATGGCATCATCGGTCGAGTGGTTGGACCGATATGCAAACTGTAAGGGGAGTTAATGAACAGCGCTCTCTTCCACCCTCAATACCCATGGCTGAAGTGCCCTTGAGCAAGGCACTAAACCCCCAGTTGCTCCCTGGGCGCTGGATATAGCTGCTCACTGCTCCGGGTGTGTGTTCTCGGTGTGTTCACTTCTCACTGCTGTGTGTGTGCACTTGGATGGGTTAAATGCAGAGCACCAATTTCGAGTATGGGTTACCATACTTGGCAAATGTCACGACTTTCACTTTCAACAGTCTCTTACAGTCCTCTGAGTTGAGCATAGTAGTCAGATGTAGTCTATTTTTTTGTCCAAAGAGTATACGTTAGCCAGTACGATGGTGGGGAAAGCTGGCTTGTGTGAGTTAGCTGTTAGCCGCTAGCCTAGCCCGGATACCTCCACGCTTACCCCTCTTCTGCTTCATTAACAAAGACAGAGAGAGAGCTATCTCCAAACACAAAATAACCAAATTTAAACAAATATTTGGCACCACTAATGCCTCTCTAAACTTTATTGAATTAATTAATTAATACCTCTAACTGATTACCTTGATTATGTAAAATATGCATCTATTAATGTCACTGATCATGGTCTGAACATATTTACAACTTATTACTACATCATATAAAGTTTTTAAAATTTAAGGAAATGTGAGATATAAAGATAACTGACATGTGGTATTGCTTTTAATCTGTGTCCAGTTATTGTATTATGTAAATGTATGGCATATACAGTATGTACAAACCCGATTCCAAAAAAGTTGGGACACTGTACAAATTGTTAGTAAAAAAGGAATGGAATAATTTACAAATCTCATAAATTTATATTTTATTCACAATAGAATATAGATAACATATGTTGAAAGTGAACAAATGTTGAAAGTGAGACATTTTGAAATGTCATGCCAAATACTGGCTCATTTTGGATTTCATGAAAGCTACACATCCCAAAAAAGTTGGGACAGGTAGCAATAAGAGGCCGTAAAAGTTAAATGTACATATAAGGAACAGCTGGAGGACCAATTTGCAACTTATTAGGTCAATTGGCAACATGATTGGGTCTAAAAAGAGCCTCTCAGAGTGGCAGTGTCTCTCAGAAGTCAAGATGGGCAGAGGATCACCAATTCCCTCAATGCTGCGGCGAAAAATAGTGGAGCAATATCAGAAAGGAGATTTTTCGAGTTTGAAGTTATCATCATCTACAGTGCATAATATCATCCAAAGATTCAGAGAATCTGGAACAATCTCTGTGCGTAAGGGTCGGAAAACCATACTGTATGGCCGTGATCTTTGGGCCCTTAGATGGCACTGCATCACATACAGGAATGCTACTATAATGGAAATCACAACATGGGCTCAGGAATACTTCCAGAAAACATTGTCGGTGAACACAATCCACCGTTGCCGGCTAAAACTCTATAGGACAAAAAAAGAAGCCATATCTAATCATGATCCAGAAGCGCAGGCGTTTTCTCTGGGCCAAGGCTCTTCCAAAATGGACTGTGGCAAAGTGGAAAACTGTTCTGTGGTCAGACGAATCAAAATTTGAATATCTTTTTGGAAAAATGGGACCCCATGTCATCCGGACTAAAGAGGACAAGGACAACCCAAGTTGTTATCAGCGCTCAGTTCAGAAGCCTGCATCTCTGATGGTATGGGGTTGCATGAGTGCATGTGGCATGGGCAGCTTACACATCTGGAAAGGCACCATCAATGCTGAAAGGTATATCCAAGTTCTAGAACAACATATGCTCCCATCCAGACGTCGTCTCTTTCAGGGAAGACCTTGCATTTTCCAACATGACAATGCCAGACCATATACTGCATCAATTACAACAACATGGCTGCGTAGAAGAAGGAACCGGGTACTGAAATGGCCAGCCTGCAGTCCAGATCTTTAACCCATAAAAAACATTTGGCACATCGTAAAGAGGAAGATGCAACAAAGAAGACCTAAGACAGTTGAGCAACTAAAAGCCTGTATTAGACAAGAATGGGACAACATTCCTACTCCTAAACTTGAGCAACTTGTCTCCTCAGTCACCAGACGTTTGCAGACTGTTATAAAAAGAAGAGGGGATGCCACACAGTGGTAAACATGGCCTTGTCCCAACTTTTTTGAGATGTGTTGATGCCATGAAATTTAAAATCAACTTATTTTTCCCTTAAAATGATACATTTTCTCAGTTTATACATTTGATATGTTGTATTCTGAATAAAATATTGAAATTTGAAACTTCCACATCATTGCATTCTGTTTTTATTTACAATTTGTACAGTGTCCCAACTTTTTTGGAATCAGGTTTGTATATTTAGGTAAATAATATGTCCATGACTTTTATTATTATTATTATTATTATTATTACTACTATCATCATCATTACTTTCCTTTCTTATACATCTCTTTCCTGCAATGCTATGAACTGTTGCTGCATGATTTGAATGAAGGACTTTAAAGATCTGAACAGTACACATCTAACCTGCAAGTCATATTACTTCCTCTTTCTCTGTTTCTATACAAGACTATCGTTGCTGTTACTACCATAATTGTCATAATAATAATTATATAGAAATTGCATAATAACAATCACAATATAGAGATTTTTGCAAATTTATTTAATTGTATTAATTGTATTAGTATTATTTTTTTCTTTCTGTCTTTCTACTTTGCTTTCTGTTTTTTTTTTGTTGTTGTTGTTGTTTTTTTTTCTCAAGGTCATCAAGAGAGAGAAAGGACATCACAAGACCACATGGCCAATGGGTCTTTAGTCCAGGAATTAACTGGATAAGAGATAATACCTGGCTTGAAGCACATACCTTACAACCACAGCTGGTAAGTCACTGTTAATGATATCTAAACACCAAGGGCATAGCCATAATTGGGGGTTTTAGGGGCCTGGAGAAGTTTTGACATGCCCTGACTTTTGTGCTTTTTTTAGTTGCTTATAAACATACATGGCTAAAGTCTGAAAACACCGTATTCAGTACAAACTGGGCTACAGTAATACATAAATAGCATGTATGTACATGATTGTGTTTTTGAGAAAACATCGTTTATGCGTGGTTAGTGAAAAACTACAAATTTGAATTCACTGAAATGAGGTCATAAAACACATACAGAACATTTGTTCACAAGACATGGATCAACATGGACAACAAGATCCATGTCAAACATGCCTAGAAGCCTAGAATTTTTTTGAGTTGGGCCAATCGCGCCCCCTTCTCTCAAACAGATAAGTGACTAATTGATGTCAAGTGAAGTTAAAATAACTATATATATATATATATATATATATATATATATATATGCACGTTCATCTATACATTCCTGCCCAATTGCTTATTTTTTTCCACTTGTATTATACATTTCTTCTTGCTTTCTTTAGCTATCATATTTTTCTTTGTTTATCTGTCAGTGTTGCTTTATTTGCTTAATTAAAAAAAAAAAAAATTGTCATTCTAAATATGTGGGGGATGGGCCAATAGTGATGTTTACTGGGGTTTTGATTTCATATTGAGTGCTGTTTATGACATTTTAATTCCAAAAAAATAAATAAATCAAAAATAAATATATTTAATACCTGAATCAAATCGGGAAATCTGTATGAGAACACAAAATATTTGTACTACCACCACTACAATTTAAAAACACTAATTATACAGTGTATTAAATGACTATGAGTATTTAAGGGAGGCATTTAAAAAAAAAAAAAAAAGCATTAAAAAAAAAAAAAAAAAAAAGGTTCAACATGCTCTGGTTTGTTGCCAACACACACTTCCAGATATTGGATATTATATTAAGTTTACCTGCAGCAGATGGGCAAACAGTGGGCCCAGCAAAGGACAGAGGAGGCTGTCATGATAATCATAGGGACAGGACATCACCAGTTGCTTCATGAACAGACATGAAAGACATTAAGGAAAACAACAAAAACTGTACCTTAAAGCACATCATTCAGAGTCAGAGTCAACGACAACAAGAATCCAAATCTAATGACATAATCCAAGGTGAATATAAAGCTTTATAATAAGGGTACCAAAAAAATCAAATGCTAATAACCCAAATTAAAGCTCATTTCAATATAAAATAAGTATATTTTGTTACTTTGCAGCCTGAAATGAAGATTGACACAGTATTTGTTTTATCCAGCTGTATTTACTCAATGCAACTTTTAATGTCCAAGTGAAATATAACAGCAACCTGAAAAAAAAAAAAAAAAAAAAACATTCACTGAGTTGGAAAAAGGATCACCCCCCTCCTAAAAACAACTTATAAACTCAATCAGGTGTAGCAGATCACCACCTCAATGGCACACGATCCATTTGATTTCAACTGTGATCAGCAGTGGTCATTTTGATTAGCTCAGCATGAAAAGAGTGTCCCTGGAGCATTTCAGTCCTTGGTAGTGCAACTGAAGCAAACAATCAACTATGGGTGACAAGGCACTGTCAAAGGATCTCCAGGATAAAGTTGTAGATAAAAAAAAAAATAAAAAAAAAATAAAAGGCTTTATCAATTATTAAGAAATAATAATTGATTTTTTTTAAAAAAAATTTTTGCTTTAAGGGAGCCTACCCATTTAATTTATCATAAACTCTTATTAAGAATATACACTCACTGGCCACTTTATTACAGTAGGTGGACAACCAAAATGTGTATTACCGCTTCGTGTACCGCGGCATAATTTTTTTTCTCTATATTTAACAGCATTAACTTACAATGAAATACGTCTTCCTTCAGGTAGACTGAATGTTTTCCTGCCTTGCTAAATGTTGGGCTCAACCTGGTGCACCTGGGTGAAGTTAGCATGAGTCGCGCTCGCTGTGAAGCGGGAGCAGCTGGCAGAGGATTCCACTTGGTCTTAAAGACTTCCTCAAACGGCTATGTTCACAAATAACAATGATATTTGCAAAAAGACTGATAAGCCAATCCGGGCCTGACATACATACATACATACATACATGACAGACAGACAGACAGACATACATACATGACAGACAGACAGACATACATGACAGACAGACAGACAGACAGACAGACAGACCGACCGACCGACCGACGGATGGATAGATAGATGGTTAGATGGATAGATAGATCAGCAATTAAACACTATAATAAACACAAGAATTATGTGCTTGATGACACGGTTATTTTTATCATTGCGAAGTGATATGAATGAGCGTGTCTGAAAGAGGGAAGTTTCGTTTATCAAGTTAGTCAGTGATTTTAGCAATACAGGTTCAAATCCTGGGTTTGGGAATTTTTTTTATTTATACATAATAAAAAAATATATAAAATGATCAATACAAATGTATTCTGCAGTTCGCTGGTTTATGTTACACCATTTTTTATTTTAGATAGAGCATGTCCATTTTACACTAAGCAACTAGTAGCAACTGAATTCAGTCCAGCTGGAGGAGGTTGGGGTTTGGGGGTAGTTCTGTATAGCTTGTGGTGGTTGAAAAATAAAGTTGTGAATCTCTTGCTCTTCAATATGGTCAGTGGCTGATGAGGGTTTCAAACTTGCAGAGCAGGTTTAGGCAAAGTGTTTTCATGCATCGTTGGGTTTGGCTTTTGCAATTTTTGCAACTACATAGGCCTAAAGAGTATTACAAACAATCTAATGTTTTTGTTTTATCTCAGGAGAAATGAGGCACTTCTGAGAGAGAGACAAAGAAACTGGCGAAAGAGACACGCATCTGCCAAAGAGACAAAAACTTTTGTTCTTAATGTATAGCCTATGCTGTTTTGTACTATTTTCAGTTTTAATTGTACGCTGCAATGCTGCAGTTGTTTTGGCAATACAAATGTAAAAATATATCGCAGTAATAAGAATAATGATGTCTGTCCCGAGACATCGCGTAGGCCTAATTATTCTTAGCTTCATTATCGGGCAATTCCGGCGTTACTGGCGTGACATTGGCAGTCAAAACCTGAAATCTAAATTCTCACAGAATGTATTTATTACCAATAAATTGAACCATCTCTTTATTTTTTTTTCTAAATCCCAAACAGAGTCCAGACATCAGAAAATAATCTGTCTATGAACGTGTTTTAGAGGCTATTTTAGATTTGGGAAACACACATGTGTTACGGACCTGACAAAAAGACCCGAGTTTTTGGGAGACAACATTTTGTAGACTTTCTGTGATATACAATGCACAAACCAGAAGCAACAATATCTGCAGAATGAAGAAGGGTTGACCATTCTCAAAACATAAAATTGATATTTTATGTTTTGAGAATGAAAAATGTGTTTCAGAGGAAAAATCTATGTTAAGGCATCTCTCCGTTACAGACCATTCTGAAAGCAGAATTTATACAAACACGTATAAAAAGCTTTAAAAACTTTAACAGAGATGTCTAGAGGGTATTTAATAGGTCTGCCCCCCACGTAAGATTTTTCTAGTTACTAGTTGTCGTTCATTTATCATTATTCATCTAATCGCATGTTTATATTAAATTAAATAATAAATAGTGAGCCTTAGCTAATATATTCTGCGCTCAAGCACACGCATTAAGTTTGCCACAAAGCACAAGCAGAAGTAGCCTAATAATTGTGAAAAAGGAGACATTTTAATTATTTATGAATAAACTAAGTTTTCTTGTCGGCTGCAAGATGAAATTTACAGTGCTGACTCTCATCTCCACAGAATGCGCATAAACGGGGAATTTGCTTTTGTTTTGAATTGGTTTATTAAAACGTAGACATTTCAAGCTTTCTGTAGATATATTTCTCATGTATGTATGGCACCCCAATTTTAAGTTATTTCATTACCAGGAAAAAAGGGGGAAACAAATGATTGCGAGGGCGCCTCCCTGTCATGCATGCGCATCAATAATTTTGAATAATATTGAATATGAATAGTAAAAGAGCACATTTCTTTTAGGTTACAGTATGGGATCTGCATTAAAAATAAATCTTTATATAAAAATAAATAGTCTTTACAAGTCTACAACCGCGATAGATGCAGTTATAACATGTAAATTAAAGGCTATTTGATGTTTTAAAATGATCTAACGACTGATGCCACTCCAATCCGTTGATTTTGATTGTTTTAATAAATCTCTTTTACATTAAATAATAAACATACGAAGCAGGTTAAGTTAGAAATTATTGTACAAATAATTATAAATTGCTATAGACTGCAAATAAGAATACACTCCTGCATTTTTTAAAATTGTATGAAAGCAAGTAAAGAAGGCTCCCTTTAAAATCACTGAAGTTGTCAATTAATGAAGCTCTTTTTTTACATCATGTGCACTTTGTTGATTATAATGGGAGAACTTGAGTTTAAACGTGAGGACATTTTATTAATCCGTCCAATCTTTTCAGTTTCAATGATTTAGCTAAATCGTGGCCAGGTTTAATTTATTCGTTTCTTGTTTTAGTTTGGCCTCAATAATGGGAGCGAAATTATTCAGTGCCTCACGTTTAACTAAAATAATGGAAATAATTTATAAAACACGCAACAATTCTTTGCTAGTACCGTGTTGGACCCCTTTTGCCTTCAGAACTGCCTTTATTCTTCGTGGCATAGATTTAACAAGGTGTTGGAAACATTTCTCAGAGATTTTGGTCCATATTGACAAGATAGCCTCTGTTTCCTGTTCTAAGCTGACAGGAGCGGCACTCGGTGTGGTCTTCTGCTGCTGTAGCCAGTGTGCTTCAGGATTCGACGTATTGTGCATTCAGAGTTGGTACTCTGCATACCTTGGTTGTAACAAGTGGTTATTTGAGTTACTGTGATTACATTTTCCGGTGCCATTGCAGTGCCTCCATATATTTGGGAGCTAGCTACAGAGTCTGATGTTCAGGAGTAATGAATGTATGACGCAATGAGACTTAATTAAAAATGACACGACAGATTATTATTTTTTTTTCCACAGCATCATGACCTCTGTGTTCACATATTTGAGTCCTCGGTGAGGGTTCTTTACCCTTGAGATGTTGGTTTTTGGGAATTGCCCGGCAGCTCCTTTTTGGATGGAACTGTGTGTCTGGTACGGGAAGACACGATGGAGAGTAGGGTAAGTTGTGAGTTGTTGTTCTCGTTGTCTCAGACTTGTCTGCTACTTTTTTATCTTACTTTTTTGTTGTTGTTTGTTTGTACTTTCTACTTTTTCATTCAGTTTTTACAATGTGCTCTTTTGCTGCAAATTACTTGCTGAAGGTGTGTGCTCAATTTTATGACTACCCTTTATTCTATGGTTATGCAGACGTCTTCTGGTAGAGTACTGACTAGGGGTAGAAATGTTAACTTCTCGTGTTACTGAAACCAAATACCGCAGCATATTAAACTCTGATCACAGTCCCCATACCATGTCTAACGATCTGTCTCTCCCGAAGCAGTCTTATTCCTGGCGTTCCTATATTATAAAGTTAAAATAATTTTTTTAAATTGAATGATAATGGGGAGGTCCCAAATCTCCCTTTACTGATCTCAAATCTCCCTTTTACTAAATACTAAAAAAGGCAGTATCCTCTCAGCTATTTTCCTTCTTAGAGAGAAATGGTATCTGTAAGTATTTTCAGTCATGATTTAGACCATATCATAGTACTGAGAATGGTCTCATCAGCATTACAAATTACCTGCTCTTGTCATCCGATCGTGCATTTTTTTTAGTGCTACCAGATCTAAGTGCTTCTTTTGACACTATCGACCACATTCTTTTAAGTAGACTACAAAATGATGTTGGCATTAGTGAAATTGCATTGTCATGGTTCAAATCTCACTTATCTGACCACCATCAATTAGTAGCAGTGAATAACGAGATATCATAGGGCTCAGTACTAGGACCGTTGCTTTTCTCACTTTACATGTTACCCTTGGGAGATATCATCAAGAAACATGGTGTTAGCTTTCACTCAGCTCTATATTTCTTCGCGGCCTGATGAAACACAAATTTGTGAACCTAACAGATTGTATAGTTGAAATAAAAAAACTGCATGACTATTAATTTCCTACTACTATATTCTGCAAAAAATGAAGAAAAAACAAACGGGGGTTTTAATTATTGAACCAAAAATCTCCCTATGTAATAACCTAAAACACTGTCTAAAACTTGATTTCTGCTCTGTGAATTCTTCGTCATCAGTAAGAAACCTACAGAAACCTTATTCTTTAATAAAATAAGGGACAGAATAAGGCACGATCCAAATATTTGTAATGTACAATAAAATAGGCCTATATCTGCCTGCAGTTAAAAAGTTATCATATTTGTTTTGATTCACCCATTTATGTAGGCTACAATTATTCTAAAAATAAAAATAAATAATGTCATAAATGCCATCGGCTTGAATATATTTCACCATTATAGAATTGGGGTAGTAAATTAGGAGGTGAAAATACAGTGAAATTACAAATGGCATGGGATTTTAAAGCATGGCAACTGAAGGTCTATGAAACATTTCTATGATGCATTTTTTTAAACAATGGCACTTAAAGTTTTCAACTAAACTATTTCAAAAATAATGATTAATTAATTATCAATTGATAATTTGTTATTATTTTGGTCTAGTGAAAATAATAATATGGGCTGCGAGAAAATAATGAATAAAAAGAGAACGGCTGCTGTGAGTGCAGGCATATTTCAACCCAGTAACATGACAACACACCGTTCCTCACAGCCAAAACACAGACCGAATTCAGTTCAGCTGGAGGGGGTTGGGGGTTTTGGGGTAGTCCTGTATAGCTTGTGGGGGTCGAGATTAAGGTGTGAATTTCTTGCTCTTTCATATGGACAGTGTCTTATGAGGGTTTTAAACTCGCAGAACAGGTTTTAGGACATAGGCCTATTGGTTTTAGAACAACTTTAAAGAAAGGTTTGATCCACTTCAAATGTTGACTACTGTATAGCACAATAAAGTTTATTAGTTATTATAACAATTTCAAGAAAGTTGCCTCAACTCAAAAAAAGAAAAAAGAAAAATTATGCAAACTGTTGAATTAGGGCTGGGCGATAGGCCTATGGCCTAAAAAAATCCCCTAGTTACTAGTCGTTCATTCATTATTCGTTGCATTATTAACCTAATTGCAGGTTTTTATTACATTTACATCTGTAATCCATAATGAGCCTTAATATATTCTGCACCCAAGCACATGCATTAAGTTTGCCACAAAGCACGGGCAGAAGTAGCCCAATAATTGTGAAAAAGGAGACATTTTAATTATTAATAAACAAATGTTTTCTTGTCGGCTGCAAGATGAAATTCACAGTGCTGACTCTCTCCACATGGACGAGCCTTTAAAGAGAAATGCAACCTTCACAGATTACATAATGCGTTCGTTCTGAATTGATTCGTTTAAAAGTAGACATTTCAAGCTTTCTGTAGATATATTTCTCATGTATGTGAGACACCCCAATTTTCAGTTATTTCATTATTAGGAAAAAAAATTAAGTGATCGAGAGGGCGCATCCCTGTCATACATGCACATTAATAATTTTCGCACAAACACTTGAATATGAATAATAATTCACATTTTGCATATGCATTACAAAGTAAATAATTTTTTTTTACATGCAATTATCCAAAATAAAACCAAACAAGATTTGTAATGAAGATAAAATATGTAGACAAATATGAATAAATGCTGCACGTGCACTCAGCATCATGCGCGCCGAGCAAATCTTGCACTGATTTTTTACGGAATATTATACAAACCTGCATTTAAATGCCGCTGCAATTTATTTATTTTTTTACTTAAATTATATGAAAGCAAGTAAAGAAGACTCCATTTAAAATCACTGAAGTTGTCAGTTAATGAAGCTCATTTTTACAACGTGTGCATTTTGTTGATTATAATGAGAGAACTTGAGTTTATACATGAAGACGTTTTATTAATCAGTCCATTCTTAAGAGTTTCAATGATTTAGTTAAATCGTGCAGGTTTAATTTGTTTGTTTCTTGTTTTAATTAGGCCTAAATAATGGAAGCGAAATTATACAGTGCCTCACGTTTTACTAAAATAAAGAAAATAATTTATAAAACACGCAACTCTAGCTCACAATAGGCTACCACTTTTAATGCTCCAATGCAAAGTAAACCACAATTTCTTTTGAATAATATAACATAATTCATATTATATAAATAATACTGCACACTATTTAAATGTGTCAAATCTAAAATATGGTGTAGAGAAAATATAAGCACAGGCTCATAGGCTTGACATTTATTAGGGCCTGAGCACCGATGGTGCTAGGACCCTCTTGGAATTGCTCCATTTCTTCTTCTTCTTCTCCGAAATGAATCGCATTTTTGAGGGCCTAAACATGCTTTAAAACTCACAAAACTTTGCACACGCATCAGAACTGGCGAAAATTTACATCTGATATTAAATTGCGTGTGCTCGCAGAGTCTATGAGTCTGTAGGCCGTCCCATTCAGCCTTTAAACGCTCTGAAGTGTGCTCAGCAGCGCCCCCTTTGTACCCTTGAAGCGGTCTTCCGCGAAGCCCACATAGATGCAGGCTTCGCACACTTTAACTACCTAGGAATCCTTGCGAAATGCCAATCAGACAACGGATGGGAGGAGATTTCACTCAAGAGCAATTGATGACATGGCTGAGAAGAAAATATTTAAAGGGTTAGTTCAGGAAAAATGAAAATTATGTCATTAATGACCCTCATGTCGTTCCAAGCCCGTAAGACCTCCGTTCATCTTCGGAACACAGTTTAAGATATTTTAGATTTAGTCCGAGAGCTTTCTGTCCCTCCATTGAAAATGTATGTACGGTATACTGTCCATGTCCAGAAAGGTAATAAAAACATCATCAAAGTAGTCTATCTGACATCAGAGGGTCCGTTAGAATTTGTTGAAGCATTGTAAAAATACATTTTGCTCTAAAAATAACAAAAATTACGACTTTATTCAGCATTGTCTTCTCTTCCGGGTCTGTTGTGAACGCGACTGTTGACGTAGGACGCTGCTGACGTGTTCTCTGGTGCACCCAATAACAAAGAAAACACGTCAGCAGCGTCGTACGTCAGCGGTGTTACTGCAGTGTTGTGAATGCGCTCACAACAGACTCGGAAGAGAAGAAAATGCTTAATAAAGTCGTAATTTTTGTTATTTTTGGAGCAAAATGTATTTTCGATGCTTCAATAAATTCTAACGGATATTTGGTCATATGTAATATGTAAACCTCGTATTTATAATTAAACCTGTAAATTCATCTGAAACTCACGCACATGTTTATTATGTGTTAAAATTGTAATCTTAGTTCAAATGGAACACAGGCAGCATATTCCCCGAACCTGCAGCTCCTGTCAAAAAACAACCAGACCGTTATTTCCGGCGTGATGATTGAGTCTGTCCCAAAAATACCTCTCAATGCGCCCTCGAGGACTTGGCCAAGGGTCCTATAGGTCTGCACTACATGATGTCACCAAAGTGTGGACTCTGAGGAAGTCCACAAGTACGGAGTGTGCCATTTGGGACAGGGCTAAAGTTTGATGTTTTGCTGTGAAACAGGAAGTCGCTGTAACTCAGGCAAGCAATGCCCGATCTGCCCCAACTTCACACGTGTGATAGGTGTTCTGTCCTGAACAAACACCCATGACCAAATTCAGTTATAGTCACAGCGCCACCTGCTGGTAACAGGAAGTGACATGGTTAACACTGCTATGGACTCCTAGGAACATATTAAAAAGTGTCAACAAGTGTTAAATAGGCTGGCAACATGCTAGAAACATACTAATACATGCTAGCAACACTTAGCTAAGTGTTAAAGCATGCTATTAATGCAGTGTTGCAGAATATTACTGTAACTCATGCATACAATGTCCAATCTGCCTCAAATTTCACACATTTTATAAGAGTCCTGGCCTGAACACATCAACATGCCCGTATTCGGTTATAGTCATAGTGCCACCTACTGGCAATAGGAAGTGTCATGTTTAACACTGTTATGGACTCCTAGCAACATATTAATAAGTGTCAGGAAGTGCTAAATATACTGGCAACATGTTAGAAACATACTAAAACATGCTAGTAGCACTTAGCTAAGTGCTAAAGCATGCTACTAATGCAGTGAAAAAGGAAGTTGCTGTAACTCAGGCTAGCGATGTCCGATCTGCCCCAAACTTCACAGATTTGACAAGAGTCCTGTCCTGAACACATCAACATGCCCGTATTCGGTTATAGTCATAGCGCCACCTGATGGCAACAAGAAGTGTCATGTGTAACACTGTTATGGACTGCTTGCAAAATAATAAAAAGCATCAACAAGTGTTAAATAGGCTGGCAAAATTCTAGAAGCATGCCTAAAACATGCTAGCAACACTTAGCTCAGTGTTAAAGCATGCTATTAATGCAGTGTTGCAGAACATTGCTGTAACTTGTGCATACAATGTCCAATCTGCCTCAAACTTCACAAGTTTGATTAGAGTCCTGGCCTGAAGATATCTACATGCTCATATTTGGTTATAGTTATAGCGCCACCTACTGACAACAGGAAGTGACATGTTTTACACTTATGCACTATTAGCAACACAGTAAAATATGCCCTTGTGTGCTAATCATGCTAGAAATATTCTCAAACATGCTAGCAACACTTACTATGTGCTAAAGGATGCGGTTAATACTATGAAACAGGAAGTTGTTGTAACTCATGCATACAATGCCCAATCTGCCTGGCCTGAACACATCTAAAGGCCAATATTCAATTATAATTATAGCGCCACCTGCTGGCAACAGGTAATTACTTATTTTAAACTAACTTAAACATCCAATATCTGGTCTGCCCAAAGTTCATGTGTTTGATATGGGTCCTGGCCTGAACTCGTCTTTAGGCCAATATTTATTTATAGTCTTAGCGCCACCTGCTGGCAACAGGAAATTATTTATTTTACACTAACTTAAACATGCAATGTCTGATCTGCCCGGAACTTTGCATGTTTGGTAAAAGTCCTGGCCTGAAGACATTTACATGCCGAAATTCAGATATAATCATAGTGCCACCTGTTGGCAGCAGGAAATGTGGCACAAATATTTACTATTTTAAAAGCATATGGTCCAACGTTCACTGATCTCCTATGGCCACCGGGTGGTGGTGAGCCCGGGTGTGAGGGCCCTTTCATCGCTGCTTGCAGCTTTAATTCTGCTTGAATTCGTTCTAAGAAATGCACATATCTTCATAAGGACTAAACTTTCATCTGTGAATATTAAATATTTTAACTAGCCTACAGTGTTTTTCTTTCATTTTCCCCGACTACAGTCAAATATAACACATCGGTGAGGCAAAGCTGACGTCTATTTGCGAAAATGTGCTTTGATGCGCTCGTTTGAAAACTTGTGATCAAAGCACCACTCAGCGGTCAAAAGCTGCGAATGCACTTTGCAGATGTGGCGGCGGTACGACCACCATTTTGGATAGCCACCTACTGTAGGTGTGAACCTATTCAGCCTAGCTGAACCTATTTGATAGCAATCTTTCCTTTGAAAACCATGTTTCTAGCATTTGTAAAACCACATTCTTTCATCTTAAAAATCTAAATTATGACCTATGCTCTCAATGTCAAATGCAAAAACATTAATTCATGTGTTCATGACCTCAAAGTTAGATTATAATAATGCTTTGTTGGGTGGGTTATATTAGCATGGTTCTGTCAACTCTGCACTGGCTCCCTTTTGAACAACGAATACATTTTAAAAACTTGCTAATTACTTAAAAAAACCTGAATGTTTCAGCACCTTAATACTTGAGTGAGCTCATATCACATTATAGTCCTTCACGTCTGCTGTGATCTCAAAACTCTGACCATTTGATAATACCTAGAATATCAAAATCAATTGTGGGTGGCAGATCCTTTTCCTATTTAGCGCCCAAACTCTGGAATAATCTACCTAGCTTTTTTCTTCAGGCAGACACACTCTGTCAGTTTAAATCTAGATTAAAGACCCATCTCTTTAACCTGGCATACACATAATACACTATTGCATTTCTATAATTCAAATCAGTTAAAGGATTGTAAGGCTGCATTAATTAGGTCAACCGGAACTGGGAACACTTCCCATAACACCCTATGTACTCGCTACACATAAGAAGAATGCCATCTACACTAATTTTAATCTCTTTCATTCTTATTCTGAGCTCACCATAGCCATACAGATTCAGTCTGTATCCAGATAAGATGGTCACTGTAGCCACCCAGATCCTGTCCATATCCAGACCAGACTTAGCCAGCCCTGAATGTCAGCGGAGACCACGTCAACTAGATGCACCCCAGAGACAAATCCCCTCTGAAGGTTTCATCACCTCGACGACTATCGGCACAAGACCACGAGAACCAGACAATTCCTCTGCACCCATGTTGAAGCCTGGAATTAAACCACGCAATGCTGGTTTTGACTGGCCCTCGACTAAGTCTGATTTCACTCAAGGTTTTTTCACCATTTCTGTCACATATGAAGTTTCGGTTTCTTGTCACTGTTGCCTTTGGCTTGCTTAGTTGGGGACGCTTTGGGAACTAATTGCACAGACACTATTGGAAGAGAGCTGAACCGGATGATGACATAACTGAATCATCGATCAGCTGACTTTATCTGAAAAAATGACTCTTTGATATTGTCTCCTTGCATTATTGACAAACTATTTTCCTGTTTGACACTGCAAAGCTGCTTTGATACAATCAGTACTGTATAAAACACTATACAAATAAAGGTGACTTGACAGGTTTCAGATTCTATACTTTGGGAGACTTTGAAGTTGGTCATGCACATGCACTTTATCTCCTACAAATCTAATGTCAAAAAAGAAAGAGAGAAATTACTTTTAGAGATACAAGTGTTCTTCCTATTCTTGAATTTACATACCAGGTGTCAGTCATCTTAAGATTACAACAAGATAATGACTTAAATATGGAGTATAACTGTATTCTTGGCGGTCAAATAAACAATATATATTTTGAGAATGAGACAACTTAAAGGGGCTCAAGCCTCAAGGTCAATCAACAGCATTAAGTCCAAGGATGGCACCCTGTAAACCAACCCTAAAGATTTTAATGCTCACTTTAAAGAATTTTATAGTGAACTGTACACTTCCAGAAATGCAGCCACTCATTCTGATCTTACAGATTTTTTGGATTCTGTTGAAACACCCAAACTTAAAAGCTGCCATGGCTGAACTGGATTCAGACTTTAATTTGTAGGAGATTTTCGCTATTAAGCGGAGTTTCCGCTATTAAGTCATTTCAAGGTGGCGGGACCAGATGGGTTCAGTTCTGAATTTTTTAGTAAATTCTGTGACATTCTGGCTCCGCTCCTAATTAGAATAATAATCAATTCTAAAATAGATAATGTTCTGCCTAATACATTGTATGAAGCCAACATATCTCTCATCTTAAAGAAAAATAAAGATGAAATTGACCCGGCTAGTTATAGGCCATTTTTGCTTCAGAATTTTGATAGGAAATTTGTCACTAAAACTTTGGCTATTCGGCTTAACAAACATCTATCCTCCATCATTCAGCCTGACCAGACTGGATTTATCCTGGGCAGATTCTCTCTCTCTTTTTTTTTTTTCTAGGTACGACACTTCCTCAACACAATATATGCTAATCACACGAAAGCTAACAAGGCAGCAATTTATATCATGGTTTAGATTAATATATGCTAGGCCAGTGTAATCAATTTTAACAAACACAGACAAGTCACCTAAGTTCCCTTTGCACCGCTCAGTGCAACAGGGTTGTCCCCTTTCGCCTGCCCTTTTTGGTATTGCAATAGAGCCTTGCCATATGTATAAGACACCATAAAGATATCATGGGTCTTTTATGGAGGAGTGAAGCCCTTATTATTCTTTATGCAGATGATGAAATATTGTATTTGAAGAATTCTGGAAGTTCTGTTCCCATTCTTTTAGAGTTCATTACTTCTTTTGTGAGATTATCTGGGTATAAAATCAACCTGTCGAAAAGTACATTTATTTTAAGGCACTCTCGGATACTTACATGTTTTGTTTTGTTTTTTTGGAAAATATTCCATTCAAAATAGTTAGGGACCACTTTGTATATATCAGACTGACAATTCCCAAAGACCCAAAATTATATAAGTTAATTTTTTTCGAGTTTCTTTCAAAACTCAAATGTAATATAGAGAACTGGAAAATCATGCCTTTTTCTATGATCGGACGTATAAACTCAATAAAAATAGTTTCTCTTCCTAGATTATTATATATTTGTGAAATCTCCCAATTTGTCTTACTTTTGCATTTTTTAAGGAACTGGATTCTATCATTTTGTCTTATGTTTGGAACTATAAGACACATATGATAACTAAAATCCATCTACAAAAGTCCAGGTCTGTGGACAGTCTGGGTCTGCCAGTATTTAAACACTATTACTCGGCTGCCAATGTTAGGGCTTCAATGTACTGGGAGAAGGGAGCACCGGGCAATCTGACCCCTGATGTTCCCTTATGGGTGCAAATAGAGACAGGCCTGGCTGGGATCTCATTAGCGGCCATGTTATTGTGCAAATTAGACAAGCCCACAGCTATAAAGAAACTAAGTATTGTGTTGAAAAATTAAATCAAAATCTTAAATCAAGTAAGGAAATTCCTGTCCCTGCCAGAGACTTTGGTGTATATGCCAGTTTGCTACAATCATTCTTTTTCACCCCATGGTCTGACAGAAGGAGAGGGGCTTAAGTTGTATAAAATACCTTTATGTTGAAGGAAGGTTTGCATCATTTATTCAGCTAAGAGAGAAGTTTGTTCTGCCCAATTCACACTTTTTTCGTTATTCACAAATGAGGCATTATGTTGCATTAAGTCCAAAATTAGTAATTTTAAATTTCTCCGAGAACGTTTTTTGATGTTTTCTTAAATCCTCCTCATTCTACACATCTTATCTCAAAATCTGTTTATTTGAAAGTTGTGCCTCAGCCCCAAATGAGAGATTTAAAGTGGCCTGGAGGCTGAGCTCTCTGACAAACATGGGATAGGTGTTTGACTGCAGTATGGTACTGTTCAGTCAACAGCAGACATCAAATGATACAATTCAAGGTCATTCATCACTTGCATTATACCAAGACAAACTGCACAAAATTTTCTCTTCTGTTTCACCATTGTGTGACAGGTGCAAGGTCACAGAGGATACAACTGCTCATGCTTTTTGGTTTTGCCCTGCAATGTTGAGATTTTGGACAAGCATTTAATAGGCCTCTTATGCCGGATGTGGAACTTGCGATCTTTGGCTTTTCACAACACACCTCTAGCCTTCCAAAAACTTTACAAAAGGCCCTTACACTGGGCATGATTGTAACCAAGAGACTTATATTAAAGAACTGGAAGTCATCCTCACCTCCCTCTTTTTGAATTTGGATTATGGACATGATCACTGTCATACAAATGTAAAGACTCAAATCTTTGAGGTCTAACTCCAATGAAAAGTTTTCCGCTGTCTAGGGATCATTTCTTGGATATTTAGACAAACTAACTGCCCAACCGACTTCTAATGTTTCCTATGAGGTCTGAATTGCACATTAGCTCCAGGCATTCTGAATGATTGACTGTTTTGCAGCTCTGTACTATGGTACCTCTAGTTACTGAACCTGTAATTATTATTGTTAGCATTCTAATTTATGTCTAAGGTATTGTATTCATGTGTTTTTAATTATTATTTATTTAATTTATGTCTAAGGTATTGTATTCATGTGTTTTTAATTATTATTTATTTAATTTATGTCTAAGGTTTTGTGTTCATGTGTTTTTTATTTATATTTATTTTTCTTTCTTCTGGTAGTGTTCAGTCAACAGCACACATCAAATGATACAATTCAAGGTCATTCATCACTTGCATTATACCAAGACAAACTGCACAAAATTTTCTCTTCTGTTTCACCATTGTGTGACAGGTGCAAGGTCACAGAGGATACAACTGCTCATGCTTTTTGGTTTTGCCCTGCAATGTTGATTGACTACAGTGTGTCTGTAGTCTGAGGTTTACCTTCCAACATGACAAAGACCCAAAGCACACAGCAAGAAAAATAAAAGGTGAATGTCTTTGCATGGCCTAGTCAGAGCCCAGACTTAAACCCCATTGAAAATCTATGAAATTACTTGAAGACTGCAGTCCACAAACTGTCACCATCAAATTTAAATGAACTTGAGCAGTTCTGTAAAGAAGAGTGGGCAAATATTAGTCTATATGTGCAAAGTTAGTAGAGACATATGAATGAATGATGCATTTATATAGCAATTTATTGTGTATTGTTGTACACCCAAAGCGCTTTACATTCGTGTGAGGGGGTCTCTCCTCAACCAGCACCAGCGTGCAGAAACCACCTGGATGATGCGACGGCAGCCACAGGACAACGGCGCCAGTGGACTTACCACACACCAGCTATAGGTGGAGAGGAGAGAGAGTCATAGAGCCAATCGAGTGGATGGGGATTATTGGGAGGCCATGATTGACAAGGGCCAGTGGAGGGAATTTGGCCAGGACAATAGTGTCCCAGTCACTATACTTGGGCGATTGGACTCACAAAGACCACAGGGTGAGCAACCCCTGCTGTCCTCATTAACACCTCTTCTAACGGCAACCTAGTTTTTCCAGGAAGTCTCCCATCCAGGTACTGACCAGGCTCAACCCTGCTTAGCTTCAGTGGGCAACCAGTCTTGGGCTGCAGGGTGATATGGCTGTGGCAATCCCAACATATCCCAACAGGTTCAACAGACTAAAGGTTGAAGTTAAAGCAGGAGGTTGTTCGAAATAATTGCTGGAGGGGGTGGTTGATTTTTTTTCCAACTCAGTTATTCAGGTTTTTTATTTCCATTTGTATTTTTTTTTTTATAACATGTTGGTGTTATATCTTTTACTTGGATGTTATAAGTTGCAATGAGTAAATACAGCTGGATAAAACAAAAATGGTGTCCATCTTATTTTCAGGCTGCAAAGCAACAAAATGTGATTATTTTTAAGGGGCGAGTCTTTTCTATACCCACTTATTGCCATCTGGTGCTTTGTGACTTGCATTGAATGGTGCGTGATTATTTTGCCAAATAAATTTTACCAATAAATGTTGGTTGCTTTGGTAAACTGTAACAATTATAGTATTTTTTAATTATTATTTTATTTATTTTACAATAAGTACAGTAATTAACTACTTAATTGTGTCTCTTTGCATGAGCGAACATTATGACATTCACATTTACATTTATGACCACCCACAGGTAAAGTGTTTATTGTTAATCATCTCTAATCATCTCCTAACAAGGTCACATGTGAAGTTCTGGGTAATTTATATGGTAAATTAACAACCAGTTCGTATAGTCAATGTGCTGAGGCAGGAGAAATGGCCAGGATTAAAGATCTGAGTGATTCACAAGTGCAATATTGTTGTGGCCAGACAACTGTGTTAAAGCACATCTGAAACAGCGAGGCTTGTGGGGTGCTTCTGTGAGAACCTACCAACAGTGGTCCAAAGGATAAACCACAAATTGGAGACTGTATGTGGGATCTCAAAGGCTCATCAATGTGTGCATGTGACAAAGGTTGCTCTGTCTGGACCAAATTGATACAAAGTCTACTGTATATGGCAACAATTTTAGTGACGGCTAAAAGAGCAATGTTCACAACACACATTGCATAGGGGCATGTGTAGGTAGGTGAAGACTGGTCAGAGTGTCTATGATGTCCCCTGTCCAAAGCTGATTATATTGCCCACTGCTACACTGCACACATTGTTCAGGAATGGTTTGAGAAACACAATGAAGTTCAAGGTGTTGTCCTGATCTCCAAATTCTTAAATTGTTAATCTGATTGAGCATCTGTGGGATGTGCTGAACCAACCAGTTACATCCATGGAGGTTCAACCTCACAACTTAAGGACATGAAGGATCTATTGCTAATGTCTGGTGTCAGATACAACAGGACACCTTTAGGGGTCTTGCATTGTTGTAGCCATTAAAAAAAAAAAAAAAAAAAGTTTTATTTTTAAGGGTCCTTATTAATAATTTAGAGTGTTTTGTATAAGTAAATTATTTTCCATAATGTAATGATAAAAATTAAACTTTCATATATTTTAGATTCATTGCACACCAACTGAAATATTTCAGGTCTTTTATTGTTTTAATACTGATGATTTTGGCATACAGCTCATGAAAAACCCAAAATTCCTATCTCAAAAAATTAGCATATTTTCATCCGACCAATAAAAGAAAAGTGTTTTTAATACAAAAAAGTCAACCTTCAAATAATTATGTTCAGTTATGCACTCAATACTTGGTTGGGAATCCTTTTGCAGAAATGACTGCTTCAATGCGGTGTGGCATGGAGGCAATCGGCCTGTGGCACTGCTGAGGTGTTATGGAGGCCCAGGATGCTTCGATAGCGGCCTTAAGCTCATCCAGAGTGTTGGGTCTTGCGTCTCTCAACTTTCTCTTCACAATATCCCACAGATTCTCTATGGGGTTCAGGTCAGGAGAGTTGGCAGGCCAATTGAGCACAGTAATACCATGGTCAGTAAAACCATTTTACCAGTGGTTTTGGCACTGTGAGCAGGTGCCAGGTCGTGCTGAAAAACGAAATCTTCATCTCCATAAAGCTTTTCAGCAGATGGAAGCATGAAGTGCTCCAAAATCTCCTGATAGCTAGCTGCATTGACCCTGCCCTTGATAAAACACAGTGGACCAACACCAGCAGCTGACATGGCACCCCAGACCATCACTGACTGTGGGTACTTGACACTGGACTTCAGGCATTTTGGCATTTCCTTCTCCCCAGTCTTCCTCCAGACTCTGGCACCTTGATTTCCGAATGACATGCAAAATTTGCTTTCATCCGAAAAAAAGTACTTTTGGACCACTGAGCAACAGTCCCAGTGCTGCTTCTCTGTAGCCCAGGTCAGGTGCTTCTGCCGCTGTTTCTGGTTCAAAAGCACAGGCCTGTGCACGGTGACTCTGGATGTTTCTACTCCAGACTCAGTCCACTGCTTCCGCAGGTCCCCCAAGGTCTGGAATCGGTCCTTCTCCACAATCTTCCTCAGGGTCCGGTCACCTCTTCTCGTTGTGCAGCGTTTTTTGCCACACTTTTTCCTTCCCAACACAGACTTCCCACTTAGGTGCCTTGATACAGCACTCTGGGAACAGCCTATTCGTTCAGAAATTTCTTTCTGTGTCTTACCATCTCGCTTGAGGGTGTCAATGATGGCCTTCTGGACAGCAGTCAGGTCGGCAGTCTTACCCATGATTGCGGTTTTGAGTAATGAACCAGGCTGAGAGTTTTTAAAAGCCTCAGGAATCTTTTGCAGGTGTTTAGAGTTAATTAGTTGATTCAGATGATTAGGTTAATAGCTCGTTTAGAGAATGATATGCTAATTTTTTGAGATAGGAATTTTGGGTTTTCATGAGCTGTATGCCAAAATCATCAGTATTAAAACAATAAAAGACCTGAAATATTTCAGTTGGTGTGCAATGAATCTAAAATATATGAAAGTTAAATTTTTATCATTCCATTATGGAAAATAATGAACTTTTTCACAATATGCTAATTTTTTGAGAAGGACCTGTATGTTTAAATATTATTAGTTTTTTTGTTTTGTTTTTTTCTGTTATTTATGAAAGAAAACTTTGTAAATTGTAAACATCATAAAGGGCATGGTAATGAATTGGTCAGCAATATGCCAGGAGTGATGGAGCGGGTCAGACACAATTTTTGACCACTTCGTATGTTTTTGTTTTGTGGAAAGTTCTTTCTTTGAATGAATTCTATTTTGTATAATTTGTATATTACATTTTTATCATTTTGTTGATCACTTATTGAATAAAATAAATAAGAACAGTAAAAGGAACACAGCATGGAATGAAGTGTGTCACAAAAAACAAACCCACTCCATGCTTCTGCCGCCTGTAGAAATGGCCAAAATTTGCATCATTCATGACTTGACAGCACAATGAGAACCAACAGCATATTAGAAAGGTGGTCATAATGCATTGGGTCAACAGAACATATGGATAAAGTATACATACATAAATACATAAAATACTTGTGTTTTTCTACTGCTGGGTATAGACCTTAGTCAGGGTAGCGACACAAAATACTGTTTGTTCAGTTGTCCATAGTATTTTTATATCTGTATTAGAAACTCCATACAGGTTTGAAAAACTTTAATGTGAGTAAATAATGAAAGAATTTGAATTTTTGGGTGAAGGTCTATAAGCCAGTAGGGTGAGTTTAAAGGAGAGTCACATGAGAATCACACAAAATATAATGAAATCAAATTATGAGTGGTAGTTGTATTTAGTATTCTCTACATTTGATGACAAGGATCCATGTAAATGCATGTGCCATCCAATTATGTGTATGATGAAGCTGCAGATTAATTTAAATTATTAAATTATTACTGCAGTTTAAATTATGCCAATTAATTTGCTCATGTTTAATTTAAAGTCAAAATATATCTCATTCTTAGAAAGCCTGTTTGATTTAGTTTACACATAAATGTTAATTGATGCATTAACTAGCAAACCTGTACTAACATGTAGTTAAGGTGGTCACTATTTAGGAATGAATCCATATGACCAAATAGTCATAGTTAAGGGTAGTCGCTTATTCATTCTTGATTAGTTCATGCCATTCATTTTGAAGTAATAATAAAGGTATTAGTTTCAGTTACCCTTATTATAAAGTGTTACCAATAGATGTATTGGACTTAAGTAAGTTTAACTAATAGTTAAAACAAAATATCTTTATATAAAGGATATGAACTAGGGGGCGGAGCCTGTGGTCTGGAACACTGTCTAGATGGATAAATGCAGAACCAACAATCTGCTCAGCCAAGTCTTCTGTTGCATAAAAGTCTTGCTGCATGCAGGGACCTGCATTCCCAAGCACCTGGTAACTTTAAAAGAAAAAAAAACAGATAAGTGAAAAGGGTAAACAGGATCAATTAGTTTAAACCATTGGAGAAACAAAAAATAAAAAAATATCAAATTGATTGCTCCAACCAGTTATCATAAAGTGATGAGAAGAAGCCTTGCATGCGTTCAACAATGTTTCTGTATGCTGAAGAGTCATAGGCATCTAAAACTGGTTGAGGAATTCCTGTAGGAAACATTGGGAGTTTGGGGTTTAAAAGACAATGCTGATTTAACTGCACTGACATTATCAGATCAGAACAAAATTTGAACTAAATTGAGCTAGATAATGACACTCTTGCCTGCTGCAGAACTGCTTAAAGCTGAAACTGAATTTGTTTCATAATTGGTGAAATCTGCAACATCACACCCCTTATTTTCCAGTTTAATTATATTAAGCTGCTTTGACGATCTATATTGTTTAAAGCGCTATATAAATACATGAGACTCGATCTGACTTAACCAGTTATGGGTTTTATGGTTTATGGTGTTTACAGGACAAATGAGATACCTACCTAGAGCAAAATTCTTCTCCACATCCATAATATCATAGACCCTAGAAAAAGTCTTGCTAAGTCGGTTGATGTTCTCTGGCAAGAACAAGCTATTTTGGGTCCTGAAAGGATGAAGAACATCAAACTATTCAAAACATTGTTACAGTAGTTTTTTTTTTTTACCATATACTATTCAAGATCTAATGTCTGTTTTTCTAGAAAATGAAATTCTAGGAAATGACCTAATTTACCTGATGAGAGCAAAAAGGTTGGGCAGCAAGGCCTGCAGGGGCTCCGCACAAGGGTTTCTGTAGATGGGGGCCCCATCAGAGGTTGTGCTGACCACAAAGCTTCCTGCTTTTGCCTCCTCAGGATTAGCAGGCCAACGAGCACGCTTTACAACCCCAAGTATGGTGTTCACACAAAAACTAATCTGTCATTAAAAAAAAAAAGCCAATCATATACACACTTATTAGGTGCCAGGGGACAAAAGACCCTATCTAAAAAACTGATGAGATTCACAACAAAATCCAACAGCTTTGCAAACACATTAGACTGCAAGCATTCCTTTGAGAAGTGGTCACACCTACCTGTGACCTGTTGATACCCATCTGATCCTCTGTGTCAAGGTCACTGATCACCTGATCAGCACCAACATATGCCAAGAAGGTAGCAGGATCCCACAACACACTACACAACACAATACAAAATTAAAGGAAAGCTCATACATCAGACAGCCTCAGAAGCATCAAATGATGCATGTACAGAACATAAACTAGATATCAATCACTTCATATCATTATTTTTATATGATATAAATATCATATAAATATCTGTTTAATAAACTCCGCAAACATCTGTCTGGGAAACAATATCCATTCATACCTTCTCATCTCCTCTGACAGCCACTGTGCAGTAACAGGTGCAATGAGTTCCTTCAGGAAGGCTTTCTGTTTGTTGTAGTCTTTAAACTGATTGCTTACTAGTATCAGGGCTTCCATAAGAGCACACTTCTCCATTTGTGTCAGCAGCAGCTCATTGGAGAACAATCCCTTCGCATGCTCATACATCATGTCAAAGCAAGGCTACAATGCAAGAAAAGTAATCTATTATCATTAGTGCCTCAAAAGAGAATGCTAATATAACCTGTCTCTCTAGGATCATAAATAAAATTAAATATCATGTTTTGCATTGTAAAGAACTGTATTGTAGCTGCATGCTTCAACATACCAGCATAAAATCTGAATAATCCCGACATATCCTAAGGATGGAAGAACAGGCATGTCTTCTGACATTCTTAACAGCTCGCGTTCGAGGTCCCTGAACACAAGCACTGAACATCAACAAAACTGTTTGATTAAAGAATGATATGCAGCTATAAGTTTGGCCACATTACCTTGCATTCTTCAACCAATTCAAATGTGATGGAAGGAAATATCTAAATATAAGTGAAAAAAAAAAAGATATTTGATTTCGGTTTCAAATAGGTTTTTAGCACATCTAGTATCAGGACCATATGAACTAATAACAACAAAATATAGCAGCAAGCAGCGATTATCAGGGTTCAAGCACTTTAAGGCATTAAACAACATATGAAAAAAGACAACACATACATATAACCTGTAACCACCTAAACCAATGATTAAAAAAAAAAAAAAAAAGCATTTTTGGAGAAACCAGGTAATTTGCCATAGAAATATGATTATTTGACAGTGACATGATATACAGCCAAGTATTCGTGATTTGCATTTAACCCATCCAAAGTGCACACACAGCAGTAAACACACACACACACACACCGTGAACACACATCTGGAGCAGTGTGCAGCCATTTATGCTGAGGTGCCCAGGGAGCAGTTGGGGGTTCAGTGCCTTGCTCAAGGGCACCTCAGTTGTGGTATTGCCGGCCCGAGACTCGAACCCACAACCTTAGGGTTAGGAGTCAAACTCTCTAACCATTATGCCATGACTTCCCCCTTATTCCCCATTTTTAATGGTTATGACTGTTATAGCGGCAACTGTGGTCCGAACTCCATAAAACTTTGTATGGTTGTTTAGAATTACCTGTCGCATGGGCTCACCTAGTTTCATGAAGTTTTGAGGTTTCGTTTAGGCTTTATAGGCTTTTGGGTACAGATGGTAGACAACCAAAATGGGTACTACCGCCGCGCGTACCGCCGCCGCAGGGCGTTAACTGCAAGTCAGTCGCGTGTTAAATTCATTCGCGAAAGGTGGCGCAAAGGGACGGATTGCGAACTGAATGTAATTGTAAAATGAGATAAAAGGAGGAGGTAAAACAACAATAACATTATGATATAACATTGTACCATCTTTTAAAACCATTAAAAAATGTACAGTGAGTTAATTTCAAAATGTAGGATAGTCTTAGGCTACAGTCTACTCATCAAAAATTAAAAGAAGACCTTTACACAAAGGATCTTATGCTTGCTATTGTTATTTAACAGTCATTAAATATAAGGCCTATAGATACGGATAAAAAGCTAAATGTTTTCATTTCGGTTCATTTTTGGTTTTAAAAAAATCCTTCAGGTTCCATTTGCAGATCGAAATGAGAACGGTCCAGCATTTAGCAATAATTATTATTCATTCTGTTATTATTCTTGATTTTTCAAACTGCTAACACTTTGCATTTTTGAATTATGCCTTTACTGTGTGACCAAAAATTGAGTATTTTCTGTTTCAGCTGTTTGATCGCGCTGGTGCCTCGTGCACATTCATTGGAAACAGTAGCCGTTCACCGTGCCATTCGCCGCGAGCAGCGGTCCACTTTGGCATATTTTTGCTAATTATGAATTTTTTTTTTTTTTTTTTTTCATTGATACTGAAACATGCATGAACTACAAAGCCTATTTTACCTAATGAATAATAGTTAAGCTTGAAATAGGCTTCATCACAAATATGGAAACGTATGGATTTGTCCCGAATGAGAGAGCCCAACCTTACCTTATGTTTCGCTTTAAATTATTATTCATTTATTTTATTTTTTTGTTTGTTTATAGCTAAGCCTATATTATTATATACTGCAATTTTATTTATCCATTAGAATTAAATATTTTTAATTCTTGTTCTGTTCTGATAAATTTGTTAAAAATAAAAATATCCTGTTGGCACATTATTACATTATTAGGCCAGCCGTTATTATTTCTGAATGTAATAAAATGCAGCTTATACATTACTTATATATATATTTTTTTCCTCTCACAAACTTAATTTATTTTTTAGCCTGTTTAAAAATAAATAAATAAATAAAAAATGCAGCAAACGAAAATAGGCGATTAATCGGTTAAAATTTTGTTACTGTGGGTTAACAGTAATTATAATTATTATATACTTAGGAACAGAGTCTGGGCCTAATCTAGGCTATCCAGGGTTTTTTATTTTTTTATTTTCATTGCATCTGAAAATGACTTTGTGCAGCACATTCACTTCGCACGCTCAACCTGCCTTGTGCGTTGCTCAGCTGTGGACGATTTCAAAATGTTTAATATAAAGGTTGATGTCCCATTTTATACAGGAATTGTTCATTTAAAAAAAAAAAAAATCAAATTATATTGTTAGTCTAAATGAACTTGTTAACAATATAATTAGAACTAGGCCTATTTAACATGCACTGTGACATTTTACCCTTTTTACTTATAAACTCCTTGAGATTTTAAAGTCAGTTTAATAGTATTGAAGTTCAAGTTTTTTAAAAAAAGGATTAATATGCAAAATGTCAATATTCTCATATATTAGGCCTATATTTTAATTTATATTTTAAAATTCCTTTAATAAAACAACATGCATTTTTGTTATTCGTTAGCCTACCTGTCCTTTATTTTGACAGACAACTTCTTGGGAAAATATATTTGTCTGTACACTGATTAAGAAATTGTTGCGTGTTTTTATAAATTATTTTCTTTATTTTAGTAAAACGTGAGGCACTGTATAATTTCGTTCCCATTATTAATGCCTAATTAAAAACAAGAAACGAATAAATTAAACCTGCACGATTTAGCTAAATCATTGAAAGTCTAAAGAATGGACGGATTAATAAAACGTTCTCATTTTTAAACTCAAGTTCTCTCACGATGTAAATAAGAGCTTCATTAATTGACAACTTCAGTGATTTTAAAGGGAGCCTTCTTTACTTGCTGCGATTAGTTGAATAATGACAAATGAATGGCTAGTAACTAGAAAAATCTTACGTGGGGGGCAGACCTATTAAATACCCTCTAGACATCTCTGTTAAAGCTTTTAAAGCATTTTATACGCGTTTGCATAAATTCTTCTTTCAGAACGGTCTGTAATGGAGAGATACATTAACACTGATTTTTCCTCTGAAACACAAAAACGAAAATTGAAATAAAATTGATATTTTGAGAATGGCCAACCCTTCTCTGCAGATATTGTTGCTTCTAGTTTGTGCATTGTAAATAGGCTACAAAAAATATATATATATATATTTATTTATTTGAGTTAAGGCAACTACCTCTGAAATTAAGTTATAATAACCAATAAACTATATTGCGCTATACAGTAGTCAACATTTGAAGTGGATCAAAATCTTTCTTCAAAGTTGCCCTAAAACCAAAATGACGAGGCAATCGTCCTATCTAAACCTGTTCTGCAAGTTTGATACCCTCATAAGTCACTGTGCATATGAAAGACCAAGAGATTCACACCTTTATCTCGACTCCCACAAGCTATACAGAACTGCCCCCCAACCCCCTCCAGCTGAACTGAATTTGGTCTGTTTGTTGGCTGTGAGGAACGGTGTGTTGTCATGTTACTGTGCTGAAACATGCCTGCACTCAAAGCAGACCTACTCTTTTTATTCATTATTTTCCCGCAGCCCATATTATTATTATCACTAGACCAAAATAATAACAAATTATCAATTGATAATTAATCATTATTTTACGAAAATCATTGTTATTTGTGAACGTAGCGTTTGCGGAAGGCTTTAAGACCAAGCTTTGAGTCCTCCGTCAGCTGCTCCCGCTTCACAGCGCGCGAGACTCACGCTAACTGACCCAGCTTCAAAGTCCGCAAGTTTTGATTTAACTAAATCAATTTGATTTGAGCAAATACAACTTACTGATCATGAGCCCAACATTTAGCAAGACAGAAAAACATTCAGTCTACCTGAAGGAAGATGTATTTCATTGTAAGTTAAAGCTGTTAAATAGAGAGTTAAAATGGAGAGAGAGAATGGAGAGAAAGAGAGAGAGAGAGAGAGAGAGAGAGAGAGAGAGAACCGTGTTGGCTATTCCTAAACTTGGACCTCATTATATTGAAGTACAAATCCAAACACCAGAAAGCAACCTACACTCTCTCAGTGTTCTTTCATTGAAAAGTATGTTTTTTGTTTATTCACAGGCTATATGGTTGAAATAATATATTTTAGTTCAAAACTTTAAGTGCCATTGTTTAAAAAAATGCTTTATTGGCTAACGTTTCACAGACCTTCAGTTGTTATGCTTTAAAATCCCATACCATTTGTAATTTCACAGTATTTTCACCTCCTAAATCACTAACCTTTAAAGTCACAATTCTATAATGGTCAAATTTACTCAGGCCGATGGCACTTTTAATGACATTATTTTTTTATTTTATTTATTTATTTATTTTTTTTGAATAATTGTAGCCTACATAAATAGGTGAAGCAAAACAAATATGAATAATATTTGGATCGTCCCATCCCATTATTTTTCCCTTATTTTCTTAAAGAATAAACACTTATTATCTACAAGAATAAACATGATAACATATTATTAATTCATAGAAATAATTTAAGCAATTAAAACCTGATAACATATTATCAATTCATAGAAATATTTTTAGCAATTAACAATTAAAACCTGAAAACTTGAACTTCAATACTATTAAACGGACTTTAAAATCTCAAGGAGTTTATAAGTTAAAAATGGTAAAATGTCACAGTGCATGTTAAATAGTTCTAATTATATTGTTAACAAGCTCATTTAGACTAACAATATAATTCGATTTTTTTTTTTTAATGAACAATTCCTGTATAAAATGGGACATCAACCTTTATATCAAACATTTTGAAATCGTCCACAGCTGAGCAACGCGCGAGGCAGGTTGAGCGTGCAAAGTGAATGTGCTGCACAAAGTCATTTTCAGATGCAATGAAAATAAATTAAAATAAGAAAAAAACCTGGATAGCCTAGATTAGGCCCAGACTCTGTTCCTAAGTATATGATAATTATAATTACTGTTAACCCACAGTAACAAATTTTAATGCATAAAATGCTTTAAAAGCTTTAACAGAGATGTCTAGAGGGTATTTAATAGGTCTGCCCCCCACGTAAGATTTTTCTAGTTACTAGTCCTTTATTTGTCATTATTCAACTAATCAGAGGTTTATATTAAATTTACATCTATAATCCATAATGAACCTTAATATATTCTGCGCTCAAGCACATGCATTACGTTTGCCACAAAGCACAGGCAGAAGTAGCCTAATAATTGTAAAAAAGGAGACATTTTAATTATTTATTAATAAACAAATGTTTTCTTGTCGGCTGCAAGATGAAATTCACAGTGCTGACTTTATCCACATGGACTCGCCTTTAAAGAGAAATACAACCTTCACAGATTACATAATGCTTTCATTTTGAATTGATTCGCTTGAAAGACATTTCAAGCTTTCTGTAGATATATTTCTCACGTATGTGAGACACCACAATTTTAAGTTAATTCATTATCAGGAAAAGTTCAAGTGATCTAGAAGGGCGCCTCCCTGTCCTGCATGCGCATTAATAATTTTCGCACAAACACTTGAATATGAATGATAATTCACATTTTGCATATGCATTACAACGTAAATTATTTTTTACATGCAATTATCCAAAATAAAACCAAACAAGATTTGTAATGAAGATAAAACAAATAAGAATAAATGCTGCGCGTGCACTCAGCATGACTCGCGCCGCTCAAATCTTGCAAGCAGACAAATTTACACACCTGCATTTAAATGCGGCTGCAATTTTATTTTTTTACTAAAATTTTGTGAAGGGAAGGTAAGAAGGCTCCCTTTAAAATCACTGAAGTTGTCAATTAATGAAGCTCTTATTTACATTGTGTGTATTTTGTTGATTATAATGAGAGAACTTGAGTTTAAACATGAGAAAGTTTTATTAATCCGTCCATTCTTTAGACTTTCAATGATTTAGCTAAATCGTGCAGGTTTAATTTATTCGTTTCTTGTTTTAATTAGGCCTTAATAATGGGAGCAAAATTATACAGTGCCTCACGTTTTACTAAAATAAAGAAAATAATTTATAAAACACGCAACAATTTCTTAATCAGTGTACAGACAAATATATTTTCCCAAGAAGTTGTCTGTCAAAATAAAGGACAGGTAACGAATAACAAAAATGCATGTTGTTTTATTAAAGGAATTTTAAAATATAAATTAAAATATAGGCCTAATATATGAGAATATTGACATTTTGCATGTAAATCCATGTAGCCAAGCTCACTAAAATAGGCTACCACTTTTAATGCTCTGATGCAAAGTAAACCACAATTTAATTATGAATAATATAACACATAATTCATATTATATAAATAATACTGCACACCTATTAAATGTGTTAAATCTAAAATATGGTGTAATACTTTGTAGCTTAGAGAAAATATAAGCACAGGCTCAGGCACAGGCTTGACATTTATCCTGCTTGAATTCGTTCTAAGAAATGCACATAACTTCGTAATTACCAAACTTTCATCTGTGAATATTAAATATTTTAACTATAGTGTTTTTCTTTCATTTTCCCTGACTGCAACCGTCAAATGTAACAAACACATCAGCGAGGCAAAGCTGTCGTCTATTTGCGAAAATGTGCTTTGATGCGCTTGTTTGAAAACTTGTGATTAAAGCGCCACTCAGCGGTCAAAAGCTGCAAATGCACTTTGCAGACGCCGCGGCGGCGGTACGAGCGGCGGTAGAAGCAACGTTTTGGATGTCCACCTACTGTATATTTGGACAGGCTCCTATTCTAAACGACCCCATTACAGCTCAACTTTTTATAAAGTTCAACTTTTTGTTTGATAATTATTGACCTAGAGAGTCCAGAGAATTGTAAAGCAGTGTTTTTTCAAGATTGAATGAAAAACCTAGGACTAATTCACAAAGGTAAGTTATTTACATTTTCTAAATTATTTAACAAACGATTTGATTGACAGCAGTGGTCCTAGAGTCAAAGTTGTTCGGAATGAGGAGGTCTATCCTATGATATGAATATTGTATGTCTGTGTGAAGAACTGTACAATATACAATGGCTTATGCCCTTGAAAAATGTGATATCTCCCCCCAGTGTCCGATTTCAATCAAATTTCTCACAGACCTTTAGGACCATACAGGCCCACTCAGAGAGTTTCATTCTGATCGTCCTCCGTTAACCTTGTCAAATAAGTGTTCAAACTTCATTGGCCAATGGTGGCCATGTTTTTGTCCTTATAATAATTAAATGTCCTTATAGATGCTCGTGGGACTGTAGACAAAGACAGTGCGTTCCAATTTTCATGTTGATTGGACAAATAGTTGCGTAGTTATAGATACTTATATGTTTTTCCCTTCTTATCGCACCACCTAGTGGCCAAGCTCTGCAAAAAAAAAAAAAAAAAAAAACAATTGACCAAAGATTGAGCTCTTACACAAGTCTACCGATTTTGGTGAAGACATCTAATTCAGTTCGAGAGTTATAGCCATTTAAGTGAAAGTAGCCCAGTGCCTTTCAAACACTTTGGAGTACCTTTGCGACGGCGAGATGGAATTTCAACAGTTTTTTTTTTTTTGCTAATTATTGATATTCACTCTCCACTTAATATTTCTGCACTGGTTTGGTTCCGATCGGGCTAAAAAATCCAAAATACCACGAATTTTGCCAAGTGTGACGGTTGAATATGAGGCATGTGTTTTGTCTGGCTAAAGACAAGGATTCCAACAACATAAACACTTGAGCATGCACTTTTGATGGCTGTAGCGCCTCCTTCAGGCCAATTGGGGTGAGCCTTGGTGATGATGTAGACAGTGTGAGTACTACCATTCCCTCCAAGTTTCAAGTCTATGGTTTACACTTTGGTCTGCCCGATCAGTTTTACGTGGAGATTGCTGATCCTTGGCCATTCTAACAATTACAATAGGGTTTCAGCGGTACACATTAGTGAAACTGGGCAAAAAAAAAAGTGGCAAGAGTGTAGTGATGTATGAACTACTCACAAAGAAGTTACTTTCTTATCAAGATGCTTTCAGTTGGTCAGTGAGGGCAAAACAAAAAAAAGAGCAAAATCTGTACATGGAACACACAAAGCTCCCAATTGAGTGGATTCGCATTGGAATAACAAAATTTTGCCTGCAAAGGTACACTGCGCAACAGTAAATGTGACTGGACATTTATTCTTCACATTTTGATAGGGCAAATTATATACCTCACCTTAAAGAGTACTTGGGGCAGAAAGTGAGGCTGGTGTGTGACGAAGGGAAAGAGAGTAGATATGATGGTAAGAACACAGGACAGAATGAGAGGATCTCTTGTCTCATAGTTTACAACCATCTGCAGCAGCTCTATGCCCTCATCTATGGGAATTTTCTACAGCAATGAAAAAAAAAAAGAGAAAAAAAAACCTTTTAATGACAAGATACCACTTTAAATTGCTCATTGTTACCAAGAAAGAAACTGGATGGTCTTACCTCCTTTTCAAGGATTTTGAAGAGCTGTCCGAACACACTTTCAGTGAAGAAAGTCATAGCGTCCCACTGAACCGCTGACAGAGACAAAGCAGAACAGAGACCCTTCTCTGTTTTAGTTTCAACAGATAACAATACTAATGAAGTTATGTTAAAAGGAACGTTCCAGGGTTAAACAAGTACCAGCAACACATTTTACAGCATTATGTTGATTACCATGTGTTGATTACTGTATTATGCAGTATAACTTGTATTTCAACTATTTGTCATTTTTGGTCTCTTTTTAGTGCTCACAAATCAAAACGAAATGTGATGAACTAATAATGTTTGCTCTAAGGTGATTCTTTGAAAAATGTTTAACCCTCTGGTATTTTGGAGTCACACTTGTGTTTTTTCCATAGCAGACTTTCATCACTCAATGGCTGGATGTCTAAGTGGTGCCCGCAGAATAACATATAATATAATAGACAATTATAATAATAGACAGTTGGACCTGACCTGTTGAAAAGAGATGGTCTGCATCCCACCAGGGGTGGTGCCGCTCTTCTCTCTAGAAATATGGCACATAGTCTTTTTAACTTTTTAGAGTTTGTACTTGACTAACTGGGGCCCAGGTCAGGAATCAGACAGACCGGCTAAACCGACCGTCTGCTGGCCCCCTCACGTCACTTTAGTCAGTTAATTCTCAGCACATAGAGACTCTTTCATTTGGCTAAAACCAAATGATTACATTATTTTAAATGAGTCTACCCCCCAATATTAGGTAAAGGGGGAGGTGTTGCTACAATTTATAGTAATATTTTCAGTATTTCTTAGAGCTCTGGTTTCAAGTATAATTCATTTGAAGTAATGGTGATTCAAATAACATTACCCAGAGAAACAAGTGTTAATAATAAATCCCCTGTGATGTTTGTACCCATATGGAAAGGTAATATAGTCAAATACATGTGCAGCACTGTTAAATATATATAAATATATTGAAATATATTTAACCCCTTACCAGTCACCCCCCATTTTCGGCATGGAGACAGAAATGACATACCCAAAATAAAAAGGTTTCTGCTCATGATTCTTTCTGACTAGATAAATAATCAACATATTTTCACAAAGCTGACACTTCAAAGTTTACTGTTCAGGAATCAGAATTACTCAGACTGTTATGATAATAGAGATATATAAACTCAAACATAAAAACAAAAATAAAAATATTAAAAATATATTTTTTAAATGTATTAAAAAAATTGTTGATGTAGGATATGAGTTTAGAAACAATGTCGCTAAAGCCACAAGTCTACTCACCCAATTGCTAGATTGTAGGCAGAGGCTGCCACAATCCGATTGTCGGCTGCTTTCTCTTGAATGTGTGTAGAGGTGTAAATGTGTATGAATGTACAGGTGCTGTGTTTTTTGGTTAGACACATTTCCAATTTGTTTATTTTTTTCTTTATATTTTTTTTCCCCCTTTTCCCGCTACCCGGTGGGTTGTGAAAGATTGGTGTTCGTGAACTGATTGTGACCACCGGCTAGCGTTTTCTTTTCTTTTTTTTTTTTGTTGTTGTTTGTTCCTTCCCCCTCCCTAGTCATAGTCTTGGGGTGGATTGGGCCCATAGGATAGACAAGCTTATCAGGTTCTAGTCTGGTTTCCTTAGTGTTTCACCCGTTTTGAACTGATGTGTGCAGTGTAGTGCTGTGATGTGTGCATCAAGGGGTAGGCTGAGTTTGTAGTGTTTGTTCTACCATAAAAGTGGTGTGCTTTAGTTCACTTGTGGTATTGAAACCTAGGCTTGGTCCAGCTTGTAACCCGGGGCCCGCCCTCCTATGACTTATCCCTATGTCAAATTATGTATTTGTTATTTATTGACAACCAAAAGCGACTGAATTTGAATTAAAGATAAAATAAAGATTGTATCTTTCTACTTTGCTAAACAAAGCCTGTGCATGTGCTCTTTTTGTAACAGAGTCCCCTTGCCATTACGGGTTGTGTCCAAGGGGTGGCGTAGTTAGCGTTGCCATAGCCCTTTATGGGGGGCTACATTTTGGCGTAGTCGGCAGGGTAGCATTTGTGTCGCTAGGTTAGTCTATTTAAGCAGCACCTGTGTGTGTGTGTGTGTGTGTGTGTGTGTGTGAGAGAGAGTACGTAAGTGTTTATAGAGAACAGCAGCTGGCAACAATATGAGTGACGGAGAGGAGCCCACAGGGGAGTTACAGCAGCTACGACAACGTTTGGTGCAGCTCCAGGCTGAAAATGAGAGACTTTCGGGGGGCGGGACCGTGGGCAATGCTAGTAGCAGTGCTACTAGTACCCAGCCTGTTTGACGGGAGCAAGCGCTCTTTATACCCCGAGAGCGGCGGTGCCCAAAGTTTTCTGGCTCTGCAACTGCAGGGTCTTTGTCTGTCGAAGAATGGATTGAAGAAGCGAAAAGTTGTATTCGGGCAACGCATATGTCTAATTTTGACAAGGCATTGTTTTTGTTTGATCACTTAGAGGGCGAAGCCTGAAATGAGGTTAAGTACCGTCCTACAGCCACACGTGAAAACCCTGAGTCAATAATTGAAGTTTTAACCCTCTGGAGTCTAAGGGTATTTTTGGGGCCTGGAGAAGTTTTGTCATGCCCTGACATTTGTGCTTTTTTCAGTTTCTTATAAATATCTAAATGGCTAAAGTCTAATCTCACTGTAATCAGCACAAACTGGGCTATAATAATATGTGAGCAGCATGTATGTACATGATTGTGTTTTTGAGAAAAAAAAATGTTATGCATGGTTAGTGAAAAACTAAAAATGTTAAATCACTTGAATAAGGCAATAAAACACATACAGAAAATTGGTTCCCAGGACTTTTGAGAACTGGAGCTTGTAGCCTAGATTTTTTTTTTCTAAATGATGTGAAAATCATCTTGTTTACTCACTTACAGAAAACAATATATTGGTTTAAATTTTCTAAGACACTTTTTGTTGGTAAAAGTCATATGCGAGTAGGCGTCAACTATCATGAATTCACACCTGAGAAGACAAAGGCCTGCATAATGAGCTGCATAATGAGCCATTCAGTCAGCTGTGTCACTGAGAGGGATGAGTTACAAGAAAGAATGTGAGGACAAAATAAATGTATATAATTTTATGTTTGTAGTTTATTTAGAATATATTTAATTATCTCACAACATAATTTAATATTCATTTGTGAGTGCAGTTAAACAGTTTATTAGGAACAATCAAAGCTGACTTTCAAACTGAATTTTTTGCATCATTACTCCAGTCACACAATCCTTCAGAAATCCTTTTAACAATCTTATTTTCTACAAAAAAACATTTATTGTTATTATTATCATTATTATTATTATTATTAATGCTGAAAAGAGCTGAGAAAATTTTTTTCAGGTTTTTTAGGGGGGATAAATTGAAAGAATAGCATTGTTTGTTACATTTGTTACAGTTACATTTATTGGTACATTTATATTATTTACATCAAGCTTTTGAATGGTATAGTAGTGTATATTGTTATTGAAACTTCATGATATTTCACTTGATTGTACATTTAGTCAGGAATTATAGTTTTTTCCAAGTCTTTGGAAAAAGTCTAACTAGTAAAATGTTTACACGTTATGTGAAAACTAGTACAAGTATATAAATAAATAAAAATAAACTTACTCATTTTTATGATCTCTGCTGAATAACGTGCTTCATTCTTTTTTTCTGAGGAAATCCAAATCTCTAATCCTCAACCACATCACATCTTTTTGGGGTGAATTATGTCTTATTCCTCTCATCGCGATGCAAACATTAAAAAAATAAAACTTGAAGAACAGTTTCACTGCGTTGTCTTCTGTTATGTGGGCTTATTCAAAAGCCGCATGCTTCAGTGAAACATTTGAATCTCAAAAGCGCGCTCGGCGCGGGGGCGTGGTCGCATTAGAAGATAATGAAGGGAGACGTGAAAAACGGACATCGCGTTGTTTTCATATGGATTACTTTATCACATAATATTTGTTTTCGGCAGCAATTTATTTAGTTTAAAAGTAGACATGTCAGGCTTTCTATAGATATCCCTCTCATGTCTCTGTGTTGAGTATTCACGGAGTTACAGTTCATTTTAATGACGCGTTTGTAACTGAAGATAAAGGCTGCAGACAGCACTCCTGGTTTGTTATCTTTATTTTATAAGTGCACAAAGTTTTGTTGTTATTATGTCTGTATACAAAAAAGTAGACCCTTTACAGATTCGATTGATGTATTGCTCTTATCTGTACGATCAAAACTGAAAATGTAATTTAAGTTATTTTCGGGGTTATCAGGAGAAAATACCCCAAAACGCGTATACGCGTTAATCGACTCCAGAGGGTTAAGAGTTTCGGGGTTATCAGGAAAATCATATATTTACTGGCAACAGCGTTTCTTTAATACAAAGCAAAAGGATAATGAAAGTTTGTTTGAGTTCTCTCATGCTTTAATGGAAATGTTGGATAAAGTAAAACAGTCAAATGAAGGTGGTACAAGCAGATAGTGGGTTGACTCTTCTAGCCGTACGGAAAGAAGCTATAAGGTGGGTGCAGGAGGGTCAGTCCAATCGAGATCGTAGTTACCGTGCTCTGGGGGGTAAGCAGTGAAGCTCAGGTTGTGTCGCAATGTGTTACAGCCCCCCAGTCCTCAGAATTCGCTGAACTAAAAGACTTGGTCCTTAAGCAACAAGCTCAGTTGGATATGCTTGTAAGGCAGTTAGGACACCTTAGTGGTAGATCACAGGCTCCTCCACCACCCCGGGGTGGGCGATACAAACGTGCCCCTGATGGTCAGCCCTTTTGTCTACGGTGCGACCAACCAGGCCATATAGCCCGCTACTGTCAGGCAGCTACTTCCACCAAGAATAGTGGGTCAGCTTCACGTCTGCCCCGATATCCCCCCTAACCTAGCACCAGACCCAGACAATCTCCTTAGCCAGTCGGGAAACTAGCAATTCCCAGTGTGCAGAGCCACACGCTGGGAAGGGATGTGTATGGCTCATTGCATTCTCAAACATATGATAAGTTAGTCAAAAATTGTCCTGTATTGTCTGTTTCTATGGGAGAAGTAACAGTTCCCTGTTTAATTGACACTGGGTCAATGGTGACCACCATCACGGAGAGTTTTTTTCAAGAGCATTTCCATCAAAAGAAAGATTGTAGATGGCTTGGGCTAAAGGACGCTAATGGGTTAGACATCCCCTATGTTGGTTACCTAGAGTTGGATGTGGTGGTATTGGGGCAATGCATTCCGAGGAGGGGAATTTTAATTGTTAAAGACCCAGAGAATGGCCCTCTTAAAGACCGCAAGCTTATAACACCCGGGATACTGGGAATTAATGTAATTGGGGAATGCTATCAGGTCCTTTTTGAACAACATGGCTCACAGTTCTTCCACTCCCCTCCTGTGAAATCGGCGGCACTGGCAGCCCGACGTGCACTGAGACACTATGAACAGATCCAGGCCATTGTAAATGCAACGAAGCCGTTTAAAGTGAAAGTCCATGGGAAAGGGGCTGTCTGTCTTGAGGCAGGAGCCCTAACCATGGTCCCAGTTACATGCCCCCAGCTTGAGTCCGTAGCATTTTTGCTGGAGCCCTTGGGCTTTGATGAGGAGCAATTGCCTGAAGGCCTACTGGTGTCCCCCACCCTGGTGCCGGCGAGAAAGGGTTTGGTATATGCACCTGTAGTGAATGTTGGTAACACAAAGGTTTGGTTGCCCCCACGCCACCCTGTTGGCACTGTATAAGTTGTGGCTGCGTCTGTGACAGGAACAGCTGCCTCTATATCAGTTGACCCTTCTTGGGAACAGTGTCAAGCTTATGTCTCCACTCAGGAGGTGGTTGAGAGTTGCAGTTTCCCTGAGTTCACGGTGCCAGATTTCCCTGGGTTGACCCAGCAACAAGCGGCTGAGGCAAGGGCCCTCCTTGTCCAGTATGGTAATATCTTTTCCCAAGGGGAGGGAGACCTAGGATGCACGTCTTTAATCAGCCATGAGATTCCCCTGTTGGACAATGTTCCTGTTCGGCAGCCATACCGTAGAATTCCACCCTCCCAGTATGAAACGGTAAAGGCACACATCCAACAGCTCCTGGATAGTAAAGTCATTAGGGAAAGTAGCAGTCCATATTCTTCTCCGATAGTCCTGGTGACCAAGAAGGATGGGAGTTTGCGCCTTTGTGTAGATTACAGGCAGTTAAATGCAAAAACACGCCATGACGCATATCCCCTTCCCTGTATAGAGGAATCATTGGATGCACTTTCAGGAGCAAGATGGTTTTCCACCTTAGACCTCGCAAGTGGATATAATCAGGTTCCAATGGTGGAGCAGGATAAATCAAAGACTGCCTTCTGTACACCTTTTGGCCTGTTTGAGTTCAACAGAATGGCATTTGGACTGTGTAATGCCCCTGGAGCGTTCCAGCGTTTGATGGAGCGTATGTTTGGCGATTGCAGATGCCAGTCCGTTTTACTGTACCTGGACGATGTGATCGTCTTTTCCGCATCTGGAAAGGCTGAGAGAGGTATTTTCCCGTCTGCAAAAACAGGGACTAAAAGTAAAACTGTCAAAATGCCATTTCTTCCAGCACCAGGTTAGTTACTTGGGACATGTGGTCTCTGCTGAGGGAGTTTCCACGGATCCTGCCAAGATAGAGATGGTAAAGGAGTGGAGACGCCCTGGACACCTGGCCGAATTTGCGATCCTTTCTCGGGTTCGCAAGTTATTATCGGCGCTTCGTGGAGGGGTTTTCAAAGTTGGCAGCCCCACTTCATCAGTTGGTAAGTAGACTCAGCGGAACTCGAAGAAAGGGAAAGACCCTCCCAGTTCCCCTGGAATCGGCTTGGGACGAAGGATGTGAGCGAGCATTCCTGTCTCTGAAAGAGCGACTTACCTCGGCTCCAGTACTGGCATATGCCCATTTTAAGAAGCCCTTCATCTTGGAGGTAGATGCCAGTTACGGAGGCCTTGGTGCGGTCCTCTCCCAAGAACATGAAGGGAAAGTACGTCCAGTTGCATTTGCCAGTCGGGGACTCAGAGCTGCTGAAAGAAATATGGAGAATTATAGCTCCATGAAGCTGGAACTACTTGCGGTAAAGTGGGCAGTAACGGAGAAGTTCCGTGAATATTTGCTAGCTGGCGTCATTCAACTTTACCCTAGATATCGGCCAGGCAAGAGCAATCAGAATGCGGATGCACTTTCTCGTCAGTATCTAGAACGCTTCACCTTCGGGACAGAGGTCCCCTCATTGGGTGCATTGACCAGACCTGGTCCAACGCCTGCTATAGAGGGCCAATGCGGGGAAGTGGTGGCCTTACCGGGGCGTTCACCTCAGGATCTCAGCTTGCTTCAGGAAGCTGACCCAGTCATTGGACCCTTGAAGAAGTACTATCAAGAAGGGCGACGGCCAGGTGCAAGGGAGCGTGAAGCGTTACCCAAATCCAGCAGAGCCTTGCTCCGACACTGGGATCGCCTAGTCGACGAAGGAGGCGTTCTTTATTGCCTGATTTATGCAACAGGGGGAGGTCCAGAGACTCTCCAATTATTGCTGCCCCAGTGCCTGCTAACAGAAGTCCTACGGAGTGTCCATGACGAGTAAGGGCAACAAGGAACAGAAAAAACACTCCAGCTACTTCGGAGCCGATGTTTTTGGCCTAGTATGACTAAAGATGCTGAACAGTGGTGCCAGCAGTGCCAACGATGTGTTGTAGGGAAGGCTGTCTAGCCCAAGGTTTGTACATATTGGAGCACAATGCAGGCCACTCGACTAAATGAAATATTAGCTCTTGACTTTACTCTGCTAGAGCCGGCCAGTGATGGACGAGAGAATGTCCTGATCCTTACAGATATTTTCAGGAAGTACTCGCAGGCTGTTCCTACTAAGGACCAAAAAGCACACACTGTGGCCAGGGCCTTGGTGCAAGAATGGTTCCATAGGTTTGGTCCCCCAGCTCGTATACATTCCGATCGGGGACGAAACTTTGAGAGCCTCTTGATCCAGCAACTGTGTCAGATGTACGGTATACAAAAGAGCCGTACCACTCCATACCACCCTCAAGGGAATGCCCAGTGTGAGCGGTTTAACCGCACACTCCACGACTTGCTGCGTACCCTACCCGAGAGAAGCGTCGTTGGCCACATTATCTGTCTCAGCTCACCTTTGCTTATAATGTTACCCCCCACCAGACCACAGGGCATACCCCATATTATCTGATGTTTGGCCATCATCCAAGACTGCCGGTTGATTTTTTGCTTGGTACTAGGGAGGCTGTCCCAGACACCAACAGCTTAGAAGAATGGGTTGAAAAGCACCAGCAAAGCGTCAGGATGACTCATGAACACGTCAGACAGAGATCAGAAGAACTGGCCCTCAGGCGTAATCAGAGCCATAATGAGCAGGTGAATGATGCCGGGTTCCAAGAAGGGGATTTGATCTATCTGCAGAATCACCCATGTGGGAGAAATAAAATTCAGGATTATTGGAACTCTGTGGTCTATCAAGTGGTACACTGCTCTTCCGGGGCAGGAGCGGTATATACGGTGATCTCTGCAGATGCAGGTGGACCTGTTCGACAGGTGCATCGTTCGGAGATGCGTATCGTTCCTGCGGGATTGAGGTTTGGGGCAGGTGGGTTCCCTGGTCCAGCTCGGGGAGAGGAGACCCCCAAAGATCCTCCGGCTGGGGACGATGGTGATGCCCGAGACGTGATCATATGGTATGGTGCTGAACCAGAGCCCCAAGCTGTACCTGCTTTAACCGGCACCTTAGCGTTGGGGGAAATGGACGTTGAAGATACAGCTGAGGTGCCTGAGGACAATACTGTGGCCATGCGCCGTTCAGCGAGGTCTACAGCAGGACAGCATTTCAATCCTTACCATCTACCCCGGTCGACTAGTGGCATAAATTATGATTCATCAGGAATAGAGGGTGAAGTCTCCCGGACATGAGGTATCATCGTCGGGCCGCCGATTCATTTGGAGGGGGTGGATTGTAGCCTGTGAGTTCGAGGCATTTTATGTTGCCCTCTCTCTTTTTCCTCTGTCACTGCTTCCGATTGCTTTCACTCCCTCTCGGGTTGCTATGGTACCTAATGTGGGTGGGAGTGGTGGGAAATTGAGAACAGGCAGGTTTATAGGAACCTGGGGTCCTCATGCCGGGAGCGATACACTGTAGTTAGCTGCTAACATGTCAGAGTGCAGCAGTGTTTCAGGGTGCTGTTTGTAGTGCAAGGGGCTGCAGAGTGTTTGCCAACGGCGCTATTGTTTGTGTGTGTGCAGGCTTCCGAAACAACACGTTTGGAATGCCTAGACTGACGAGCACAGAGGAGTGCTCCGTGACCCTGGGGAGATTGTGAAGTACCGGAACACGGTCTGCTCACCCAATCGCTAGATTGTAGGCAGAGGCTGCCACAATCCGATTGTCAGCTGCTGTTCTCTTGAATGTGTGTAGAGGTGTAAATGTGTATGAATGTACAGGTGCTGTGTTTTTTGGTTAGACACGTTTCCAATTTGTTTATTTTTTTCTTTATATTTTTTTTTCCCTTTTCCCGCTACCCGGTGGGTTGTGAAAGATTGGTGTTCGTGAACTGATTGTGACCACCGGCTAGCGGTTTCTTTTCTTTTTTTTTTTTTTTTTTTTGTTGTTTGTTCCTTCCCCCTCCCTAGTCATAGTCTTGGGGTGGATTGGGCCCATAGGATAGACAAGCTTATCAGGTTCTAGTCTGGTTTCCTTAGTGTTTCACCCATTTTGAACTGATGTGTGCAGTGTAGTGCTGTGATGTGTGCATCAAGGGGTCGGGCTGAGTTTGTAGTGTTTGTTCTACCATAAAAGTGGTGTGCTTTAGTTCACTTGTGGTATTGAAACCTGGGCTTGGTCCAGCTTGTAACCCGGGGCCCGCCCTCCTATGACTTTTCCCTATGTCAAATTATGTATTTGTTATTTATTGACAACCAAAAGCGACTGAATTTTAATTAAAGATAAAATAAAGATTGTATCTTTCTACTTTGCTAAACAAAGCCTGTGCGTGTGCTCTTTTTGTAACAGAGTCCCCTTGCCATTACGGGTTGTGTCCAAGGGGTGGCGTAGTTAGCATTGCCATAGCCCTTTATGGGGGGCTACACTTATGTAAACATTCCTTTATGCTGTCTCTTTATGTTTGGCTCTGAATACTCCCCCATTCATGATTCTATTGTTCTTACGAAATGAGCCTTTCACACATTGGCCAGGTATGAGACATTATCCGCATTATTCTTTTATCATTATTCTTTTGTTTTTATTCCGCCATTATTAGCCATTGTTGTGGTATTTCAAGTTTTACCAAGCGACCTTGCTTCATTCCCAGCTATACTTTTACCCCTCTATTATTAAAAACCTTACTATAAAAATACAACAAAACATTTTCTTATGACCTTACGTGAATTATTGTGAAAAAATGCATTATGAAGAAGAACTGCACCTGCTATCTAGCTGCATTAGAGCTAATGTTAACATCAAGCTACATAAGCCAATTTATAAAATTATTAGTATACTTTTATTCAAAACTCACTTTAAATCCCGATCGAGTGTTTGTAATAACTTCCTTTTGCGATCACGGGTGGAATTTGTTCATTTACTGTTGTAAAAATATGCTATTTATAGCCTTTTACATCGCTGCACAAGTTAGCATTTCAGATGTACATTTTTCAATATTGTTATACACATGCCCCAAATCTCAAGAAAATCACATACCAGCCATTTAGTATCGTAATCGTGTGTTTATTATTTGGATATGTCGTGGGTACAGAGGGTTATCTGTGTTGTTGTGCTCAGATATCAATGCGGAAGTGTACAGGAAGCATGTGACACGAATGTGACATTGTCTTGTTATGACACTAAAGATTGACAAGGCGAAGCACGAATCAGAGAATGTCTGAGTCACAGCGTGAGCACAGAGCACTGCACACACACACACAGCGCTGGGAGAGGCTATTTATCATCAGATCGCGTAAATCAGTGGAAAATGAATAGAAATGATGATTCTTTCAGAAGAAATATGAAGTAAACGAGTAAATATATCCATATATCTGCATGTGCATGCATTTTTGGACTATAATCCCTTATTCACGCTGTTCAGTGAATCTATGTGAACACAAATAAACCGCTGCTGACATGACTGAATATGAATGAGTGGTGAATTTCTATTCAAAATTTGACATAATACGGATTTATTATTTTGGACTCCTGACATAAATTACTAAATTACTGTTACTACAACAATGTTTTAACATTTTTTTTTTTTATTAAGTGGTCAAATATCGAAACTAGGGTCTTTAATCATTCTACTGATTGCACAGTTTGTCCAGAGTGTGATGTTTAACGTGCTGTGAAAGTGAAACAACAATAATCTGGGGCCGTCGCCGAAAATATATTTAAAAAATGCATATAACATAAAGCTCACATTGTGTGTGTGTTTACATAGGCTATATGTGAAATTATATTCATGCCTCCTATGATGTATTTTTAATCAATCTGTTTTTGCAATGCAGCAATGCATTTTGTTTCTATACTGCGTCTACCATTATTATATTATAGAACAGTATATCCTGTTGTTTTTTTATATATATATATTAGGGGTTACACAGACTATCGACTATATGATCGACTACTTTAACCACTAGTCGGCGCTGTCGGAAACATTCGACTACTCGAGTGTGCATTAACCATAATGCATGCACAGTTTGCCTACAACGCAAATTGTAGGATTACAATATTGCATGTAGCTGTTACTTTCTATCACTTTCTCTATGTTACATGTAAAATTGTAATATGTAATTTAATAATTAGGGGTGTGCCCGTAGCCGAAATGGCACGGATAATGGCTTAAAAAATGAATAACGGATAAGGAATAATTCTGCCTGAATATTCGTCTGAAGCTGGCACAGTCTGGTGTTTGCTAGATAACAGTTGAGCCAGGGGATCAGCGCAATATTATACACAGACCTAAAGTCACGCAATAATGAGTGTGTGAAGTGAATGAATGTAAACTTTATGAGTGAAAAGAGCACAAATCAAAAACCACATTGGTGTTGCCTCTCCGTGCATCTCTCAGAAATCAGAGCTTGGCAAAAGTAATATCACCTATAATAATACATCATACACGGTCTACTATTTATATATATTTAAAAGGCAATGATTTAAACCATCACCAATCAAACAGCTGCGTTGCGCGCCTCAGTCTCTCCAAAACCAAACCAGTTCTCTCTTAAAAGTAGGCTAATAATCAACTTAGATGCAGATACATTTTCTTTGTTTGCTTCCTTATCTTTTGCTGGTTTGCGTGGCACATACACATTTGTTTAGTAAGTTCAAAAAGACTCGCTTAGAGAATTCTGCGTAATGAAAATGTGCACCTTGAATTCATTCAGTCATGTTCAAATGATCACTAAACGTTTGTCATGACATATCTGCTTATATGATTTAATTTTTTGAAATTAATAATTATTTTGCTTTAACGCAGCATATTTGTTCAGTGATAACTACGGGAAAAAAGATAGTCATAACAGTCTTATCATGTAACTGTAGGACACCAGGTTTTATCCGAAAACAGATACTTATAATTTTGTGACTGTTACAGATACAAATACTGGTTACATGAAAATTAAAATATGTATTGTCATAATTATAAAGTTTTGACAGTTTACGTATGTAATGTAAATGTTGCATTAGGCTATTAATTAAGTTAATTAATAAATGTTTATTGATAAAAAACTATTTAATGTCTATTCATTTACAGTAGCATGAACAACGAGTAGTCGAGTAACTCGAGTATTTTTAAAGTAAGTAATCGACTAGCATAAATCATTAGTCATGCAACCCCTTATATACTGTATACACACACACAGTAGGTGGACAACCAGAATGGGTATTACCGCCGCATGTGCCGCGGCGTTAACTGCAAGTCAGTCGCATGTTAAAATCATTCGCAAAACTACCGCCAGGTGGCACAAAGGGACGGATTGTGAACTGAATGTAATTGTAAAATGGTGGTTTGTTATTGGAGATGAAAGGAGGAAGTAAAACAACAATAACTTTATAATATAACATTTTAACATCCTTAACAACCATTATAAAATTTACAGTCAATTAATTTCAAAACGTGGGATAGTCTTAGGCTAGTTTATGCATCAAAAATTAAATGAAAGACCTTTATAAAAAGGCTCTTATCCATGTTATTGTTTTTTAAACAGTCATTACATAATAGGCCTATATATATATATATATATATATATATATATATATATATATATATATATATATATATATATATATATATATATATATATATGTTTGTACAGGTCCTCCTCAAAAATTAGCATATTGTGATAAAAGTTCATTATTTTCCATAATGTAATGATAAAAATTAAACTTTCATATATTTTAGATTCATTGCCACACCAACTGAAATATTTCAGGTCTTTTATTGTTTTAATACTGATGATTTTGGCATACAGCTGTTTTTAATACAAAAAAAAGTCAACCTTCAAATAATTATGTTCAGTTATGCACTCAATTATTGGTCGGGAATCCTTTTGCAGAATTGACTGCTTCAATGCGGCGTGGCATGGAGGCAATCAGCCTGTGGCACTGCTGAGGTGTTATGGAGGCCCAGGATGCTTCGATAGCGGCCTTAAGCTCATCCAGAGTGTTGGGTCTTGCGTCTCTCAACTTTCTCTTCACAATATCCCACAGATTCTCTATGGGGTTCAGGTCAGGAGAGTTGGCAGGCCAATTGAGCACAGTAATACCATGGTCAGTAAACCATTTACCAGTTGTTTTGGCACTGTGAGCAGGTGCCAGGTCGTGCTGAAAAAACGAAATCTTCATCTCCATAAAGCTTTTCAGCAGATGGAAGCATGAAGTGCTCCAAAATCTCCTGATAGCTAGCTGCATTGACCCTGCCCTTGATAAAACCCAGTGGACCAACACCAGCAGCTGACATGGCACCCCAGACCATCACTGACTGTGGGTACTTGACACTGGACTTCAGGCATTTTGGCATTTCCTTCTCCCCAGTCTTCCTCCAGACTCTGGCACCTTGATTTCCGAATGACATGCAAAATTTGCTTTCATCCGAAAAAAGTACTTTGGACCACTGAGCAACAGTCCAGTGCTGCTTCTCTGTAGCCCAGGTCAGGCGCTTCTGCCGCTGTTTCTGGTTCAAAAGCACACGCCTGTGCACGGTGGCTCTGGATGTTTCTACACCAGACTCAGTCCACTGCTTCCGCAGGTCCCCCAAGGTCTGGAATCGGTCCTTCTCCACAATCTTCCTCAGGGTCCGGTCACCTCTTCTCGTTGTGTAGCGTTTTTTTGCCACACTTTTTCCTTCCCACAGACTTCCCACTGAGGTGCCTTGATACAGCACTCTGGGAACAGTCTATTCGTTCAGAAATTTATTTCTGTGTCTTACCCTCTCGCTTGAGGGTGTCAATGATGGCCTTCTGGACAGCAGTCAGGTTGGCAGTCTTAACCATGATTGCGGTTTTGAGTAATGAACCAGGCTGGGAGTTTTTAAAAGCCTCAGGAATCTTTTGCAGGTGTTTAGAGTTAATTAGTTGATTCAGATGATTAGGTTAATAGCTCCTTTAGAGAACCTTTTCGTGATATGCTAATTTTTTGAGATAGGAATTTTGGGTTTTCATGAGCTGTATGCCAAAATCATCAGTATTAAAACAATAAAAGACCTGAAATATTTCAGTTGGTGTGCAATGAATCTAAAATATATGAAAGTTTAATTTTATCATTACATTATGGAAAATAATGAACTTTTATCACAATATGCTAATTTTTTTGAGAAGGACTATAATGTATATATATATATATATATATATATATATATATATATATATACACACACACACACACACACACACATACACGGATTAAAAGCTAAATGTTTTCATTTTGGTTCATTCTTGGTAAAAAAAAAATAAAAAGATTCTTCAGGTTCCATATGCAGAGCGAAATGAGAACGGTCCAGCATTTACAAATAATTCTTATTAACTTAACATGCAACTATCCAAAATAAAACCAAACAAGATTTGTAATGAAGATAGAAACTCAGCATCCTGCGTGCCTTGCAAATCTTGCACTCTGATATTTTACACACCTGCATTTAAATGCCGCTGCAATTTATTTATATTTATATATTTTTTTTACTTAAATTATATGAAAGCAAGTAAAGAAGGCTCCCTTTAAAATCACTGAAGTTGTCAATTAATGAAGCTCTTATTTACATCGTGTGCATTTTGTTGATTATAATGAGAGAACTGAGTTTAAACGTGAGGACGTTTTATTAATCAGTCCATTCTTTAGAGTTTCAATGATTTAGCTAAATCGTGCAGGTTTAATTTATTAGTTTATTGTTTTAATTAGGCCTAAATAATGGGAGCAAAATTATACAGTGCCTCATGTTTTGCTAAAGAAAATAATTTATAAAACACGCAACAATTTCTTAATCAGTGTACAGCCATATCTATTTCCCAAGAAGTTATCTGTCAAAATAAAGGACAGGTAACGAATAACGAAGTAGTGCGTGACAAAAATCCATGCTGTTTTATTAAAGGAATTTTAAAATATAAATTAAAATATAGGCCTAATATGTGAGAATATTGACATTTTGCATATAAATCCATGTAACCTAGCTCCCTAAAACAGGCTACCACTTTTAATGCTACGATGCAAAGTAAACCACAATTTCTTTACAATAATATAACACAATTAATATTATATAAATAATACTGCACACCTATTAGATGTGTCAAATCTAAAATAAGGTGTAATACTGTGCAGCTTAGAGAAAATATAAGCACAGGCTCATAGGCTTGACATTTATCCTGCTTGAATTCGTTCTAAGAAACACGTGAATATTAAATATTTTAACTACAGTGTTTTTCTTTAATTTTCCACGAATGCAGCCCTCAAATGTAACACATTGGTAAGGCAAAGCTGATGGCTATTTGCGAAAATGTGCTTTGATGCGTTTGTTTGATAATTTGTGGTTAAAGTGCCACTCAGTGGTCAAACGCTGCAAATGCACTTTGCAGACGCGGTGGTGGCGGCGGTGGCAGCGGCGTTCGTGGCGGTAAAACGATCATTTTGGTTGGCCACCTACTGTAAACTGGCTTAAAACAATGTTTTGTATTCTCAATACTGCTTTCATATTCTCATTAAATGTAGACCTACTGTCGTGGCCAAAAGTTTGGCAGTGACATAAATATTGTGTTTTGCAAAGTTTGCTGCTTCAGTATTTAGTAGTTTAAACCTATATTAATAGTTTAAACCTATATTAATGGCCCATCTCTTTAACCTGACTTACACATAACACATCACATTTCTATAATTCAAATCTGTTAAAGGATTGTGAGGCTGCATTAATCAGGTCAACCCGGAACTGGGAACACTTCCAATAACATTTGATGTACTCGCTACATCGTAAGAAGGATAACATCTATGCTAATATTAGTCTCTTTCATTCTTATGCGTAGCCAACCAGATTCAGTTTGTATCCAGTCCAGATGGTGGCTCAGAACCTAGAGACGACCTCTACAGCCCCGAATGTCTGAACATCAACTAGATGCGCCCCAGAGACAGATCCCTTGCGAAGACCTCGTCACCTCGACGACCATTGGCACAAGACTACGGGAACAAGACAAGACCTCTGCAACCATGTTGCAGCCTGGAATTAAACCACGCCATGATGATTTCTTCTGGTCAGAGGAGAACTGGCCCCCCGACTCAGGCTGGTTTCTCCCAAGGTTTTTTCTCCATTTGGCTTGCTTAGTTGGGGACGCTTGACTGATTGCACAGACACTATTGGAGGAGAACTGAACTGGATGATGACGTCACTGAATCATCAATGAACTGACTTTAGCTGCAAAAATGACTTTGTTATTGTCTTCTTGCATCATTGACAAACTATTTTCCTGTCTGACTCCATAAAGCTGCTTTGACACAACCAGTATTGTATAAAGTGCTATACAAATAAAGGTGACTTGACTTATTATAATTATTATTAATTGCATTGTAATTATTAATTGTACTGTTATTAATTGTAATTATGGACCATTTATTTCTACATAAAACTTGAAAGAAGAAAAAAAAACACTAGATGCCTGTATAGCCTTATATATAAATATATAAAAGGCTGTGCATTCCATAATTACTGAGAACAGAGCTTTCAGACATAATTACGTTTATAAGTTATTAGTTATACTACCTATTCTTTTTGTTGGCATTCTTATGAGGGGCCAAGCACTGCAGGTGCATAGGCACCTACTATATCTAATAATTTTCTTATTAGGGGCCAATCACTGAAGGTGTGAAGGCTCCTATCGTATCCATTCGTTTTCCTCTTCTTATTCTTCTTCTTCTGCTCTTGAGTGTATGGCAGACCACTGAACTGCTTGCTGGAAAGTTATGAAATATGGCACACAGATAGAGGACAGTCTTAATATCAACCAAAGCATCAAGTCAAATGATTTAAATTTTTCCCACATCATTTTGGGAGTCAAATATTTCATCAACAAATTTGATGGTGTGATGCCAAACTGCATCTGAGGCTGTATTTTTGCAAAGCTTTGACATAATGACACCAAACATTGTGCGTGCCATCGTCACCTCACACTGACCACACCTCATCAATATGGTAACAGCACCACCTATTGGTCAAAATCAATAAACCAGTAAATTATATTGAACCAGTTTATATCTGATTTTTTTTTTTTTTAGCCATTTTGAGTAAAATTATCTTGAAATGCCTTTAATAACTCATCCTTGCAGTTGGTTTTGCTTCTGTAGTGCTTGGCCCCTTAATTGCTTATATTTAGGTTTTATTTTTAGATATATATTTAGAGATTATTAAAGACTAGTTTTGGCCAAAGTTTAGATTAATTTTATGTTTTTTTTTTTTTACAGAAACTAATTTGAAAATCAAAATTCAGTAAAAAAAATAAACAAACATAAACAGGAATGCTTGATCAGAACTTGATTCATCTGGTTCTGATCTGATATCAACCTCTGGCTCAACTGACTAGTAAACAGTCCAAACTCACTCAATCTCTCTGTCTGTGTGTATATGTGTGTGTGTGTGTGTGTGTGTGTGTGTCTATTTACCACTCACGGTGTTTAAGTGTTTCACCCCTTCATGTGCATTTTTCTGCATTATGGTATATTTGTAGATTGTACTCCCCAAAAACTGCACTGTATTTTCTTTTCTTTTTTCCTATTTCCCATTAACTTCCTACAGCATTCTTTTTACCATGAACAACGTAATTCTATTTTTTTTTTCACTTTTTCAATTCGAGTCAACATTTTATTTTTTTTGGTGTTCACATAACAAGTTCTGCAAAAGTCACTACATTTCATTCCATTCCAATGAAGTTGTGATTCTTAAAAATTCTAAAAAAATTTGGGTAAAATGACCAAACACCAGAGGGTTAAACAACATTTGGTATCTGGCATTGTCTGAGGTTTAAGAATTATCTGCTGTGTGTCTGAAAAACAGGTTTCATTTTTTTTCATACATTATGTAATCTTTGCATTAAAATATCAGTGTTTCCAACACACTGAAGGGTATGCATCATACTAGCACAGATTGAGATCAATAAAAAATAAAATGAGATAGTACAGCATAGAATGAGATAAAGAACGATAAAAAACACCACAATACCAAAAACTGCACAAAATGTTGGCAGCTGAAAAAGTACCTACCATAAGAAAATCTACTAACAGTACTCACATGTTGTATTTCCAATATATGTAGTTGTACAGATCTGATACTGCACCCATTCCCTTGCAATTTGGAAGGCCTCAAATGGGACAATTTTACAAGCCAGACGAACTGCTTCTCCCTGTTGAGCCCTAAAAGCTGTTTATGAAAAAAAAAAAATGTTAAGAGGTTAACCAAATCATTGTGTAATTTAAGTTCTTTTCGAAAATACCTCAGCACGCGTATACGCGGGCATCGACTTCAGAGGGTTAATGCAGTTTTTTTGTTTTGTTTTTTTCTTTACTTTTCATTATTAACTGTTATTTGATAATACAATTATATATTATTATGTTTTACAACCCAAATTCCAGAAATGTTGGGACTTTTTTTTAAATTTGAATAAAATGAAAACGAAAAGAATTTAAATTCACATGAGCCAGTATTTATTTTCACAATAGAACATAGAGAACATAACAAATGTTTAAAAATAGAAATTTTACACTTTTATCCACTAAATGAGCTCATTTTAAATTTGATGCTTGGTCTCAAAAAAGGTCTCAAAAAAGTTGGCACGGGGCAACAAAGGGCTGAAAAAGCAAGACATTTTGAAAAGATTCAGCTGGGAGAACATCTAGCAACTAAATAAGTTAATTGACATCAAGTCTGTAACATGATTAGCTATAAAAGGGATGTCTTAGAGAGGTAGAGTCTCTCAGAAGTAAAGATGGGCAGTGTAAAAAAGATTGTGGAATACTTTAAAAACAACATTCCTCAATGTCAAAGGCTTTGCAAATTTTATCATTTACAGTGCATAATATCATCAAAAGATTCAGAGAAACTGGAGAAATCTTTGTGTGTAAGGAACAAGGCCGAAGACCTTTGTTGGATGCCCGTGGTCTTCGGGCCATCAGACGACACTACCTCACTCATGATTCTGTCATTGACGATACTAAATGGGCCCGGGAATACTTCCAGAAACCACTGTCCATAAACACAATCCGCCGTGCCATCTGCAGATGCCAACTAAAGCTCTATCATGCAAAAAGGAAGCCATATGTAAACATGGTCCAGAAGTGCCGTCGTGTCCTGTGGGCCAAGGCTAATTTAAAATAGACTGTTTCAAAGTGGAAAAGTCAAGGTCAGACAAGTCCAAATTTGACATTCTTGTTGGAAATCACAGTCGCCATGTCCTCCGGGCTAAAGAGAAGGGAGACCTTCCAGCGTGTAATCAGCATTCAGTTCAAAAGCCAGCATCTCTTATGGTATGGGGGTGCATAAGTGCATACGGTATGGGCAGCTTGCATGTTTTAGAAGAAAGGTATATAAGGTTTTAGAGCAACACATTCTCTCCTCCAGATGACGTCTATTTCAGGTAAGGCCTTGTGTATTTAAGAAGGACAATGCAAAACCACATACTGCAGATATTACAACATCATAATTTCATAGTAGAAGAATCCAGGTGCTGAATTGGCCTGCCTGCAGTCCAGATCTTTCACCTATAGAGAACATTTGGTGCATCATTAACACTAAAAATACATCAAAGACGACCACAAACTCGTCAGCAGCTGGAAACCTACATCAGGCAAGAATGGGACCAAATTCCAACACCAAAACTCCAGAAACTTATAACCTTGATGCCCAGACATCTTCAAACTGTTTTGAAAAGAAGTGGAGATGCTACACCATGGTAAACATGCCCCCATCCCAACTATTTTGAGACCTCTAGCAGGCATTAGCTCATTTTGTGCACAAAATTGTAAAATTTCTCAGTTTTAACATTTATGTTATGTTATCTATGTTCTATTGTGAATAAAATATTGGCTCATGTGATTTGAAATGCTTTTAGTTTTAATTTTATTCAAATGTAAAAAACGTCCCAACATTTCCGGAATTCGTGTTGTAATAATATTAATTATATATTATATTATTATGGCATTAAGCTTTACAAATCATTACAGGAAAGGGCTTTACATTAACCCTCGCCAATCTGCCAAATGTGGGTAGATTTCATTAGTGGCGTGTAACTACTTTACAGCATTGCACATTACATTGTTCAATGTAAGTAAAATATTAATTTCACAGTGTAGATAGCTTCAGTTATTATAACAGCTGAAATTAAATCATTATAATTGTTTTCATTAAATTGTAATCAAGTTAAATTTGTGTGCATTTGATTGCCAAAAATATATATAAAAAAATTTAACAAGAAATTGTTGTCAGTAAAAAGATGTTTGTACAGTATTGTCAGATTGTCATCAATTTTAAAATTATTTTTAAGCACACTGATGTCATAACACTAAATTTAGTTAATCAGTTTCTAATGAATAATAACTCACAATTAAAGGAACAGTTGAAATCTTCATCACTATCAAAGTCCACTCTGGAGAATTCACAACCTGGACAATCATTCTTGGAGGGAAATCCAGTCTGTAAATGGCAAACAGAACAATTAAGTGTGAAGTATTATTCAAGGCTGCTCTGTCTGGTATACACAACACTTACTTTAAGAAGATTGATCCTTGCTGCTCTTAAATATTTTATCGCCATCTGGCCAACTACAGGATTCTTTGATAAAATTTCATGTCGGAACAGGTTTCCCCAGGTTATTTGCGTGGACGACTTCAGAAACTGTTTGAAATAATATATAAATAATTAATAAAAATGGAATGCATAGTAGACTAAATTTAGCAAAACAATCTTAAAGATTGACCAGTGTTTTTCACTAAAGCTATAATGCCACTCAACCTGGCTAGGATGAGAAGTGAAGGCAAAAAGAGCTTCCATGTATTTATCCAGGTTAACCGGAACTTGTACTTCAATATCTGAACCCTAAAGAGAAATATACAAATATCTTTTTGTATTTTTCATGAGAGAGAGAAAAAAAAAAAAAGATTAAAAATATTGTTAAATAACAGTGATGCTTATGCTTTAACCTCACCAATAGAGAGCAGATTTGGAAACCCAGGGCACAGAGAACCTGACACAGCCTCTTCAAAAAAGTGTATCTTCTTTCCACAATGCCACCTGATGATCTGAATTGTAAGATGGACAGTTTTAGGTATAACTAACAGAAGTAAATTCAGTTATTCTAAACTAAGCTTGGCAGTTTCAAGAAAATGTTAACTTACTGGTTAGACACAGCTGCACCACCTGCCGACCTATATTAAAATAAAATTCAAAGAGCAGTTTGCAGTCATCCAAACAGTATCAAGTCATTTAGAGAAGGGTTCCTCAAGTCCCACTCTGGATGTCCACACAGTTTAGTTCCAACCCTAATCAAACACACCTTAAAAAAAAAATTAATAAATAAATAAATAAATAATCAAGGCTGTGCCCGAAATCTTAGGCAGCTAACTTGTTGCCTTACTGCCCTATCAGGCAATGACTTTTCAGGTAGCACAAGCTCCCAAAACAGACTTAGGACAGGCTTATAATAGTTTAAAGGGGTCATATGATGCGATTTCAATTTTTCCAATTTTAGTGTGAAGTGAAGTGAAGTGAAGTGAAGTGAAGTGAAGTGACATACAGCCAAGTATGGTAACCCATACTCGGAATTCGTGCTCTGCTTTTAACCCATCCAAAGTGCACACACACAGCAGTGAACACACACACACCGTGAACACATACTCGGAGCAGTTGGCAGCCATTTATGCTGCGGCGCCCGGGGAGCAGTTGGGGGTTCGGTGCCTTGCTCAAGGGCACCTTAGTCGTATTGAGGGTGGAGAGAGCGCTGTACATTCACTCCCACCACCTACAATTCCTGCCGGCCCGAGACTCGAACTCACAACCCTTGGATTGCAAGTCCGACTCTCTAACCATTAGGCCACGACTTCCCCACAAAAAGTGTTAAAGCAGCCATGTCAGGGAGATGCTGTGTGTATCTAGGTGAAAGCAAAAGCACTTTATTTGGCCTTCCGAAAATACATTCATTAACAGAACAGCAACGCATTTTATGGACGACCGTTTCATGAACCTAGGAGAGGAGGTAATTCTGACTTTGCTACGAAAATCTGGTGCTTCTGAATCAGCTACTGACTATGTTTTGTTATTAGTTTAAGTCTTTGTTATTGAATATTCAAATGCAGAGTTTTGCCAATAGTATCTGCGTGTGTGTGTGTGAGAGAGAGAGAGAGATTGTCAAACAGTGGAGTCAGCTTTCTTAACCGTCCATGGCTTGTGCCCTGGAAACACATACGAGCTTCATCACTGTGTCTGTCACGCGATTCTGTTCCCCTTTTGGACTTGAACTGATGGTAAAACTAAGGACATTATCAACTGTCTTTACATTTATTTTGAGAGATGAAGCTCGCGATTAGAAAGGGGCGTTACATTTCCTAAGAGTGCTTGCGGCGATCGACCAATCACAATGCACTGGGTCAGCTGGCCAATCAGAGCAGACTGTGCTTGTCAGAAAAAAAAAAAGAAAAAAGCGGAAAAAAGTGAAAAAAGTGCATTCACCTAGATACACACAGCATCTCCCTGACATGGCTGCTTTAACATTAACTGCGGTTAATGAAACCACGCCTTCTTTCTTTGCTTGAACATTTGGACAGCATTACGCAATTGTTTCCACATAGTGATGTAGATATGTGGAGGCGTGTTTGAATGAGCCATTTTAGGGGGCATGGCAGGGTCTTAAGTTTGATAAAGAATATCTCTTTGGATTTGAGAGATGGGGGGGACTTTGTAGAAAACAACACGTTTGAGAGAGGCGGGGCATAGAGGACCTACAATAATGTACAGTATTTGAAAAATAATGTGTTTTTTGAACATTAAAGCATGTCAATATATATTGTTACACGAAATACACAAAATAATGATCTTTAAAAAAGCATCATATGACCCTTTTAATTATCTACAACAAAATAGAGTGTGTTTTGGTGATAACCAAGATAATACAATACCATTTATTTATTAATTATTTATTTATATTTATTTTTGATAGTAAAAAACATCAAAACTGGAATTTTTTTATCAAAAATATTTATGCACAAACTGAACACCAATCACAAGTTTCGGATGGCACATTTATTTATTTATTTATGGTCATCTGTCACAGAATGGAATGCACGGGATAGTGGGACATTATAGGCAGTGAAGGATACATCTATGCTGCCTTCAAAAATAAGATTAAGATTAATCACAGGATGTGACATGATCATTCGGATATGCCTTGATGCCTTCCTAACAGCATATGCAGAGTAAGCATCTTTCAGTTTTGGACACAGCCAAGGTCTTCAGTGTCTAGAAAATTACTAGAAATACTAGAAAACACTAGAAAAGGGAGTTTGATCTGGGTTTGAACTAAAGTCTACAGGACAATGCTCACTCAAGATATAGGAACCCTGATATACAGTAAGACGTTTACTCACTGTGCAGCAGACAGAATGTAGTTCATGGCAACTTCATCAAAGAGTACAGTAAATGGCTTTCTCTCCTCTAACTTTCCCTGTGGAAATACAGAAAATGCTCAGTCAAAACTTCACACAACAGTGTTACTCCTTATTAGTTGTCCATTTTGCCCCATTGGCATGTTCTTCCAAAAGTGGCAGTCAAATTTTATTTCCTTTTACATCCTATTTAATTTTTATTTTTCCCGTTAAAGTTCTACTGCAAGAACAAACACGATGATGGACTGAAAATTTGCTGATTAACTAAAAATTACGTAGAAACTCTCAATAGATAATTTAGCCAACATGAAGAAACACCAACATATCTCTCCTCTACGTGCCCCAAAAATGCTGGGCATTACGTTTTTTATTGAGTTTCCTTACATTTCAGGAATTTATATCCCAACCACTTCCCAAGATATTTAACACTATTTCCCAAAAAAGAATATTCCTCTGCATATACAGTGTGTGCCTGATTCTTGTTTGCACTTCCAGCATTCCTTATTATTCAAACAACCCATATTATAAAGCCTAACTGATTGTAGTAGTACTGGAGTAAAAATTTTCACTAGATGAATTTACCTCTTACTTCCTTTAAATACCTCCCATTATTTGTCCTTATCTATTTTAGCTCTTTGCCAAATCAATATCAGATTTTTACAGTTCCTTTTATCAATTCTTATATATCTTTGATAAAAATTAAAAGCTTGGAAATTCGTAAAACTCTTCTAAAATATTTTTTAGAAGAAATGATGCCACTAAAAACATTCTAATCTTTAAAAACTTCCAAAATGATCCCATCCCTCTATTTTTTTTTTCTACTAAATTGTTGCAAGATAACAGCCCATTGTTACAAAAGTTATTTAGAGTGTGTATTCCACCTCTAAACCATGGACCTTTTTTTTGAAGCGGAAATCCGGAAATTCTAGTGTGCTGCCATTTCCCAGCTTGCCATTACATGACTCCTGCATGGTGCAATTTTATATCATGCCCTTACAGTCAATCAAGGTCAAAAGTCATTCAAAAATGAAGAATATTAAATATACAATTTAACGTGCTATTTAACATGCAGTACTGAGACTGCTCTCATCAATTACAAATAAACTGCTCTCATCATCCGATCGTGGTTGTATTTCTCTATTAGTGCTACTGTATCTTAGCGCTGTGTTTGACACTACTCAACTCTGCACTGGTTCCCTATTGAACAATGAATAGTTTTAATTCTCAAAAAATTATAATGTTGTTTTTAAAGTTCATTATTTTCCATAATGTAATGATAAAAATTAAACTTTCATATATTTTAGATTCTTTGCACACCAACTGAAATATTTCAGGTCTTTTATTGTTTTAATAGTGATGATTTTGGCATACAGCTGTTTTTAATACAAAAAAAGTCAACCTTCAAATAATTATGTTCAGTTATGCACTCAATACTTGGTCGGGAATCCTTTTGCAGAAATGACTGCTTCAATGCGGCGTGGCATGGAGGCAATCAGCCTGTGGCACTGCTGAGGTGTTATGGAGGCCCAGGATGCTTCGATAGCGGCCTTAAGCTCATCCAGAGTGTTGGGTCTCTCAACTTTCTCTTCACAATATCCCACAGATTCTCTATGGGGTTCAGGTCAGGAGAGTTGGCAGGCCAATTGAGCACAGTAATACCATGGTCAGTAAACCATTTACCAGTGGTTTTGGCACTGTGAGCAGGTGCCAGGTCGTGCTGAAAGGTCAGTAAACCATGACGCCATAAAGCTTTTCAGCAGATGGAAGCATGAAGTGCTCCAAAATCTCCTGATAGCTAGCTGCATTGACCCTGCCCTTGATAAAACACAGTGGACCAACACCAGCAGCTGACATGGCACCCCAGACCATCACTGACTGTGGGTACTTGACACTGGACTTCAGGCATTTTGGCATTTTCTTCTCCCCAGTCTTCCTCCAAACTCTGGCATCCTTGATTTCCGAATGACATGCAAAATTTGCTTTCATCCGAAAAAAGTACTTTGGACCACTGAGCAACAGTCCAGTGCTGCTTCTCTGTAGCCCAGGTCAGGCGCTTCTGCCGCTGTTTCTGGTTCAAAAGAACACGCCTGTGCACGGTGGCTCTGGATGTTTCTACTCCAGACTCAGTTCACTGCTTCCGCAGGTCCCCCAAGGTCTGGAATCGGTCCTTCTCCACAATCTTCCTCAGGGTCCGGTCACCTCTTCTCGTTGTGCAGCGTTTTTTGCCACACTTTTTCCTTCCCACAGACTTCCCACTGAGGTGCCTTGATACAGCACTCTGGGAACAGCATATTCGTTCAGAAATTTCTTTCTGTGTCTTACCCTCTCGCTTGAGGGTGTCAATGATGGCCTTCTGGACAGCAGTCAGGTCGGCAGTCTTACCCATGATTGTGGTTTTGAGTAATGAACCAGCCTGGGGTTTTTTTAAAAGCCTCAGGAATCTTTTGCAGGTGTTTAGAGTTAATTAGTTGATTCAGATGATTAGGTTAATAGCTCGTTTAGAGAACCTTTTCATGATATGCTAATTTTTTGAGATAGGAATTTTGGGTTTTCATGAGCTGTATGCCAAAATCATCAGTATTAAAACAATAAAAGACCTGAAATATTTCAGTTGGTGTGCAATGAATCTAAAATATATGAAAGTTTAATTTTTATCATTACATTATGGAAAATAATGAACTTTTATCACAATATGCTAATTTTTTGAGAAGGACCTGTACATTTTAAAATCTTGCTAATTACTTATAAAGCCCTAAATAAAGCCCTAAAAGCCCTAAATGGTTTAGCTCCTCAGTAATTGAGTGAACTCATTATAGTCCTTCAAGTCTGCTATCTCAAAACTCTGGCCATTTGATAATACCTAGAACATCAAAATCAACTGTGGGTGGCAGATCCTTTTCCTATTTAGCACCCAAACTGTGGAACGATCTACCGAGTGTTGGTCGGGACGGGAGGCAGACACACTCTGTCAGTTTAAATCTAGATTAAAGACCCAACTCTTTAACCTGGCATACACATAACGCATTATCACATTTCTATGATTCAAATCCATTAAATTATTGTTAGGCTGCATTTATTAGGTCAACTGGAACTAGGAACACTTCCCATAACATTCAGTATACTCATTACATCGTAAGAAGAATGGCATTTACTCTAATATTAGTCTCTTTCATTTTTATTCCAAGGTAAGCAGATCCAGTCTGTATCCAGTCCAGATGGTGGCTCAGCACCTAGAGGTGACCTCTACAGCCCTGAATGTCAGCGGAGACGTCGTCAACTAAATGCGCCCCAGGGACAGATCCCTTGCGAAGACCTCGTCACCTCGCGACCATCGGCAAAAGACCACGGGAACCAGACAAGACCTCTGCACCTGTGTTGCAGCCTTGACAAACTATTTTCCTGTTTTACTCTGTAAAGCTACTTTGACAACCAGTATTGTATAAAGCGATATATATATATATATATATATATATATATATATATATATATATGATGACATTACTTCCTCTTTGATGATGTCACTTCCTGTTTGTTGCTGCCGTGTTTTAAGTTTGAGCTCTGTCTATTTTTTTTTTTATCTTAAAATCAATTTTATACACCATAATTTAAATTCCTATAACATGTGAATATATCCTCTATCGCAGCGGTTCTCAATTCCAGTTCTCGGGACCCCTTGCTCTGCACATTTTGTATGTCTCTCTTATCGCTTCAGACATTTGTTCTATTCAAACGACGTGGACATCACAGGATATTCCGCAATGATTCCAGTTCAAAGCAAACGTATATTTCCCATTCAAAGTGCACTGAAGTGTGCGAGATGTGAATTTAAATTGTATTTATTTACCAAGGTATGAGATGTGATGTCACAGTTGTCCATGAAGACGTTGCGCAAGTGCAAATCCGGGAATGAATGTTACGAAGTGAAGTAAACTTCAACAGATTTCCCCTGCTCAGGGAGTAGGGAGTAATGAACACTGTGTAGAGACCATGTTAATCGGAACACAGTTCATGCATGGAGCTCACTTCTAACAAGCGGATTATCTGAATCAGGTGTGTTAACAAAGAGAGACATACTGTACAAAATGTGCAGAGCAGGGGGTCACGAGGACTGGAATTGAGAACTGCTGCTCTATCGTATTCTACAAAAAAAAAAAAAACAATCAGAGCACCTTGTTATCACTAGTTTTACTTTGATTTCCAGAGGACGCTATTCGTTTATAGCCCATTAGCATTGCCAGCTTGGTTACCGCTAATCTCGCATTGCTAATCTTGCATTGCTAATACTCTATTCACACATATTACCATTGTTTTTCTCACGGTTACTTGCTTTAATGGCAGATGTGTCTACCTTTGAGTGCAGGTGAGGACATATTGCACTAAATGTAGCTCAAGCTGGAGGCCGTGGAGAAGCTGATTCATGACCTGGTGAATAAACAGGTCCAGCTGAGAGAGCGGAGAGCTGGAAACATCCCAGGCTGATGCTCACAAGTCCGGGATAATATACAATGCGCTGCTAACAGTCCCACCACCTCTACTCCATGTGTTTCTCTGCACAGGTCCAATGCACCCAGGATGTCTTTCACTCCAGCACCGGGACACCACGTATGGTGCACCCGCAGGGGAAGACACAAGCCAGGCCCCGGGCGACGACCTCTAACCCTCCGCCGCCTCCAGTCATTGAGATCTCCATCCTGAACCACTTTGGTCCCCTCCGCGAGACGGAACGCGGCGCTGTGATCGCCGAAGCCTCAATCATCAAATCAACGTTAGCTGAAGGTTTCCCTGGTGTTCGTGTTCTCGATGTTTGTGCGCAGATACCCATGATCCTGAAGGGCGACAAAGGCCCCGGAGCAGTTGTGCTTCACGCCAGGATTAACGACACCAAGCTGCGGCAGATGGAGACACTGAAGAGGGACTTCAGAAGCCTGATCGAGAAGGTGCACAGCACATCGCCCGTGACGACAGTCATCGTGTCAGGACCGCTTCCCATGTAGCGACGAGGACACAAAAGGTTCAGTAGGCTTTTTGCTTTAAATGACTGGTTATTGTCATGGTGTAAAGAACAGAAACTGCTCTCTGTTAATAATTGGAATCTTTTCTGGGAGCGTCCTAGGTTATTTCGGACTGATGGCTTGAACCCCAGCAGAGTTGGAGTGGAACTCCTGTCGGACACCATCTCCTGGACGCTGCGCTCCATATGACTAAAAAGCCAATTCTAAAAAAACTGCTATGATGCCTTTTGTTCTACCCACTTAAATGATAGAAGTACAAGCACTGTCCAATCTATTAAGACTGTGTCTGTTCCCCAAATAGTAAGGTCAAAATATAAATTAAATGCAGGATCTAGAAAAAATCTGATCGTGATTAAACTAGAATGTACAATAAATGAACAAAAATAGTTTTTAAAGTTTGGGCTCATAAACATTTGATCACTCACACCCAAAGCAATTATTGCAAATGAAACGATCACAGACAATAGTTTTGATGTACTCTGGTTGACTAAAACCTGGCTAAAACCAAATTATTATATTGGTCTAAATGAATCTACTCCACCAAGCTACTGTTATAAGCATAAGCCCCATCAGACTGGTAGTGGTGGTGGTGGTGTTGCAACAATATATAGTGATATTATCAGTGTTACTCAGAAAACAGAATACTGGTATAACTCATTCGGAATACTTCTGCTTAATGTTACACTGTCAGATATGCAAAAGAAATCTATGATATCTCTTGCTTGGGCTACTGTGTATAGACCACCAGGGCCGTATATAGAATTCCTAAAAGAATTTGCAGCTTTCCTCTCCGACCTATTGGTTACTGTTAATAAAGCGCTAATTGTCGGAGATTTTAACATTCACGTTGATAATGCAAATGGACTTGCGATTAGGACTTGCGATTACTGACCTAATAAACTCTTTTGGAGCCAAGCAAAACGTCACCAGGCCCACTTATCGTTTTAATCATACACTAGATTTAATGATGTCGCATGGAATCGATATTACTGATATAGATATCGTACCTCAAAGTGATGATGTTACTGACCATTTCCTTGTGCATGCTGCGTATTACTGATATTAACTATTTGGCTCCGCTTAATCATCCTGGCAGAACTATTGTTCCAGCCACCAAAGACAGATTCACAAATAACATGCCTGATTTATCTCAACTGCTCTGTGTACCCATAAATACACATGAACTAGACGAAATGACTAGCAACATGGGAACTATCTTCTCTAATACATAAGAAGCTGTTTTCCCCATCAAATTGAAAAAGGTTAGAGAAAAACATACTGTGCCATGGTACAACAGTAATACCCAATCTCTCAAGAAACTCGCAGTCTTGAGTACAAATGGAGAAAAACTAACTTGGAAGTTTTTAGAATTGCTTGGAAAAACAGTATGTCCAGTTATAGACAGGCTCTAAAAGCTGCCAAGGCCAAGCATATCCACAGACTCATAGGAAATAATCCAAAACAATCCAAGGTTTTTATTTAGTACAATGGCTAGATTAACAAAAAAAAACATTTTTTAAATAAATAAATGGATTAAAAAATAAATGTGTAAAATAAACATACTTATACTTTAGATGACAAAGTATTTTTTTTTTTACAAATAAATAAATATTAAATAAAAATATAATTAAAAAGGAAGTAAACACTGTAACCAACAGTGCACTCGCTATTCTGGGAAGTTTGTGTGCATAGGGAATAATATTTTTCAAATAAAGCCAGGGTAACACCCATTTTACATACAACACACAGAGAAAATTACATGAATATGACAGTGGGCAAATGCATAAAGCGCAGCATCATTTGAAATCACGAGTTTAAAGTTTAAAGCATTTAATTCACACGGACCGACCTTCACACAGAGAACATGCGATCATGCTGGATAAAAATGCACACTTCATAAGATCTCACAGCTGGTTTCAACTAAGTTTGCAAGGTTTGTGTAAATAAATGTTCATCAGCCATTCAAAGATGTTTAAATTATATAAATGCGTATTTGCTTAATGCTGACGGCAAACAAGAAAGTATTATAATGTTCGCCTTTCTATTACTAATAACATAAAAGCAATCATTATAATACTTTTTGTATATATTAAGTCCTTTGTTTAACCGTTCTACCTGATTATTAGACAGACTTCTATTCATATTAGACAGAACTGTTAACGACAACAGTAAACAAAAGGGAGAATGTGAGCTGTGTGCGCTCAGGTGCCGCCTTTCTCAGTGCTGTCAAAATAAAAGTCTGCCTCTAACAGATCGGCCAAGCAGAAAAATTTAGAGACAACTATAGAACAGGAAGAGCTAAATAAACTTATCACTGCATCTAAACCAACAACATGCCTGTTAGATCCTGTACCCACTAAATTACCGAAAGAGATGTTACCTGTAGCAGAAGAACCACTTCTCAATATTATTAACTCGTCGTTATCTTTAGGTCACGTCCCAAAACCATTCAAGCTGGCGGTTATTAAGTCTCTTATTGAGAAACCACAACTAGATCCTAGTGAACTGGCAAATTACAGACCCATTTCAAATCTTCCGTTTATGTCTAAAATTTTAGAAAAAGTTGTGTCTGCTCAATTGTGCTCCTTCCTGCAAAAAAATTATCTCTATGAAGAATTTCAGGTTTCAGGCCCCACCAAAGCACAGAAATCTTGTGCTGCGTTCGACACCATAGATCATGACAGATCATAGATCATAGATTGATTACAAAACAATACAGGTATTCAAGGGCAGGCTTTAAAATGGTTTAGATCCTACCTGTCTGATCGCTACCACTTTGTTTTTTTTTTTGTTGAGATTTCTCTTTTATAGTTTGTATAATATGTGTTGAATCATTGATCTGTCCTAGGTCCTCTGCTATTTTTAATGTACATGTTGCCCCTTGGTAATATTATTAGAAAATGCAGGATTAGTTTCCACTCTTATGCTGATGATACTCAACTATACATCTCAACGAGACCAGATGAAACTTCTAAATTATCTACGCTAACAGGGTGTGTTAAAAATATTTTTAAAAATATGTATTTCCATGTATCTGACTGGGTGGGCAAGCTGTCGGCCCACCCAGGCCCAACCGTAGATCCACCCCAATGGCAAAAGATTGAATGAACAATAATTTTCTCCTATTAAATTTGGATAAGACAGAGATATTTCTTATTGGACCAAAAAACAGTACACAGAATTGTTTGGATTACAATTTGCAACTATACGGATGTATTGTTACTTCCTCTACTGTCAAAAATCTGGGTGTTATACTAGACAGCAACTTGTCTTTTGAAAATCATATTTCCCATGTTACAAAAACAGCATTCTTCCATCTTAGAAACATTGCCAAGCTACGAAACATGTTACCTGTTTCTGATGCAGAAAAGCTAGTTCATGCATTCATGACCTCTAGACTGGACTATTGTAATACATTGCTAGCTGGTTGCCCTGCATCTTTAATAAACAAGCTACAGGTAGTGCAAAATGCAGCGCAAGAGTCCTTACCAGGTCAAGAAAATATGACCATATTACCCCAATTTTACAGTCTCTGCACTGGCTACCTATTAACTTCCGCATCAGTTACAAAGTATTATTATTTACCTACAAGGCCCTTAATGGTTTAGCTCCTGCGTACCTACCTAACTAGTCTACTACCACGTTACAATCCATCACACTCCAAAAAATGGCAAAATTCTGGACTTTTGGTAGTACCTAGGATAGCAAAGTCCACTAAAGGAGGTAGAGCTTTTTCACATTTGGCTCTCAAACTCTGAAATAGCCTTTCTGATAACGTTCAGGGTTCAGAAACACTCTCTGTTTAAATCTAGATTAAATACACATCTCTTTGGCAAAGCATTCAAATAATGCATCTCATAATCTTGGACTGCAGTTATATCTGATGAAATGCAAATTATTATTCTTTAGCTTGGGTTAAAACAAATAAATTTTACTTGGTTGGAACAGCAGCTACGATAATTATGTCTTTATTTGTTACTCTGTTTTGGCACGGAGTTTACATCCGGTGGTAACTAGGATTTACCGAAGCTTCAGTCTGAATCCAGAACACGTGAGAAGAGATGGTGCCAACACCTCAGAGGACCTTAGATGATGCCAACCCTGAAACAACATACAGAACTACCAAATATTGCTATAAGTTGATTGCATCATACAATAATTAATAGTGCTAGCTGTTAATAGTGTACATTGTCTGTTTGATTACGTCTTTAATTGATTTTTCCGTACATTTCTGCCATATGTACACAAACTGACAGTCACCATTAATAAGCTACTACTAAATATTGTATAAACATTTTTTATTATGATTTGTATCATAAAAAGCGCTATACATATAGAATTGAATTGAATATACAAATACAGTTATTTTGGTAATACAACTGTTAAAATACAGCTCTGGATTATATTAAGAGACCAATGCAAAATTAACAGTTTCTCTGATTTTACTATTTATAGGTATGTGATAGGTTTTCTATCCACTACTGGCAACATTTCTCCCAAGTTTCAAATAAACATTTTGTCATTTAGAGCAGTGGTTCTTAATTCCAGTCCTCATGTACCACCGCTCTGCATATTTCGCATGTCTCTCTTATTTAACACACCTAATTCAGATAACCAGCTCATAAGAAGAGAGCTCCATGCATGAACTGTGCTCCGATTAACATTGGTCCCTATACAGTGTTCTTTGCCCCCTAGTCCCTGAGCACAGGAAATCCGTTGAAGTTTACTTCACTTCGTAACATTCATTCCTGGATTTGCCCTATGCCATGGCCTGCAGCGTCAGGCTCTCACACAGACATAGGGTTGGGAATCGTTAGAAATTTTCCGGTTCCGGTTCCTCCTAACGGTTCCGGTTCCGATTCCATTAAAATCATTAAACAACTATTAAAAAAAATAGTGGTAAAGAGAAAATGCACAATACTAAACTAGTCAATGCTCAATACTGTTTATTACTTACTGTCAACTTAATTTAAAGGTTGGCAATGTCAAAATTCAACATATATTACAATATACATTTTCCGGTTCCGATTCCATTTAAATGAACTATTATTATGTTTTTTAATATTTTACCTTCATTGAATGTAGTGTTGCTTGGAAGGTAGTAAGTAATGTTGAGTAATGCTAGTCCATCAATAAGAATGTGCTTCAAAGTTGATGTTTTTTACACTATCAATAACATTTTGCTTTACAAGCAGAAATAAGCGGGTTGGGCAAATAGTCCCTTGAGGGCTAAGACACTTGTTCATTTCCCTAAATTAATGAAATCTAAACTGTTATACTTATAACCATGTATACACACACTCCATAGATCCCCCATTTTTACAAATAATAATGCAGTCAGGAGATGCTGTGATGCAATGAGTGGTTTCCACATTTTTAAACACTTAAAATGCATGAAAATAAATATTTTTTATCACTTTGTTTATCACTCTTGAAATGACCTGTACACTAAATAATCTAACCGTCATACTTAACAATAGCAGTCTATTTATTTAGTGGTCCAAGTTGAAGTCAGTATGTATATTAATGACAATATAGGACAAATATAATGTAATTTAGTGGCGGCAGGTGCTGCACGCTGCCGGTACATGTACAGTCATACAAAACGACGTGCACAGTTACCAAAGGCGCGAGTGCGTGTACAGTCGTGGGAAACGTGTTCGGCACGTCTGTGGAGTGCGCATTATTCTAAAATGTGCTCAGTAATTAAAGAGGCAGGGCGGCGTTTCTGTTATTTGGTTTGTGACATCCTTTACGGGAAACACTGAATCGTCAGAACACCAGCGCAAGGCTGTTTACAGCGCTTGGTCACGTGTCGCGCCAGAACTGTTTTTGGAACCGAAACTTAGAAATTGCTCACGGTTCCGGTTCTTTTCAAAAAACAAAACCGGTCAAAACCAGTTCTGAATAAGAACCGGTTCTCGGTTCCCAACCCTACACAGACAAGATTTACTAGAGAAGTGTGACATGTTTTTTCTCTGTTAGTTGAAACTTTTTAGGTTAGTGTGTATCACACTTTAATACCCTTTGAATGGAACATATACACTCCCTCCAAACTGGAATCATGGCGGAATATCCTGTGATATCCACTTCGCAGGGCACTTACGGTTGAATAGAACAAAGGCCTGAAGTGATAAAAGATACATACAAAATGTGCAGGGCTGGCCATAACAGAATCTTTATCTGGTGGTCCTCCAGCCACACCTTGATTTACCTGGCTGTGTGGCATGGAGTACTGTCCTGCTATAAAAACAAATCCTCAGAGTTCAGGAATATTGTCAGAGCAGAAGGAAGCAATTTCTCCTTCCAGGACAACCTTGAAAGTGGCTTGATTCATGCGCCCTTCACAAAGATGAATGTGCCAGATTCCAGCCTTGCTGAAGCATCCCCAGATCATCAACGATCCTCCACAAATTTCAGAGTGGGTGGGCTTGTAGGCCACTCCAGGTCTTGGTCTAACCATTAGATGACCAGGTGTTGAACAAAGCTGAAAATTGGACTCATCGGAGAAGGTCTAATCCTTAAGGTCTTTTACAAACCTCAGCCTTCTTTTTCATTGATGAAGGGCTTTTTTCTAGTTTACATGACTTGAGCCAGTTTCGAACAGTCCTCATCGTGCACTTCAACCCAGCTGCCATTTGCCATTCTATTTGTAGGTCACTTGATGAGCGATATTCGAATGAGGTGGCGGTCATCCTTGGCTGGTGGAGAGTCTATTTTTTTCAACTCTTTTGGCATGGTCAATAGATATTATTTGATTCCAATTAATTCTGAGGTACTACTAACACTGTTTTTCGCCATCCAGCTGGTCCTATTGCAAGAAGATAGTGATGAACACTGCCGTGATTTTTTTTATACTTTTCCTCATTAAATAAGATTTGGTTGAGGCGATCACCTAATCATACTTCATAAAGAATGAAGTGTGCCTATGAGTATAGTATTTTTTTTATGCATTTAGCAGACACTTTTATCCAAAGCAACTTGCAGTGCAGTCAGCCTAACATTTTTTTAACTAACGTGTTCCCTGGGAATCAAACCAAAAACCTTTTGCCCTGCTAACGCAATGCTCTACCACTGAGCCACAGGAACACTATCACAAAATCACTGAGGTTGTGAATTATTTAACTATAATCAATTATACTGAATACACAGCAAAATGAATCTCTCATTGTGTGTGCACTGTGTTGATTATAATGAGAGAACCTGTGAGTTTAAAGGTGAGAACGTTTTATTAATCGGTCCATTCTTTTTACTTCCACTGTTTTAGTTAAACTGATTATTTTAGCCTAGTAAAATGAACTAAACAATACTCACCTTTTAATGAAAATTAAGAAATGAAAAAAAAAAAAAATTTAAGAAGTAACATGAGGCCAAGTACGGTGTGAGTAGTGAACAAACCACCAGAGCAGTGTGCAGCTATTTTTGCTGCGGCGTCCGGGGAGCAGTTGGGGGTTTGGTGCTTTGCCCAAGGGTCTTACCTTAGTCATGGTACTGAGGGTTGGAGAGAGTTCTGTACATTCACCCCCCCCCCACCTACAATCCCTGCTGGTACAGAGACTCCAACCTGCGACCTTCGGGTTACAAGTCTGACTCTCTAACCATTATGCCACGACTGCCCCCAGGCCGAGATATTTTTTCCTGATGTAATGCACAACGGTTATAATACCTGTTAAATGTGTAAAAATGTAAAATACGGTTGTAGTATAGTAAAATGTAAGCACAGGCTCACAGTCTTGACATTTATTCTGCTTGAATTTGTTATAAATAACAAACGCGTATAAGTTCAGAATTTGCTTCTGTGAATATGAATAATTTTAACTACAGTGTTTTTCTTAGACTAATGACTGAAACCGTAAAATCTATTACGGTGGTACCTGCAGCGGTAAAAAGCTCTGGTTTAGTACCACCTGTTTGTAAACAAACAAAATGACTGAAACCGTAAAATCTATTACGATATATATATATATATATATATATATATATATATATATATTTTTAAAAAGATTTTGAAATGCACAACACTGAGTGATTCACACAGAGGTGTTCTTTATCAGATTCGAGATTAAGAGCCACTAACAAGTTTTGCCATATGTCCAAAGCCACAATGGAAGAACATATCTTCACATGCAAACACTGTGGACACAAGATGGAGGAAATCCTCTCCATATCTATTTAAATAACTGTATATGCTTAATGAGGGCTGTTTGTGACACAGCAAGGCTTTCTCTGCTGTGGAGTCAAGACATTTGCAAATATGATTAAAAGATGAATATTCAACAAAACTACAGAATGTCACATTTTATTATAAGGTCTTTCGACACATACATGTTTTACCAAATAAAAAGGACAGCACTTTTAGAGTTCATCCCACTATTTGATGTGAGCATAAGTACTGGAACATTTGAATTTATGGGAGATGTAAAAGATTAAAAGCTAATATTTAGTTGCAGATCCCTTGCATGCAATCAGAGCAGTGAGTCTGCAACCCATAGACATCACCAGTCTCTTGGTCTTATGCTTTGAAATGATTTTCCCCAGCCTTTAACGCAGCCAATTCCAACTGTTGCTTGTTTTGGGGAGTTTCTGTATTTAGTCTCCTCTTCAGCTAATGAAATTGATGTTCAATCGGATTTAAATCGGGAGATTGATTTGGGCAATCTAAGATTTTACATTTCTTTGCCCTGATAAAGTCCTTGACTGAACTGGCAGGGTGTTTTGGGTCATTGTCCTGATCCAATAAGAAGTGCTTTCTAATGAGTTTGGTGACATTTTCTTGAATATTGGTAGCCAAGATGATTTTGTACCCTTCCAAATTCATCCTGCTACTGCCATCATACATTTAGTCATCATTGAAATTAAGAGGTCCTGTTCTAGAGACAGCCATGCATGCCCATGCCATGACACCACCTCCACCAAGCTTTACAGATGAGGCTGTATGCTTAGGATCATTTGCAGTTCCCTTTTTTTTCCACACTTTTGCTTTCCAATCACTCAGATAAACATTAATCTTTGTCTCATCGTTCCATCAACTCCGTTACAAAACTCTACTGGCTCACATTTGTGAAGAATCCTGCCTTTCTATTTTTGGTGCTGATCAGAGGTTTGCATCTTGCTGTGTAGCTTCTGTAATTCTGTGTCAAATTCTCCTGCGGACTGTAGAAAACAGACATCACCCCAGCTTTCTGGAGGTTGTTGGTGATTTTACAGACATGTATTTTAGGGTTCATTTTTGCAGCTTTTATGATTTGTCTATCATCAACTACCGTTGTTTTTCTCAGCCGATCAGGTTGTCGTTGGTTGCTGATATCACCGGTAGTTTCCAAACTCTTGATTTCTCCATGCCCTTTGTTTATCCTATAGTTTCTTTTAGCATCCAAATTGCTTGCTTTTCTTTCAGAGTTGGCTTCCTCGTCTTCATCCTGGTTTGTGTGTGCCATCATCGAATGCAAGACTTAGAATGCAGAAGCAATGGATATAACTGATAGGACACATTCCCTGCTTTTAATATCTGAAGAATTAATGCAACATGACACAGCTGAACACTTAGAAAGACCTGTGAGGCAACTGTTCCAATACTTATGCTCACATAAGATAGGGAGATGAAACTCTAAAAGTGGTTCTTAGCTGGTAAAACATCTTTGTGTTGAATCACCCAATAATAAAATGTGACATTCTGTAGTTTTGTCTCATATTCATCTTTTAATCATATTTACAGATTTCTTGACTCCACAGCAAACAGAACAATTTTGTCTTTACTGTTCAAATACTTTTGGAGGGCAATGTATATATTAAAGCATGTATGAATGCTTGGGTAAAAGTTAAACACGGTTTAACTTTCTTAAACTTCCTTAGAAGAGCACTCTCTCTCTGAAATGTCATGAAAGGAGAAACAATAAAGTTCTGCAAAAAGTGAAATCGGGGAGTTTGAAAACAGCAACAAAGACCACAAGCTTAGTGCCCCCTATTTTCGGGACCTTCTGCACCAACTTCAAAATCTTCAGGGACCCTCCATCTGCATGTTCCAGGTTGTCCAGATCTTCTAAACTAACTTCAGAATCCATTCTTTAGGGATCCGCCATCTCTGTGTTCCATATTGTCCAGATCTTCTGCATAGACTTCAGAAACTTCACCTTCATGGCACCTTGCATGCTTCAGGAATGTACACAACTGTTCAAGGCTGAAAAAACGGATTCAACCTTCTTTCCGCTGCAACATGGCCCATAGTCTGCTGCCATGAGACTCATCACATGCATAATTTAAATATCACTTTACCAAACCTCTTTTCAGTGACCTTGGCATCACTGTATATTGTCAGTAGGGATGGGTACGGAGAACCAGTATTTTTTTTGGACTGGTACACAATTGGATCGATAATGGAATACAGATAAGCTTCAAGACAAACGATACTGTTATCGATACTGGCATTGTTTTATCTCTGTATACTTCAAAGTTAATGACGAATTAGAAGCTGAATGATGTGGCTGAGGTTTGCTCGACGTGCGTGTGATATCCATGCACATGTGCAGTGTGTGTTTGCGTGCAATCAGTCATCACGGCAAGAGTGAAACGTTTGAAAGTGTGGGCTCATGTAACAAAACTAGGTGACACCAGTGTCAGATGCAATATATGCAGTAGTATAATAGTGAACAAAGAAGGCAACATTAGTAATATAATGAACATTTACTAACAAAATACAACATCTACCCCAAGCAATTCACTGTATTAGGCTATGTCTCCCGGCTCTAGCTCCAACTGCAACTCGTGAGACACATTCACATTAAATGTTGATTCGGTATAGTTACACTCATGAGACGCACTTCTTTGCAATCACAAAAGTACATTATTTCCACATGCTTTAAAGCCTTGCCGGTTAAACGTTTCATTTGCGTGCTGTTCTAACATGTGCTTATTCAGAGTGCATACACCTGTAGCATCTGTAGGAGCCGGTCAAACAGCACCTAATTACTTAGTTATTGTCTGATTGTGCTAATACTGTCAAAAACACACAAGGTTTACATATAAACACAGCTAATTTTATGTTTAAAGTGAAAGTAGACTGTTGAGAGAAAAACAGATGCGTGCAGCTCTTAAATAGAAGTACTAAACATGCTGCTGCTTACGTCCATGTTTTTATTTAGTCTATGATTTTTAATTGTTTGTTTTTTTAGTGATTGTTTTTGTAAAATTAATGTTTTGTTTTTTTTTTTTTGTTGTGTTGTACAAAAAATGTGTTTTTTTGAAGAATGTTGGTAAACAAACAGTTGCTGGTCCCCACTGATTTTAATAGTAGGAAAAAAAATGGAAGCCACTGAGAACCAGTAACTGTTTAGTTTCCCACATTCTTCAAAATAACTTATGTTCAACAGAGGAAAGAAACTTATTCAGGTTTAAAACAACTTGAGAGTGAGTAAATGATGACAATTTTCATTTTTGGGTGAACTATTCCTTTAATGTTAACAAAATAAAAAACAGAAAAAAAAAATAATTTGCTGCTCTTGACTGAAGAACTTTAATTCAATTCAAGTTTATTTGTATAGCGCTTTTTACGATACAAATCATTACAAAGCAACTTTACAGAAAATTAAGTTTCTACAATATTTAATACAGTTGCTAAAGTTCAGCAGTAATAAAATAACTTGACATTTCCAACAACTTTTCACTATATCTCTTTTTGCACCAAATAGTATCGATAATAGTATCGATAAGTACCGGTATCGATAAAATGTAAACGATACCCATCCCTAATTGTCAGTATGATTTTCTGATTTACATTAGATTTTGTATAGCTGATGCCAGTTAATTACAAATAATCACTCTGTTTATTTGTTGAATTCAGAGGTTTGCCTTTTTATGCTCAGAGAAACAACAGCTTAATCAGTTGCATTTATCCACCTTATGCACTTCCTTATTCAGGGTATTCATTTAGCAGTTGTTAGTTTCTCTTTTCTATCTTTTTGTTAATAAAATCCCTTTTATTATACTTGTGTCTTGTGGTTTGATAGTACAGTAAAGAGGCTCTACAAGTTAACGATATCACACAAATCCATCAGATTGGTCAGATGACAAACTTTCTCCAACTTATAAATTTCTTATTTATTCAAGATTCTTTGATTGTTCTTTACTGTCAAAGTGAAATGCACAATAATAATTTGGTGCACATAGAGACCAAGTCATTACACTACATACACTCCTCACAGCCTATCAAGCCAAGCTTCTTGAGGAAATGGGTCGTCAACTGGCCTCCGAATCTCCCAACCCAGCGCTCTGGGAGGAGATATGTGTCATCGCAGAATTAAAGGTGCAACAGAATGCAAAAATCACTTTTATAAGGTGTTTGAACTCAGTTGTGTGGCCGCAGTGTGTGAAAACAACAAGCCTATAATGGTAAAAATCCACTCACTCATTGTTTTATAATCCCAAAAAATCATAAACAGTCTCTCTACACGAGCAGTTCCAGACTATGACGTCATACTCGGGAAAGTCCCACACATTTGTGACGCTCTCTGCCCTATTAGCATATAAACAGCCCTGAGTGAGAAGCGGTGGTCCGCCATTTATGATTTCTTGCTGTAGCTGCTGGAGATACAATGTCAGCGCCAAAGAGCCATTAAAAATGTTGTGTGTTGGGATACACCAACAAACATAGGAGTCTCCATAGACTGCTGAGGACATGGTAGTTTATTTTCATTTTTGAAGGAAATGTCCCGAAAAAAACAACAACAACAAAAAAAAAACAGAAAAGTCGTATACTTTGTGCTAAACATTTTATGCCGGACTGCCTCACAAACGAGGATCAGTTCAGCGCTGGAGTTTGAAAGATTGCTTCTGAAAGAGAGATCGATACCAACACTTTGTGCACAAACGTCCAGACTCCAGACAAAGCATCACGCATCATATTTTGTTTTCCAAAAGGGTTTCTTGGCTCTCTGTAAGGATAATGTTGCTAAAGCTGCCTGTTTTCACTAATGCTACCTTCACGTGCTACCAGAATGATTGTGAATAGGAATGTCGTAGTTAAAAATTGCGTTTGGAAGCAATGTGAGGTCAGTAACACGGTCACTACCATTTAAACCGTAACACCGATATACCCGCGACCATGAGCTCTTGAAGCTCCACACTCTTCTGAGAAGGGAGGCGAGAGCACCAGCTCATTTTCATTTAAAGGGGACATACACACAAACTGGCTGATACCCTAAAAGTGGCAATTTCAACAAGCTATTAAAAATTCTTTGTGGGGTATTTTAAAATAAAGCTTCACATACACACACTGGGGACATCAGAGAACAATTTAAAATATTGTACCAATGCATTCAATGGCACCTTTAAACTCTCGCAGAGCCATTCCAAGTTGTGGACGCAGCATTGCGTGGCTGTGGCTGAGCTTGCCCAGACTCTCTGAGAAAGAGAAAGTGGAGTTTCTGGATGCCCCCACTGTTTCAAAAGCTCTGTTCAGAGCAACTGTTACAGCAATGTGGCAGCAATGCAATCTATGGAAGAGGGTGGGTAAGGCATTTGAGGTTTTCTTGCCTTATTATCAGCCTTCCTGTCCCGTTCCGCAGCAACAACCAGGAAGCTTGGCAGCGCAGACAAAACCTGGATTTGTGGAACCGAAACAGTCTTACATGGCCACAGCAGCGAAACATTGTTCAGCTAACCCCCAGGCTGAGACATCAATTCAGCTTCAGGAAGAGAATAGAGACAGCACTCAGAGTTTCTCTGTCTCTTCCCTTCAGAATGTTCCACTTCTCCCTCCCACAGGGAAAAGGAGAAGGAATTTGAATGCAAAAATCATTCCTGCAGACTGTTCAGTGTCAAATATATGCAGAAGTGTGGCCCATGTTCCCCAAGTGCCTGCCCAAAACATTTTGGCTCACCCTCTACCTACAGTAGGTGGACATCCAAAACGTTACTTCTACCGCCGCTCGTACCGCCGCCGCAGCGTCTGCAAAGTACATTTGCAGCTTTTGACCGCTGAGTGGCACTTTAATCACAAGTTTTCAAACAAGCGCATCAAAGCACATTTTCGCAAAAAGACGTCAGTTTTGCCTCACTGATGTGTTACATTTGACGGCTGAAGTCAGGGAAAATGAAAGAAAAACACTATAGTTAAAATATTTAATATTCACAGATGAAAGTTTGGTAATTATGAAGTTATGTGCATTCTTAGAACGAATTCAAGCAGGATAAATGTCAAGCCTGTGCCTGAGCCTGTGCTTATATTTTCTCTAAGCTACACAGTATTACACCATATTTTAGATTTGACACATTTAATAGGTGTGCAGTATTATTTATATAATATGAATTATGTGTTATATTATTCAAAATAAATTGTGGTTTACTTTGCATCAGAGCATTAAAAGTGGTAGCCTATTTCAGTGAGCTAGGCTACATGGATTTATATGCAAAATGTCAATATTCTCATATATTAGGCTTATATTTTAATTTATATTTTGAAATTCCTTTATTAAAACAACATGCATTTTTGTTATTCGTTACCTGTCCTTTATTTTGACAGACAACTTCTTGGGAAAATATATTTGTCTGTAAGAAATTGTTGCGTGTTTTATAAATTATTTTCTTTATTTTAGTAAAACGCGAGGCACTGTATAATTTCGTTCCCATTATTTAGGCATAATTAAAACAAGAAACGAATAAATTAAACCTGCACGATTTAGCTAAATCATTGAAATTCTAAAGAATGGACGGATTAATAAAACGTCCTCGCGATTAAACTCAAGTTCTCTCATTTATAATCACCAAAGTGCAAATAATGTAAAAAAGAGCTTCATTAATAGACAACTTCAGTGATTTTAAAGGGAGCCGCCGTTACTTGCTTACATAGAATTTAAGTTAAAAAAAAAAAATTGCAGCCGCATTTAAATGCAGGTGTGTAAAATGTCTGCATGCAAGATTTGCACGGCGCTAGTGATGCTGAGTGCATGCGCAGCATTTATTCTTATTTGTTTTATCTTCATTACAAATCTTGCTTAACTATTTTTCATTAGGAAAAATAGGCTTTGTAGTTCACGCGTGTTTCAGTATCGACGGAAAAAAAATAAAAAAAAATAAAATATCATAATTAACAAAAATATGCCAAAGTGGACCGCTGCTCGTGCCGAATGGCACTGTGAACGGCTACTGTTTCCAATGAATGTGCGCGAGGCACCAGCGCGATCAAACAGCTGAAACAGAAAATACTGCAACACCACTAGTGAGTGAAGATGGGAAAGGCCCTTTCGCTGCTCAGGTAATGAACTGGAGCGTATGCACAGTTCATCCCTGGGTTTTAGCCACTATAGACAGGGGCTACAGACTCCAGTTCGCTGTAAAACCTCCTGTGTTCAATGGCGTGGTAATGTCAGTGGCCCAGGGAGAGTCAGCTCGGTTTCTGGAGGAAGTAATGTCCTCCTTACTGAAAAAAAGGAGTGATAAGAATAATTCCAATGGAAGAAAGGCAGCAGGGTTTTTACTCCCATTATTTTGTGATTCTCAAGAGAGGGGGAGGTCTCCGTCCCATTCTAGATTTATGAGTCCTCAACAAACACCTCAGAACCTTGGGAAAATATATTTGTCTGTAAGAAATTGTTGCGTGTTTTATAAATTATTTTCTTTATTTTAGTAAAACGTGAGGCACTGTATAATTTCGTTCCCATTATTTAGGCCTAATTAAAACAAGAAACGAATAAATTAAAACCTGCACGATTTAGCTAAATCATTGAAATTCTAAAGAATGGACGGATTAATAATACGTCCTCGCGATTAAACTCAAGTTCTCTCATTATAATCACCAAAGTGCAAATAATGTAAAAAAGAGCTTCATTAATAGACAACTTCAGTGATTTTAAAGGGAGCCGCCATTACTTGCTTACATAGAATTTAAGTAAAAAAAAAAAAAAATTGCAGCCGCATTTAAATGCAGGTGTGTAAAATGTCTGCGTGCAAGATTTGCACGGCGCTAGTGATACTGAGTGCATGCGCAGCATTTATTCTTATTTGTTTTATCTTCATTACAAATCTTGTTTGGTTTTATTTTGGATAATTGCATGTAAAAAATAATTTACGTTGTAATGCATATGCAAAATTTGAATAATTATTCATATTTAAGTGTTTGTGCAAAAATTATTAATCCGCATGCAGGACAGGGAGGCGCCCTCTCGATCACTTGAATTTTTTCCTGATAATGAATTAATTTAAAATTGTGTTGTCTCACATACATGAGAAATATTTCTACAGAAAGCTTGAAATGTCTTTTAAACGAATCAATTCAGAACGAAAGCATTATGTAATCTGTGAAGGTTGTATTTCTCTTTAAAGGCGCGTTCATGTGGAGAGAGTCAGCACTGTGAATTTCATCTTGCAGCTGACAAGAAAACATTTATTAATAAATAATTAAAATGTCTCCTTTTTTACAATTATTGGGCTACTTCTGCCTGTGCTTTTGGGCCAAACTTAATGCATGTGCTTGAGCGCAAAATATATTAAGGCTCATTATGGATTATAGATGTAAATGTAATATAATCCTGCGATTAGTTTAATAATGACAAATGAACGACTAGACACTAGAAAAATCTTACATGGGAGGCAGACCTATTAAATAGCCTCTAGACATCTCTGTTAAAGTTTTTAAAGCATTTTATACACGTTTGCATAAATTGTTCTTTCAGAACAGTCTGTAATGGAGAGATGCTTTAACACTGATTTTTCCACTGAAACACAAAAACGAAAATTGAAATAAAATTGATTTTTTTTTTTTTTTTGAGAATGGCCAACCCTTCTCTGCAGATATTGTTGCTTCTGGTTTGTGCATTGTAAATAGGCTACATAATAATAATAATAATAATAATAATAATAATTATAATTATGTATCCAAAAACTCCAAAATGTTTTTTTGTCATGTCTGTAATGCATGTGTATTCCCAAATCTAAAAAATTCTATAAAACATCATAGACGGATCATACTGATGTCTGGACTGGTCTGGATGTCGTTTGCAAATTTATTTATTTATTTTTTTTAAGTTAAGGCAACTTCCTCTGAAGTTATAATAACTAATAAACTATATTGCACTATACATTAGTCAACATTTGAAGTGGATCAAAACCTTTCTTCAAAGTTGCCCTAAAACCAAAATGACGAGTCCTATCTAAACCTGTTCTGCAAGTTTGATACCCTCATAAGACACTGTGCATATGAAAGAACAAGAGATTCACACATTTATATCAACCCCCACAAGCTATACAGAACTTCCCCCCAGCCCCCTCGAGCTGAACTGAATTCGGTCTGTTTTTGGGCTGCGAGGAACGGTGTGTTGTCATGTTACTGGGGTGAAACATGCCTGCACTCACACCAGCCCTACTCTTTTTATTCATTATTTTCCCGCAGCCCATATTATTGTTTTCACAAGACCATAATAATAACAAATTATCAATTGATAATTAATCATTATTTTACGAAACTCAATGTTATTTGTGAACGTAGCGTTTGCTGAAGGCTTTAAGACCAAGCAGAGTCCTCCATCAGCTGCTACCGCTTCACAGCGCGCGTGACTCGCGCCAACTGACCCAGCTTCAGAGTCCGCAAGTTTTGATTTAACTAAATCAGTTTGAGTGAATACAACTTACTGATCATGATCCCAACATTTAGCAAGACAGAAAAACATTCAGTCTACCTGAAGGAAGATGTATTTCATTGTAAGTTAATGCTGTTAAATAGAGAGTTAAATAGAGAGAGAGAGAGAGAGAGAGAGAGAGAGAGAGAGAGAGAGAGAGAGAAATAAAATACCTTGGCTATTCCTAAACTTGGAGCTCATTATTAAAGTACAAATCCAAACACCAGAAGCAAACTCTCAGTGTTCTTTCATTGAAAAGTATGCATTTTGTTTATTCACAGGCTATATGGTTGAAAAAATATTTTAGTTCAAAACTTTAAGTGTCATTGTTTAAAAAAAAAATGCTTTATTGGCTAACGTTTCATAGACCTTCAGTTGTTATGCTTTAAAATCCCATAACATTTGTAATTTCACCGTATTTTCACCTCCTAAATCACTAACCTTTAAAGTCACAATTCTATAATGGTAAAATTTACTCAGGCCGATGGCACTATTAATTACATTATGTTTTATTTATTTATTTATTTATTTTTTTAGAATAATTGTAGCTTACACAAATAGGTGAAGCAAAACAAATATTAAAGCTGCAAGCAGCGTTGAAAGGGCCCTCGCACCCGGGCTCACCACCAGCCGGTGGCCATAGGAGAATAGCGAACGTTGGGCCATATGCTTATAAAAAGGTAAATATTTGCGCCACATTTCCTGCTGCCAACTGGTGGCGTTTTGATTATAACTGAATATCGGCATGTAAATGTCTTCAGGCCAGGACTCTTACCCAACATGCAAAGTTTCGGGCAGATCAGACATTGCATGTTTAAGTTAGTGTAAAAGAAGTAATTTCCTGTTGCCAGCAGGTGGCGCTAAGACTATAAACAAATATTGGCCTAAAGATGAGTTCAGGCCAGGACCCACATCAAACACAACAACTTTAGACAGACCGCATATTGCATGTTTAAGTTAGTGTAAAAGAAGTAATTTCCTGTCGCCAGCAGGTGGCGTTATGATTATAACTGAAATATTGGCCTTAAAATCTGTTGAGACTAGGAATCTTATCAAACATGTGAAGTTTAGGGCAGATCAGACATTTCATGTTTAAGTTAGTTTAAAATAAATAATTTCGTGTTGCCAGCAGGTGGCGCTATAATTATAATTGAATATTGGCCTTTAGATGTGTTCAGGCCAGGACTCTTATAAAACGTGTGAAATTTGGGGCAGATTGGGCATTGTATGCAAGAGTTACAACAACTTCCTGATTCATAGTATTAATAGCATCCTTTAGCACATAGTAGGTGTTGCTAGCATGTTTGAGAATATTTCTAGCATGATTAGCACACAATGGCATATTTTACAGTGTTGCTAATAGTGCATAAAAGTATTAAAACATGTCACTTCCTGTTGTCAGTAGGTGGCACTATACCTATAACCAAATATGAGCATATAGATATCTTCAAGCCAGGACTCTAATCAAACTTGTGAAGCTTGAGGCAGACTGGAAATTGTATGCATGAGTTACAGTAATGTTCTACTTCACTGCATTAATAGCATGCTTTAACACTGAGCTAAGTGTTGCTAGTATGTTTAAGCATGCTTCTAGAATTTTTCCAGCCTATTTAACACATGTTGATGCTTTTTATTATTTTGCAAGGAGTCCATAACAGTGTTAAACATGACACTTCCTGTTGCCATCAGGTGGCACTATGACTATAATCAAATACAGGCATGTTGATGTGTTCAGGACAGGACTCTTGTGAAATGTGTGAAGTTTGGGGCAGATCGGATATTGCTAGCCTGAGTTACAGCAACTTCCTTTTTCACTGCATTAGTAGCATGCTTTAGGAATAAAGTGCTACTAGCATGTTTTAGTATGTTTTTAACATGTTGCCAGTGTATTTAGCACTTCCTGACACTTTTTAATATGTTGCCAGGAGTCCATAACAGTGTTAAACATGGCACTTCCTGTTGCCAGTAGGTGGTGCTATGACTATAACCCGAATAAGGGCATGTTGATTTTGTTCCGGACAGGACTCTTGTCAAACGTTTGAAGTTTGGGGCAGATTGATCATTGCTTGCCTGAGTTACAGCAATTTCCTTTTTTACGGCATTAGTAGCATGCTTTAGCACTTAGCTAAGTGCTACTAGCATGTATAAGTATGTTTCTAGCATGTTGCCAGCCTATTTTAACACTTGTTGACACTTTTTAATATGTTCCTAGGAGTCCATTACAGTGTTAACCATGTCACTTCCTGTTACAAGCAGGTGGCGCTATATCTATAACTGAATTTGGGAATGGGTGTTTGTTCAGGGCATAACACCTATCAAACGTATGAAGTTTGGGGCAGATCGGACATTGCTTGTCTTAGTTACAACAACTTCCTGTTTCATAGTATTAATAGCATGCTTTAGCACTTAGTTAATGTTGTTAGCAAGTTTGGGAATATTTCTAGCATGTTTAGCACACAATGGCATATTTTTTTTTGTTTGCTAATAGTGCATATCAGTGAAAAAAATGTCACTTCCTGTTGCCAGTAGGTGGCGCTATAGCTATAACCAAATATGAACATGTAGATGTCTTCAGGCCAGGAATCTAATCAAACTTGTGAAGTTTGAGGTAGATTGGACATTGTATGCTTGAGTTACAGTAATGTTCTATTTCACTGCATTAATAGCATGCTTTAACACTGAGCTAAGTGTTGCTAGCATGTTTTAGCATGCTTCTAGAATTTTGCCAGCCTATTTAACACGTTGATGCTTTTTATTATTTTGCAAGGAGTCCATAACAGTGTTAAACAAAGACACTTCCTGTTGCCAATAGGTGGCGCCATGACTATAACTGAATACGGGCATGTTGATGTGTTCAGGACAGGACTCTTGTCAAACGTTTGAAGTTTGGGGCAGATCAGACATTGCTTGCCTGAGTTACAGCAACTTCCTTTTTCACTGCATTAGTAGCATGCTTTAGCACTTAGCTAAGTGTTCCTAGCATGTTTTAGTATGTTTCTAGCATGTTTCCAGCCTATTTAACACTTGTTGACACTTTTTAATATGTTCCTAGGAGTCCATAACAGTTTTAACCATGTCACTTCCTGTTGCCAGCAGGTGGCGCTATGACTATAACTGAATTTGGTCATGAGTGTTTGTTCAGAGAGAACAAAGAGAAGAAGGGAAAGAAGGGAAAGTCCATCTTGCTGCTCAGGTAATGAACTGGCGTACATACGCAGTTCATCCCTGGGTCTTAGCCACTACAGGGCTCCAAACAAAAAAATTGAGTAAGGAGCCATTGGCTCCAATAAGCAAAAAAAAAAAACTTAAAAACCTAAAATAATAATTTTTTTAGGTGCCACAGAATAAACGTGTGTTTTATTTATTTTACGATTATTTACTTATTTATTTACATTTTAACATTTCAATCATACTGTCATGTGTTTATGTCTTATCTTTTCTTGACTTTATCAGCATTTTAATCCATCTTGTAGATGACCTGGGAACTAAGGTTCACTTAAAGTGGGAACTAAATGTCTTTTCCAGCTTGAAATGTACAGTCACAAAGAATTGTTCATTACACAGAATCTGTACCAGTATCATGGAGCATAAGCATCACTTGGCCACTGAGTGTAGCTTGGGCTCCTCCTACATGAGACATTTCAGTAAGTTGTACTGTAGGCTCTCTTATAAAATAGCCTACCTTTTCTGTTAATTCATGTTCATTATGTACTATATTATTAAAGAGAAAGATTAAATGGGTTCACTTGCCCTTGAACTGAGGCGCTAAAGCGACCGCGCCTGCCGCATTAAGGAGCGCCAAAACTGTATTGTTTGAATTTCGTTATGAATTCGGAATAATTTTAAAGCTGGTACTTTTTATTAAAAAATGACACAGCACAGAGCTTTTTGTGATTACTGGACGGCAGTTGCACTTCAAATAATGAAGTTCACGCATTAAAAGAACACAGACCAAGATCTTGTTTAGAAGAAGCCATATTAGTAATTATTATAAACGAGAACTGTTAACGATATTGCCAATATCCACACAGCTGACAGCTTTACATATTCTAGTTTGTTCAAGTTGTGCACGAAATAGACGCTGTATTTTCTGCACTTTCCCTTCTTACGTCTCCGTCATTTCTCTCTCGCTGCACAGCGGAGCTGCGTTTATCAGACTGTGTGCGTCAGCACTGATGTGCAGCAGAGATGAGGACTGTCTGAAACTCTCTTTTTCCACTATGTACGTCAAAGGAAGGTCTGCCTGACAAATCTAAAGCCTGTCCCTCTGACCTCTACTACAACGCTCTCTATTCCAGTTGGTCTCTGGAACTGCCAGTCCGCTGTTAACAAAGCAGACTTCATTTCTTCTATTGCTACGCATTCCGGTCTCAGACTCATGGCACTGACTGAGACTTGGATCAAACCTGAGGACACTGCCACTCCCGCAGCCCTCTCTACTAATTTCACTTGTTCTCACACCCCTCGTACGACTGGGAGGGGTGGAGGTACTGGTCTCCTTATATCGAAAGATTGGAAATTTGATCTTCAACCACCACCTACAGGTAACGGTTCATTTGAATCACATGCTGTTACTATAACCCACCCTGTTAAAATCCACTTCGTAGTCATTTACCGTCCCCCAGGTCAATTGGGAAACTTCTTGGAGGAGTTGGGCGTGCTGCTATCAAACTATCCTGAAGATGGTACTCCTCTGGTACTGCTTGGTGACTTCAACATCCACCTAGATATACCCCAGACTGCTGACTTCAACACTCTGCTCGCCTCATTTGATCTCAAGCGAGTCTACTACAGCGACTCACAAATCGGGCAACCAACTGGACCTCATCTACAGGCGCTGTTGCTCAGTGGACAACTCTTTAGTTTCTCCACTGCACACCTCAGACCACTTCCTCATTACTGCTAACCTAGCACTTACTCCTGAAGCGGCACACGCTCCAACGCGGGTCACCTTTCGACGGAACCTACGCTCACTCTCTCCATCTCGCCTATCCTCTGTGGTTTCATCCTCACTTCCTTCACTCTCGCAGTTTTCAGCTCTGGACACGAACAGTGCTACGGACACTTTTTGTTCCACTCTAACCTCTTGCTTGGACATCTTCTGCCCAACTGTCGTCTAGACCAGCATACACCACCCCATCTGCCCCCTGGCTGTCCGATGTACTCCGTGAACATCGCTCTAAACTCAGGGCTGCAGAGAGGAAATGGCATAAATCAAGAAGAAACTCTAGCGACCTCAGTGTGTATCAGTCTCTCCTCTCTTCCTTCTCTGCAAACGTCTTCACTGCTAAAACATCATATTACCACGACAAGATTAACAACTGTTGTGACGCTCGGACTCTCTTCAAAACCTTCTCTTCTCTTCTTAATCCGCCTCCACCTACTCCTCCATCGACTCTTACAGTTGACGACTTTGTAGTTTTCTTCATGAATAAGACAAGAACCATCAGTGACCAATTCTCCACACCACAGACTGAGGATAACTTCACAACGACTAATGCTCACTCTTTCTCCTCCTTCTCTCCACTCTCAGAGACGGACGTCTCCAAACTTATCCTGTCCAGTCATCCTAATACTTGCCCACTGGATCCGATCCCCACTCACCTCCTTCAAGCGATTTCTTCTTCAGTCATACCTTCACTTACTCACATTATCAACTCCTCTCTTCACTCTGGATCATTTCCCTCAGCATTTAAGAAGGCTCGGGTAAGCCCACTGCTGAAGAAACCATCTCTAAATCCAGCACTTCTAGAAAACTACAGACCGGTATCCCTTCTTCCATTCATTGCCAAAGACACTCGAACGAGCTGTGTTCAACCAGCTCTCTATGTTTCTTGTACAGAACAACCTCTGGACAGCAACCAATCTGGCTTCAAAAGTGGCCACTCAACTGAGACTGCCCTGCTCTCGGTTACTGAAGCCCTGCGACTGGCAAGAGCAGCTTCAAAATCCTCAGTACTCATTTTGCTGGACCTGTCTGCTGCTTTTGACACCGTTAATCACCAGATTCTCCTGTCCACCAGAAAGATGGGCATCTCTGGAACCGCACTCCTACCGCTTAACTCCTACCTTTCTGATAGATCCTTCATGGTGTCTTGGAGGGGTGAAGTTTCTAAGTCACAACAACTTGCTACTGGGGTTCCTCAAGGCTCAGTGCTTGGACCGCTTCTCTTCTCCATCTACATGACGTCATTAGGATCTGTCATTCAGAAGCAAGGCTTTTCCTATCACTGCTACGACACTGATGACACTCAACTCTACTTCTCATTCCAACCAGATGACCCGACGGTAGTTGCTCGCATTTCAGCCTGTCTGAGTGACATTTCTAGCTGGATGAATCACCATCACCTTCAGCTCAACCTTACTAAGACTGAACTGCTGGTGGTTCCAGCTAACCCATCGTTTCATCACAACTTCTCTATACAGCTGGGTTCGTCAACCATAACGCCTTCCAGGACAGCCAGGACCTAGGAGTTGTGATGGATCATCAGTTAAGCTTCACAGACCATATTGCTACAACGACCCGGTCCTGCAGATTTGCCTTATACAACATTAGGAAGATTAGACCATTCCTGTCAGAGCTAGCCACCCAACTTCTTGTCCAGGCTCTTGTTCTCTCCAGACTGGAATATTGCAATGCTCTCCTGGCGGGCCTTCCTGCATGTACTATCAGGCCTCTACAACTGATCCAGAATGCAGCAGCGAGGGTTGTCTTCAATGAGCCAAAAACAGCTCATGTTACTCCTCTCCTCATCAGGTTACACTGGCTATCAGTAGCCACTCGCATCAAATTCAAGGTACTGATGCTTGCCTACAAAATGACCACTGGCACGGCGCCAACTTACCTAAACTCACTAGTTCAATCTTATGCACCCTCCAGAAGTTTGCGCTCTGCAAGTGAACGACGCCTTGTGGTGCCATCCCAAAGAGGTTCAAAATCACTCTTACGGACTTTTTCCGGACTGCTCCCAGCTGGTGGAATGACCTCCCCGATCTCAATTCGAAAACAGCTGAGTCGTTACTCATTTTCAAAAAACATCTAAAGACTCATCTTTTTCACCTGCACTTAACCAACTAATACTAGTACTTACCTTTTTCTTTTTTCTTGTCTATCATATTCAAAAAAAACAAAACAAAAAAAAACAAAAAAAAAAACCCTGGCTACGTGTCCTGGCCTAGTCTAACTGAGACTTGTCATAGCACTTGTATACCGTTGTTGTTCTCTCGTTGATCTGATTGTTTCTACTGTTCTCATTTGTAAGTCGCTTTGGATAAAAGCGTCTGCTAAATGATTAAATGTAAATGTCCACTAAAACTTTAATGCGCATCGTCTCAGTTTAATACGTGAACATAACAAAAGATTTGATCGCAAAAACAATTAGGGGAAAAAATGCATTACATTCAAATTATTAAGTATAACATGTAAATATATACCCAGATAGCAATAACACATTGGGCTGATTCTGGCTGAAATGCGTCTCTGTCGGTTCATTCCGGCATCGGTGAGAAGATAATGGGCCAGAGCCACGCCGACCTCTACAAAACACTTCTGGCTGACAGACGGCTTTTTCTCTATGGGCCCGATCTCGGCTGAAAGCTGTTGTACACGCGGCAGGTCCACACTCGGTGTAGTTGTATGTATTAACCTTCGGCCTGAGTTAATTTTATCACAGACGGGGCGCTGCTAGAATGAAGCAAATGCATCCGCCTGATGAAAACTTTTTTAGCGGTTAAATCCTGAGGAGCTTTCGGCGGGTAGTCGCCAGTGGGGAGACCTCAGCAAAAACGTCACTCGAAAATTAATATTTATGGTCGCAAATGCGACTGTTTTAGTCGCAGTTTGGAGCCCTGTCGAAAATTAATATTTATGGTCGCAAATGCGACTGTTTTAGTCGCAGTTTGGAGCCCTGAGTTGTACTATGGGCTCTCTTATAAAATAGTCTTGACTTGACTTTATGTCAAGTGCGGACTCTACAAAATGTGCTGTAAAAAGAACCAGGGCACTTCGCCAAGAGCAAATTAGCTTTTTGTTTAGTGGGCCTAACTCTTTTTTAAGGGAAAGCTCTATATACCATCAGCACCTCTCACACTGGGTTGTAGAGGCCATTCATGTTATGTTACATAACGGTGAATATAGAGGCCCAAAAGGAGTTACAAGCTCACTCTTCTAGAGGGATATCTATATCCTGGGCTAGATTTGAGGGCATTTTATTCAGGAAATATGTGTGGCAGCTAGCTTGTCTTCCCCACACACCTTTGTGAGGTTCTATATACTGGATGTGACAGAACCTCCATTTGCCCAGTAGGTCCTGTAGTTGTTTGCTATTGAAAAACTAACGGAATGCATAGTCAATATAAAAAACGGATGACGAGTAATTTCTTACTGATAAATTCTGAAAAAACAGAGCTGTGTTAATATAGGACCTAAAAGCTCTGCATATAATAACCTAGAACGCTGTCTAAGATGATGGCTGCTCTGTCAATTCCTTGTCAACAGTTACGAACCTAGGTGTGCTATTTGATAGCAACCTTTCCTTAGAAAAGCCATGTTTCTAACATTTCTAAAACTGCATTTTTCCATCTTAACCCTCTGGAGTCTAAGGGTATTTTGGGGCCTGGAGAAGTTTTGTCATGACCCCTGACATTTGTGCTTTTTTCAGTTTCTTATTAAATATCTAAATGGCTAAAGTCTAATCTCACTGCTAATCAGCACAGCACAAACTAGGCTATAATAATATGTGAGCAAGCATGTATGTACATGATTGTGTTTTTGAGAAAAAAAATGTTATGCCGTGGTTAGTGAAAAACTAAAAATGTTAAAATCACTTGAATAATGGCAATAAAACTACATTTACAGAACATTGGTTCCCAGGAATTTTGAGAGATCGGATATTGCTAGCCTGAGTTACAGCAACTTCCTTTTTTTCACTGCATTAGTAGCATGCTTTAGGAATAAAGTGCTACTAGCATGTTTTAGTATGTTTTTAACATGTTGCCAGTGTATTTAGCACTTCCTGACACTTTTTAATATGTTGCCAGGAGTCCATAACAATGTTAAACATTACACTTCCTGTTGCCAGTAGGTGGTGCTATGACTATAACCCGAATAAGGGCATGTTGATGTGTTCCGGACAGGACTCTTGTCCAAACGTTTGAAGTTTGGGGCAGATTGATCATTGCTTGCCTGAGTTACAGCAATTTCCTTTTTTACGTCATTAGTAGCATGCTTTAGCACTTAGCTAAGTGCTACTAGCATGTATAAGTATGTTTCTAGCATGTTGCCAGCCTATTTAACACTTGTTGACACTTTTTAATATGTTCCTAGGAGTCCATTACAGTGTTAACCATGTCACTTCCTGTTACAAGCAGGTGGCGCTATATCTATAACTGAATTTGGGAATGGGTGTTTGTTCAGGGCATAACACCTATCAAACGTATGAAGTTTGGGGCAGATCGGACATTGCTTGTCTGAGTTACAACAGCTTCCTGTTTCATAGTATTAATAGAATGCTTTAGCACTAACTTAATGTTGTTAGCAAGTGTTAGGCAATATTTCTAGCATGTTTAGCACACAATGGCATATTTTTTTGTTTGCTAATAGTGCATATCAGTGAAAAACATGTCACTTCCTGTTGCCAGTATGTGGCGCTATAGCTATAACCAAATATGAACATGTAGATGTCTTCAGGCCAGGACTTTAATCAAACTTGTGAAGTTTGAGGTAGATTGGACATTGTATGCTTGAGTTACAGTAATGTTCTATTTCACTGCATTTAATAGCATGCTTTAACACTGAGCTAAGTGTTGCTAGCATGTTTTAGCATGCTTCTAGAATTTTGCCAGCCTATTTAACATGTTGATGCTTTTTATTATTTTGCAAGGAGTCCATAACAGTGTTAAACATGACACTTCCTGTTGCCAATAGGTGGCGCCATGACTATAACTGAATACGGGCATGTTGATGTTGTTCAGGACAGGACTCTTGTCAAACGTATTGAAGTTTGGGGCAGATCAGACATTGCTTGCCTGAGTTACAGCAACTTCCTTTTTCACTGCATTAGTAGCATGCTTTAGCACTTAGCTAAGTGTTCCTAGCATGTTTTAGTATGTTTCTAGCATGTTTCCAGCCTATTTAACACTTGTTGACACTTTTTAATATGTTCCTAGGAGTCCATAACAGTTTTAACCATGTCACGCTGAATTCCTGTTGCCAGCAGGTGGCGCTATGACTATAACTGAATTTGGTCATGAGTGTTTGTTCAGAGAGAACAAAGAGAAGAAGGAAAGAAGGGAAAGTCCATCTTGCTGCTCAGGTAATGAACTGGCGTACATACGCAGTTCATCCCTGGGTCTTAGCCACTACAGGGGTCCAAACAAAAAAATTGAGTAAGGAGCCATTGGCTCCAATAAGAAAAAAACTTAAAAACCTAAAATAATAATTTTTTTAGGTGCCACAGAATAAACGTGTTTTATTTATTTTACGATTATTTACTTATTTATTTACATTTTAACATTTCAATCATACTGTCATGTGTTTATGTCTTATCTTTTCTTGACTTTATCAGCATTTTAATCCATCTTGTAGATGACCTGGAACTAAGGTTCACTTAAAGTGGGAACTAAATGTCTTTTCCAGCTTGAAATCTACAGTCACAAAGAATTGTTCATTACACAGAATCTGTACCAGTATCATGGAGCATAAGCATCACTTGGCCACTGAGTGTAGCTTGGGCTCCTGCTACATGAGACATTTCAGTAAGTTGTACTGTAGGCTCTCTTATAAAATAGCCTACCTTTTCTGTTTATTCATGTTCATTATGTACTATATTATTAAAGAGAAAGATTAAATGGGGTTCACTTGCCCTTGAACTGAGGCGCTAAAGCGACCGCGCCCTGCCGCATTAAGGAGCGCCAAAACTGTATTGTTTGAATTTCGTTAAGAATTCGGAATAATTTTTAAAGCTGGTAATTTTTTATTAAAAAGTGACAAAGCACAGAGTTTTTTTGTGATTACTGGACGGCAGTTGCACTTTCAAATAATGAAGTTCACGCATTAAAAGAACACAGACCAAGATCTTGTTTAGAAGAAGCGATATTAGTAATTATTATAAACGAGAACTGTTAACGATATTGTCAATATCCACACAGCTGACAGCTTTAACATATTCTAGTTCAAGTTGTGTACGAAATAGACGCTGTATTTTCTGCACTTTCCCTTCTTACGTCTCCGTCATTTCTCTCTCGCTGCACAGCGGAGCTGCGTTTATCAGACTGTGTGCGTCAGCACTGATGTGCAGCAGAGAAGAGGACTGTCTGAAACTCTCTTTTTTCCACTATGTACGTCAAAGGAAGGTCTGCCTGACAAATCTAAAAGCCTGTCCCTCTGACCTCTACTACAACGCTCTCTATTCCAGTTGGTCTCTGGAACTGCCAGTCCGCTGTTAACAAAGCAGACTTCATTTCTTCTATTGCTACGCATTCCGGTCTCAGACTCATGGCACTGACTGAGACTTGGATCAAACCTGAGGACACTGCCACTCCCGCAGCCCTCTCTACTAATTTCACTTGTTCTCACACCCCTCGTACGACTGGGAGGGGTGGAGGTACTGGTCTCCTTATATCGAAAGATTGGAAATTTGATCTTCAACCACCACCTACAGGTAACGGTTCATTTGAATCACATGCTGTTACTATAACCCACCCTGTTAAAATCCACTTCGTAGTCATTTACCGTCCCCCAGGTCAATTGGGAAACTTCTTGGAGGAGTTGGGCGTGCTGCTATCAAACTATCCTGAAGATGGTACTCCTCTGGTACTGCTTGGTGACTTCAACATCCACCTAGATATACCCCAGACTGCTGACTTCAACACTCTGCTCGCCTCATTTGATCTCAAGCGAGTCTACTACAGCGACTCACAAATCGGGCAACCAACTGGACCTCATCTACAGGCGCTGTTGCTCAGTGGACAACTCTTTAGTTTCTCCACTGCACACCTCAGACCACTTCCTCGTTACTGCTAACCTAGCACTTACTCCTGAAGCGGCACACGCTCCAACGCGGGTCACCTTTCGACGGAACCTCACGCTCACTCTCTCCATCTCGCCTATCCTCTGTGGTTTCATCCTCACTTCCTTCACTCTCGCAGTTTTTCAGCTCTGGACACGAACAGTGCTACGGACACTTTTTTGTTCCACTCTAACCTCTTGCTTGGACAACTTCTGCCCACTGTCGTCTAGACCAGCACGCACCACCCCATCTGCCCCCTGGCTGTCCGATGTACTCCGTGAACATCGCTCTAAACTCAGGGCTGCAGAGAGGAAATGGCATAAATCAAGAAACTCTAGCGACCTCAGTGTGTATCAGTCTCTCCTCTCTTCCTTCTCTGCAAACGTCTTCACTGCTAAAACATCATATTACCACGACAAGATTAACAACTGTTGTGACGCTCGGACACTCTTCAAAACCTTCTCTTCTCTTCTTAATCCGCCTCCACCTCCTCCTCCATCGACTCTTACAGTTGACGACTTTGTAGTTTTCTTCATGAATAAGACAAGAACCATCAGTGACCAATTCTCCACACCGCAGACTGAGGATAACTTCACAACGACTAATGCTCACTCTTTCTCCTCCTTCTCTCCACTCTCAGAGACGGACGTCTCCAAACTTATCCTGTCCAGTCATCCTAATACTTGCCCACTGGATCCGATCCCCACTCACCTCCTTCAAGCGATTTCTTCTTCAGTCATACCTTCACTTACTCACATTATCAACTCCTCTCTTCACTCTGGATCATTTCCCTCAGCATTTAAGCAGGCTCGGGTAAGCCCACTGCTGAAGAAACCATCTCTAAATCCAGCACTTCTAGAAAACTACAGACCGGTATCCCTTCTTCCATTCATTGCAAAGACACTCGAACGAGCTGTGTTCAATCCAGCTCTCTATGTTTCTTGTACAGAACAAACCTCCTGGACAGCAACCAATCTGGCTTCAAAAGTGGCCACTCAACTGAGACTGCCCTGCTCTCGGTTACTGAAGCCCTGCGACTGGCAAGAGCAGCTTCAAAATCCTCAGTACTCATTTTGCTGGACCTGTCTGCTGCTTTTGACACCGTTAATCACCAGATTCTCCTGTCCACCAGAAAGATGGGCATCTCTGGAACCGCACTCCTACCGCTTAACTCCTACCTTTCTGATAGATCCTTCATGGTGTCTTGGAGGGGTGAAGTTTCTAAGTCACAACAACTTGCTACTGGGGTTCCTCAAGGCTCAGTACTTGGACCGCTTCTCTTCTCCATCTACATGACGTCATTAGGATCTGTCATTCAGAAGCAAGGCTTTTCCTATCACTGCTACGCTGATGACACTCAACTCTACTTCTCATTCCAACCGGATGACCCGACGGTAGTTGCTCGCATTTCAGCCTGTCTGAGTGACATTTCTAGCTGGATGAATCACCATCACCTTCAGCTTAACCTTACTAAGACTGAACTGCTGGTGGTTCCAGCTAGCCCATCGTTTCATCACAACTTCTCTATACAGCTGGGTTCGTCAACCATAACTCCTTCCAGGACAGCCAGAAACCTAGGAGTTGTGATGGATCATCAGTTAAGCTTCACAGACCATATTGCTACAACAACGACCCCGGTCCTGCAGATTTGCCTTATACAACATTAGGAAGATTAGACCATTCCTGTCAGAGCTAGCCACCCAACTTCTTGTCCAGGCTCTTGTTCTCTCCAGACTGGAATATTGCAATGCTCTCCTGGCGGGCCTTCCTGCATGTACTATCAGGCCTCTACAACTGATCCAGAATGCAGCAGCGAGGGTTGTCTTCAATGAGCCAAAAACAGCTCATGTTACTCCTCTCCTCATCAGGTTACACTGGCTACCAGTAGCCACTCGCATCAAATTCAAGGTACTGATGCTTGCTTACAAAATGACCACTGGCACGGCGCCAACTTACCTAAACTCACTAGTTCAATCTTATGCACCCTCCAGAAGTTTGCGCTCTGCAAGTGAACGACGCCTTGTGGTGCCATCCCAAAGAGGTTCAAAATCACTCTCACAGAATTTTTCCTGGACTGCTCCCAGCTGGTGGAATGACCTTCCGATCTCAATTCGAACAGCTGAGTCGTTACTCATTTTCAAAAAACATCTAAAGACTCATCTTTTTCACCTACACTTAACCAACTAATACTAGTACTTACCTTTTTCTTGTCTATCATATTCAAAAAAAACAAAACAAAAAAAAACAAAAAAAAAAACCCTGGCTACGTGTCCTGGCCTAGTCTAACTGAGACTTGTCATAGCACTTGTATACCGTTGTTGTTCTGCTCGTTGATCTGATTGTTTCTACTGTTCTCATTTGTAAGTCGCTTTGGATAAAAGCGTCTGCTAAATGGTTAAATGTAAATGTCCACTAAAACTTTAATGCGCATCGTCTCAGTTTAATACGTGAACATAACAAAAGATTTGATCGCAAAACAATTAGGGAAAAAATGCATTACATTCAAATTATTAAGTTATAACATGTAAATATATACCCAGATAGCAATAACACTTGGGCTGATTCTGGCTGAAATGCGTCTCTGTCGGTTCATTCTCGGCATCGGTGAGAAGATAATGGGCCAGAGCAAAGCCGACTCTACAAAACACTTCTGGCTGACAGACGGCTTTTTCTCTATGGGCCGATCTCGGCTGAAAGCTGTTGTACACGCGGCAGGTCCACACTCGGTGTAGTTGTATGTATTAACCTTCGGCCTGAGTTAATTTTATCACAGACGGGGCGCTGCTAGAATGAAGCAAATCATCCGCCTGAGAAAACTTTTTTAGCGGTTTATTCCTGAGGAGCTTTCGGCGGGTAGTCGCCAGTGGCGACCTCAGCAAAACGTCACTCGAAAATTAATATTTATGGTCGCAAATGCGACTGTTTTAGTCGCAGTTTGGAGCCCTGCACTACAGGCAGGTCCTACAGAGTCCAGTTCACTGTAAAAACCTCATGTATTCAATAGTGTGGTAATGTCAGTGGCTCAGCATCTTGACTTGACTTTATGTCAAGTGCGGACTCTACAAATGTGTGTAAAAAGAACCAGGGCACTTCGCAAGAGCAAATTAGCTTTTTGTTTAGTGGGCTAACTCTTTTAAGGGAAAGCCTATATCCGGTCAGCACCTCTCACACTGGGTTGTAGAGGCCATCATGTTATGTTACAATAACGTGAATATAGAGGCCCCAAAGGAGTTACAAGCTCACTCTTCTAGAGGGATATCTATATCCTGGGCTAGATTTAAGGGCATTTTTATTCAGGAAATATGTGTGGCAGCTAGCTTGTCTTCCCCACACACCTTTGTGAGGTTCTATATACTGGATGTGACAGAACCTCCATTTGCCCAGTAGGTCCTGTAGTTGTTTGCTATTGAAAAACTAACGGAATGCATAGTCAATATAAAAAACTGGATGACGAGTAATTTCTTACTGCTAAATTCTGAAAAAACAGAGGTGTTAATTATAGGACCTAAAAGCTCTGCATATAATAACCTAGAACGCTGTCTAAGACTTGATGGCTGCTCTGTCAATTCTTTGTCAACAGTTACGAACCTAGGTGTGCTATTTGATAGCAACCTTTCCTTAGAAAGCCATGTTTCTAACATTTCTAAAACTGCATTTTTCCATCTTAACCCTCTGGAGTCTAAGGGTATTTTTGGGGCCTGGAGAAGTTTTGTCATGCCCTGACATTTGTGCTTTTTTCAGTTTCTTATAAATATCTAAATGGCTAAAGTCTAATCTCACTGTAATCAGCACAAACTAGGCTATAATAATATGTGTGCAGCATGTATGTACATGATTGTGTTTTTGAGAAAAAAAATTTTTATGCGTGGTTAGTGAAAAACTAAAAATGTTAAATCACTTGAATAAGGCAATAAAACACATACAGAACATTGGTTCCCAGGAATTTTGAGAACTGGAGCTTGTAGCCTAGAATTTTGTTTTTCTAAATGATGTGAAAATCATCTTGTTTACTCACTTACAGAAAACAATATATTGATTTAAATTTTCTAAGACAGTTTTTTGTTGGTAAAAGTCAAATGCGAGTAGGCGTCAACTATCATGAATTCACACCTGAGAAGACAAAGGCCTGCATAATGAGCTGCATAATGAGCCATTCAGTCAGCTGTGTCACTGAGAGGGATGAGTTACAAGAAAGAATGTGAGGACAAAATAAATCTATATAATTTTATGTTTGTAGTTTATTTAGAATATATTTAATTATCCCACAACATAATTTAATATTCACTTGTGAGTGCAGTTAAACAGTTTTATTAGGAACAATCAAAGCTGACTTTCAAACCGAATTTTTTGCATCATTACTCCAGTCACACAATCCTTCAGAAATCCTTTAAACAATCTTATTTTCTACAAAAAAAACATTTATTGTTATTATTATCATTATTATTATTATTATTATTATTATTATTATTATTATTATTATTATTATTAATAATGTTGAAAAGAGCTGAGAATTTTTTTTAGGTTTTTTAGGGGGGATAAATTGAAAGAACAGCAATGATTGTTACATTTGTTACAGTTACATTTATTGTTACATTTATATTATTTACATCAAGCTTTTGAATGGTATAGTAGTGTATATTGTTATTGAAACTTCATAATATTTCACTTGATTATACATTTAGTCAGGAATTATAGTTTGGAAAAAGTCTTTGGAAAAAGTCTAACTAGTAAAATGATTTACACGTTATGTGAAAACTAGTACAAGTATATAAATAAATAAAAAGAGACTTACTCATGTTTATGAACTCTGCTGAATAAAGTGCTTCATTCTTTTTTCTGAGGAAATCCAAATCTCAAATCCTCAACCACATCACATCTTTTTGGGTGAATGAATTATGTCTTATTCCTCTCATCGCGAAGCAAACAGTAAAATATAAAAACTTGAAGAACAGTCTCGCTGCGTTGTCTTCTGTTGTGTGGGCGTATTCAAAAGCCGCGCGCTTCAGTGAAACATTTGAATCTCAAAAGCGCGCTCGGCGCGGGGGGCGTGGTCGCATTAGAAGATAATGAAGGGAGACGTGAAAAACGGACATCGCGTTGTTTTCATATGGATTACTTTATCACAGAATATTTGTTTTCAGCAGCACTTGTTTTAGTTTTAAAAGTAGACATGTCAGGCTTTCTATAAGATATCTCTCTCATGTCTCTTCGTTGAGTATTCCCTGAGTTACAGTTTCATTTTAATGACGCATTTGTATCTGAAGATCAGCACAGACAAAGGCTGCAGACAGCACTCCTTGTTTGTTATCTTTATTTTATAAGTGCACAAAGTTTTGTTGTTATTATGTCTGTATACAAAAAAAAGTAGACCCTTTACAGATTCGATTGATGTATTGCACTTATCTGTACGATCAAAACTGAAAGTGTAATTTAAGTTCTTTTCGGGGTTATCAGGAGAAAATACCCCAAAACGCGTATACGCGTTAATCGACTCCAGAGGGTTAAAAATGTAGCGTGAACCAGACAAATTAAAGATTCGATCGGGAGCCTGGTTGAAACATGAGCCGAATTCCACAGAAAGGCAGGATGTTGTAAATCAACTCCCAGCACCACAATCTGATAACCAACCAACTCTTTCAGAGAACAGCTATCAACATTAACACCATTGGAACAATTATTGACAATTTCAATTCGAAGAAGAGATTGTCTAATTTGGGGCAAGTAATCGAAGAAATGGACAGTCTAAACCTCCCATGTAAAGCCATGAGATTAAACAAGATCGTTGGATTGACTTCCCCCCACCTAGCAAAACCAGACTGAAATTCCTAAGGAGACCTGTTAACCCCTCTGGTCTCCACAGGACATATCTTTACTCCCCAGAATGGCACAGAGAATGCCCTTCCAATGCATATATGCACACCAAATGAACTCAAAAAAGACTTCTAAATGGATATCAGTCCATTGCTTAACTCCATATCATTTATGTAACCGACACATTTGATTTTAATGTTTCTAATCATTTATTGTGTATGTTTTTTTTAAATAACTCTTGAATAGCTTAAGGGATCATATTCATGTTTAGTATGTGTGTGTTCGAATATTCTTGCTTGAAACGTTTCTGACCATTAGTTATTTGTCAAATGTATCATATTCTTGTTATAGGAATCATGTCCAAATTATACCCTGCAAGAGCGGGAAAATTCGGACCACGAGCTTGATAAGATAACATATGATTTATGAAGGGGTGGGACAGACAATGCAACACCCTGAGAAAAGACAGTATATAATTGGTCAAGACAACATTTTGAGGTGTGGCCAAAAGGCCAGTTTAAATACTCAGGACACCATCAAATTATGCTTTTAGCTTTTAGCGTTTAGCTTTTGCTATCAGTCATGCCGGCTTTTAGCCTGCTCCTAGCTTTAGCTTTTAGCTTTAGCTTTTAGTCATGCTTTGTCATCACTTTTAGCGTTCTCTTCGAGCGCCGTTCCAGCGTGCTTCGGCCTGCACGCCTGCTGCTACTTAGCCACGATGAGAAGAAACACCACCTAGTCTCGTCAAACTTTACTTCTTTTCTTTTCCGTTTGAGAGTTTCGTGTTCTGAGTTAAGTTTTGTAATGCCGTGTCTCCGAGTCTGACCTCGCGTGCCCGTCTGAAACTTCAACCAGCCCACAACTCCGCGTCTTCAGCCAACGCCCAACCACGGGCTTCCCAAGACGTCACTTCAACGACTACTGAACTTCCAGCCAATCAGCAACTTCGGGAAACCCCCTTTTCAGCGACAACAAAGGGAACCCCGTTAAACTGGCAACGCAAGTAACCTCCAGACTCACATCTGTACTGGTGTTATCTAATATAATTTTAACCTCATTGAGGAACTCAGTGCGAGGGTTAATTAAGTGATTAAATGGTTGTTCATGTCTATGCAATTTCACGTATTGCTGTAAACTTGGGATTTCACATTTTCATTCTCTTAAACTCACTCTTTCCTAACGTTCTATCCTCCTGCAACTTGTGTGAATGTGTGAGTGCGTGTGCTTATGTGTTAGATTAGTTTATATGTCTTAGATTTATCTAATAAAGCCTTATTTATAGTGAAAAGAGAAGTATCTTGTGTTTTGTGCTCACAAGTTAATGTCTTAAACTGCCGATCTTGTTACTGTGCTAATTAATAGTGTTTTTCACTATACTTTGGATATTAATATCCAGTGCAGATTTGATGTTATATGGCTCGTTCAGTGAATCGCTGGCCGTTTCATTGATCATCCGTGAAACAGTGATTCTGTTCAAATTCCCTTTAAAATCTTAAATGATTCCCTTTGAGCTAAATTGACCTGTTTCCCTTACAGTATTATGGTGGAGAATGTGGGCAGTTTAATCTAAATTGTGAGCATAAACCAAGTTATTTAATCTTTTCTTTTGCTGCGGATGAAAGATGAGAAGCTTCTGAGTCTAGACGTATGTGTGTGTGACCCGTGACGTAAGCAGCGCGCGACCGCTTGAATAGAATGAACGCAGAGGAGGCTGTAACTCAAGTCCGCCTCTCCATTGATAAACGGCAGTAAGTGAACTTAAAGTTAACGTCTGAGATCGTACAATAAGGTAGAAATTGAGCGTGTTCCTCATTTTTGTAATGCCTTGTTTATAGCTAAATTGATTTCACTGCGTGTTCCAGTGCCTCTCAAAAGCTATACTCCCGGCAGGGAATCTCAGTAACCGTTAACTGAACGGAGCTAAACTGTAGTAACGTTAATTCAAAGGGAAATAAATCGGTGTATAAAGAATAGTTTTGAGCGTGTTCCTCAATCTATTTATCAAAGCGTCGTTATTCATAGCTTGATTGCCAGTGCGTGTTCCACTGCCGAATCAGATGCTATTCGACTCCCTGGGTTAATATTAGAGAATAATGTTTCCCTGTTCACAAAGTGAATGTAATCTCGCTTAACACTGCGTGTGTCCGAGTGTGATGGGAGTGTTTTAAATGCTTGATCAAGTAAATTTTATCTGTGTACCAACAGTGAAGAAAACCTGTTGTGTTTATGTGTCCAGAGAAACTGGCACGGAGATTCAGATCCGCCGAGATCGCTGATTTCCCTTAACTACAGCAAGAAGCTGCTATTTGAATTAAGTTAAAGTTAACTCTGTACGAACTGAGAGTTTAAGCGCCACATCGCAAAACCATCTAAACGCGGTGTTGTTATTTGTACAGTGTTGAAATGCGCCGACATTTCATGTAACATGCTTAACTGTACTTGCAATGCAATTATTCATGTGCTAGTCCACTAGAGTAGAATTTTGGTTGCCACAGTTACGACCGTGACACGGAAGTCTTAACATACTTCCGGAGCAACTTCGAACTGCGCACGCGCAGCGCATCGACGCTAATGTAAACAAACTCCACGGTGTTGCTAAGCTAACGAAACAGTTGTATTTACATTGAAGTCTATGCTAAAGCCACTAGCCTCAAAGGTTAGCCGTTAGCATTAACATCCAGTGGTTGAATAGTGTCTGTTTGTGCAACGCTAAAGTGATTTAACCCTTTAGACATCTCAACTAACACTTGTTGGTCTCTTTTCTCACGATACCATTTATTGGCATTTTACTAGAAAGGGAAATACTAACTCACAATTATTAATTGTGTCAAATCCAAATTTAATTAACATTAAATTTATTTGGAATCATTCAAATTTTCCCTTAGATCAATTCATATGATCATTACTTCTAGTATTTTCTTTTGGGCCTAATTATTTTAGGTAAGAATAAGACTTGAACTTTGAAAGTTTAAACTTATTCTACCTAATTTATTTATTACCCATCTGAATATATTCTATTCAGACTTGTACTTATTTTATTGCGTTTTACCCCTCTTTCTTTCTATTGTGGTTATACACTTAGCCACTATTGTTTTATTTATTGATTTCCTCTTTATTTAATTTCATTTTTGCCTATTTTGCCCATTTATTACTTTTTAATTTCTGTGTATCCTAGCCTGGGAACGACACACCTGAGCCCTAAAAGGAGACATTGTTATCCCTCACTACGAGTTCAAATAAATTAGAAAGACAACTCTCTTTCACTTAAAGTTTATTTTGTTTGATTAGTTGTGCAGCAACTAAAACAATGCTCTACTCGTAGTTAAGATAACCACTACTGAGACTTACCATCTCCGTCCTCTCTCACCTTTCCTTTCCTCTTCACTTTTAACATTTGTAGGGACATGTAAGAACCATCAATCAATTCTAAGTGAATGAAATACGCAATCTTGTCAAAGAAGACGAATCACACTTATGAATTTGATTGTAATCAACCTCTCCTTTGTTCTTCCTAACCTCCCTACATTTGGGAAACGCAAATCAAGTTTTAGCATCTCATACAACATTGAGATCAATTTAATAGAGATACGTGTTGAACAACTGTTGCCTTCGCAGCCTCCCTGGTGAGCGGTCCAACTGTAAGGTGTACGGTGTCAATCCTGTCAGACTAAGGAAAGAGATATCAGCATTATTATTGTATTCTTTTGTCCAAAACAAGAGATTTAATAATATTGTTTACCTTCTTGATAACATTTAATTGAGAAAATTAATTTTCCTCATTTGAAAAACAGAAATTGTTGCTTGTCATTGAATTTGTTTTTCACCTCTTTCTCTCTTTTCCTCTTCCTCATTAGAGTGACAAAGTCTTCGCATCTCTAGTCTAATTAGACGCCCTGAGATCAACAAAGTCATCACCACACTTCACTAGTGGTTCACAATCACTGACACAACACTTAGTTGTCCCACTACACATAGGATTTTACTCCACACAGATCTGTGTCAGTCTCTCTTCTCCTCAGCGTGCAAACATGCCGCAGACTGCAGACCCCATCGCCCATGGGGAAGATATGAACACTTGGCTGAGAGGCATGACTGACAGCCTCACCCCCAAGACATTTGAACTGTTATTATTTTTAATAATAATCCTAATCCTGAGAAGATTCCTGACACAGGATTCAAGCCAGAACAACAACCACGAGGAGCTAGTCAAGATCACCAGCTCCCTAAGCTATGCCTTCACAGCCCAGCTGAAACTGAGCGACAAGCACATCACCCACCTTCAAGAGGAGCTGACACGTGCTCAACATCGCATAGACAAGCTGGAAGTGAAAAGTCCAAGATCAACTCAAAGCACCCAACGAGAGGGAGCAGGAAACAACGGAACAAGTTAAGAAGCTCCAAGCAGCCCTGGCAGCAGCTCAGCTTGACCAGCAACATGCAACAGCTGCCCAGAGAGACCTGGTAAACAGACTCCAGTATGCCGAACTGCTACTAGAGAAAACCAAGAATTACATCAGAGACAAGAATTCTGAAGTCAGTGCTTTGAAAGACCACCTTGAAAGGTACAGAACTGAAACGGACAATCTGACCCAACAACTAGACGATACCAACGATGAGCTCTACATGGTCAGAAAAGAACTCCAATATGCTTACAAGCAGAAACAAGAGCCAAGAAAAGAGAAACATCTCTTAACCTCATCACTGCTGAGCAGAGCAAAGTCCCACGTCCAAGAACTGGCATATGACGAAAGGAGCGAAGGGCCACAACCTAAAACCTCACCTGCCTTCGCCACACAACCCTTTCCTGCCAACGAAGGGAAAACCTTCCGTCCAAGACCTTAGAGCTGCACACGGGATGACCATCAAAGACCTCAACAAGCTGTCTGAAAACATCAGCAGGTTCAACCCGAACTCCACAGAGGGTCGCGACATCCAGGCTTACCTGCAAGATATCGAATTTCATCTGGAAATGAGACCTCATGTGACTGACAGAGACAGGTTATACATCCTTCGAGCCACATCCAGTCCAGAGGTACGAAACTTCCTAGATCGACAGCCCAGTCAAACAAAGTCAAACTACCAGCGACTTCGTGAGGTCCTGATTAAAGAGTTTACAGACCCAGAGTCTGAACATGGATTGTTGACTGCCTTGGAAACCAAACAAGGTCGACAAGAGACTCCACAGGCTTACTACAACCGACTCCGACAAGCCTACTTTGGTGCACACAACAAGCCTGACCTTGAAGAGGATGTGAACTTCAAAAGCCTCTTCCTAAAGAATCTGCACCCTGGAGTCAGCCACCATCTAGGTGTCATGGCCTGTCCACACTCCATGACCATCCAACAGTTGCGTGACCTAACACAGAAGGCCTATAACAAGCAGAAGATGGCCTCAAAGAAAGGTAACAAGACCTCCACACTCTTGAACTCTGTCAACAAAGACTCAAGCCTTACACTGAACGACACCCAGTGGCATCACAACACGAGAGTCTTCCATCAAGAGCACAGAGAATGTGACACCCATGTCCACAACCGTTTTCAGCCCAACCGCTGGAAAAATCCATGGGACCAGCCACGCTTCTCAAGAAACCAAAAGTATAAGAACAACTGGAAACCTAACCAGACATCCAAAGGTAATCACCTGACTCATCCAAGAGCAACTCATGTGGGTAAGCGACAACCAAACCCACCTCAGCACCACTCAGACATGCACAGTGCTGAGTATTCACATGAACATGACAGCTTACCATCAGAAGACATGGAACAAGTCATGAGACAACTGAAAGAGTTCCTTCAAGACCAGTTTCACACTTATGACCACAAAGTTGAGTCATGCTTGCTGTGACCAGCGACAGAATGGAAGGCTGGTGATCACCTGGTGCACCACATCAGAGATGACAAACACCTGTTCAACAACCACCCGGAATGAGCAAGTCTTTCTCGGCCAACCGTTGATGAAAAATCTGAGGTACTAAAGAACATCACCTCAGTCTCCCATCACTCAATAACAAACTGTCAAATGAACTCCAACTCAAAGAACCACATCCCTGTCTGTGCAACAGCAACCACCAGAGCACAGAAGGTCAGAAAGTCTGCCACAGCCAGAAGGCATCACAAGAAGAGTGCAACATAGGAGACGAAGTTTTGCAACCCAGCTTCACACAGCCATGCCAAACTACCTCCGACTGTCTGCTAAAGAACTTCCTGCCTTGCTGGACTGACCCCCATTAGACCATGGACACGCCCTCATCCAAGCCAAGGATGCAGAGAGCCAGTCTTCAGTGACATACAAGCAAAGGGGGGGGGAGACAACACAGACTGAAACAGATCTGACCACACATACACTACACCTTCAACACACACAACATTACCTACACCCAGAGGTAACCACATCTACTGATAACACATTCAACAAACATATTCTTCCCACAGGTAGAATGTCCAAATTTTAGTGTAACAAAGTTACATATACCCTCCATGAAGAAACATGCAGCCATTCTCACAATAGGTTATAACATCTGACACTAAGTTAAGGTACATGACACACTAGCTGCACATGACATCCTAGCTCAACAGCATATGCAGACACTGGCTATTGTCAAGTCTGCTTTATTGTCAATTTCCACATGTACAGTACATACATACAGAAAATCGAAATTGCGTTACTCTCAGTCTCCGGTGCATACAGATAACATTAACATTAAAGCCTAAAAAAAAATAACTAGATCAAATATAAAATGTATTTGTACAATTATACAATAAGGGATTTATAAAAAAAAAAAAAAAAAAAAAAAAAAAAAAAGACATATAAAAGACATATAATAAAAATACAAGTTAAAAATAAAGTTAAATAAAGCAGCGCAAGGTAAATGACAGATATAGTGCAAATCAATGAAGTGAACAACAGTGCAGTTAAAAGATTTTTAGTGCAAAAAAAATCACTTATTAAAAATATCTTAAGTCTGATTAAAGTGACAAGTGACAAGTGACCAAGAGCAGTTATTTAACTGACTGATGAGGTAGTTCCATGCCGAATGAGGTAGTGAGCGGTGAGTGAGCAGACCAATGCTGCACAAGTGACTCGTGCATGTCATCATATAATTAGTGTGTGTGGGGGGGGGGGTGGGGGTGGGGGTTCATAGTTCAGTGGTGCCTGGGGAAGAAGAGGGGAGGGGGGGCAGGTTCGGGAGGGAGTTCAGCTTCCTGACAGCCTGGTGGATGAAGCTGTCCTTCAGTCTGCTGGTCCTGGCCTGGAGACTCCGCAGTCTCCTCCCTGATGGCAGCAGACTGAAGAAGCTGTGTGACGGGTGAGTGGGATCACCTGTGATGCAGAGGGCTTTGCGGGTGAGACGTGTTCCATAAATGTCCTGGAGGGAGGGTAGAGAGACACCAATGATCTTCTCAGCTGCTCTCACTATGCGTTGTAGAGTCTTTCGGCAGGACGCGTTGCAGGCGCCATACCACACAGTGATGCAGCTCGTCAGGATGCTCTCGATGGTGCCTCTGTAGAATGTGTACATGATGGGGGTGGGGCTCTGGCTCTCCTCAGTTTGCGGAGGAAGTAGAGACGCTGCTGTGATTTCTTGGCCAGTGCTCCGGTGTTGTCGGTCCAGGAGAGGTCCTCTGTGATGTGCACACCCAGGAACTTGGTGCTGCTCACTCTCCTCCACAGTCGCACCGTTGATGGTCAGAGGAACATGCTGAGTGTGCGCTCTCCTGAAGTCAACAACAATCTCCTTCGTCTTCTCCACGTTCAGAGAGAGATTGTTGTCACTGCACCACCCGGCCAGCCGGGCGGCTCACCTCGCTCCTGTAGTTTGTCTCATCTCTGTTGCTAATGAGACCCACCACAGTCGTGTCATCCGCAAACTTAATGAAGAGGTTGGAGCTGTGTGACGGTGTGCAGTCATGGGTCAGCAGAGTGAAGAGGAGGGGGCTCAGCACACATCCTTGGGGGGCCCCAGTGTTCAGTGTGATGGTGCTGGATGTGTTGCTGCCGACCCGTACTGCCTGAGGTCTTCCAGTCAGAAAGTCCAACAGCCAGTTGCACAGCGAAGTGTTGAGCCCCAGCTCGACCAGTTTGTGAATGAGCTGTTGAGGGATGATTGTGTTGAATGCTGAACTGAAGTCTATGAACAGCATTCTGACATAAGAGTCCTTTTTTTTCCAGATGGGTGAGTGCTGAGTGGACGGCAGTGGAGATGGCATCATCGGTCGACCGGTTGGACCGATATGCAAACTGGAATGGGTCCAGGGAGGGGGGGAGGGCAGACTTGATGTGGTGCATGACTAGCCGTTCAAAGCACTTCATGAGGATGGGGGTAAGTGCAACAGGACGGTAGTCATTGAAGCAGGATGGAGATGGCTTCTTCGGGACTGGGATGATAGTGGTAGTTTTTAAGCATGTGGGAATAACAGCCTGACTCAGTGAGATGTTAAAAATGTCTGTGAAGACATCAGTGAGTTCTGCTGCACAGTCTTTCAGTACACGCCCAGGGATGTTGTCAGGACCCGGAGCTTTGCGGGCATTGATCCTGCTGAAGGATCTCCTCACACTGTCAGGGGTCAGAGTCATCACCTGGTCGCCGGGAGGAGGTGGAGTCTTCTGTGCAGTGGTGCTGTTTTGTTGCTCAAAGCGAGCGAAGAAGGTGTTCAGCTCGTTCAGCAGAGAGATGTTGTTGTCACAGGTCCGTGGTGGGGGCTTGTAGTCCGTAATGGTCTGTATCCCCTGCCACAGGCTCCTAGTGTCTCTACTGTTACTGAATTGGTGAGCTATCCTCCTGGAGTGCTGTCTCTTAGCCTCTCTGATGCCGCGGGACAGGTTGGCCCTGGCTGTTCTCAGGCCCACCTCATCTCCAGCTCTGAAGGCAGCATTCCGTGTCTTCAGGAGTCTGTAGACCTCCCCCGTCATCCATGGCTTCTGGTTGGCCCGGACAGTGATAGTTTTTGTGATCGTTACATCATCAATACACTTATTGATGTAGGCAGTAACAGTCTCTGAGTACTCCTGGAGGTCAGTGGTGTTATTGCATGTGGCAGCCTGTTTAAACATGTCCCAGTCAGTTGTGTTGAAGCAGTCCTGAAGAATCTCTGATGATCCTTCTGGCCACACTTTAATCTGTTTGTAAACTGGTTTGGCGACTTTAATGAGTGGTCTGTATGCAGGCATTAGCATAACAGTGATGTGATCTGAGGCTCCGAGGTGGGGGAGGGGGAGGGCTTTGTAAGCTCCTCTCTGTGTGGTGTAAACAAAGTCCAAAATGTTATTACCTCGTGTTGGAAAGTTGATGTGCTGGTGTATTTTTGGAAACACACTCTTAAGGTCAGCATGGTTGAAATCCCCAGCTATGATGAGAAAAGCATCCGGGTGTGCTGTCTGCTGCTCACTGATGTGTTTGGTACAGTTCATTAAGTGCGTCGTTCCTGTTGCTGGTGATGTTGAATGGGGGAATGTACACTGAAATGAGCAGTATAGCAGTATATTCCCTCGGCAGATAGAACGGCCGGCACTTAATAATCATAAACTCCACCAGGGTTGAGCAGTGTTTGCTGATCACAACAGTATCGCGGCACCACGCGTCATTGATGTAAACACAAAGCGCCCGCCGCCGCGGGTTTTTCCTCCCGCGACGAGAGCTCTGTCCGCTCGATAGCACGTCAGCTGGTCGAGCTGAATAGCGCCATCTGGAACGCTGTTGCTGAGCCATGTTTCCGTGAACACAAAAACACAACAGTCTCTTACAGTCCTCTGAGTTGAGCGTAGTAAACGAATGTAGTCCAGTTTATTGTTCAACGAGCGTACGTTAGCCAGTACGATGGTGGGGACAGATGGCTTGTGTGGGTTAGCCGTTAGCCTAGCCCGGATACCTCCGCGCTTTCCCCTCTTCTGCTTCCTCTCACGCCGCTTGTGGCGCCTCCGCTGCGGGCGAGATGCAGTAGTGGGGGTCGATGATGGTGAAGGCCTCCGTAGCAGATCGAGATCCCGCAGCTGTTCTGCTTGCGCGGAGTTTAACTGTAAAAATGCGGTTCTGCCGACATCGAGCAGAGACTCGCGACTGTATTTGCGCTTACAGACAGGTAGACGTGACGACAACGTGCAAAAACACTGCGACTCACAAGACAAAAAACACGAAAACACCGTTCTGTCGGGACAGAGAGAAGCCGCTGCGTGTGGCCGCGCCGCCATCTTGGCTCTGTCGCGTTGTAAGCCATGCTAGGAAAACCCACAGCAGCTTTGTTTTGTTTGTTTTGTTTTGTTCTTCTTTTACCTATCCTTCTCCTTCCCCTCTTTCCTGAGTAGGTGAAACACCTAGGCACCCTGCAAGGGTCAAAGGTCTGATATTAGGATTGACTCGCCACACCTAATATCCGCCAGCCACTCTAAACTGAATGGAAGCCAGAGAGCTCCATGCATGATAGGTCAACTCATTTCATTGCAAACGATGTTACTAGAAAATTAACGGTAAACGTTTAAATTAAGACAACCTAGAAGAACCAAACAAAGTTATCCACAAATTTGATTGGCGAATCAAAATACAACAACGATTTCCAAAATTATCTAAACTATCCTCAATGTACTAAACTACATTGACTAATTGAACTTAACAACGTGTACCTAAATAACCTGATGCCTGCACCAGTACAGTAACTGTCATGGAGGTGTTGTCTTGTTGTTTGCTGTGTTTGTCTGCTTCTTCTGCCTTTGTTTCTCCAGCGATCGACGATGTCTTCAGCTAAACACCTCGCCGATCGAAGGGGGGTATGTAGCGTGAACCAGACAAATTAAAGATTCGATCGGGAGCCTGGTTGAAACATGAGCCGAATTCCACAGAAAGTCAGGATGTTGTAAATCAACTCCCAGCACCACAATCTGATAACCAACCAACTCTTTCAGAGAACAGCTTTCAACATTAACACCATTGGAACAATTATTGACAATTTCAATTCGAAGAAGAGATTGTCTAATTTTGGGGCAAGTAATCGAAGAAATGGACAGTCTAAACCTCCCATGTAAAGCCATGAGATTAAACAAGATCGTTGGATTGACTTCCCCCCACCTAGCAAAACCAGACTGAAATTCCTAAGGAGACCTGTTAACTCCTCTGGTCTCCACAGGACATATCCTTACTCCCCAGAATGGCACAGAGAATGCCTTCCAATGCATATATGCACCAAAATGAACTCAAAAAAGACTTCTAAATGGATATCAGTCCATTGCTTAACTCCATATCATTTATGTAACCGACACATTTGATTTTAATGTTTCTAATCACTTATTGTGTATGTCTTTTTAAATAACTCTTGAATAGCTTAAGGGATCATATTCATGTTTAGTATGGTGTGTGTTCGAATATTCTTGCTTGAAACGTTTCTGACCATTAGTTATTTGTCAAATGTATCATATTCTTGTTATAGGAATCATGTCCAAATTATACCCTGCAAGAGCGGGAAAATTCGGACCACGAGCTTGATAAGATAACATATGATTTATGAAGGGGTGGGACAGACAATGCAACACCCTGAGAAAAGACAGTATCTAATTGGTCAAGACAACATTTGAGGTGTGGCCAAAAGGCCAGTTTAAATACTCAGGACACCATCAAATTATGCTTTTAGCTTTTAGCGTTTAGCTTTTGCTATCAGTCATGCCGGCTTTTAGCCTGCTCCTAGCTTTAGCTTTTAGCTTTAGCTTTTAGTCATGCTTTGTCATCACTTTTAGCGTTCTTCGAGCGCCGTTCCAGCGTGCTTCGGCCTGCACGCCTGCTGCTACTTAGCCACGATGAGAAGAAACACCACCTAGTCTCGTCAAACTTTACTTCTTTTCTTTTCCGTTTGAGAGTTTCGTGTTCTGAGTTAAGTTTTGTAATGCCGTGTCTCCGAGTCTGACCTCGCGTGCCCGTCTGAAACTTCAACCAGCCCACAACTCCGCATCTTCAGCCAACGCCCAACCACGGGCTTCCCAAGACGTCACTTCAACGACTACTGAACTTCCAGCCAATCAGCAACTTCGGGAAACCCCCTTTTCAGCGACAACAAAGGGAACCCCGTTAAACAGGCAACGCAAGTAACCTCCAGACTCACATCTGTACTGGTGTTATCTAATATAATTTTAACCTCATTGAGGAACTCAGTGCGAGGGTTAATTAAGTGATTAAATGGTTGTTCATGTCTATGCAATTTCACGTATTGCTGTAAACTTGGGATTTCACATTTTCATTCTCTTAAACTCACTCTTTCCTAACGTTCTATCCTCCTGCAACTTGTGTGAATGTGTGAGTGCGTGTGCTTATGTGTTAGATTAGTTTATATGTCTTAGATTTATCTAATAAAGCCTTATTTATAGTGAAAAGAGAAGTATCTTGTGTTTTGTGCTCACAAGTTAATGTCTTAAACTGCCGATCTTGTTGCTACTGTGCTAATTAATAGTGTTTTCACTATACTTTGGATATTAATATCCAGCGCAGATTTGATGTTATACGGCTCGTTCAGTGAATCGCTGGCCGTTTCATTGATCAGCCGTGAAACAGTGATTCTGTTCAAATTCCCTTTAAAATCTTAAATGATTCCCTTTGAGCTAAATTGACCTGTTTCCCTTACAAAAATATATCTAAATTACGGCCTATGCTCTCAATGTCAAATGCAGAAATGTTAATCCATGCGTTTATGACCTCAAGGTTAGATTACTGTAATGCTTTATTGGGTGGTTGTTCTGCACGCTTAGTAAACAAACTCCAGTTAGTCCAAAATGCAGCAGCTAGAGTTCTTACTAGAACCAGGAAGTATGACCATATTAGCCCGGTCCTGTCAACACTGCACTGGCTCCTGCAGTTTAAATCTAGATTAAAGACCTATCTCTTTAACCTGGTTTACACATAACACACTAATATGCTTCTAATATCCAAATCGGTTAAAGGATTTTTAAACTGCATTAATTAGGTAAACTGGAACCGGGAACACTTCCCATAACACCTTATGTACTTGCTACATCATTAGAAGAGTGGCATCTTCGCTAACATTAGTCTGTTTCCCTCTTATTCCGAGGTCACCGTAGCAACTAGATCCAGTCTGTATCCAAGTCAGAGGGTCACTGCAGTCACCCGGATCCAGTACATATCCAGCCCAGATGGTGGATCAGCACCTAGAAAGGACCTCTACAGCCCTGAAAGACAGCGGAGACCAGGACTAGAGCCTGAGGTAAAGATCCCCTGTAAAGATCTTGTCTCAGACGACCACCGGGACAAGACCACAAAAACAGATGATTCTTCTGCACAATCTGACTTTGCTGCAGCCTGGAATTGAACTGCTGGTTTTGTCTGGTCAGAGGAGAACTGGCCCCCCCAACTGAGCCTGGTTTCTCCCAAGGTTTTTTCTCCATTCTGTCACCTATGGAGTTTTGGTTCCTTCCCGCTGTCGCCTCTGGCTTGCTAAGTTGGGGATACTTCATTTACAGCGATATCGTTGACTTGATTGCAAATTATTTCACAGATACTATTTAAACTGCACTGAGCTGCATGATGACATCACTGAATTCAATGATGAGCTGCCTTTAACTGTCATTTTGCATTATTGACACACTGTTTTGCTAATTTATGTTGTTCAGTTGCTTTGACACAATCTTTTTTGTTTAAAGCGCTATATAAATAAATGTGACTTGACTTGTTCCTTGGACTTGGGTAATTCCATTTTACTTTAGGGTCGAATTTTTCAGACTATACTGATCTGCTTTAACCACTTGAGTTGGGTCAGAGAGGTATAATCCAGATTATAGTCATATTTAGTCTGCTTTGTCAGCATATCGGCAATACGGGGGTGGTCTGTATCCCATAGCGAGATACCGAACAAATGTTAGAAAGAGAACTTTTGGTAACTAACGTAACCCCGGTTCTCTGATAACATAAAGTGAGGTATCTCACAATATTCAAGCTTAAGTTCAGTTTATTTATAAAGCACATTTAAAAATGGCCACAGGCCGACCAAAGTGCTGTACAAGTTAGAATAAAATAAAAAATTAAGTACACTAATAGCAGCAAAACAGTTAAAACAGAACACCCTAATTAACTAAAAGTAACAGAGAATAAATAAGTTTTGAGACATGACTTGAACTCAGACAAAGTGGAAGACGGTCTAATATAGAGTAGGAGCTTGTTCCACAGTGTCGGGCCGGCAACTTCAAAGGTTCGGTTACCCCTCGATTTTAGCCGGGTTTTGGGTATCTGAAGGAGTTTATCTTTGGATCTAAGGCCTCTGGTGGGAGAGTAGCGGTGAAGTAGGTCGGACAAATAAGAAGGTGCTAAAAAATGTAATGATTTATACACCAGTAATAAAATTTTAAACTCAATTCTAAAATTAATCGGAAGCCAGTGAAGGGATCTCAGAAGGGGGGTGATCAAATCTCCTCTTTCCTTCCAGGAATCTCGCCGTAGCATTTTGAACGACCCGTAAGCGTGCCGTTTGGGACTTAGATATATCAGAATAGAGTGAATTGCAATAATCCGGGCAAGAGGAAATAAGAGCATGGATAGCAATCTCCAAGGAGCGCTTCGGAAGAAAGGATTTTATTTTCGATAGAGAACGAAAAAAAGAAAAAGCTAGACCCAATGAACGCGCTAATCTGCTTGTCAAATTTGAGGCAACTGTCAACCATCACACCTAGATTGTGTACTTGGGGAGAGATGAATTGATTTAAAGATTCAAGGTCAAGGTGATTTCTTGGCCTGAATTCTAAGGGGTCAAAAACAATGACTTCTGTTTTGTCTAAATTCAGAAAAAGGAAAGTCTTTGCAAGCCAAGCTTTCACATCCTCAAGACATGCAGTTAGGTTGCCTAGAGCACTCTTATTTTTCCTAGACACAGGCATATAGATTTGCATATCATCGGAATAGCAATGAAATGAGATTTTATGTTTAAAAAAATGGAACCCAAAGGGAGAAGATAAAGAGGAAAAAAGGACCGGAGCTAAAACAGAGCCTTCAAGCACACCTCAGGATAGATTACGAAGAGAAGAGGAGAAATGCCCTATTTTTACAGAGAAATGTCTATTGGTAAGAAAATATTTTAATGATTTAAACCCCCAACTGAAACTTCAAGAATATGATTGTCAGTCAGAAAAGGTCTGGAGCTGTAAAAACTGTTTTTTTCCACAATATCTTGGAAATAAATGTCAAAATGGAGATCGGATGAAAATTTGATGAAATAGAGGTTTCAAGTGAGGGTTTCTTTAGTACAGGTGTAATCGTGGCAATATTCAAACTAGAAGGTACAGCTCCTTCAAGCAAAGATTTGTTAAATATCGAAACCAGTCCAGGGCCGACAATGTCAAATATTTGTCTCAAATAGTAAGGATGTATAGGGTCATGTGAACTAAAGGAGGGTTAAAGTTTAAGCATTACTTCCTTTACAGAATGTAAAGAATACACAGAAAGAAGTCCACAGGACAGGTGAAGTCATCTCTGTTGGTATTTCCTGATCAGAGACCAGAAACTGAGCCCTCAAACTTGAAGCTTTATTGCCAAAACAACTAGAGAAATCCTCACAAAGTGCCAAAGACGGGTAGTGAAGAGAATTTACTGGGGAGTTTAGAACGGAATTGATAACAGAAACAAAGAGCTTTTTGGGTGTGGGGATGTTTCTCAATTAGTTTAGAAAATTAGGAAGCCTTGGCTTTCTTAACAGCATACTGATATGACGATAGGCAGTCTCATAAGAAATCTGTAATTTGTCCTTTTTCCACTTGCTTTCTTGCATGCATCTCTAAGAACGAATAATATGATCAACCCATGGCTCCGATTTAGATGTAGATTTTGGCTTAAAGAGCTTAAAAAACCTGTAATGCCTTAAATATCTGTCCATGCAGTATTTAAAATGATAAAATCATTTTCAGCATCAAGATCAGATAATAGAGACTCTAATTGTAAAAGAGGGTTGACATTATAGAGCTTTCCAAAATCCTCAAAAAAATATTCACGGGCTTGTGTACCATCAGAGACAGGTGTAAGAGAAGGCAGTAGGAGGGATAATTTAAATAAAACAACGATAACAGTCGGCATTGAGGTCTGAAAGAATCTTTAGCAATGATAGCTAGCCCGCCATCTCTGCCTGATGATAGCGGAGCATTGTAAAAGTGATAGTTGGCTGGAACAATTCAGAATATGGACTGAGGTCCCCTACCTTCACCCAGGTCTCGGTGATAAACAGAAAATCCAAAGGGAGAAAGAGACAGGAAACAGAAAGAAAGCCAAAGAGACAGGAGAAGGAGGAACAGAGGCAGGGGGGTCCGTCACGATTGACTTGAGCCAACATGTCATCGGGGATGGCCGCTCCAGCACCGTAAAGTGGTAGACACCATAGCCCAGGGTTCCTCAATAGGCGGCCCGCTGGCCGGAAAAGTGTTTGGCCCGCGCTAATTTCAAATAAAGTGGCATGAAAATTCAAACGCAGCATCAGAAAGCGACATTAACTTACATCGTGTCTACACCGGGCGCTAGCAGCGCGGCGCAACAAATCCCCGACAGAAAACTGCTGACTCGTTCTATTTATGACGCGCTGACACAAAGTTCAAATGATCTGCAATGCTTTGTCGCGTCCAGTGTAGATATACGATGTGACAGCAAAAACATGGCAAGTGTTAAGCAAAGAAAAGTGGACACTGAAAATAGATGATTCAAATGTGAATGGACTTTGAACAGTTTTGAGTGAGTGAGTGATACCATCTCTATGGATGCTGGTTAGCAGTTCAGTTCAGTTCAAGTTAGAGTTCAGTTGTAACGTTTGCTTTAGCATAATTTATTTTCAAGATCTGAGGTAAAATGTCTATTGTTGCTTTGCTTACACTATGGCTATAAAGATCACTAATATTCAAACTCACATTAGACACTTTTAACACTGAATAAATCACATAATCATTACCTGAGATTATCACTGTCATTTTTTTGTATGTTGTTCCTGCCGCGAAGTCGCAGAAAATAAAAAGCATTTCTAAAATAGAATTCCGTGTCGCTTATTGTCACGTGTCGCTGTCGCGGGTGGTAAGGACAAAAACTACATGGAAATACTTTTTATCGCGTCACGTCTGTTTGGGACACACGGTGTTACAGTTTGATCCCCCAAAAAATCTAAGTATAAAAATATTAATGCTGACAGATTTAATAATTGATTCTTCAATCAGGGAAAGTGGAGAGAAGAGATCCAGTCTGGAGATGAGAAGGAACAGTTGATTTGCATGGAAGATATGGAGATCCAGATTTTTTTGTTTGTTCATTTGTTTTTAATATTCAACAGGCAAAGTTTTTCTGTATCTAAATGCAAAAATGTTCATAATTGTTTGAATAAAACAGATTATACTGGGTGGAAAAATCTGAATATGTATATCTTGTGACCATCTTTTGATTATTTTAACAAAAACAAAAAATTTAATAATTGTAATAATAATTGTTGTTTGTTTTTTGAATATTATACTGGGTATATATATATATATATATATATATATATATATATATATATATATGTATGTAGGTCAGTGGCCCTTGGCTTGGTATCGTTGGCAGAATTCGGCCCTCGGTGTAAACTAATTGAGGAACCCTGCCATAGCCCATGACCGAGGCAGAGAACTGAGTACAGCCAGACAACCAGCTCTCATGAAGGTCTTTATTCTGACGATTACACCCCCACCTTTCCTAAGTCTTGGGGTAGTGTCCAGAGGTAGTCGTCGTCGGAACTACAGGAACTACAGGAACTACAAATGTCCAAGAGAGTCTGACGATCATATGTGAAAGACTCAACATAGTTGTTGGACAGGAGGGCAAATAAAAACAACCAAACAATGAACTGAGAGCAGAAGACGGCTCACCACTTATACAGGCGCCATCTTTTAAAAAAAACTTCGGAAGTAGTTCAATCTTAACATGAAACCTAAGCCATTACCTATATTGTTATAGTGTGGTACAGTTATGGAGGCCCTTCATAATGCAGAGGTCAACTGCCTGCTCTGCCTATAGTTAGCAATGGCCTTATGGTATACAAAATTTAAAGCCCATGTTGCAGGTTAACCACCACTGTCGATTAATGGGTACATAAATCAATCAAGATATGTATATCATTTTTAAAATGTCTCAAAAATGGTCTTAAAGACCATTTTTTTATGTTTTTGGTATTAATGGTTTTTGTTTTTATGCAATTCGGTGATGACGTCACGTTGGGGAGAAGTGGCGGAAAGGTAGCCTCAGCCTAGTATGATGCGCGTTCCAGGCAACCCGTAACCCGTGTTTTTCCAACCTTAAACCCGTGAAAGTGCACTGGAACGGCAGTCAAACCCGTGACTTCCCACCCGTGAACTCGTACTAGATCGATATAATAATAATAATAATAATAATACATTTTATTTATAAAGCACTTTACATTTTAAAGAAAATCTCAAAGTGCTACAATAGAAGCAGAAAAAAAAAAAAAAAAAAAAACAATCTAAGAATTAAGTTAAAAAATCAACTGCCAACTAAAACTAACTAAATTAAACATGAAGACATTTTTAAACATTGAAAAACTTTTTAAAAAGATACGTTTTTAAGTCCTTTTTAAAACCATTTGTCGTTTGTGGAGCCCTCAAGTGTTCAGGAAGAGCATTCCAGAGCCGAGGGGCCGCGGCACAGAAGGCTCTGTCCCCAATTGTACGGGACTTAGTCTTAGGGTGACGGAGCCGGTGGGTATTTGTGGAGCGGAGGGAACGTGCTGAAGTCTGTGGAGTTAGGAGTTCTTGAAGGTAACTGGGGGCATTGCCATGGATGCACTGATGTGTGAGAAGGGAGACTTTATACTCAATCCGGGCAGAAATGGGAAGCCAATGCAAAGATCGAAGAATTGGTGTGATGTGTTCATATTTACGCACTCTCATCAGGATCCCAGCGGCACTGTTTTGTATGTGCTGGAGTTTCTGGATGCTCTTGCTAGGAATCCCGATGAGAAGAGCGTTACAATAGTCCAATCTTGAGGAGACAAAGGCGTGAATGAGTTTCTCAGCATCATGTAGGGTAAGTTTGGGGCGGAGTCTGGCTATATTCCTGAGGTGGAGATAAGATGTTTTACAAAGATGTTTAATGTGCGCCTCAAAGGTTAAATGAGGATCAAACTTGACACCAAGATTGGTGACTAATGATGATAGGGGAATGTCCTGGCCAGAGAATGTAATGCAGGTTATGGAAGATGATCTGATCTGATGAGGGGAACCAATGAGGATAGCTTCTGTCTTTGAACTATTCAGCTGGAGAAAGTTATGAGTCATCCATGCCCTTATTTCCTCCAAACAGGCAGTGACTGTTGATAAAATTGTTGATGAAGTTTATGAATGAGTGTCAGTTTTGATGTATAATTGTGTATCATCAGCGTAACAATGGAACGAAATTCCCAAACGACTGATGACTTTGCCGAGGGGTAACATGTAAAGAATGAACAAAATAGGTCCAAGAACTGAGCCCTGTGGAACCCCGCAATCAACAGCGTGTAAAACGGGACCTAGAGCTTTCCCATGGCAACAAATTCAGATCTATCTGTGAGGTATGGCTCAAACTAGTGCAAGACGGTGTTATTAAGTCCAATAGAGTGGCATAGCCGGTTGAGAAGTATACCGTGATCAACGGTGTCGAACGCTGCAGAAAGGTCCAGGAGGACAGGGAGTGATGGTGAAGCAGCATCAGCTGTCATCAGCAGGTCATTTGTAACTCTCACTAAGGCTGTTTCTGTGCTGTGGGTGGAACGAAAGCTAGACTGAAACTTTTCAAAAAGGTTGTTGTACTTGAGGTGATCGTGAAGGTGCCTGGCAACTACTTTCTCCAAAACCTTTGAAAGGAATGGTAGGTTGGATATCGGCCTATAATTAGCAAGAGTTTGAGGGTCCAGGGTAGGTTTCTTGAGTAGTGGTCTGATTATAGCCGTTCTTAGAACAAATGGTACGTGACCAGACTGAATTGATTGGTTTATTATCATAGTGATAAAAGGACTGATAACAGAAATATTTGCTTTCACCAGAGCTGTAGGGAAGGGATCAAGGGCACAGGTGGAGGATCTCATCCCCTTGATGATGTCCTCAACCTCTGGTTGAGTAACTTCTGGGAAGCAGCAAAGTAACCTCGAACCGGACTGCTGATCGTCAGTTGGGAAAGATTAGGGAGATGAAACAGAAAAAGAGGAACGAATTTTAGCAATTTTGGTTCTAAAAAAGGTCATAAAATCATTACATTTTTCTTCTGTAGCTCCTGTGAGAGGAGCACTTTGGGGTTTAAGGAGATGATTTATGGTGGCAAACAATTTTTTTGGAATTGCCAGGACTTTTTTGAATAATATTTGAATAGTACTGTGACCGTGCTTCTTTGATTGACTTCAGATAGGCTTTTTGATGGTCCCGATAGGCCAGCTTATGAACAGTTAGTTCAGAAGAGTTGTACCGCCGTTCAAGGGCACGTCCAGCTGCCTTCATTTTTCGCAGGTCACTTGTGAACCAGGGAGCTGAACGGGAAAACGTAATTGTCCTAACTTTGACGGGTGCATGGAAATCCAAAATGCGGCTCAATGTCTGATTATAAAATTCCACAGATTCAGTGACTGATGAAATATTTGAAGAAAGGAGATGTTGAAGGCTTAAGGTCATGTTTTCTGTGTTAATCTTTTTCAGATTTCTAAAACGTATTTCACGTTTAGGCTTCATGTAGGAAGACGGAAAGGACAGCTCCATGGAGATGACCTTATGGTCAGATACACCCAGATCATATACAAATGGTGCGGTTAAAAGGGCTGACTCAGTAATGACCAAATCGAGAATATTCCCCTTGATGTGAGTGGGGACATCAACATATTGTCTGAGATTTAAGCAGTCCAGTAATTGCAAAAATTTCTGTAGCAAGATGACAAGTAGGATTGTTAACATGAATGTTAAAATCCCCAAGTATTATTATATTGGAGGAGGTTGCACAGATAGTTGAAAGAAAATTGTACAACTCTGAAATGAAGTTTGAGGTTGATTTGGGTGGCCGGTAAATTAATAGTACTGTCATAGGGAATGGAGGCTTACAATTAAATGCCAGACATTCAAAAGAAGACAGCTCGGGGATGTCCAAAAGGGACAAATCCAAGTGACTGCGGTAGATGACAGCCAAGCCACCACCACGGCCGGAGCTACGAGCTTTATGAAGATAACAGTAGCTAGGAGGGCAAGTCTCATTTAAAACAGAAAAAACACCTGGTTTCTGCCAGGTTTCTGTGAGGCACATTATATCCAAACTTTTGTCACGAATGTTATCATGTATAAAGCCGGATTTGTTAGTGAGCGATTGCGCATTAAACAGTTCAATTTTAAAGTTGGATGAAGTAGTAAATCTCTGTATTGGCCGAAGTAGGCTGTGATCCACTCCACGTTTTTCTATCCATCTCCATGTGTGGCGCTGTTGCAGTGTCTCCTGTGTTACTAACCCACAGAGTGTCAGCGCTCTGATGACGTGGAAGAGATGCGACAGGGCGAACAGCTGAGCAGACGGAGGGGATAGCGTCACCAGACCGGGTGTAAACAAGTTTTCAGCCGAGCGCTTCTGTGGATGTAACGAGGCCGATTTAGTGGATGTAATGGGGCCAAATTTGGATGTAATGGGTGGAGTGTTGTAGTTGTTATATTCCATCAGTTGAGTGGTCGAGTAGTTCATTATGCCAGCCGCACGGACTCCACGTCTGTTGTCAACCGCTAGCCACCGCGGCAGTATGTTAAGAAAAAGAAAAACTCGGCACCAAAATGTCATCCGTAATGTGGCTGGAAAAAAAAGTGGATCTTGGTAGGCGCCACAAAACTGTAAGCGCTAGAAATGCATGCAGAACTAGGAAAAGCCGTGGCTAGTTCGATACAAAGTTTGCCTCAGGCACTTGCTTCCAACCGCTACCAGTCAAGTGGAGTCATCTAAATCGGTATGATCCATACAACAGTCCCAGTTTGAATTCTGACGAATCGTACTAGTTAGTTACAGTCATTAAAATAAAATCATTAAGATCAAATTAAAACTCAAAACTCGAGTGGAGAAGCGGCGAACAGACAGCGCCAGCGTCCTCTCCCTCTGTGGCTGTAGTACCAAACTGCGTCCCAATTCGCCTATATGCCCTAACAGTATACTCCGAGTTGCGACATCACACAGGACACGAAACAACAAAGACAGCCCCTACGGATAATTTTGCCTACGGACGCAGTGTTTATGCAAGTTGTACACGTTGAAAAAACGATTTTAGGACAATTTAACGTTGCGATAAAAACTGGGATGAGGAAGAGGTGGCAAGAGCCAACATGTATGATGGCCCGCAGCCCTATAATTTTGAACCAGCCAGACGTGAGAGGGCAAATGAGGAATTGCCAAGAACTGATGGCCGTCAAAGCCAATTAAATGCATGGTCCGAGGAGAATGAGTGGAGAGTTGGTGAAGTGTCCTTTTCATTTAGCAATGCAGCAATGAGCACTGGAGCTAGTCTACGAGCAGCAGTGCACAATAACGACACACACACACACACACACACACACATACATATATATATATATATACACATATATACATATATACATATATACATATGTATATATATATATATATATATACATATATATATATATATATATATAATTATTATTTTTTTTTTACTGTCATTGGATAGCACAGAGTGAAAATCACATCTAGTGGCAGTGGTCATGGCGTTAGTTCAGATAAGTACCGGTAACCTTTGTCATAGTGTCATAGTACTGGTAAACTTTGTCTTTGTCATCTAGAAATAGAAGGCATAATGCTAGCTATATGGGCGTTTCTAAGCGTTTATCTCTTCCTCCGGTGAAAATGTTGTTGCAAGTAGCTGCGTGTCTGTCGCTATGTTTGGCTGGTGCTTGTGTGGGCAGTGCTGTCCCATGGAAACTGCGTTGGAAAGCTGGTGCTGTAGGGAAGTGAGTGCGTTTTGGTCGCTGTTGGTCGATATCTATCTATCTATCTATCTATCTATCTATCTATCTGTGTATATATCTAGTCTATCTATCCATCTATATCTATCTATTTATCTATAATCTGCGCTATCTGAATACTCTCGTCTACTACTCGTCTCTCTAGTCACTCTGAATGCTCTCAAGGTGGGCTTTGGTAAATTCTCTCCCCAACGTGACGTAATGCAATGCATTGTGGGGAAAAGGAGAATCGTTGCAAACCGCTGTAAGATAGTACCTACTTTTCCGTATTTTATTCCGTTTTGTTATACCCAACAACATAAAATACAATGGATAACAGTTTAAATGTTTATTACCAACAAGCAAATTGCACAAATTCGTTGAAAAATTAACCCTGCAACACGGCCTTTAATAAACAACTGTTTTACTAAATTCTGCTGAGGTGAAAATTAGTGCAGTCCCGTATCGTGATACGTATCATATCATGGCCTCTGTATCGGGATACGTATTGTAGCATGACTCTGTTGGTGATACAAAGCCCTAGTTCATATAAAGCAGTTAGAGATTAACTCAAAAGATGACGCTTCAAAAATTACACAAAGTGGTCTCAAAGGTAAAGGTAACTTTGACCCCAGGGATGAATCAATGAAGTGAAATGATAGGCGTGTAAAAACATTAATATTTTAACTTTTTCTTTTAACAACCATTGCTTCCTGCCAACTATCATGCACGTTTTCATGACTCACCGGACAATCAGCGCCAAGCCAGGCTTTAGCTAGAACAATTCACAGGTATCACACATATCACCTAACAGGTAAGAATGAACCATCAATGATTTTGGTATATGAAAAACAGCACAACCCCCAGATTTCAATCAATTTTGATATTAGCTTATGATATGGCTTTATGATTCAAAGGTTTACACCAAAGGTGTCAAACTCTGGTCCTAGAAGTTTCTAAAGCTGTGTCTGAAACTGCTCCCTATCCCCTATATCAGGGGTGTCAAACAGAGTTTAGTTCCAACCCTGCTCCGACACACAAACCATGTATTTTTCAAATAAGCCTGTAGGACGTGATTAGCTGGATCAGGTGTGTTTTATTGGGGTTGGAGCTAAACTCTGCAGGGCTGTGGCCCTCCACAAATTGAGTTTGACACCCCTGCCCTATATCAGGGGTTCTCAGCTCTGGCCCTCGAGGTCCACTTTCCTGCAAAGTTTAGCTCCAACCCTAATCAAACACACCTGAACAAGCTCATCAACGTCTTCACGATCACTAGAAAGCTACTGGCAGGTGTGTTCGATTATGGTTGGGGTTAAACTCTGCAGAACAGTGGACCTCGAAGGCCACAGTTGAGAACCCTGCCCTATATAGTGCACTATATCGGGTGTCAGCCATTTTGTAGTGCTGTCAAAATTCTGAGTGAACAACTACATTCCCTACATTCGTTCGGCATTTTATACCCACAATGCACTAATTTCGAGTGTACAACTGATGTACACTCCCTGCAGCCCTATTTCCCACAATACTATGTGGTGAACCAATGAGCTGGAAGAATGAGAGATGCTGTTTACATCTTATTTCTGCTTTAATATTTATTTCATGCATTATTAATATTCAAATAGATTATGAATGCATTAACTCAGTCTAATGTATTACTAATTTACAGGAGGTGGCATTATTAAGTTACAAAAGATGACAGATTTGCTGATCATTTGGTGGATTTAAAAATATTTGTTAACCGCCTGTGCATAGCTCATTCTAATGTCATTGTAACGGTCAGCGTCATCTGAGCGCAAAATGCTGCTCAGACGAGTTTCAAGATACTAATAAATACATACAATTATGAACGTGTTTTAATTTGTGTTTATTTTTATTGCCAGTATTTTAATAGTATTTAATGATTATAAAAATATTAAGCATTACAAAAATTAATAATATACCATCGATGAAACCACAAAGCTGCAGCAGAGGTACCTGTATGTACACTACATACTACATACACTACTGTATATAGGGATAAGCGAAAAAATAAACAAGTCAGCGATATCAGACACAGTAATCTTGAAGACCTTGATTAACTGGTTCAGGTGTGTTTAATTAGGGTCGGAGCTAAATTCTGTAGTAGAGTGGCCCTCCAGGAACTACATTTGACACCCCTGGTTTGCACAGTGATTTTCAGTTTAATTGGCTCTTAATCTGACAAATTGTATATGTAAAGGTATATGTAAATTAGACTGAAATGCCAGCAATGTCTTGCAGAATGAACAAACAAACAAATAAAATATAAAGAACATTATTTGAGAAAAGCTGCTGAAAAGAGTTAGTTTTGTTATAATGTAAATGCAGCAGTCACTCACTTTCCTACTAATGGCAATTAGCAGACACTCTGCAGCCTCCAACTGAAGCTCAGGTTCGCTCAGCAACAGGCAGAAGATCTCCAAAAGATGACAGTTATCATTGGTGATGTGGACCAGAGCAACCCAATCAATGTAGCCAGCCAGAGTATTGAGAGTGGCCACACCAACTCGCCAGTGAGCTTTTGCCTGGAGAGAAAAAGGTAATTTAATCTGGCAAATAAGATTAAGCAGAGCAGATTAAATTATTAATTCAAACTGAATCAAAAATGCCTATGTGAGACTATTCAAAAATAGTCTAACATAGGCAGATCTATATAGTCTATAGTCTCAAAAATACTTTATTATCCAACTACCACAACAGTGCAACTTTATTTACCTCATCTGTTAACAATGTTGGTGAATTGCAGTGCAAACATATCCACATCTCTATGATCAGATGCTTTCTTAACTGCTGCTCTCACCACTGCCATGTTGCTATGTGTTTTTGTTATTGAGAAGAAAGTGTGCATCACATTTAAACGTTCATCTAAATGTCGCTTTCAGCAGCGTGGATGGTGGCTGAATAGTTAAACAGTATATTGCTGCAAAGGTATTTGCAAGTTCGTTTTACTTCTAAGCAAAGCACAAAAATAACTTTGCTATGAGTATATATCGGGACATTAAAGGGATGGTTCACCCAAAAATGAAAATTTGATGTTTATCATGTCATGTCTAAACCTTAACCTATCGCAGACTTATAAGTGACTTATGACACTCCTAATTGAGATTGTAGATAGAGTGTCAATGGTCCATTCGAGAGATAGGTGTCGGTAATGCACTTATAAGTCTGCGATCCGCTGTAAAGCAAGACGACGATGCATGAAGAAGAAGCAGCCTCACAAAGAGGGTGATGAGGACAGTTCAGACATCTTGGATGCCCTGGGGTTAAGCAGATAAACATCGAATTTTCATTTTGGGTGAACTATCCCTTTAAATCATATTCAGCGAGTGAACTCACAAGTTGCTGGCTGCAGTTTACTTAAAGGCCACCAGTGTTGCCAATAACAAGGGTTTCTAAACTCTACAAAAATCCCCTTTAAATAGAATACATTGTTTTGAAAAGTGTATATATGGAACCAAAAACGAAACAATTTTTTTTTTTTCCATAAGCACTTGCATGAGGTCATTTTCTCTGTGTCACTCAGTCACAGCAGACTAGGAGAAATGTCTTCTTGGACGACGAGGGAGTATTTTGACTTAGAAGAAAGCGGGAAGATTTGTGTTGGCTATGTAAAACTGGCATAAAACAATTAAGTTTTGCTCAAAGGCTTATTTTTCCACTAGTTATGAGGCTCAATTTGAAGTTTGAAATTTATACAGATTTAAAGGGGAAGCATTATGAAATATTCTTGACAACAGCAGGTGCTATATAAATGTCCTGAGAAATAGAAAACCCTTAAATAATGTATGATTGGTGATACACATTAAACTTTTGCCGCCTGACGTGTAAATAGAATTTTCATACACATGAAGCAAGTTCAAGCAAGGACACACCAGTAGTGGATGTGGTAATGAACAATACCTTGACATGTGCTGACTTATGCTAATGCCTGCACTGGCCATTGATTTTAATAAATATATCTATTAGGCATGGGCCGATTACCGGTTTCAAGGTATACTGCGATTTGAAAATGTCACGGTTTCAAAACCACTAATATTTTCCATCATACCGTTCCTGCGGTATGCGCTGTTTTCCATGTCTCCTTGAAGACTGAAAGAGTAGGAATCCCTCAGGCTGAGTGCAGTGTAGAGAGTAACTCTGACCCCTCCTCTCCCTGTTGGTGCGAGCGAGCGGTTAGTCACGTGTGTGTAGGATGGCCAAACTTAAGGAGGTACATTTCACATTCAGCGTTCCTTTCCGTCTCACGCACAGCCGCGTCCGCACAGCTTTCAAAAGTATACTCAACCGCAGATGAGCGCGGATGGATGAGCTCGACACATGTGCAGTACCACGGGATGTGCAGCTGTCCGCGAGCCCTCTTGATGACGAAAATAACGTAATGCCGATGGTGCGCAGCCGGCCGAAATATACTTTGGCCTTTACGTGATCGGCAACCAGCCGTTTTTTGCCTTATTGCAACTCTCTGTTCTGGACTTTCACAAACTGCGTTGCAATGCAATCATTTTCCAAAATGTAATTTATGTGAAAATATGAAGTCTGTTAATGCCCGTTAACACAGACCAGAGACACTGAAGATGGACTCACAGAGAAAAATACTGTAGCAGGCAGATCACTCACTGTTCATGATGCACAAACTATTGGAAGAAAATCTTCAATATTGATTTAGGGGTTTATATGAATGTGTTTCTGAGGGGAGCTGACTGTCTTCTGAAATGTTTATGTCGTATAATTTCACAAAGCTTGTCAAAAAAAAAACATTGTTTTTACTTCAAATTGGGTTATTGTTAAATCAAAATATGTGTATGATTCTTATTATATAACTAAATAATATTAAATGATATAAATGGTATATATATGAATTATATAACTAAAATTAAATAACTGTACAGATTTATAACTGTAAATTACAGATTTAAGTTAAATAAAGATGTCTTTATTTTTTTCTTTTTAGGAAACAAATCAAAGAAAAAAAATTTAATTCTACTGTTTCTAATATTCTCTATGTTGCTCAAAAACAAAATATATTGTGTCCAGCTGGGGAAAAAAAAATAGTTTTTTTTTTTTTTTTTTTTTTTTTTTTTTTTTTTTTTTTTAACCCAGTCATTTAAAAATAACATTTCAGAGCTGTAAAAACAATACAGTGATACCGTGAAATTTTTGCTTAAGGTTATCATACCGTCATAATCTCATACCGGCCCATGCCTAATATCTATATTGGCTAACTTTTCAAGTGAATGCTAAGTTTAAAGGGATCATGAACTGAGAAATCAAGTTTCCCTTTATCTTTTGACATATAACAGGTCAATGTACAATACAAATATCCTGTAAGTTTCAAAACTCAAAACTTTCTTGTTAATTTAAAAACAGGTTTTATTGAAACAAAGCTCAGAAAATGACTCCTTTTGGAATGTGCCACTTTATGACATAATAGTGTGGCTAAGAACCGCCTCTGCAGGAGAAGTTCAATGCCTGCTTTAGCCCTGCCCACTAATACACGCTTATAGTAGTAGGAGAGGAAATACTAAAGAGACGTTAACACAGGATTTCTCCCTCAACAGAATCATACAGATAACATTACAAGGTTACAAGACAAGACAATTGCCTTCCTTGTCATCCAAACATATATAGATCAGACGCGAGCACTGTTGCATCATGTCGCAAATCAATTTCTCTTTTCTCTTTCAGGTCTTTCATGTTTTGATTATGTCAGAAATAGAGCAGGTGCCGCGGTGGACGTTACCACAAAAGCCCAAATGACCGCACACTTCAGCTTTGTACACCGAACCAGGAACAGGGACAATTCTTTCATCCTCCATTACTAGCAGCGAATAGCGATATTAATGCTAACATTAGTGGCGTGCCCTCATGCTAGTATTTCCTGTTACTCTCATGGTCATTCAGAGATGAAGACTGCCATCTAGCGTCGGGATGTAAACTCAAAACGAAACAACTGCCATGAATCTTGTTTTTTTTATTTTTTTTTATATCGATATTCTCTTTTTGAGGATCGATACAGTATTGCCAAACAAAATATCGCGATACTCACGTGTATCGATATTTTCTTACACCCCTACAGAGCAGTGGGCATAATCCCTGCTGGTACGAGACTCGAACCCGCAACCTTTCGGTTACGAGTCCGACTCTCTAACCATTAGGCCACGACTTCAAGAGTAACTTGGGAGTGGTGCTAATTGAGTTGTAAGGCAGTGATATTGTCTTCTTGGATGAGATGCTGTCATCCAAGTGGGTAGAGTCTATTATAGGCAACTGAGTTTCATAGCACCTAGTCAAATTGTCAATTTATACCCAAATTGACGACCCAAAAAAATTATTAAGTACACAAACGTAGAGCGCAACATGTCATATTACTCTGAGAACTACGCTTACTGGAGGGAAACGTAATCGTAATCTGCGACAGGAAACATTCATTATTTTTAACCATGTCAAAGAATTATTTCACCACCCTATGTGAACCTGAGAGGAGGAGATTTTTTACTGGTAAATTTTACTGGTATATGTCAGGGCCACAATTAAACTATTCTTCCTGCTGATGCTTCACGTCTTATTGCTTGTATCCACCTTTGTCTCCTTATGGTTCTTATGGTTTTTGTTGTAAGTCAAAAATGAAAAGGAGGCAGCTTCCCGCAATACAAAGTCAATGGAGAGGGTTGGACTGTCATCCCCCCACCCCACCGGTGTGGACGTGGCCTACATGTGCTCTGTCTCTATGGCCGAAAGAGCTTCACCTGGAACTTACGCAATCAGCAGCCGGCCGTTTTTATTGGAGGAGGGTCTGGCTACAGACATGCACTTGCACTCTCAGACTTGCACTCTCAGGCACCTGCGCTTCTGCAAGTGACATCACTTTATTTTTTTTTTTACTTATATTATTTATTTTTTATTAAATCTCTCTGAATTTTACAACAGTAGCTAGGTGGTGAAGACGAGAAAAAAAGAAACAAAATGACAATGTCACTTGCAATTGCCACTTGCACTCTCCGCTACCTGCGGCGTCACTTGCAATCGACACAAATGCTGCGTGTTGCCAAAGGAGACAAGATGCTGTGGTGGTTGAACGATTAAAAGTCATTTAGTACCATAATGTACAGGGTACAGCAAGTCACCTGTAGGAGAAAAAGACAAGACCCGCAAATCTGCGGCCACAGAAGAGCAGAATACGAACAATGCGCAAAGTCTCTTGTTAAGCATTTTTCTCCCATAGAAAAAGCCATAAACACTTAATATGGCTTAATGTACTAAGATAGTCTATTCTATTATAATCTATTAAAAGATTTGAAATTCGATATAGTTTATTATTATAAAATGGGCATCCATAAACTGCCGTTTCACAACGCACATTCCTAAACCCCGGGGTAAAATCCTTATATAATTGCATATTTTCGGTGTCTGTGTCAATGATTGGATGAACGCAGCATGCGATGTGTTCACATAACGGCATTGCACATCCATGTACTATATATTGCCGATTGTACATTTGCATTTAGTAATTTAGCAGATGCTTTTATCCACAGCGACTAACAAATAAGGACAATGGAAGCAATCAAAATCAGCAAGAGAGCAATGATATGCAATTGCCATAACAAGTCTCATTTAGCTTAACGCAGTACATGTAGTAAGTTTTTTTTTTCTGTTTTGTTTCTGTTTATATAATAAATGAAAAGAAAACAGATAAAACAAAAAGAATAGAGCAAGCTAGTGGTAGAGGCCTTTTTTGCTTTTGTTAATTGTATAATAAATAAAAATAGAATACAAAGATTTTAGATTTTTGTTTTTTAAGAAAACAAGTAGTTAATAAACGAAAAGAGTAAAAGTCTAAAAAGTTTTTTTTTTTTTTTTTTTTTTTTTTTTTTTTTTAAGAATATAATTAGAATAGAGAGTTCTAGAGTTAGAGGGTCACATTAAGATGGAAGAGATGTGTTTTTAGCCGATTCTAGATGGCGGCTAATGACTCAGCTGCTCAGATTGAGTTGTGCATGTCATTCCACCAGGAGGGAACATTTAATTTAAAAGTCCATGAAAGTGATTTTGTTCCTCTTTGGGATGGCACAATAAAGCAATGTTCACTTGCAGAATGCAAGCTTCTAGAGGGCACATAAGTCTGAAGTAATGAATTTAGGTAAAGGGGTGCAGTATGGAAGCAGATTGATCTCAAATATAATTCACGCAAAAAACACGATTCACACATGCGTAGACAATTTCACATGCATGAAACCTAATTCACATACACACAAAAAAAATTCACGTGAGTGAAAAAATATATATATTCACAAAAAGCAATTCACATGCGCAAAATAAAATTATATATTCATAAAGTACATTTCACAAATGCAAAACACAATTCGTAGATATACAACTGTGCACAAAAACCACAAAAACCACGTGGGTCTGTCGTACTCTTTAGCCAATCAGATGCGAGCTTACCATTCAACCAATCATATCATAAGCCACTGAGAGTGCATTCAAGGAGAGTAGTTTTGCACATGTTCAGATGAAGTCACAATAATGTCAGAAGCTTCCTTTGTTTGAGTCTGGCGTCAGAAACGGAAGTGCTAAAAATCGTTAAAAATGGGCTTCACTTGTCTTCAATTGAGTTCCAGTTGGGTCGCTGTGTCCATTTCTTTTACTGTCTATGGGATTACTGATGTAAAGGCTTAATTTCCATTCTAATTAATCCATATTGAGCAAAAGGTGCGCAGAATCGTGCTCCTTGAATGCACTCTCAGTGGCTTATGATATGATTGGTTGAATGGTAAGCTCGCATCTGATTGGCTAAAGAGTACCACAGACCCACGTGGGAAGAGAGCTCTGCCAGGAAAGTCTCATAAACACACACACACAAATCCGAGTGGATTCGTAGTAAATGACGATTTGTACATTCAGACACTCGTACATTTTAAACATTCAAAGGTTTTTTGTGCAGAGTTGTTTATTTAAGTATTGTTTTTTTATTTTGTGATTTGTTTTTTGTGAATATATAATTTTATTTTGCGCATGTGAATTGCTTTTTGTGAATATATTTTTTTTTTTCATGCACGTGAATTTTTTTTGTGTGTACGTGAATTAGGTTTCATGCATGTAAAATTGTCTACGCATGTGTGAATCGTGTTTTTTGCGTGAATTATATTTGAGACTAATCTGCTTCCATAGTGCAGAGCCAGTGGTGGTTTTGTAGGCAAACATTAATGCCTTGAATTTTATGCGAGCAGCTATGGGTAGCTAGTGCAAATTGATAAACAGGAGGTGTTACATGCATTCTTTTAGATTTTCATTGTACGATCAAGTTCCCCAGAATGTTTTTTTTTTTCGACTTGAAATGCAAGAATGAAATGGTCTCTTCTTCACTTCAGTTCACGTGTTTTGCATAACCATTTGACATTTCTCCTCTTAAATGCTATTTATACAGTGTGCAATGTTTCTATAACTGTCCAAAACAAGCTAATATGAAGCACAAAATTGGATGTTTGTTGCTAACATTTCACACTGTACAAGGTTGACACCACAATGTGGGGTTAACACCACAAAAGTAGTGTTAACCCTGCTTCAGAGCAGGGTTTCATAACCCCAGGTAAAAAGTGGAGCTAACCCTGCTTCTAAATTACACGTGTGAAACATTCCTTTACCCGGGGTTAAAAGCAGTGTTTAGAACAACAATAAACCAGGGTTAAGCGCTGTGTGCTTTACTGTATACCTTTTGCACCTGCACAGGAATAAAAAATACAGAATTGCAACTGAAGTTTGAGATAAAAACTCACAATGAAAAACTGGAATTGTGAGATTAAAAAAAAAAAATCAAATCACAATTACCTCATTCATTTTATTTTCAGTGGTGGAAACAAACAGAATTAAGAGATGTAAACTCAGAATTTAGATAAACAAGACAGAAGTGTAAGATGGAAATTAGAACTCATTCATAATTGTGAGATGACTCAGAATTCTGAAAAGCCTAAATAGGTGTCCATAAACTCCACTCACCTTCAATTCCTGACCAGCAATGCATTTCTAGAAAACAAAATGGATAAATCAATTTAATCAATTCATATGAATATTACAGTATACTGTTGCACGCACCAAACTGTGAATAAATAAAATAATTTCATAAATGTTTTGTAATTTATTCATGAATGTCTCAAGAACTAACCAACTTCTTGTACTCATTCACATGAAGCTGCAGTATGCCAAGCAGGAAGTTGAAGATGCTGTCCATATTCTGTGTAAGTGTGTGCTGGATATCTCGCCGTCTTTGAGTGGGTAATGTCTGAAATGTGATCACATCCTCAGCTAACCGCAGTAGGACAAGCATTACAAGTTCCGTCTGAGCATCCTGAAAAAAATTTGAATGTGACTGTTTGTCCAAATAGACAATATACTAAAACTGCATGCAAAATGGTCATTAAGCAGAAGATCAACAAAATGTTCACACTATGACTCCTGAAGATGCCTGCAGAGCTTAGTTAAAACTATTTGTGTGTAATATTGACAAAAAAATAAATGAATAAAAAAAATCAAAAATTAATATTTTGCTGAGTGTGCCTCTTGTGCTGGAACTAGAGGTGGAATGGTTCATGGAAAAAAATCGAACCGTATGGTTCTCCACACATGGTTCGGCACGGGCTAGGACTTAAATCTGTTCAACTTAAATCTGTCAATGCATCTGTAATATGGTTTGCTATAAATAACACATAAAACAGTCAGGGTTCAGCTAATGTATGTTTCTGTTGATGGATGTGCAATCTGGCTACAGTGCGAAAAAAAAAAAAAAAAAAAAAAAAAAAAAACCTGGACAAACCATTCACTCTTGTTCAGTGAGAATGCCGTATGCTGGAATATGAGCAGTCATTTATTCCGTCATCACCCAGGTGCTGATGAGACCTGAACAGCACATCTCTGTGTTTAAACTAAACTCATTGAAGCTTTGCCATTTTAAACATTAAAGAGCCAGAGGATGCGAGCTCACTCGCGCACACAGTGAGAAGATTTGTGCGTGTGCTTATACGATATGTGCAAACCCATGCCTCAGAACGCGCAAATATTAAGCTCTCTCTGAAGTATTGTGTTTAAATGGACAAATTCACACAAAAAATAATGTCAAAATGCTCTGGTAAGTATCCTATAGCAGACATAGCCAGCTGAACGTGCTGTATCAGTGCTCTGGATTAGTGTATTCGCTTAAAGTTACAGCACTTTCTTAATATTAATCAAACAGCAACAACAAAGAAATCACTCACTGCTCTTGATTGAATAGCATTTGTAACTTTAATAAAGATTAATCTTTAATTTATAAAGTCAAATATGCAATGCTGCTTTACATTTATTTACTTTATAAAATTTCTGTACCTAAGAACTAATGTTAGACCTACCTAAAAAGAACCTGAAAATCAATTATTTTATTTGTATCTTTACTCTATTGTATTTATTTTTGCTGTTGCTTGTAGTTAGATTATTCTTATTTTCTTTGTTTATACTTGACAGTATAGTTTTTTTTTAAATGCATTATTTTTCACATAATTTACCTTTATTCCACACCGCTCTGTCCATTCTCTCAAAAACGCGCTGATCATTTCCTGCTTTTATGAAACCCCTGGATCGTGCAGAACCTGTGCAAGCACGGCTTTTATTGATAGGCCTATGTTTTTTGTTGTCTCATACTTTTAGATAACATTGTTATATGTAAATGCTGCTGCTTATGTTAGCTATTAATATACGGTTTTATCCTGATTAAACCTTTAATACAGTACGACCACTGCACGTGCGTCCATGTTTAACACTTCTCATAGCTATGTGAAAATAAGTGTATAATTGGAACAGTTCATTGTTGGAGCTGAGCTGAATGAGAAAGGGAGAGGCAGAGCGTGTGCAGAGCAAAGGGACGCGAGAACAATATTAAGAACCACTGTTTTAGAACATTGATTTTGAAACTTGTAAATCCATTAGAATTGTTAGAGGACAGAATCGCAATTTATATATGAATAGATTTTATGTGCACTTCTAGTTTTCTGTTCCTTAGGGTTGCCAGGTTTTCACAACAAATCCCACCCAACTGCTACTCAAAACTAGCCCAATTGCATTTCGAGGGAGGGTCCCCGTAAAAAAAAAAAAAAAAAAAAAATTGCGTTCCGGGGGTAAAATAAATTTTTTATTGGCGGGGGTCCCATGTAAAATTAGCATCTCAGGGACTAAATATCGCGTTATTGGTGTCGCTTCAACCCGCGGACATGAAAAACAACCCGTGGCAACATTGTTTGACTACTTGTTGTAGTCCCTACCAGCTGTTTTTGTAGGCATTAAACTGCCAGAATTTTAAAAGATATCTCCGTTTGCATTGAACTTTCAGCTTCGTAACTTTGCAGATGTTATGTTCAAAAAGCAACATTACACACTAACTCATGTTAAGAAAGTGAAATCGCAATCAACCACCCATATAAATTCAGTGCGGTGCTAACTTTACAACAGTGACAGAATTTTTTTTTATTCATTAAAGGGCGACATTCGCCTCCATAAAATGATTTCCAGGGGAATTTTAACCTTCATAAAGGGCACCTGTTTAGAAGATGTATGCATTTTCTTTTGTTATATTCTTAAAGAGCAGGTCATATGATATTTTAAAGTGTCCTAATATTGTGTTGGAGTACCTACAACAGGTTTAAATGCAGAAACCATTGCATTTTCTCAGAATATACATTAAATATTGGAATAATTTTTCAATGATTTCAAAATGATTTGTTAGAAGCAGTTCTGAGCTTAAGGTCTGCAAACATAAGCCTACTCTGCGCTGATTGGTCAGCTGGCCAAGTCTGTTAAGATTGCTCTTTCCGTATACGATGCGTGTCAGAACAAAAACGTCCATTACCATAATTAATTTTTTACTCTGGAGGGTTACTTGTAAACAAAGTTGCTACAAGGTTACAAAAATGGCATCGATATTACCTTATCAATTCGAGCTCGAGTCAGAGGATGATACCGATGCAGTCACTCAACCGGAACCTCTATCACAAGTACGACTTGATCAGGACGTTTCTGTGGTACGTTTAAACTTTGTATGTGGTACTTTATGTTATGTGACCGCAGTTTTTTTGCATTCATTATTATTATTTACTTATTTGAGGTGCACTTGTGGGAACTGTGTTAGAATCCCTTGTGAGGATGAAAACAGTGTCTTCTCGACATGATGTAAACACACTAACTAGCGAAAGTGTTTGTGGAAAGGTCAGCATATTCGTATTTCACGGGCAGGCGGGGATTATGCAGATGTGTTACCTTGTGACGTATATACAGTGCCACCCACTTATATTGGCACCCTTGGTAAATATGAGCAAATATTTCATACAAAATATGGACAAAATTGTAAACTTTCATTGAAGTGAAACAACTGAAAGTGGGGGGAAATTCACATTAAGAAATAAATGTTTTTCACCAATGCATGTTGTCTACCATTATTGGCACCCCTAGAAATTCTCATGAGTAAAATATCTCTGAAGTATATTCTTATTCATATTTACATTTTTTAGCACACCAGATTGTGAACATGAAATTGTTCAGCAATGACTTACTGTTCCACAGAATTATATATATGAGGAACACAAAGGCCAAATTCCCTTAATAATCTATCACAAGGAGTAAAACCAAAGAATATAGCTCTGATATACAGAACAAGACTGTTGAGCTTCACAAAATAGAAAGTGGCTGTAAGAAAATAGCTAAAAGAATTGAAAATCCTCACTCCCACCATCAGGGTAATAATTAAGAAGTTCCAATGAACTAAAGATGTTACAAACCTGCCTGGAAGAGTATGTGTCTATATCATCCAAATGCACACTGAGGAAGAGAGTTTGAGTGGCCAAAGACTGTCCAAGGATCACAGCTCAAGAATTGCAGAGATTAGCTCAATATTGGGGTCAGAAAGCCTATATATACTTTCCTTCGATATATTTATATATAAAAATCACAATAAATTATTTATTAAAAAATAAATATATAAAACTTTCCTTCGATACACACACACATATATATATATATATATATATATATATATATATATATAAAATATGTATATATATATATATATATATATATATATATATATATATATACACACACATACACACACACACACACACACACATATATACATATATATATATCTCAAACAGCCCCTACACATCACCACATGTTGTTCAAATGGGTTTCAAGATAAAAAAACTCCTGCCCCATCCAAAAACAAACTCCAGCATATTCAGTTGTCAGACACTACTGGAACTTTAAATGGGACTTGCTTCTACGGTCAGATGAAACATAAAACGGAGCTTTTTGGCAGAAAACCCACCAGATGGGTTTGGTGCAAACAGAGATAAAAAGTACCCTATATCCACGGTTAAATATACTGCTGGATCTCTAATGTTATGGGCCTGTTTTTTCTGCCGAACTTCCTGGACATCTTGTTCAGATACATGGCATCATGGATTCTATCAAATCCCAACAGATAAAAAAAATCTAAACCTGACAGACTCCGTAAGAAATCTTATAATGGACCATGTTTGGAAAATAGAATTTTTTTCTAGCAATATAAACTACAGTTCAAAAGTTTGGAGTCAGTATATTTGTATTCTTTCTTTTTTTTGAAAGAAATCAAAATTTTATTCAGCAAGGATGTGTTAAATTCTTAAGAAATGATAGTAAAGATTTATATTGTTAGAAAAGATTTCTATTTAGAATAAATGCTGTTCTTTTTAACTTTTTATTCATAAAAGAATCCTGAAAAAAATATTGGAGTTTCCAAAAAATATATATGGCAGCACAACTGTTGCCAACATTGATAATTAATAATAAATCAGCATATTAGAATGATTTCTTAAGGATCATGTGACACTTTACACTGGAGTAGTGGCTGATGGAAATTCAGTTTTGCATCACAGAAGTAAATTATATTTTAAATGTTATTTAAATAGAAACCATTATTTTGTACTGTAATAACATTTTGAAAGATTACTGTTTTTTTCTGTATTTTTGATAATGTTTTTTTTGATTTATTTTTTTTTGGTGTGTTCTTAAAAAAAACATTGCAAGTCTTACTGATCCCAAACTTTAAAATATTGATTGTTATTCTTACCAAAATCTTTGTATATATAAAAAAAAGTTAAGGCTCATCCTCTTCTATATATTTCTTTGTAATGCACTTTTTTTTTTTTGCACATTCACAACTTTGCAGACTGTTTACATTGAAGAATAGCTACGTTACAAACTGCAAAAAATATATTTTTCAAAAACCCATATGACCTGCTATTTAAAATTCTATTAAAAAATAAGACACTGTAGGTGACAGCATAAGCAATCCAACGGCATCTTTTTGTGTTAAGTTTGTAGGATAAAATGAAAGCTTCTAGAGATTAAAGGGACATTTACCCAAAAATGAAAATTTGATGTTTATCTGCTCACCCCCAGGGCATCCAAGATGTAGGTGACTTTGTTTCCTCAGTAGAACACAAACTGAGATTTTTAACTCAAACCGTTGCAATCTTTCAGTCATATAATGTAAGTGGATGGGAATCATGGCTTTGAGAGTCATAAAACATAGCATACACAAACAAAACCAAATTAAACCCTGTGGCTCATGATGATACATTGATGTGCAAGAAACTGAACAGCATTTAAATAGTTTTTTTTACCTCTGATTTTCACCGCAGTGTCTGAAATGTCCTGAGCACATTTGCATCTTCTTCAGCCTGTGTGTGAAGCGTCTTCTTCTTCTTGATAAACAGTGGATCGCAGACTTATAAGTGCATTACTGCCACCTATCTCTCAAATGGACCATTGACACTCTATCTAAAATCTCAACTGGGAAAATCTCAATTGCGGTGAAAATCAGAGGGAAAAAAGATATAAATACTGTCCAGTTTCTTGCACAGATTGATCGTTTTGTGTCTTCACACATCAATGTATCGTCACGAGCCACAGGGTTTAATTTGGTTTTGTTTGTGTATTGTTTATGACTCTCAAAGCCGTGAGTTCCATCCAACTACATAATATGACTGACAGACTTGAGTTAAAAATATGACTGACAGTTTGAGTTAAAAATCTCCTATATCTTGGATGCCCTGAGGTTAAACAGATAAACATAAAATTTTCTTTTTTGGTTGAACTATCCCTTTAATAGTATTAAACCACTACGTAATAAGAATAAAACTTGTATTTGTTGCAAACATTTGCTAGTCCACATATTGCCTGATTCAACAAGTAGATTAGTTCGAAGATATTAAAGGGTTAGTTCACCCAAAAATAATAATTAGGCTGCATTTTACTCACACCCAAGGCATCCTAGGTGTATATGACTTTCTTTCAGATGAATCCAGTCGGAGTTATATTAACCCTCTGAAGTCGATTAACACGTATACGCGTTTTGGGGTATTTTCTCCTGATAACCCTGAAAAGAACTTAAATTACACTTTCAGTTTTGATCGTACAGATAAGAGCAATACATCAATCGAATCTGTAAAGCAGGGATAGGCAACTCCGGTCCTGGAGGGCCACTATCCTGCAGAGTTTAGCTTCAGCCCTCATAAAAACTCACCTGCCTGTATCTATCTAGTAATCCCGAAAACACTGATAGCCTTGTTCAGGTGTGTTTAGTTAGGGTTGGAGCTAAACTCTGCAGGACAGTGGCCCTCCAGGACTGGAGTTGCCTATCCCTGCTGTAAAGGGTCTACTTTTTTTGTATACAGACATAATAACAACAAAACTTTGTGCACTTATAAAATAAAGATAACAAACAAGGAGTGCTGTCTGCAGCCTTTGTCTGCGCTTATCTTCATTTACAAATGCGTCATTAAAATTAACTGTAACTCAGTGAATACTCAACACAGAGACATGAGAGAGATATCTATAGAAAGCCTGATATGTCTACTTTTAAACTAAACAAGTGCTGCCGAAAACAAATATTCTGTGATAAAGTAATCCATATGAAAACAACGCGATGTCCGTTTTTCACTACTCCCTTCATTATCTTCTAATGCGACCACGCCCCCGCGCTGAACGCGCTTTTGAGATTCTAATGTTTCACTGAAGCGCGCGGCTTGAATACGCCCACACAACAGAAGACAACGCAGCGAGATTGTTCTTCAAGTTTTTTATTTTACTGTTTGCTTCGCGATGAGAGGAATAAGACATAATTCACCCCAAAAAGATGTGATGTGGTTGAGGATTTGAGATTTGGATTTCCTCAGAAAAAAGAATGAAGCACTTTATCCTGCAGAGATCATAAACATGAGTAAGTCTCTTATTTATTTATATACTTATACTATTTTTCACATAACGTGTAAACATTTTGCTAGTTAGTCTTTTTCCAAATACTTTTTCCAAACTATAATTCCTGACTAAATGTATAATCAAGTGAAATATTATGAAGTTTCAATAACAATATACACTACTATACCATTCAAAAGCTTGATGTAAATAATATAAATATACCAATAAATGTAACTGTAACAATAAATGTAATAAACAATGCTGTTCTTTCAATTTATCCCCCCTAAAAAACCTGAAAAAAATATTCTCAGCTCTTTTCAACATTAATATTTATATTGTTTTTTATAATAATAATAATAATAATAATAAAATGCTGTTCTTTCATGTATATATATAGAAAATAAGATTGTTAAAAGGATTTCTGAAGGATTGTGTGACTGGAGTAATGATGCAAAAAATTCAGTTTGAAAGTCAGCTTTGTTCCTAATAAACTGTTTAACTGCACTCACAAGTGAATATTAAATTATGTTGTGGGATAATTAAATATATTCTAAATAAACTACAAACATAAAATTATATAGATTTATTTTTGTCCTCACATTCTTTCTTGTAACTCATCCCTCTCAGTGACACAGCTGACTGAATGGCTCATTATGCAGCTCATTATGCAGGCCTTTGTCTTCTCAGGTGTGAATTCATGATAGTTGACGCATACTCTCATATGATTTTTACCAACAAAAAGTGTCTTTGAAAATTTAAATCAATATATTGTTTTCTGTAAGTGAGTAAACAAGATGATTTTCACATCATTTAGAAAAAAAAATATAGGCTACAAGCTCCAGTTCTAAAAAGTCCCGGGAACCAATTTTCTGTATGTGTTTTATTGCCTTATTCAAGTGATTTAACATTTTTAGTTTTTCACTAACCACGCATAACATTTTTTTTTCTCAAAAACACAATCATGTACATACATGCTGCTCACATATTATTATAGCCCAGTTTGTGCTGATTACAGTGAGATTAGACTTTAGCCATTTAGATATTTATAAGAAACTGAAAAAAGCACAAATGTCAGGGCATGACAAAACTTCTCCAGGCCCCAAAAATACCCTTAGACTCCAGAGGGTTAAAAACGCTGACCCCATACATCATGCTCCCGGAACTGCTTAGTTTAAAACAGTGAGCACAAGCTAGATTAAAGTGATTACGTTTTGAATATGGATATTTTTCTTACAAAACACATCGATGTGTGAGACGTGTGAGACACTTTTTTTTTTTTTTTTTTTAATGGAAGTGCGCTTTTTATTTCACGTCTTTTGGACTGAAGGAATGCAACACCCGTTGAGTGCCATGAAACAGCTTGAAAGATCAAAGACAACTAACCCTTGAAATACATTTAAATTACTGATAACTATTCCACGTCTTTACGACTTGAGGACCAAACGATCAGTGACAGCAACACAGAGCAGAACGAAGGTGTTACACATTTGAAACCTTTTAAAAATGGCACGAAAACAGCAAAAATTTACAAAATGATAAAATATATCCACCAAGAACATGCTCACAGCTGTTATATAACGGAGAACAAAACAATGCTGATGAAGTGGATATTCACGACTGAAAAAAAAAGAAACTTAAAATAGATGGCGCCTGTGTATTTGGCTTGCCGTCTGTCACTCTCATGTTTGCTTGTTTGGTTGTCTGCTCTGTTTTTAAACTTAATCTACGACCGCCAAGCACTCTTGGATATCTGCAACTCTGTTGTGAACACTTTCACCAACTCTTACACTTTAGATGTGGACTGTTCCTTTAACAATACAAATGAGTTGTTCCAATCAGTTATCCCGAAATGTATCCGCCAGTGGCCCCTCAACATCCCGGGGAGAAAGCAAAGGCGGAAACAAGGCGACCGCAGAGGATACATCATGAAGGGCTTCATCTGCGGGCTGGCTTTCTCTCGGATCCTTCCCACGAATCACTTTATGGAGGCTCTACTACCTGGAGCCTGCTGGATATGGCATACCGGTGGCTTCGTCATGTTCTCCCCCAGCACCCAAGCCCTGTTTCTCGTACCGGTCTCCACCGAATCGGCCTCGGCTCCCAACGTCGGGGAGTAACTCACAGAAATCTGCGCGCACTGAAAAGAGCATCCTCATTAGTGTTGTTTTTGGCGGCCTGTTTTCATTTTAGTCTTAGTCTAGTCTTTGTGTGAAGCTGTCATTTTAGTTTTTATTAGTTTTAGTCACTTTCATACTCTTTTTAGTCTAGTCTAGTTTTAGTCGACAAAACTGATGACATTTTTGTTTAGTTTTAGTCAATGAAAATGGTATTTTAGTCTCTTTTTAGTAATGCAATTCTATTTAACCCAGTCAATATAGTATAAGTACCTAGAAGTATAGACAAAACCAAAATTTTATTTTAGCCAACCCCATTTCAAGCAAGGTTATCTTATTATATTATTGTTACCTTATAGACTCAAGAATACATCCATTCCAGACACGGAAGTCTCTCTGATTTGAATTTACAACATTTATTTTACCAACCAAACATGTTAGAAGTACACACACATAAATTTAAATAAAACAGATAAAAAACAATAAAAAAATAATAATGATAATAATAATAATAATAATAATAATAATAATAATAATAATAATAATAATAATCTGCTAATTTTTCTCCCAGAGACGAACCCTGGCTGGCCGGCCATTGGTCCCTTTCTCTGTTTCAAGGTTGATTTATACTCTATGCGTCCGCAATTTCGCTTGGGTCATTGCGGTGTTGCCGGAAGTTCGCTTTGAGTGCACACAAACTATTCGTGTGAACCCTTCGATTGGGAGTCCGACTCTCTAACCATTAGGCCACGACTTCCCACTGCAGTTCAGGGCGATTCTAGCCGAACATGCATGTCTGTGTCGGTGTTTGTGTGAAACAGAAGCAGTTTAATATGAAGTTCAAACTCCATCAGGTGCTTTTTGATGGAAAACGCTTTTTTTTGGAAAAAAATGTTTGCATAGTTTGTCCAAGGATTCTTATTTGAAGTACGTTTTATTTTTATTGTATATAATAGAATTAGAATTCATTTAGATATTAATTATACACTATTTGCTTAAAGTTGTCTTGTGTATGATGTGAAATCAGCCAATAGTTTAAGATTGTTTTAAGTTTGTACATAAAGAAATTAATTCATCAACTCATTCATCACAAGACTTGTACTGGCAAATGACTTCTCACGGGTGATTCCCGACAGTTTTAGAGGACAATTACTCCTCGTTGCTCCCCTGTCTATTCAATGAATAGTACAATGGCGAACGTGACAAGTATAAAAGCCTCGTCCATTTGGGAAGGAGCGCTCGCAGTCACCGGAGCCAGGCAAAAGTATAAATCCCGCCTAACTTTGTTTGTTGTCATCTTCTAAATGAGGAAATGACATCGGTCGCATCTGCACAGTGAGACACAGGAAACAGAAATGCTGCAAAATAATAATAACGACTAAACGAGACGAAATATTGTTATTTGATTTTGTTTCTTGTTCTCTTCTTCATAGTGAGAGACTTGACATTTTGGCTTAGTTTTTATTTTGTAAACCACATTTAGTCTCATTTTTATTTGTCAACGATATTGCATTATACATTTAATTATAGTCATCGTCACATGACCAGCATTTACGTTGCATCTCGTCTCGTTTTCGTCACATGACAAAGATTCGTTGACGACGATATTTAGTCATAATTTTCGTTGATGAAAGCAACACTAATCTTCATCTCCTGTTATTATTTCTTCACTGAAGACGGCATTATTAAATGCCCGTTCCTTGGTGAATAAGACCTTCTTATTAAATAACTTTTACTCATCTCACAACTTGGATTTTATGTTGATCACGGAATCCTGGATAAAGGTTGGTGATCCAACTCCGTTTTCTGATCTGATCCCTGCTAATTGTGAATTTTTAAACTTTCCTTGTCCGAGTGGACAGGGAGGTGCCATAGTAACAATTTTAAAGAACTCTCTGTCTGCACACTGTCGACTGGTCCCTGTAACAGCCTTTTCCAGCTTTGAAGCTCAGTTTCTTCACTTAGACTGAAATGGCCCTGTATGTCTAGGGGTTATTTACCATTCTCTTCACTCTACTAAGGATTTAATACAGCATTTCACTGAACTGATCAGCAATATTGCCACAAATTACGATCGCTTTCTATTGGTGGGTGTGTCTTTAATATTCATGTCTGCTGTCCGTTGTAACCCCTTATCACATGACTTAATCTTATCGATGCTTTTAATCCATCCCAGTGGATCAGTGTCTCTACTTATATTCAGGGACACACCTACTTCTCAGATGGGCTTGAAGTGACTGATATTGTGCTCTCAGATTTTATGATCTCTGACCATAAGCCTATATTATTCACACTGTCTCTTCCAGATCTCTCTCATTTTTCTAATAAACCTGTAAGACTTTCTCGTTTCTACTCTCCACAGTTTAGCACAAATTTTAACTTCTGCTTTGCTGAATGCTGCTCACAGTTGCACTTGGATCAGCCGTTATCTGACTTGGATGCTGATCAACATCTTTTCCTCTTGAATTCCACCTGGCTTAAGGCAGCAAATGCAACTGCCCCCCTTAAGCCTCAAAAGCAAAAAAACAAAATCTATACTGTGGCAAAACTCTGATACCCATCTCCTAAGACAAAACTGTAGAAAGGCAGAACGTAAATGGAAAAAGGACAGGCTGCATATCTCTCTTCAAATGTTCAGAGACTCTCTTACATCTTACCAGACTGCAGCTGCATACTTCTCTAACCTAATTGAAACTAATCACTCTAAACCTAAGGTTTTGTTTTCAATTGTATTCAATCTGTTACAAATTATTCTGCTAACACCTTGCCTGTTGCCTCTGATGCTCTCTGTGAAAGCTTCTTGAGATATTTTAGTGACAAAAATACTAACTTAAGACTTAGCATCTGCCCCACTTTAACTTTAAAGTGCCTCTGCATTTTTGGATGCTTTTGAACCCATCAACCTCCAGAAATTGAAGGAGGTGATTGACAATCTTAAACCTTCATTCTGTTCTAGCGATATCATTCACCTGAAATTTTAAAAATGAATTATTGATTCGACTGGGCCAGGTCTGGTGTCTCTTATTAATAAGTGTCTCCAAACTGGCTCTGTTCCTGCCAACCCTAAAGTAGCTACGGTCATTCCTCTGCTCAAGAAGCCTTCACTGGACCCCTCTGTCCTAAATTTTTTTTGGCCTATTTCTGTTTTGCCTTTCATTTCAAAAGTTTTGGAGAAAATTGTGCTGAATCAACTTCAACATTTTCTGACTAGTAATTGTATTCATGAGGTTTTTTAATCCAGTTTTAAGTCTGAGTCCGCCCTTTTGAGAATGTTAAATGATATTTACCTCTCCACTGATTCCGGAGACTCTGTGGTTCTTATTCTTTTAGATTTATCAGTTTCTTTTGATACCATAGACCACTCCTTACTATTATCTAGATTAGAGTCTTGGGTAGGTCTAAAAGCAAACATTCTGAAATGGTTTCACTCATACCTATCTGACAGAATGTTTTTAGTGAAGTTGGGTAATTTTTCCTCTTCCCCTGCTCCTCTGACCTGTGGCCTTCCACAAGGCTCTATTTTAGCTCCCTCTCTATTTTCTCTTTACATGCTACCTCTGGGCTCTGTTGTATGAAAACATGCTGTGTCTTTTCATTTCTACGCAGATGACACTCAAATCTATCTACCAATCAAGAAAAACAACTCTAGTGCGATCACTTCTCTTCTGCGATGTTTAGAGGAGGTTAAATCATGGCTAGCCCAAAATTTCTTCTTCCTAAATGAGGACAAGACAGAGGTAACTGTTTTCGGTCCAACTCTCAGTGTAAAAGCCCTGAGGTAGAAAGTTTATCCGTTTTTAGATCCTCACGGGTGCAGAACCTAGGTATTATTGTTGACCAGCATTTAAAATTTGATAAACATCTTTTGTTATTAGGTCCAGTTTCTATCAGCTTTGTTTACTGTCTAAAATTAAAAACTTTCTTACTCCTAAAAATCTAGAAATGGCTGTTCATGCGTTTGTTAAATCTTGTCTAGATTACTGCAATTCTTTATATTGCGATATATCTAAATCTCAAATTGCGCGACTTCAGCTTGTCTAAAATGCTGCAGCCAGACTTCTTTTAAAGTGTCGTAAACATGAACACATCACTCCAATTCTTAGATCCCTACACTGGTTGCCGATCTGTCAGAGAATAGACTTTAAAATTCTCCTCTCTGTATATAAATCCCTACATAACAAAGCCGCTGTCTATCTATCTGAACTTCTTCATCTTTATACTTTATCTAGAAGCCAACGATCCTGTGACCAGGCTTTGTTGGTGGTCCCTCACATTAGGCTAAAGCATAGAGGGGAGCGTGCGTTTGCGGTGGCAGGGCCACGACTCGGAAATACCCTGCCTTTAGAGATTAGAGTGGCCCCTTCCTTGTCTATTTTTAAGTCCTTGCTAAAAACCTATTTGTTTTCCTTTGTGTATTGACTACTGTGATGTTAAATTTTTAAATGGGTGGTTTTAAATTTTTGTCTGGTCTGTTTTCTGTGTATGTGATAAAATTCTTGCTCTTCTGTAAAGCACTTTGGTCAGCCTGGTGGCTGTTGTAAATGCACTATACAAATAAAATTGAAATTGAAAATAGCCTACTGTCGAAAAAATTCTACTACTTAGAATGACAGGTTAATTTTCTCAAAGTTAGCCTCTCAATAAGTAGCCTTTTGTTTCAGATATTTGTAGCAGTTGCAATGCAGTTATTAAAGAGACCAAGGAAGAGAAAGAGAGTGTTTTCTATTTTAGTTGCTTGTGTATAAATATCTTGTGTGTGAGAAAGACAGAACACGCTGTCCACAGATCAGTGGTTTTTCAAACAGTTTGATGCCAAGGACCTGCAAATATAATAATTCCCTTCAGGTCTGGTTATACGGAGTTCCTAAAGATGAAGCTGTAATACTAACATTGGTTAAACAGATCTGGCAAATTACCCAGTGCGTATTTGTGCTTGTGCTCTAGAAATTTAAATATTTCAAGTGAATGCAATCACTGATTACACTATTATAAACTGAAAAAAAAATTACAATTCTACAACAACAGACAAAGATATAACTGTTAAATTGGAAATATTGTAAACTACTTAAAATGTATACCATATAATCAGTGTCACTGATAACATATTGATTCAGTGACAATGAATAAGCTATTGTGTCAATTCTGTATTTTCTATGCTGGTATCACCCTTGCCTTGGGAATAGGGTACAAAGAAACCACAATTTCAATAATTATGCACTGAAGTAGTGGCCGACTGATATATCGACCCATATTTGGTATTTTAAAAATATCCGCATCAGCCGATAAGTTTTTCTGCTTGACCTATGTGTTCTAGGTGGGACTTTTATTTTGACGGCGCAGTAAGAAAGGCAGCGCCTGAACGCACACAGCTCACATTCTCCCTCGTTTACTGGCTTCGTTAACAATTCCGTCTAATATGAATAGAAGTCTGTCTAATAATCAGATAGAACGGTTAAACAAAGAACTTAATGTATACAAAAAGTGTTAAAATGATTGCTTTTATATTATTAATAATAGAAAGGCAAACATTATAATAATTTCTTGTTTGCCATCAGCAGTAAGCAAATATGCATCTATATAATTTAAACAAATCTTTGAATGGCTAATAAACATTTAATTTCACAAACCTTGCAAACTTAGTTGAATTCAGCTGTGAGATCTTGTGAAGTGTGCATTTTTATCCAGCCTGATCGCGTGTTCTTTGTGTGACGGTGGGTCCGTGTGAATGCTTTAAACTTTAAACTCGTGACTTCAAATTAACTAAATCCGCCAGCAGGTGGAGGCAAGTCACTGATTTTATCACTGAATCATTCATTCAATTGATTCGTTCGAAAGGCTGATTCATTCACAAGTTTAGGACAAGTTAAAGAAAAACTTTTTTTTGACCTAAATCAAAATGGCAGATGAAAAAATGGTAAACTGTCAAAAAATAAGATAGGATAAGACAAATATATTATCAATCATATGAAATTAGTATTCATAAAAAATTAATTTGTAGTACAGAGGCGGCACAGAAGAACAGAAAAGTGGCTTGTAGGTACATTTTCAGACGTTTAATGAGGCTCAGAGGTGGCATGAGTGCAATTAAATTCATACAGTCATGAGAATTAATGTTTTAAATATAAAATTTTGAATACAGAAATATTAAATTATCTAAATAACTGAAATTATAAGTTAAAAATGTAACTAAATCCGCCAGCAGGTGGAGGCAAGTCACTGATTTTATCACTGAATCTTTCATTCAATTGATTCGTTCGAAAGGCTGATTCATTCAGGAATGAAGCAAGTGACTGTCTTTATGAATGGGTAATCATGAATCACTGACTCACTAGATTCATTCAAAAATGCACTTTCATTGAATGAATGAAACACCGCTGTGTTTGCTTTTAGAGATGCGCAGCAGCTGAGCTGTTACTATATTTGGAACTATTTTTGTTGAAGAAATAGAGCAAAATCAAGCAGTACTTGTTTATTGAACTGTTGTATTAAATCAATATCACATTTGCAAACTAACTTAACTATTAAAAGCTGTCACTCTCCTTATCATGATCTGTGGTCCCACAGAAAAAGAGAGCACGCGAGTGAGTTCTCAAGACTCAAAAGCATGTGAGCAAATGATAAGATATGAAGCACGTTCCGATCTGTCATTGTGTTGTAAGCGCGCAACCTACGGGAATGAGTAGAATTGTTATTAATAGCCGAATCCCTAAAATTAAGTCCTGCTCTCTGCTAATAACCCGACTGTAAATGATGCGAGCGGCGTCACTATGTTGTCACTAAGAAGCTGCAACCGTGGCGGGGATTTTTGGTGTGCCGGCATAACAACAACAATCTGCAACATGTTTCTTTTCCCCTCATTTTTTCCAGTTGACGGAAATCCATCGTAGACTCACTGCAATTAACTGAAATCTGTTGTAGCAAATGAGAACTTTAATCCCTGTCCATAAAGGAGATGTTAGGCAGAACGATGCATCATTCAGTCGGTCAATTACTTCTTCTTACAGTTAATAAAATGGTGAATGAGAAAGATTCTGTCATTGATTCTGTTTTGTATGCCAAATATATTTATTTGTATAGTAAAAAATAATTGTATTTGTAAAATAATAATATAATTGTTTCACATTTGACATTAACTTCTGTATTTAAATTAATTGTAAAAGCAGAATAGAACAAGGCCTACTGATTAATTGGTGAAATAATAGATGATTTGTAGATTAATCATTGTAATAATCGTTTAGATTAATTGATTATCCAAATAATCATTTGTTGCAGCCCTAAATGCTAATTAAGTTTGCTAAATCAGCTGAAGCCCCAGTGAACAAAGCGTATCGAAGAGCATTTATGATGGCTGTTTTGTTAACGTTAGTTAATATTTTAGACTGTTATTTGCTCTTCACATCGTCTTATTTAAAACTTATACTAAAAAATTATTGTCATGATTTTGAAATCAATCTTTTAAGAGCAACGGCATCAAAAGGTGGTGATATAATTGGTAACAAGGCTGCAATATTATGAGCCTAAAATACCACAGGTTTTTAAATGGGTACACACCCTATTGAATAAATACTACTCTGTCCCTTCACACCTTTGTCATTTATGAAAATTTTATGATATTTGGTGACATACATTTTTTTTAACTGTATTTAGAAAAAGGAGCTGCCAAGTCTTGAGTCAGTGTGCTGGTCCTATTTTTTGCACTAATGTATTCCCTTTGCACTAATGTAACTTTTTACATTAAAAAAAAATATTCACTATGTTCCATAGTATTTAGCAGTTATTATTCATTAAATTTTAAACTGAAACATTTTATTTTTAACATTTCCTTGTTTGTGCAGTCTTGACTTTTTTGGTGAAAGATCTAAAAAGATTGTTTAAATGTTATATTTTTGACTATACAGCCCACTGATTTTGTTTTATGCTTGAAAACACTGATGTAAATGTTATATTTCAATAAATACTTAAGAATTCCCCACTGTTCTGTCATGATTGCTTTGTGCCAGTGTTTTTTTCGCTTAGTCTTATGTAACTTTATTACTTTGAGTTTGATGAACTTAAACCATTAAAGGCAATCTGTTTCCTTAAGCAATTAAGTAGCTATATAGTTGTTAAGACTTAGTTTAGGTTTAGATTTGTTACCTGAATTCAAACCGACTAAACAAAATCGTCACTTCCTGATAAACTGACACTAAATGCATAAACATGCCCCTGTGCCAACTTTTTTGGAGTGTGTTGCAGCCATTAAAATCATTTTTTATATATACATTTACAAAATAAAACAGGCCAGTGAAAACACTATAAAATGTTTCTTTGTACTTTAGTCAGTTAAATAATCCCACAGCACACTGTCACATGACTTTCTTGATGTGCATGGAGGAATTTATTCGGCAAATGTGTTTCCATCTCCCATTTTCTGCATTAACCCTTTTTCGCACAAGCCAAAAACCACCTCAAGTGAGCGTTTTTTTTTTTTTGCGAATTAACACAGGGATTCTTAAAGATTTATTTTTTATTTTTTTACATTTGCCATTTTCATCATTTCTAATGCTATACTTTAAAAAGCGCATAAAAAGAGGGTGATGGAAACTTAGGTAATGTGATACTTCTCCATTCCTTCTTAAATTTGCACTGTTTCCCTGACATTTGTGTTGCTTATTTCTGTATTTTAAGATCAGAAGTCTAACAGATCCAGTGAAGGGTAGGAATAGCCATTACATGTTCTAGTATCTTTATTTTTATTATCATCTCTTTTTACATCCCTCCTTGTTCTAATTTTAATTTACTAATATTTACAGTATTCAGTCATAAGGGGTTGAATGGATCGTAGTTGATCTGTATAGACCATAGACAGCACACTTGTGATTCTTGAATTAGTTGCAAAATTTAACCATCATAGAGTGAAAATTTATCATTTGTATGTTTTGTCTTGCGAGTTTACACACAAGAGATTTTAAACCATTTCATCGTGAGAAGGAAGTTTTTTGTGCTCACACCCGCACACACCCACAACATGCATACACATGACACAGATGTATTTCAGATGCACGAACAACAAACTGATTCCTCTTTCAGGTCTTCTTGTGCTTGAACAGACACATACACACAAAATTACATCTAAATACCAGTCTCGACAAACAACCTCATAAATACAGTCGGTTATGTCTTGAGTAAATGAAAACAGCTGAGAGAAAAATAAATACCTGCTGCTGTTAATCAAACAACAAAACACAGCTTTAACGAAGATCTATAATTTATACAGTGATTATTTTACACTTAATTATTAAATTTTCTGTTCCTGAATACTACTGTTTTATTTGTATCTTTGTTATATTGTGTTATATTTATTCTTGTAATTTGTGCATTTGTTCTTTTTTTAAAGACTAAAGTCTCAAATCCAAAGAGATATTCTTTATAAAAGTTAAGAATCAACCACATCCCCCTAAAACGGCTCGTTCTAACATGCCCCCACATCTCTACATCACTTTCCGTGAACATTTGGGCGGCATTATGCAAATCTTCCCACAAAGAAAGAAGGTGTAACTTTTATTCTCTCTGTTGCCGCAGCTGCCATGTTGTGGAGTCACTGTGTGTTTCGTTGAAGTGAAACTTTGTTTGGCCCTCCAAAAGAGAACATGACTAGAAACCAGTGGTTAAGTTGTATTTCAACACTGTTCCAGAACAGTCCAACCAAAATATTACGACGTGTGCTGCTCATTTTATGGAGGATGAGTACTGTTTCCTGAACCAGTAGCCTGCAATGCGTCTGTGGTACAACGGCTGTTTCTATAAATTTGGGCAGTTCAAACTTTGCAGAGTCTGGCGCTTCTGACTCACAGCCTGAAGGTATGTTTTTTATATTTAAATAATTTGCCAATGATGATTCAAATGCGAGTTTTGAGCAGTAGAGCAGGCTTGTTGTTTCTCAGATCACACATCCAGACATGGTTTTTATGTTTACACAGCGCGATATGCACTGATATGCACTGATATCAATGTGTAAAAAGACAGTATAAGTCATTATAATCAGTAATTATGTCCCCACTGGATGCAACAAATGCCTCGCTTCATAATGTTCCGGTTGAACCACTGATGACAGATGGACTATTCTGACGATGTCTTTCATACTTTTCTGGACCTTGACAGTGTAATTTACTAGGTAGTCAATGGGACAGTCACAAGTAACACATTAGACTGCACCCCATAAACACAATCAAGCCTAGAGGAAAAAAAAAACAAAAAAAAAACTAAGCCACCCTTTTAAATCATCTAAACCAACAAGTATGTTAGACCCTATACCATCTAAGCTACTAAAAGAGATGCTTCCAGAAGTCGTAGCTCCTCTTCTTAATATTATTAATTTGTCATGGTCATTAGTATATCTTCCAGAAACTTTAAAACTTGCTGCTATTAAGCCTCTCATTTAAAAAAATAAATAAATAGATCTAAAAAGTTAGTTAATTACAGACCAATCTCAAATCTCCCTTTTTGGTCAAAAATACTAGAAAAGGCAGTATCCTCTTAGAGAATTGTATCTGTGAGGATTTCCGGTCAGGATTTAGACCGTATCATAGTACTGAGACATAGTACTGCTCTCATCTGAGTTACAAATGACCTGCTCTTATCATCCAGTCATGGTTGTATCTCTCTATTAGCGCTATTGGATCTTAGCACTGTGTTCAACACTATCAACCACAACATTCTGTTAAATAGACTAGAAAGTTATCTTGGCAATTGCAGGGTTTTTCCTACATTGAAAATTTTTTGGCGGCCGCCAAAACGATTTTTTGTCCCGCCAAAGCCTTATTTGATCTGTAATTGGGTTTTGTGAGTGAAGCAGGCTACAGACGAAGTGACGGAGAGAACGAGCACGGCGCTTCAACCCCGCGCGGGCACTCTCTGGCCCCTATTTTAACGATCTAAACGCAAAGTGTAAAACGCACGGCGCAGGTGCACTCAGGGCGTGTCCCAATCCACTTTTGCTAGTTTAACGATGGAAAAACTGTTGGCGCGCCCAGGCGCATGGTCTAAACGGGTTGTCCCTATTCTCTTAACGAGTAATGGGTGTTTTTTGGGCGTAACGTGCAATAAACTAATCAGAGTCCCATCTTCCAACGCAGAGCCAGTTGCGCTCGTGCCATGACGGATTAGCTATTTACACGGCGGAATTTGGAAAGCGCAAAGACAGAACGCGTCTCAGAGTTGAAACGGAGCTGCTCGTGTGCGAGCAAATAGATAGCCTAATTCTGATACATGCGATGACTATCCATTATGAGATGTAGGCATTTTTATATTTAATTAGCCTACAAAAAATTCTTATGCATCGCAATCCTTTAATTTTTAATATTTGACATGTTTGTGTGCTGCAGTGCGTCCCTGTGTTTAATACTAACACGCTCTTTAAATAACAAAGAAAAAACATTGCGACAGACTTTAGACCAGGTTTGAGTTGGTCTATGGCGCAGTCTATTTTCAGGTCTTTAAAATAGCAATGCGCCTGAACACACCTCTTTTTTAGACTAGCAGGCCCATGGGCGCACAAATGGGCGCAAATGCATTTGCTAATTAAACGACATGGCGCTAGACGGGAAAATGCGAATGGCGCCGGACTGAAACTAGCAAACACACTTGCGCTGCGCCTTGCGTCGCATTGCGCCAGGTGTATGATAGAGCCCTCTGTCTTCAGTTCTGTCTTTGCTTTATCCCTCGCATCAAAATCAACTGATCCTAAAGTTCGGAAGACCGAATCCATGTTTCACGTGGTGCATTCGGAGAATATTTTTGCTGAATTACCGCTGGGTGTGAATTGCAGTCAAAAAAAAAAAAAAAAAAATCCTTATCTTCTCTTACAACTTGTGACAAGCATTCCGCACATGCAGCTGACATAACTTTAAATAAACGCAAAAAAAAAAAAAAAAAAATTCTATCCAGTTATGAAGTGTTTTTGTGTGTGTGTGTGTTGACAAATCTTTCGCGATGTCCGAACAGCCAGGATTCCCACACAACACGTCCGCTAAAGTCCGATTCGCGACCTAATGACTCCTTTGAGCCGATTTATTATAATGACTGGTTAAAGCGATCGGTCTGCCCGTCAGTGTCTGAATCGGTGTATAACACATCATTACTTCTTAGAAGAACATACACATCTGAAATGAGAAAGTAAGTGTGCTTACCCCATTTAGCAAGAGTGTTTAGTAAAATTTAGCCTTAATAATCCACAGTATGTATAGGCCTCTGCCAATGTGTAGTAAATTACAGTGGTGGACAGTAACGGAGTAGCTTTACTTCGTTACTGTACTTAAGTACATTTTTCAAGTATCTGTACTTTACTGGAGTAGTTTTATTTTAAGTAACTTTTACTTTTACTTCACTACATTCCAAAGCATAAGATCGTACTTTTTACTTCACTACATTTCATAAAACATATCGTTACTCCTTATAATATATCACGTGCTCTGGACCCAGAAGCGGTGTCTGATTCAAGAACGAACTGATTCTTTTCAATGAACCTTTTAAATCGGTTCGCGCAAATCGCACCAAACGATTCATTCACGAATTAGAATGATCTGATTGCAGCTGTTCTCGTGTCTACAACTCACTGATTCAAATGAACCGTTTAGTGCGAGTCTCTAGTGAACTCAATTCACAACCGGGAGATCTTGTGAGCGCGCGCTACTGATGCTGCTAAAAGTAAGTTACTAATGTCGAATTTTTATATTTATTATTGTAACTGAAAATCATATTTAGGTCAAAATTGTCAGTTGTTTGTGAACTAAAGCTTCTCTAAAGGGTGATCTATTTAAGCCCACTGAAATGCTTGAATGCAAACACATCAGCATCTGTGCCTCTTAGGTAAAACAAAACAAAACATTAAATTAACACAGATTAAATAAAATAACTAATGCACGATCAAATTCCCGCTGCCATAACATTAACAGTTGTATTAAAATGTTACGCATTTATCCCTATGTGACGTCTGTTTTATATTGTTTATCAACAGTATAAACGTTTATATTGTTTGAATTAACCACCCAAGTAGACAGATATGAATGTTTATTCATAACCATACTGAAAATAAGTAAATATTGGTAGCTGATGCTAACTGTCTAGCTAACAAGCTTGCTGGTGCTAAGTTGAGGTTATTTTTTAAAATAAAGTCCAAATATTTTTATTCAAACACCTAGATATATTATATCTGGGGGAAAAAGAAAGGCTGTGATGTTCAGAACATGGTAACTACAGTAATTATCAAAGTGGGAAGTGATGCCCTCTGGGAGTATTTGACAAGGGGTGTTTTTACACCACAGACAAGGTTTGAGAAAATGTTCTTCCTAACTTCAGGCCTTATTCTCATGTCATATATAACTGTGATGGTTCTGCAAAACAACAAATTTTAAAACACTTTTTTTCTTACTGGTGAAAATCTGATGATCAAATGTGACCCTGGAGCACAAAAGCAGTCTGAAGTTGCTGGGGTATATTTGTAGCAATAGCCAAAAATACATTGTATGTGTCAAAATGATTAATTTTTTCTTTTATGGCAAAAATAATTAAGATATTAAGTAAAGATCATGTTCCATGAAGATATTTTCTAAATTTCCTACTGTAAATATATAAAAACTTATTTTTTTATTAGTAATATGCATTGCTAAGAATTCATTTAGACAAGTTTAAAGGTGATTTTCTCAGTGTTTATATTTTTTTGCACCCTCAGATTCCAGATTTTCCAATAGTTGTATCTCAGACAGATATCATCCTTTCCTAACAAACAAAACATCAATGGAAAGCTTATTTAATCAGCTTTCAGATGATGCCTAAATCTCAATTTAAAAAAATTGACCCTTATGGTTTTGTGGTCCAGGGTCACAAATCTGTTTTCTCTCAGGTACATCGCAGTGTAAGCTTCACAGTGAACATTACTACATCACTCGTCAGCGTAGTCCATATCAACAACAAAAATATATCTTGACTCCATGTAGTGGTTGTTTTGAGAAAATTCCAGGTATTTTGAGCAGTAGGATTATAAAAAAAAATATGTGCTAATATAAAATTAAGTAACCAGCCTATATAAAATTGCAAAATAACTCTATCTATCAGTACTTTTTTACTTAAGTACATAAAAAATCAAGTACTTTTGTACTTTCACTCGAGTAAAATTGAAAAAGGAGTACTTTTACTTTTACTGGAGTATTAATTTATTATACGTATCTATACTTTTACTCAAGTACTTGATTTGTGTACTTCGTCCACCACTGGTAAATTAAAATCATTTAGTTTAAAGTCAGACTGGAGTGAGATGAAACTAGATCAAAGCACAAAGCCAGCTGTTGCTAGCTAGCTGCTAATTGTATTAAATTATATATGGTAAAAATTACACTATTAGGCTACACCTTTTAACGCTACGTTTTTAATGCTGCTTTTTAATTGATATGATTATACTAAAATAATTATCAGGTTTATCAACAAAGGATTTTATCTATTTTTATCTATCTATCTAAACTATGAAAGCCAGTCGTGGAAAAATCACAGCTTTTTCCAAAGAGGGCACGAAAGGATGACAGTGAGGGTGACAGGTAATATCTGTGTCTGATAATTGCATAATTTGTAAATAGATAAAATTGTGATACCTTTGACATTTCAAATATAATTTGGTATCGATGATGTTTACATGTAAAATAAGTTGTAATCGCTTTCTTTTATTATCTAGCCTGACAGTGATCGTTTTTTTCATGAATAAATAGGATTAGAAAAAAAAATCACAAATTGTTTCTTATTGTATTTCTGTTTCTTATTGTATTTATTTTAAATGTAACATTTATTGTCAATATTGGGCTTGAGGATCATGTGGGTACTAGGGTACTCTTTGCTGTGTGTGGATGACCATGTCGGTCAGCCACAACCGAAGAAGAACTTTTTTGACAGGGGAAAAACTGTGATTTTGTGGTTTTGTTTTGGTGTTTTTCTAATCATACTTATCAGACCAACATCAATTTGTTGCAGTGAATGATGAGGTATCACATCGATCACAAGTGCAGTATGTAGCACCACAAGGCTCAGTACTAGGAACGCTGCTTTTCGTGCTTTACATGTCACCCTTGGGAGATATCATCAGGAAACTTGGTGTTAGCTTCACTGTTATGCTGATGATACTCAGCTCTATATTTCTTTGTGGCCTGATAAATCATAATTTGCAAAACTATTGGAATGCTATTTGCTATTTGATAGCAATCCTACCTTTGAAAGCCACGTTTCTAGAATTTGAAAAACCGCATTTTTCTATACTTTAAAATAAATCAAAATTATGACCTATGCTCTCAATGTCATATGCAGGAATGTTAATTCATGCATTCATGACTTCAAGGTTAGATGGTTGTTCTGCATGCTTAATAAACAAACTCCAGCTAGTCAGAAATTCGGCAGCTAAAGTTCTTACTAGAACGAGGAAGTATGACCGTATTAGCCCGGTTCTGTCAACATTGCACTGGCTCCCTATTAAACCTCTTTACTGTTTAATGTCACCCTCCATTTTTTAACAGATGTGAAAGTGCACTATCCAAACTTAAATTGTTATAGTTCATGAACACTTTTAAATACAGACCTAAGGTTGGTCTCTTTTCATTCATTTCAATAAAGGAAAGTATAAAATAGTTATAGAAGTTTAAACTTACTGTAAAAAGATGTTCTGTACTATTTTTTATTATTTTATATATAAAAATATTTTACAAAATAGTTTTTAATCCAAAATTGCTATTAAATTAAAGCCATATGACTAAATATGTTGTGTTCCAAATCTGAAGTTGATATAAAAAGAATTTGAGGTTCCTATGCAATTTTGTGTAGGCATTATACCAACAAAAGCACCGGGTGACACCCAAACTTAACCCGGAGTTTATTTTTTATAAATTTTTCTGTCACAAATGTATACATTTCTCTCTCAATATTATATCTATCACTAAATACCACCAAATATGGAATGTTGAGACTCAAACCTATCCAATGATATGTATTTTATCAAGATTATAAAAAGTTTTGATTTTAAAGATCATAAAACATTTTGTAATATGACACCCCCGCTAAGGGGTAGAAGACCGCTGAAAGATTTTGAAGTACCATTTCCATGGTAATGCAATGTCCGATTTATCAATGGTTTTCACAAGATGATTTTTATCCACTGACGGGATGGTGACAGTTAAGGATTAAACATTGTATACATTTTAAAACCGTATCTTAAAATAACTTATAAAGCCCTGAATGGTTTAGCTCCTCAGTACTTATCACATTATAGACCTTCATGTCCACTGCAATGTCAAAACTCTGGCCATGTGATAATACAGAGAATATCAAAATCAACTGCGGTCAGTAGATCCTTTTCCTATTTAGCGGCCTACCTCTGGAACAACCTACCTAACGTTGTTCTGGAGGAAGACTCGCTTTGTCAGTTTAAACCTAACTTAAAGACACATCCCTTTAACCTGGCATACACATAACACACCATCACATTTCTATAATTCAAATCCATTAAAGGATTATTAGGTTGCATTAATTAGTTCAACCAGAACCGGGAACACTTCCCATAACACCTAATGTACTCGTTATATTGATACATAGAAGAATGTCATCTATGCCAATATTAGTCTGTTTCATTCTTATTCCTAGGTCATCGTAGCCATACAGATTCAGTCACCCAGATCCGGTCCATATCTAAACCAGTGGATCAGCACCTAGAGACAACTTCTACAGCCCTGATTGTCAGCGGAGACCATGTCAACCAGATGCGCCCCAGAGACAGATCCCCTGTGAAGGCCTCATCACCTCGACGTCCATCGGCACAAGACCACAAGAACCAGACAAGTCCTCTGCACCTGTGTTGCTGGTTTCGTCTGGCTAGAGGAGAACTGAGCCCCCGACTGAGCCTGGTTTCTCCCAAGGTTTTTTCTCAATTTCTGTCATGGATGGAGTTTTGGTTCCTTGCCACTGTTGCTTTTGGCTTGCTTAGTTGGGGACGCTTGACTGACTGATTGCACAGACACTATTGGAAAAGACCTGGGGTCTCTTTTGTAATTTTCTGTATTTATTTGGTACTTGAATTGTTTGTAGGCACAAAAGCTAGATTTTGCGTACGCACAAAAGTTTTCAGATTTAAAAAACCATAAGCCAGAACCTGTGCAAAAATACCTTTATAAATCCCAGTCAGGGGAAGATTGTGCGAACGTGCATCTCCACCTCGTCTCCTCCCCGAAATCACCATATATGGAGCTATGCATAACCTCATCTGCATATAATTTCCATGCATATTCCCATGCATGTGACACCATATTTATCACCAAGACATTAAGGAAATATGAGATGGGGACTATAATGACATTTGTGCCATACAAATACATTTTTTATTGCTAAAAATGATCCAGTATCCTTGTTATGCTTTATAATAAATATATGAAAATATCCATAAAAACAAAATGGTTTAAAGTTGTTCTCAGATATATTTTAGAATAGAGCTGATCTCATTCTTTTACACTGGCCAAATAGTAGTTTTTCAATTGTTTTAAACAATTCAAATCAATTAAATGTATGCAGTTTTGCTGGTGAACATCTTTTAGCTATTTTAAGTGGAAACAGATAGGCCCATATTTATTGCAGTGTAATTACAATTGTCTGATTCAGCTGGTCACTGACAAAGTTTTTTAAAAAGGAAACGAGGAAATCTTACCATTTTCTCCTAGTTATATCCTTCAAATATAGTGGTATTTTTTATTATGTTGTTGAATTGCCTTCACATGACATCAACACCTCCGTGCAGCTGCAGTTGTACAGTAAGCTATTATCTTTGGTCCTATACCGGACAATGGACCGGTCGACCACTGAATCCAGCAGTGTCCAGCATAATATCGAAGTAAGTGGGCATCATTGATCATTGTTCTCGCTAAAATATTTCTCATAACATGTGATCTGTAGTTTAGTTTAAAGATGAATTATTGTGCACCTATAGCACTCCTCGCTGTCATTAAAACATAGCATAGGCTACCACAGGAAAATTATTTAGCCTATTGTTAATAAAATTATGTAATTACGTTTTTTTTTTTTTTTTAATTATGTAATTTCAGTGTTTATCTCCATTAATGCGATGGATGTGTATGTGTATATCGACATGAAAACAGAGTTTAAAATCGCTGTTTACTTAATTACTTTTCTCACGCCTAGCATCCATCTGGCAAATCTCCACTCTCTACCCAACAAAACGGACGAAATCCTTCTGCTTTCCCGGACAAATAAGGATTTATCACACTCTGCTGCTCTGTGTTTCACGGAAACCTGGCTCAATGACGCCATACCGGATAGCGCGCTCCATCTGCCGGGCTTTCAGCTGTATAGTGCGGATCGCGACGCAGAATCAACGGGGAAATCGCGCGGCGGCAGGACATGCTTTTATATCAATGAACGGTGGTGCACAGATGTAACTGTGTTAAAGAAGATGTGCTGCTCAGATCTAGAAGTGTTTTTTGTCAACTGCAAGCCATTCTATTCGCCACGAAGTTTCACTCTTTCATTCTGGTGAGCGTTTACATCCCTCCGCAAGCGCACATAAGCCTGGCTTTACAGAAACTCGCTGATCAGATCACAGAGACAAAACAACAACACCCAGACTCTGTTTTAATCATTCTTGGGGACTTTAATAAAGTCAATCTCTCCCGTGAACTGCCAAAATACAGACAGCATGTTACATGTCCCTCCAGAGACAGTAATATATTGGATCACTGTTACAAACCACAATAAATGATGCATATCACTCCGTTCCACGAGCAGCTTTGGGACTGTCTGATCACTGTCTGGTTCATCTTATACCAACCTACAGGCAAAACTTTAAATCTGCTAAACCTGTAGTAAAGACTTTAAAGAGATGGACCAACGAAACAGAGCAGGATTTACAAGCTTGTTTTGACCTCACTGATTGGAGTGTTTTTGAAGCTGCTACCACCGATCTGGACGAACTCACAGAGACCGTAACATCCTATATTAGTTTCTGTGAGGATATATGCATTCCTACCAGGACTTATTTAACATTCAACAACGATAAGCCATGGTTTACAGCAAAACTCAGACATCTTCGTCAGGCCAAAGAGGATGCCTACAGAAATGGGGACAGAGTCTTGTATAATCAGGCCAGAAACACACTGAACAAAGAGATTAGAGTGGCTAAAAGGACCTACTCTAAAAAGTTGGAAGACCAGTTTACTTCCAACGACTCAACTTCAGTATGGAAAGGACTGAGAGCCATTACCAACTACAAGACACCATACCCCTGCACTGAGGCTAATCAACGATTTGCTAACGACCTGAATGAGTTTTATTGTAGATTTGAAACACCCCACATCCATTCTGATCATCTCTCTACACAACCGTTAACACCTCCTGCAATCCCCCTCTCCACACCTCCTGCTCTTCAAATCAGTGAAAACGATGTGCGCCAGGTCTTCAGGAAGAACAAAAGAAGAAAAGCACCAGGCCCAGATGGTGTTACACCAGCCTGTCTGAGAACCTGTGCTGACCAATTGGCACCCATCTTTTCACAGATCTTCAACAGATCTCTGGAGTTGTGTGAAGTGCCGTCCTGCTTCAAACGCTCCACCATCATCCCCCTTCCAAAGAAACCCAAGATAACAGGACTTAACGACTACAGACCTGTGGCTCCAACGTCTGTCCTCATGAAGTCATTTGAAAAACTGGTTCTGGCTTATCTGAAGGACATCACTGGACCCTTACTGGACCCCCTGCAGTTTGCTTACTGAGCAAACAGGTCCGTGGATGATGCAATCAACATGGGATTGCATTTCATCCTGCAACATCTGGACAAAACAGGGATCCTGTTTGTGGACTTTAGTTCGGCTTTCAACACCATCATCCCAACAGCATTCCAGACCAAACTGACCCAGCTCTCTGTTCCTAGCTCTATCTGTCAGTGGATCTCCAGCTTTCTGACAGCTAGTGAGATTGGGGAAATTCATGTCAAACAGCTGCTCCACCAACACTGGTGCCCCTCAGGGATGTGTTCTCTCTCCACTGCTCTTCTCCCTCTACACCAACGACTGCACCTCCAAAGACCCCTCTGTCAAGCTCCTGAAGTTTGCAGACGACACTACAGTCATCGGCCTCATTCAGGACGGTGACGAGTCTGCTTACAGACAAGAGGTTGAGCAGCTGGCTGTCTGGTGCAGTCTTAACAACCTGGAGCTGAACACTCTTAAAACAGTGGAGATGATTGTGGACTTCAGGAGAAACCCCCCTGCACTCCCCCCACTTACCATCATGAACAGCACTGTGGCTGCAGTGGAGTCATTCAGATTCCTGGGAACCACCATCTCTCAGGACCTGAAGTGGGACAATCACATTGATTCCATTGTTAAAAAGGCCCAACAAAGGTTGTACTTCCTTCGCCAGCTGAGGAAGTTTAACCTGCCACAGGAGCTGCTGAAACAGTTCTACTCAGCGATCATTGAGTCTGTCCTGTGCACTTCAATAACTGTCTGGTTTGGTTCAGCTACAAAATCAGACATCAGAAGACTACAGAGAATGGTTTGGACTGCTGAAAGAATTATTGGTGCTCCCCTGCCCACCCTTCAATAACTGTATCCATCCAGAGTGAGGAAAAGGGCTCAGAAAATCACTCTGGATCCCTCTCATCCAAGTTACCCCCTTTTTGAACTTTTGCCATCTGGCCGGCGCTTCAGAGCCGCAATTACCAGGACTGTCAGGCACAAGAACAGTTTCTTCCCCCAGGCAATCTACCTCATGAACAGTTAAATGTTCCCCACTTATGCAAAAAACGTGCAATATTCTTATATTTTTTTCTTCTTATATTTATTTGTTACCCCTCCATCCAAGTACATCTCTGCATCTCACTCTATTCTAATCCATTGTCATCTATAGCACAACTGTTCATACAATTTATTTATTTGCAAGTTGTTTTTTTTTGTTTTTTGTTGTTGTTGTCTCTGTGTACTGGAAGCTTATGTCACTAAAACAAATTCCTTGTATGCGTAAGCATACTTGGCAATAAAGCTCTTTCTGATTCTGATTCTAGAATGTTCATATTTACGGCAAGTTTATTTTTTATAAATCACGATATGTGTGTGGAGAATTGCATACGCATGTTTCTATGCCCATTTTGTGCATACGCAACGTTTATAAATGAGACCCCTGAACTGGATGATGACATCACTGAATCATCAAAGAACTGACTTTAGCTGGAAAAATGACTCTTTGTTATTCTCTTCTTGCATTATTGACAAACTGTAAAGCTGCTTTGACACAATCAGTATTGTATATAGTGCTATACAAATAAAGCAACTTATTTTTACTTTAGCAGCTTATTGTGGTTGAATGGTCAAATACTCATAACTATATCAAAATGTCCATCTTGGCAATTATTCACGTACACAGACATTTATGTCTTTAGTTGAGTAAAAATTAGGGAAAGAAACTGAAAGCAATATGTCAATATATTGAATCTTTGCATAAATAGGTCTTAAAGTGACAGCAGCCTATAATTCCTTTTGTTGTCAATGTCCTTAAAGTTAATCAAACAAGAGAAAAAGAGAATCACTCACTGCTCTTGACTGAATAACCTTAGTATCTTAGGGATATAAGTATCAGTGGTTAATTCATACAGTGAAGACTAAGCAACATTTTTTTTACATACTGTATCTGTATAAATTAAAACACTGGCTGGTACTTTATAGTATTTGTACTATTGTTTGTATTTAATAACCAAAAACAACAAGAACAAATACACTGTGATATATACTGTTAATGTGAAATAAATATTTTGGTCATGGTGGCCCATCTTTAAGAGAAGCATTGTAACTCAGGGCTCCAGACTAACTTTTTTCACTAGGAGCACAGTGGCCCCCAACTGAAAATTTTAGGGGCACAACCAGAAAATTTAGGGGCGCACACCGTAAATCAAAATGCTAACCAAATCTACTAATTTCCACTGTATTACTAATAAATACTTTAATAATAGATGCAGAAATTACAATGTGCTGTTTTAAATTCAGTATCACATTTTATTCTGCACTTTCTGCAAGTTTTAAGCCATTCTTCCTTTGAAGGTCGAGCTGGCTTTTGTATTTGGTGAAGGGTAGTTCCTCTTTAGCAACGAAGTAGGCCGTGTTAAATTTCAACATCATCTCTGCCTCATCTGTGCTCTGATTGACAGTCATTTGTCTTCTAAAAGCAACCGGCAATGGCATTGCTTTTTGATTTATAAACATGTCACGGCATACTCGATGCTTTAAACTGAGATTGTGTTTAATTTGTGTATTGTGTTTAAACTGCGAAGTGCCTGTACTATCGGCAAACTTTGTGTTCACCGCAGTTCTGGGGTCAGTGGCGCCCCCAGAAAATTTTAATAGGGGTGGCCAGATGAGGGCCACAGTAAATCTTGGGGTGGCACACCAAAATAAAAGAAAAAAAGAGTTTGCAATATTGACAAAAAATTATATTTCTGGGATTTTATCGATAACGATAAATAGACAATATTTTGCTGAGTGTGTTATTGTGCTGATATCTTATTTCTAATTGTGCTGACAGCTGACTCCTGAATTTATTATTTTTATCTTTATGCCATTTTTTCTAAAAGTGTGCACCATCTTTTAGGTCAAATACTTGGATTTGGGCTGTTACCAAGCAAATGCAATCAGTATCAATAAAATTGATCTTTGCAATGCAGAGAAAATAGAAGCTGCATTTGAAGTGGCATTTAGATGTTTTTATACACTGTTTAATGCTGCTCTGTGGGACATGGAATACTTTAACCTGCAGTTACAAATTAATAAATAATGTTTAGTTATTTTAACATAAAACATTGAAAACTGATGTTTGAAATTATTTAAAAAATGAAAAGGTACCTTAAATGTGAAATTAAAACCGCCAGTAGGTGGCAGCGAGTCATTGTTAATAAGTGAGTCATTGCGATTGAACCGAATCATTTAAACAGTTGATTAATTTAGGAACGAAACACTATCATGTTGCTCAGAGACGCAAAACTGTGGCTGTTTTTGGAATGATTTTTGTTTTTAGAAATAGAGCAAAATCAGGGAATATGTTGTCTAAAACATAAGTCTCTTGATATTAACTCAGGGCTCCAAACAAAAAATTTGAGTAAAGAGCCATTGGCTCCTATAAGAAAAAAAAACTTAGGAGATCATTTTTTTAGGTGCCACAGAATAAACGTGTTTTATTTATTTTACGATTATTATTTATATATTTATTTACATTTCAACATTTCAATCATACTGTCATGTGTTTATGTCTCATCTTTTCTTGACCTTATCAGCATTTTAATCCATCTTGTAGATGACCTGGGAACTAAGGTGCACTTAAAGTGGGAACTAAATGTCTTTTCCAGCTTGAAATCTACAGTCACAAAGAATTGTTCATTACACAGAATCTGTACCAGTATCATGGAGCATAAGCATCACTTGGCCACTGAGTGTAGTTTGGGCTCCTCCTACATGAGACATTTCAGTAAGTTGTACTGTAGGATCTCTTATAAAATAGACTATCTTTCGATGTTAATTCATGTTCACTACTATATTAGTAAAGAGAAAGATTAAATGGGTTCACTTGCCCTTGAACTGAGGCATTAAGGAGCGCCAAAACTGTATTGTTTGAATTTCGTTATGAATTCGGAATAATTTTAAAGCTGGTACTTTTTATTAAAAAGTTACAAAACACAGAGCTTTTTGCGATTACTGCACGGCAGTTGCACTTCAAATAATGAAGTTCACGCATTAAAAGAACACAGACCAAGATCTTGTTTAGAAGAAGCCATATTAGTAATTATTATAAACGAGAATTGTTAACGATATTGCCAATATCGACACAGCTGGCAGCTTTACCTGTTCTAGTTTGTTCAAGTTGTGCACGAAATAGACGCTGTATTTTCTGCACTTTCCCTTCTCACGTCTCCGTCATTTCTCTCTCGCTGCACAGCGGAGCTGTGTTTATCAGACTGTGTGCGTCAGCACTGATGTGCGGCAGAGATGAGGACTGTCTGAAACTCTCTTTTTCCACTAAAACTTTGATGTGCAATCTCTCAGTTTAATACGTGAACATAACAAAATATTTGATCGCAAAACAATTAGGAAAAAAGGCATTACATTCAGATTTTTAAGTTATAACATGTAAATATATAGCCAGATAGCAATAACACTCGGGCTGATTCTGGCTGAAATGCGTCTCTGTCAGTTCAGTCTCGCCATCGGTGAGAAGATAACGGACCAGAGCCACACCGACTCTACAAAACACTTCTGGCTGACAGACGGCTTTTTCTCTATGGGCCGATCTCGGCTGAAAGCTGTTGTACACGCGGCAGGTCCACACTCGGTGTTAGTTGTGTCTATTAACCTTCGGCCCGAGTTCGTTTTATCACAGACGGGGCGCTGCTAGAATGAAGCAATCATCCGCCTGAGAAAACTTTTTTAGCTGTTAAATCCTGAGGAGCTTTCGGCGGGTAGTCGCCACTGGCGACCTCAGCAAAAACGTCACTCGCAAATTAATATTTATGGTCGCAAATGCGACTGTTTTAGTCGCAGTTTGGAGCCCTGTAACTTCTTGTTTATTGAACTGTTGTATAAAATCAATATCACATTTGTAATTATGCTGACTTTTGGAGAAAAACGTCACTCTTCGTGTTATAATAATTATATGCAATTATATATCCAATTATAATTTTTTTTCCCCCCACTTAAACTATTGTGAATTTACATTCTCCATTTAAATTTATAGTACCCACTGCAAATCATCCTGGGTTGGCCACAGTTTATACAGTGGTGGCCGTGGCCAGCCCTAGCCATATAGGGGCGACTCTGTCTGGGATAGTAGCTGCAGTACTCGCGATTCATATAGTTCGATTGCTTATAGTAACTTCGCCAGCTGAATTTTTTCAACCAGTGTTCTCGAAAATGGTGAGTGCGGGCTTTTTTCGCCATACCAACCTCTGACTCTGCATCATCATCCGACGGTGACACTGTAGACTCTGGCACTGGTACACTAGCCGCAGGTCGGAAGAACGAATCAATAGTTCGCTTGCTCATAGCTCAGACGCACGCACATATCAGGTTGTGATGATATTTGTCTCCGTTTCCTTCCCACAGATTATCTCTAGGCCCCTCCCCCTCCACACATTTTAGCCACTTACAGTGGCCATTCCCTATTCTTCTCACACGCATTGGCCGCCTCACAGAGTGTGTGCTCGCGTCTCATGAGTATGTGTGTGTGTGTGTGTGTGTGTGTGTGTCTGTTTGCATGCGTGTGCGCTCTCGTCTCATTGATTATTTCATTGCTCATTTCATTGATCATTGACGTGCCCCTTCCACGTTTAATGTATAAAAAAAAATACGGAGGGTGGGGGAGGCAAATTTACTGGTCACACATGTGCGACTGGATGTAAAATTCAGTCGCACACTCTCAAATTTTGGTCGCAGTCTGGAGCCCTGTAACTAAACTCTGACATGAAGGCATATCTTCAGGAGCAGTATCTATGACCCCTGTCCTACAACATCACCCTTTGTGTAAGCCAAAAATCTTGAGATACCCCTATAGCAGTCAGGGCCTCCATCTCCTTGAGCATGTCAGGCCAGTGCTGCGGCCACTCTCTCTTGATCATCTCAACTACGATGCGTGAGAGGGCATCCTTAACATGACATTCCTCTAGCAGAATTGGATGTGTACCCTAAAACAGGACATTAAACCATAATATGAGTAAGCAATTTTCATAAACCATGCAATAAGTTGATTTAGCAAAGACACACTTCCGAAATACTTACATTAGACAATAGGTCCATTGTGCAGTTTTTCAGCTGGAGCTTTTCTTGTGGTGCCATGTCATTCCACTTAAACCTGTACATAAAAGAATGTGTTCAGCATAATGCTCAGCGTTCACTGTGGTGTACACACACTAAAGGATTTGAAACACTTACTTAACTACATGCTCCAGTATCTGCAGCCCAAAGTGTCTGACCACTGCTGTCTGTGATTTCTCCGCTAACTGAAGACCACATTCAACACAGAAGGGACTTTTCTCTTTGAATTCTTCAATAAACTACAACAACAAGGAAACCTACTGAAGAATTTAATAGCATATAGTAGGACTGCATCATTACATTAAATTCATGGTTTAGTATGTGCCTTAGTTCGGTGACTGATCAGAACAGCAGAGAGAGAAAAAAAAATCTTTCTTAAAAATTGTTGTTTTGTAAACAAAATTCTTAGTAGGTCTACAGTCATATGCAACAGAGTTTACATTATGGAAAAAAAATATTGGACTTAACTACAATAAGAAAAATAAATACATGTAATTTTATATGAACATTGTTTTTTTGTTTTTAAAAGGAGAAAGAAGAAAGTCATCAGTTGTATTAAATCAGCACATATTTTATTTACACATTACAAAATCATGGGAACATGTTAGTTTTTTTCTCTTTCTCTCTCACAGTAAGGGGGGCTCCATACTTAAGATATGTGCAGCTAAATAGTCTCGAAAAGAGGGCTATTTGTGTGGCACACCTCACCTCAAGTTTCTGTAAACAGGCACTGTTTGTGTCATTGTGCATACTGTACCGAATACTCTGTATCTGTAGGGATGTAAATGTGCATGCAACACGGGACTGTATATATACCTTCGTTATGATTCTTGATAGATATTGATAAGGTATGATAAGGCAACAAACAAGAACATTAAAACTTAATAAGAGCAAGATTTGCGTGTGAATTATTGAAGAAGAAAAACATGAATGAAACGAAGGCCCGATTAACGGGAGTTGCCAAAACAACATTCGTCATAACGGACCTCCATAATATGGATTTATGAATCACTATATTCATAATAGCCTTTTAATCGTATTTTAAAATAGACGACAATTCACCTTAAGGGCCTCCAGGCGGTATGTTTGGCTTGATTCAGCCTCCATCATCACATTCACAGCCTTAATAAGCTCATCACACAACGCACGTATCGGTTCGGCCATAGCTTTTAAACACGTCCTACAGATGGAATGTAAAACACCAGTAGATCTGTCAAACGTACTGCACAATTTACCACTAGCTCAGCATATATGTGCGAGCAGTACACAAAACGTGGTGCGTCTCAGCTGTCTGTGGACCGCCTTAATCAAGATTGCGGAAGTTACGTGACCTCTGGGGATTGTAGTTTTTCTTTTTCCATAGTCATTTCTCAATACCAACTGTGTCCCAATTCGCCTATACTATGCTCTAAAAAAATGTACTCTTTTTGTGAAGTTGTTGCAGACAAGCAGATAACATGAAAAAAAAAAATCATCACTAAGTTAGATATCGATTAATAAGTCATCTTGGGTGTCAGGGCATCTCTACCTATTAACTATGGAAGCAGATTAGTCTCAAATATAATTCACACAAAAAACACGATTCACACATGCGTAGACAATTTCACATGCATGAAACCTAATTCACGTACACAAAAAAAAAATTCACGTGCGTGAAAAAAAATATATATTCACAAAAAGCAATTCACATGCACAAAATAAAATTATATATTCATAAAATACATTTCACAAATGCAAAACACAATTCTTAGATATATAACTGTGCACAAAAACCTTTGAATGTTTAAAATGTACGAGTGTCTGAATGTACAAATCGTCATTTGCTACGAATCCACTCAGATTTGTGTGTGTGTGTGTGTTTTTGAGACTTTCCTGGCAGAGCTCTCTTTCCACGTGGGTCTGTCGTACTCTTTAGCCAATCAGATGCGAGCTTACCATTCAACCAATCATATCATAAACCACTGAGAGTGCATTCAAGGAGAGTAGTTTTGCACATGTTCAGATGAAGTCACAATAATGGCAGAAGCTTCCTTTGTTTGAGTCTGCGCGTCAGAAACGGAAGTGATAAAAATCGCTAAAAATGGGCTTCACTTGTCTCAACTGAGTTCCAATTGGGTCGCTGTGTCCATTTCTTTTACTGTCTATGGGATTTTTTTGATGTAAAGCATTAATTTCCGTTCTAATTAATCCATATTGCACAAAAGGTGCGCAGAATCGTGCTCCTTGAATGCACTCTCAGTGGCTTATGATATGATTGGTTGAATGTTAAGCTCGCATCTGATTGGCTAAAGAGTACGACAGAACCACGTGGGAAGAGAGCTCTGCCAGGAAAGTCTCAAAAACAGACACACACAAATCCGAGTGGATTCGTAGTAAATGACGATTTGTACATTCAGGACACTTGTACATTTTAAACATTCAAAGTTTTTTGTGCACAGTTGTATATCTACGAATTGTGTTTTGCATTTGTGAAATGTATTTTATGAATATATAATTTTATTTTGCGCATGTGAATTGCTTTTTGTGAATATATTTTTTTTTCACGCACGTGAAATTTTTTTGTGTGTACGTGATTTAGGTTTCATGCATGTGAAATTGTCTACGCATGTGTGAATCATGTTTTTTGCGTGAATTATATTTGAGACTAATCTGCTTCCATAATTAATTGTCAGGCTTACGAAATCAGTCATGTTAGTAGCTCTTTTTACACATGTTTGTAAACCTAACCCTTTTTCAAAGTGCTTGTGGAATATACCAACTGTTAGACATAATAAAACCTGTTGGTAAAATCTTGCTAATTTGGGTATTTTAGGAATTGAGAAAGGGCATTGTAACAAGAAATCAATACCGCCAATCTTCTTAAAAACAACATAGTAAATATGTTCCAGTCCATCTTTATTTATTTATTTATTTTTATTAATCTTTTTAACCAATTTACTTAAAAAAAAAGAAAAAAAAAAAAAACATGGTTAAATAAGGTAAAGTCACCAAAACCAAGAATTAGATCATTTATATTATTTCTTAGATCCTCCTTTTTCATTTTTTTTCCACATGAAATTATATAATAATTTGTGATTGGGCACAAAAGAGAATATATTTTTGAGATTTTGATCTGTTGTGCTACCTGCTCATGCTACCTCACATTAAAACAGTAGGTAGCACAATTCAACATTTAAAAAATGCTACCAGATTGTGCCAAACCATAAACGCCCATACCTACCCAAACCCTAAACCTACCCTTAAAACGATGCAAATATAGTGTTGGTGGCACCAGGGGCACAGCTGCACATTTGCTGAAGATATGAAAGATCAGTACTGGCGCCCCCTGTATTAGCCCCTAACACTAACTCCCACAGGAAATTTTCTGCAAGTCAGTGACCATTAGCTTGTGCATGGAAGGATACAAACTCATCAGGGGTGGAAAAAGCAGCAAAGGTTCTAACCCCTCCCCCATTGCACATTTTTATATAAAATGAGAACACTATGTAAACAAAAAAAAAACAAAAAAAAAAAAAAAAACGTTTTTTTTTTCTTTCTTTCTTTCTTTTCATTTTTATTATTTTAATTCATGGAAAACTTGCCATGCTTAAGTGGAAGATTTCTGCCAGCTGAAAAACGAATACTATAAAAATGAATATCATGATATTTCATAGGATCATTCATTGTCTCATTAACCATTTCCACACCATAATGTAGCTCTTTTGACATGTTTTGTTTTTGAATTTATATTTTTACTTTATAAAATTACTATTTGAACATTTTAAAATAACTATTTTTTTTATTATTATTATTATTTTTTTTTTTTTTTTTAAGTAAGTATAAAGTACTGTAGCAAGAGTTTTCAAAAAACTTCTCTCTACTTTAATCACCGCTGTAAAAACTAAAGGTTCCTGGTGGCACCTTTAGGGGTTCTTCACTTGTCCACACCGGCGGAACCCTCTGTAGAGCCTCTAGGCACTGTTCTAAAAGGAGTAGTTCTCTGAAGAACTTTAACAGTTCCTGGAGGAACCCCTTTTATTAAGAATGGTCAGGAACCACCTTGGGTGCTTCGAGGCACCATTTCCTAATTTCGGTTCTGTAATATTTACACTCTCCACCCTCCCACTAGTTTATTGTTCCTGCTATTGACATTTTTAATAATTTACAAAAACAAACTGAAAAACTTGATGTTGTCCTTTTTAATGATTAAAAATAAAACAAATGCATATAAAAATGTTTTCAAATAATCATTTTTAATAGTCAATACTGCAAATAAAATTTCCATTATTGGAATAATGAGTGTTAATTTTTTTTTGATGTTAAAATAAAACATTTATGCCTTGACAAAACTGTAAACAAATAAATGTGACTCAAATATCGTAGAACTTTAAAACATATTTCATGTACCTCAAAAATGGTACAATTTAAATGAATAAATTCAATTACAAATTGAACTAAAATTTTATGTACAGTGCAATCAATCATAACATTTTCTTTCCTGTTCTAAATGGAGGTCACTTACTGGGAAAATTCACAAAGGACAGTTTAAGAAATTGATAAGCCTCAAGATAGCTATATGTAGCTTAATAAACCTTTTTCACATTTCCGGGTTTCTCAGCAGCGGAAGTTGTCATAGTTGGGTAAACTTCGAGAGCAGTGAATGGGAGAGCTACCACAAATATATATTTTTTGCATTCCCATTTGCTCAAATAGCAAAAGAAAAACTTTACGATAGCATTTTCTCGACTTTCAATCAGGAAAAAATTGACAGAGACTGATAACACCAGTCAGAAGAGAGAACGATGTCAAATTTAGCATCTCTCCCAAAGGCGATTCATTAGAAACACCCTCGCATTAGTGTTAACTTGTTTTTTGTAATTTGGTACAAATGTGATATAATACAAAGTATAAAGTTATAAATGTACATAAATAATTTTTTTTTCGAGGATTCAGTATGCTGATGACTGCTGAAACGCATCATCAGTCTTGTGAAAATGGTCCATGATCTCCTTCTGAATGCCCAACAGATACACCAGAAAAATAGTGCACTTTAGTGTACTTTTAATTGCTTTTCTGTATAATGTTGAATAGAACATAGGCACTCATAGTAAGGTGAACTTCTCAGTTACGTATGGTAACCCTCACTCCCTGAAGGAGGGAACGGAGACGTCACGTCGAATGACCTACGAATTGGGATCAATCCACTTGGAGGCTCACCATCTGATCCCTGAAGGGAGTAGTGGGAACCTTGGGCACATAGCCGGGCCGGGGCCTTAGGGTTACCTGGGAGCCAGCCGGCCCAAACTCTAGGCATGATTTGTTGACCGAAAATGCGTGCAGGTGTGGTGGTCTGGCCAAAGTGATGGTGTCAACTACCTCTTGGGGTAGGTCACCTAGGACCTCTGCGTCCCATCCAGGGACAAGATGTGAAGTTTCCAGATGGCTGGACATGGGTGCTACAGGGTGCTACAGGGTGCTACAGTCAGTAGATCCTTCCTCAGAGAAATCAGCCAAGGAGGGGCTCTCACGAGGAGCATTAGTTCTGGGAACCAGGTCCGGGTGGGCCAATAGGGCACCACTAACAGGACCTGCTCCTCGTCCTCCTCGGTCAGGGAGTAAAACAACTGGCAGTGATACGTTTTTGGAGTGGCAAACAGGTCTACCTTAGTGGCTCCGAAACGACTCCAAATCAGCTGGACCGTCTGGGGATGGAGTCTCCATTCCCCTGGGATCGCAGCTCGTGACAGCTCGTCAGCTGCCCGGTTGTGCAGACTAGAAGGTGACACGGGAGTGGATTTTCAAATCTCTCCCGTCCCACTCCCGCAAAAAAAAAATCCTGTCCCTTCCCAATCCCACAAATAACAGGGGGAAAATCCCGTACCAATCCTGGAAGAATGACTCCTGTTCCTTCCTACTCCTGTGTTTTGGGGGCCGGAATCTGTCAGTTACAGTAAAAAAAAAAAAAAAATACAGTACTGATCACAGCATGCCCACTTTAGTTTAGTTGTTATTTTATTGAACTGAAAGCCATCTTAAATAATGCACATTATGCATTGCACACACATTAAATTTCATGTAAATCATCCATGCTATCACACACGTTTTCTATTTTATTTTTTCATTTGATAGTAGACATTTCACTCTCTTTAGATTTATTTTTCATACATGGAGTTTCAAAGTTTCTCGCTCAAATTCACATGAGTTCTTATTTTACAGAAACGCAATGCTTTGTTGTTATTCTGAGAACACACAAATAAACGTAGAGACTTTACGGATTCGAAAGATTTATTACTTTTATCTTGTTGAACAAAAATTACGGAGGATTTTAAGAGCAAGTGAGAGCACCGGTGCCTCCATCTGTCCTGCTGTGAGTGCGCTGCTGTTCAGTTTCCACACACACTTCAATAGTGCACATTTCTGTAGGTTAACATTAGATTGAGCAGCCATGTAAAGTTGTTACTACATACATCTTTTAGATGAAAAGCTTTTGGATGTCCTGCCTGATGTAGGCTACTGTATTACCACATAGACCAACCGTTAACAATCTGTCCATCACAAGTAAGTCATTCACTTAACCAGCCACACCAAAGCAAACAGGAAGAGAGCATAAAGAGACAGGGCAATTAGAACTGAGTTCAAAATTAAAATATAGGCCTACAGTTTATAGTTTATTTATTTAAAAGGTAGGCTATATTTGTGTTATTATGATTCCTGGTCCCACCCACTCCCACTTAAATTTTTTCCTGTCCCATCCCAATCCCGTGATTAATAGTTATTTTTTTGTGACCAGCAGAAGTCCCGAAAAAATGTCTGCCTCTAGTGCAGACCAGGAATGGCACGAAGCAACCGCAGATGCTTCTGACTCCAGAGGAGGAGGTGACGGGCAAGTTGCGACATGCTACGGGAGCGTAGACCACCTTGTTGGTTGATGTATGCAACAATCACAGGGTTGTCCGTACGGACTAGTACTTGCTTGCTCCATCAGCGCCCTTTGAGATGGATCAAGGCAAGGCACACTGGGCAGTGTTGAGGCATCCGTGTGAACCACAACATGCCTGGAGACCTGCTCTAGGGGCTCTCCTGCCCAAAGAATTGCAATGTCTGACCACGGGGTGAAGGTTTGGCGGCAGGCCGGTGTGACTTGGACCCAGTGAGTCCCACGTTGCCATGCCCACCTTGGGACTCGGCCATGGAGCCAGTGCTGAAGCGGTCTCATATGGAGCAGTCCCAATGGCATGACTGTTTCAAGCAGTTCAACACGACTGAGCACGTTCCTGCCTGAGGCATGCTATCTGTTCAACCGAGTCCAACTCCATACTGAGAAAAGTGATCCTCTGCATCGGGGGAGAGTTTGTTCTTTTCCCAGTTGACCCGAAGGCCCAACAGGCTGAGGCGAGTGAAGTAATCTACAAAACCCAGCGAGTGAAGTAATCTACAAAAACCAGAAGGGACTCATGACATTGTGTGCTGCTTGGCAACGGCCCCATTATATTGACAACGACCATTTTGTTGGGTTGTGAGATGGTAACAGGTTGTAGTTTACCAGCCGGTTTCTGATTTTCATTTTTTAATGTTTGACATGCCTGGCCAGAAAACAACATCTTGTAGGTTTTGTAGATACCTCCATGGCCATTTAAAGGATGGAAATGGTAGTGATGAAGGACAGCTGGGATGAGACTGCTAGGCAGGTATACTCTGTAATGAACTTGGCCATTTGACAGGTGGGTCTTGTGATATAGTTTGTCCTCCACAACCTCATATTTGTCTTTCAGATCACTGTTATTGTTCTCTGCCAATGCTTTAAACACTACTCAGATAATCTCAGGTTCTTTGTGTTGTTCCTCCCAAATTGACACAACAGAGACTGGAAGCTCAATATCCTCCTTCTGGCTGGAGTACAAGCTGCAAACAAGGAAAGCTGAAAATCCTAGATAAAGCATCAGGTCTTACATTGGGTTTTCCTTTTCTGTATTCAATGACAAAATCAAACCTTTGCAATCGTAGGGCCCATCTAAGGAGAAAGCTGGTGGTTTTTGGAGAACTTAAGACCCACTGTAGTGCAGGATGGTCAGTGACTACGGTGAACATCTTGTGCTCCAGGTAATGTTGCCATTCCTCAAGTGCCCATATGACTGCTAGGCACTCTTTCTCTGTAGCAGATTAATTTGACCCAGCTTTGTTAAGGGTGAGGCTTGTGTATGCAATGACTTCCTCCAGTCCCTTAGCTTTTCGTTGTGTTAATACAGCACAGAGTCTGGTATCACTGGCATCGGTATACACAATGAAAGAAAGTTTGGATGGCCAAGAAAAGGAGGTGAGGTGAGATGTTCATTAAGTTGCTCAAAAGCTTCCTGTCATTGGGGTGACCAGTGAAAAGAATGTCCCTTCTTCTTCTTCAGGGCATTGATGGGTTCAGCAATCTTGGAGAAATTTGGGACAAAATGGTGAAACCATCCAGCTAATCCAAGAAAACACTGGCCCTTTTTGATATTCTGCAGCACAGGGTAAGATCTGATATCTGAATTATTATACCTACCCATAATTTATGATTATTCCCAAAATCAGTGGGAAATGATAGCTGATTAACAAGGGTGTAGAAGCACCTAACCCTGATGTAAGCCTAAAACAGATATTTCCTGAAAAGTTACATCTCAATCCTGATTGGTTGATTAGAATGTTTAGCGTTCGAATTACGGGGAGCTAAGGGGAGCTCGACTCCTCTGAAAAGGACCTGGGCTCCCCTGAAAGCCTACTTTGAGACATTTAGGGGGAGCTCTAAAACACTGTCCATTTTTTGTGTCGCATATAGATTTTGATTTTCTGTACATTAAGGTTCCTGAAATAAATTATGATATTAAAAATGTGTCAATGTTGTGTGTTTATTGGCTCATTACATTACTATTTCCGAACACTATTTTCCGCTGTGTCTCCTGCTGTGACCATCCATGCGTGGGCGGCGCTGCACTGAAATTACTACGTTTACGTCACCACTTGAACTTCTCACTGAGTTGGTATTTGAATGTTAGCTTAACTTCAAGTTCAAAACATACTTTATTAGTTTTTTGGAACACTCTGTGGATACTAATAAGAATGTCAAAAAGAAAGCAGCCAAACCTCAGTCAATTTGGATTTACAAAACAAACGAAGATGAGTCATGACAGTGCACCACCTACAACTAGCTTGCCGGTGATACCGCCGCCGCCGCTAAAAGTTGCTGCTAGTGACAGCACCAGCACCGAGGATAGCGAGACTTTGGCGCCAGAAACCACCGCTGCGACCTGCAGCGGACCAGGCGATCATGATCATGCAACACCTTTCAACTAGACAACAAAGCAATGGAGTGAGTGGAGAATTCTTTTCTTCCGTGAATTCTAATGACAGCAAGTATCGCAACAAGTTGCATGAACAAAGCCTCTCCTCGCTTCTCTTCGTGGATCTGAATGGACCCCCTTTGGAGCAATTTGACCCTCTGCCTTTTGTATCATCTTGGATTAAAGCCGGTCACCGACCCTCAACATCCTGGGGTTACAGGACGGAAAGCAAAGACAGAAGACCCCAGGCCTCTGTGGTCACTTCTGATTTAAGGTAAGAATCATGGAATTAACTTACTTACTTGATCTGTGCGTTTGTGAGGATTGACCCTAATCCTATTTAATATTGATGTATTTTTTATGATTGTTATGTGAGTTATTTTTTTTCTGTTTTTTTTTTTTATCATGATTTGCATGATGTAGGCCTAAGCGCATTTGATTCAGAACCGTGGACAGAGCTGTTTGCCCTAACACTGACAACACTGACTGACGCTTGCGTTTTAAAGTAAACGGTTTACTAAGTAAACAATAGGTTTACTGTAAACCTATTGTTTTAAATGCCCTAACATGCACCAAAAGCGTTAAAGTCAGTCAGGGAGGATCGGAAAATAGGGCTCCCCCGAAAGCCACTTTGTAATTCGAACCCTGAGTTACATCTCAATCCTGATTGGTTGATGTTGATCCAGGAACGTGTTGTACTTGGTGAAATCAAGCTTGCTGAAGCCAAGCATATGAATTTACCCACATTAACAAATTTTAATCGATTAATCGCATATTTTCGTTTGCTGCATGCTTTTAAAACACACCAAAAATAAAATATATATTTTTTTTCTTTTTTTGGAGCAAAAAAAAAAAAAAGAAAAGAAAAAAAAGACACGTCTCATATGTCACGTTTTCAGAAATAATAAAGCCAGGCTTAATAATGTTATAATGTACCAACATTATAAACACTATAGGATATTTTAGTTCCCCTCACTTTATAACAAATCCTTTAAATGTAACCATATCAGAACAGAACAAGAATTTAAAAAAATATAATTCTAATGGATAAATATAATTGCAGTATATAGTAATATAGGTTTAGCTAAAAACAAGCCAATACAAATTAATTTAAAACAAAACGTAAGGTAAAAGTTGGGCTTACCTCTTTCATAGGCACAAATCCAAATGTGTCCACATTGGTGATGTAGCCTATTTGAAGCTAAACTATTAGCCTATTTATAAGGTAAAATAGGATTTGTAGTTCACACGCGTTCCAGTATCAACGAAAAAATATTGTAAAAAGCAAAAATATGCCACAGTGGACCGGTGCTCATGCCGAATGGCACGGTGAACGGATGCGCTGTTTCCAATGAATGCAGTAGCATAGTGTGCGCATGAGGCGCCAGCGCGATTAAACAGCTGAAACATAAAATAGACTACTCCTTCATTTTTGTTCATACAGTAAAGGCATAATTCGAAACTGAAAAGTGCAAAGTGTTAGCAGTTTGAAAATTCAAGAATAATAGTAAAGTTAATAAGAATTCTTTCTAAATGCAATACCATTCTTATTTCGCTCTGCATAACCTAATCGAAAAAATGTATATATAAAGAACTTTCCGGGGCAGTACCCTGCCTCACAGACTAAAATCAGGGCACCCACTACAGAGACGGCACCAAGGTGAGGGGGCACAGGAACAGCTGGCAGGGCTGGATGTCTGTGGAATGTCTGTGACATACTGGCACACTTGTGGGAACACCAGAGAGAGAGAGGCAGAAGGCACATGCAAGTACGTACAGAGGTGTAAAGCTATCTGTATAGGGAAAGGCTGTATAGGCCGTGTTAGGTGTAAATAGCTGGTGAGGGGCAGCTAGTGATGTAGGGTGCTATGTTTTTGTGTTCGTGAAAACAAAGTCTTGTGCTCCAGGTAATGTTGCCATTCCTCAAGTGCCCATATGACTGCTAGGCACTCTTTCTCTGTAGCAGATTAATTTGACCCAGCTTTGTTAAGGGTGAGGCTTGCGTATGCAATGACTTCCTCCAGTCCCTTAGCTTTTCATTGTGTTAATACAGCACAGAGTCTGGTATCACTGGCATCGGTATACACAGAGAGATTGAGTAACTTTGTTGATGGGGCTGTAAGCAGGTGTCATCTAATGACCAGGCTATACACGTGGTCAAACTATTACTCAAAGCACTGATGGTTCACAGGTTTGGTCACTATGAAGGTATCAAATAAAACAAAACTGAAATAAAATCAGAAAGAGACAGAGGGAAAAGGAAGGGCTAGGAGATATGACTAAGCAGTTGTCACTTGTGGTCATAAACCTAGGGAGACTGTTGGCTAAGCAGGGCCACATCGAACACCTCATAGTATATAAACTTAAAAAATTTCTAGTCTTATCAGGGCCTATAGCGTAATGAATGGTAACTGTACCTTTTGTAATAGCCTTGTGTTGAGAAGTAAAGAGGGGTAGAGCAGAGACAGGAATTAGGCTACTAATAACCTGTACAGCTCATTTAGGATACGCCAGTTGGTAGGACTGCTATAATCCTATACCAAGAGGGAAGATGGTGATGGTCAAACAAACTAAAATAAGGTAAAAGTAAAATGAAAAGGTCCTAATATCTGTAGGAAACTTAAAGAAAAAAATAAATTAATTAATTAAAATCAACTAAGCTGGACTGGTACATTCCCGCTAAACAAAGGTAAATTATTGAAAATAAAATCAAAGAGAGGAGGAATGACGTCAAAATAAAAATAATACAAATAAAACCAAAGTATGTGGTGAGGGACCGAACTAACTGAATCCAAAGAGAAGGTGATAGCATAAACAGGAAATGAAACCAGGAGTGACGAGGAGAGAAAGAGAGGAGTGGGAGAGAGTTACACTTTACACTCACACCTATCTAAGTGTTAGGCAGATGCTAACAGCTAGCAGTTGAGGTAATGGGCTTAGCTTAGCCTGAATGGCTGCTAAAGGGTTAGCGTTGGCTACACGCTGTTCTTTGTTTACACAAAGGTCTGTAATGTTCAGATCGAACCGGAAGAGGCTGCTCTCAACTTCTGGGGTCAGATGCTGCTAAAGCCTGGAACACACCAAGCCGATGCTGATGAACTAGTGGCAACGAAAGCAGACTGCAGGGTCAGCTCACGTCGGCAGCGTCTGGGTCCAGATTTGCCCTGACACACCAAGCCGATTCTTGACACCCGACGGCCAGCTAGCACGTCCATTCTGCGCCTGCGTAGGAAATACCTTTCTGTACCAGCAGGTGACAGTAGTCTTGGCAGTAGTTACTCAAAGCGGGAAACCGGAAGAAGCTACAGGGATACAAAACATATACAAAGAAAAAGCATATCAGAGTCTCGCTATCCACAGACAGATTTGTGATATTTCGGAAATGTCTGACATGTTGCATCTTTTTTAAATAATCACGAATGATAATCACGAGAATTAATTATGAGAAATGCAAACAAATGAGAAAAGCAAGAACAGTATGTCCCCGTTGACTTCGTTGTTTACTTGCTTCGTCACTTCCGTTTTTTTCTTCTAGAGCACTGGTTCACTGGCTGAACAGCCAATCAGAATGATCAGATGGCCCGACTGACTGACAAGCCGCGATGCCGATTCAACATGTCGAGTCGGCCATTACAAAGCCTACGAGGAACAATTTCAGCCGACGGTGCGGAACACACTGAGAAGATTTAGTCGGCCGACGCACGAAAACTGCCCGACGGCCGACCATCGGCTTGGTGTTTTTCCCGGCTTAAGAGGCAGATGCAAGCTTACATATCATGCAAGTGGAGCAGAACTTGCGCTGCTGTATACATGCATGGGAAACTCATACGGTGCAGAACAGTCAGTTATGACGTGTCGCATACAACATTCACTTCACAGACAGTTAGCTAGGCTATAATTACACCATTAATTCGCTATTCAATTGCATCACTTCAATGACTACAATAATATGCGATGGTTACAAGAAGGCCTTAACTTGGGGAGATGAAGAACGTCGCTCAAATCATCATTTATACACATTATAGCATTGATAAACTTTCTACTGCTCATAAGGTGCATTCAAGCTATATCTGATTTTAGACATTAATAAAATTTATGAGACAAACACACAAGTCCGATACTGAGTCCGCTTGCAAATAATGTTTAAACGATTGCACCCGTTCTCCACCATTTCTGTAGTAAATTAGCTCAAAAGGGAAATGTATTTAAATAATTACAATTAATTATGATTAATTATAATTATTTCTATGAGCTGCCAGTAGTAACTGTTGCAGAATTAAATTTGCCATCAACTAATCTGTTCGTCCAGCGAACATTCAGTGTAAGTACATATCAACTCTAGGAAAGGTTATTTTTGTGGCCACAGAAAATACTTTCATACAATATTAATGCATCAGAGGATGTAGCGAGGATCAAAATCGTAAGGGACATTAATTTGCAAGTAAGGGTAAGTTGATTTTTTAATTTGTGCACAAGAGTTTTATTAACTAAACACTAATGCAAACTAGTCTAACAAACAAACATACATACAATCACTTATACAGGGGAAAGGGCAAATGAGATTTGACAAATGATAGCATCAGGAAAATCCGATAATGAAGCTATGGAAAGAGTCAGTTAACCTCCTGAGTAAAATTATCAGTGCTGTTTATTATGGGGTCTATAGCTTATACTAAATCTCTGTTTAGTTTAGTTAAATGTACGGTATTTGCATTGCTTAGCCTGGAACGAGCGTCGGGATGCAGTCTCGGATGAAATTCTTGATGGTTTGGAGGTTTGGTGGTGTAGGAGTCGCGATCACCTTCTTCCGGGTTTGAAAAGTGATGAATGTTCTGACTTGATGGTGATTGGGAGTTTCTTCCCAGTGGAAAGTGAAAAAGAATAGAATACAGGTTTATTCGGTTACAAAAACATAAAACATAAGACAAATTATATGTACAACCAATTCAATACAAACAAAGGAGGTAACTGAAAAGGTGTAGGCTGAAGCCGAGGCTTGTTTCGCCTACCCTATTTACAAAACAACAACAACATACCCATCAGAAATTAGGCATAAACAGTATACATGTATAAACATCTATATACATACATACAATTTTTTCTTATAATTTCTTACATTTTTTATTTTTTTATTTATCCCTATATTTGTCAAAAATTAGGATTTTAAACTGTTTTTTAAAATAATAAATGGAATTGCTCCTCTTAAGATCATCAGTAAGCCCATTCCACAAGTCGACCCCTTTTACCGAAATGGTGTTCATTTTAAAGTTTGTTCTGACCATTTGTTTTTTAAACATGTTATCTCCTCTTAGGTTGTATTTCTGTTCCCTGTTTTCAAACAAACATAGTATGTTTTCAGGCAATATTTTCCTATTGACTTTAAACATAAAGACGAACTTAGTATTCAGACTGACTAGATCGGAAAATTTTATTGCTTTAAATTTACTGAATATTGAATTTGTCGGTTCATTATATGGTGAATGATTTTTTGTAAAATAAAAATAGGTTTTGTGTTTATGGTGTAGGCATGCCTCCATATTTCAACACAGTAAGAAATGTATGGAACAATAAGAGAACGATACAGAATATACAAAGAAGATGTATTTAAAAAAATACTTGGTTTTATGTAATATACGTATTGTTTTGGACAGTTTTGAATGAACATGAGCGATGTGTGGTTTCCAAGATAATTTATGGTCTAATATTATCCCGAGAAATTTGTTTTCATTCACCCTTTCTAGTACCACATCATCAATCTTTAAGCTCATGTTGGTTTTAATTTGTCGATTACTGGATATAATATATTTGGTTTTACTTAGATTAAAAGATTTAAAAGAAGTTTATTTCGGTCAAACCATTGCTTGATTCTGGATAGTTCTCTGGTCACATCAGATGATGAAGATTATCCCCAGATACATACAATGTTGTGTCATCTGCAAATAAGACACATTTTAACAAATCGGATACCTTACAGATGTCGTTGATATATTAAATAAACAACTTGGGACCAATCAAAGAACCCTGGGGCACCCCACAAGTTAACTTACGCATTTCTGATTGATGATCATTAAAATGTACATACTGGTATCTGTTGTCAAAATAGCTTTCTAACCATGAGTACGCATGGCCCCTAAGACCATACTGCTCCAGTTTATTCATTAACAATTTATGATCTATAGTATCGAAGGCTTTTTTGAGGTCGACAAAAACGCCCAAAGTAAAGTACTTTTTGTCTAATGCAGAAGCTATATAATCAACTAATTTTATGACTGCCATTGAAGTCGATCGACCGCTCCTGAAACCATATTGATCGTCACTTAATATCATACATTTTTCTATAAAACTATCAAGCCTATTCAGAAAAAGTTTTTCCAATATTTTTGAGAATTGGGATAATAATGAGATTGGTCTATAATTTGAGTATAAATGACTATCACCACTCTTGTAAATTGGAATGATTTTTGCAATTTTCATCTGAAAAACGCCAGATTTAAAGGACAAATTGAAGATATAGGTCAAAGTTTCTAATATTAAATGGATTATATTTTTAACTAGTTTCATATCAATATCTGTCCAATCGGTTGACCTTTTATTTTTAATAAAACCAATCACAATCTCCAGTATTTCATCTTTGGTGATGTCAGACACATACATGGAGGAAATTTTCCTACTGATGTATTCAAAACTCTTTATGTTTTTACTTTTTTTTTACGTCAGAAATGCCTTTTGCGAGATTGAAACCAACTTTAACAAAATAGTCATTGAATTCGTTTGCTATCTCCTTTGGATTTCTAATAAGGACTTCATTGTCATTTTTAAAATAACTGGGACACTCTCGTTTGTTATTTGTTATTTTGTTATTTTGCATATGTGTGCATGCAGGTGTTCTTCTTTTTGCATGCATTTTCAATGCCTTTAGTTATCCATGCCTTTTTTGCTGATTTATTTCCTTGACTTTGAATCTTCTTCATGGGACAATTAATATTATACAGCTCGGTGAATCTGTAGAGGAAGGTATCATATGCCACATTTGCGTCACTTTCTGCGTAAACATCACACCAATTTAGATTACTAAGCTCCTTTTTGAAATCTTCAATATTTTTTACCGTGCAGCTTCTAATGAATTTATAAGTGTTCTGGGACTTGTTTTCTCATGTAAAAAAAATTTGGAAATATTGCAAACACTGACAAATGATCACTAACATCCTTAATAAATAAGCCCGCAATAATTTTTTCTTCCAATCTATTGGTAAAAATATGATCTATTAGTTTAGCTGTTTCTGGTGTAATTCTACTTGGCTTGTCAATGAGTGGACATAAATGATTACTATACATTATATTTATAAACTCAGAAGTATTTTTGAGGACACGCTGATTAAGTGTATCAATGTTGAAGTCTCCACACACAATTTGTACTTTGTCAGTAATAATGTTGTTAAGCAAATCTGCAATTTTTCATTAAATGTTGACAAACTTGTTCCTGGTGGTCTGTACACACAGCTGATGATTATATTTCTAAAGCGTTCTACTTCAATTTCCACTGTTACACAGTCCAGAACATTGTCTATGCTGTATGAAACATTTTTTACGATTTTACTTCTTAATGATTGATCTATATACAAAGCAACTCCTCCGCCCTTTTTATTGTTCCTACTGGTAGTGTACAACTCATATCCCTCAAGACCCACGTCACCCACTTTATCATCATCAAGCCAAGTCTCTGATATTGCTATTATAGTAAATTTTAGGACTTAAGAAATTCTTTGATTGCGGAGTAATTTTTGCATTGACCTCTGCTGTTGAAATGTATGACGGACAAAGCACCATACATTTCCACACTCTTGTTGAATTCTTGGTCTGTGTAATAATTACAATTTATATCAAGATTGCTATAATAATGCATATCCTGATCAATTTCATTGTCAAAATCATACCTCTTAAGTTCATCCCGATCAAACAATTCATCTATGGTTATATTCCCCAATTTCTTCACGTTCATCCGTAACAATACCGGGTCTTTTATCCTTTGTATAAGGAATTACAGTGTTCATGTTAGATCCTTGTGCCGCCATGTACACATCTTTTGTTGCGGTTTCCGATAACATAGCACACCTTTATCTGTCTCTCTCCAATTTTGCCCAAGCTTTTCAGCTTTGTATTCCACATACCTGCTGAATTGGACCATCACTTTTTGATTCCCAATTCTTGCAGTTTTCTTATTATGATTGGCCTGTGTTGAGCTTCTCCATTTGGTCAGATATACACCTTCCCATTCCTTGTCCATGTTGCTTGTATTTTGTTTTGCTTCCTGAGTATTCGACTCCATTTTGCTATTTCAGCATTTTTCTTTGTTAGGTGCTCGTTTAAGTAGACTCCAGTACCTTTTAATTTTCTGGTCTGTTGCAGTAGCGCAATCTTGTGCTTTTGTGAAACGAACTGTACAACTATGGATGGCTTTTCTTTGCGATCCTTGTTTGGGATTGCATACCAGCTAGAGACATTACTCTCATCCAGATCGATGTGTTTACTGCTTAGGTACAGCAAAACCTGTTGTTCCAATGTCTGCAATTCTTCTGGGGGGGTATCCTCACCTTCATTTACTCCAGCTGCTGCTCTAGCATAGCTGCGATGCTTTGTCTGTAGTCCAGTAATAATGACATCATTACTCCAAGTTTGTTGTTCCAATGCGTCAATCCTTTGTTCAAGTTCGTCAATCTTTTTGTCTCTCAGATTTACTATTTCTCTTAGGTTGTGTATCTCCTCCATGAGAGCCAGGATGCTTTGTTGTTGAGTGGCAACTTTGCTGATCTCATCTGCCATAAACTTTAGGGAGGCCTTTATTTCTTCCATCTTGGCTGCTTTTCTTGTTGCCATTGTTTTTTGTACACCGATATGTTCTCAAAGATCCAAATATCTGGGTAGATTTATTATACTACTTGTTATACTATTTGTTATACTACTGACACATGTCGCGAGTCGGCAATCTTGAATCACGCTCTTAAAAAGAGCTAAGAGAGACATCAGCTGAGATCCTAGGATCTTTGGTGAATGGAAAATCAAGGCACGAGGCCTGGCACGAACTTAGGGTGTCCTTAGAAGACTAGCTTACATCCTCATCTTCTCAGAATATAACAGAACCGCAGACTGACTGAGCTATGTGTTGGAGCCCACCGGGCACGCCTGCACCGGCTCAGGCTCTCCACATGGACACAGAAGACTTAACAGAAGAAGAGACATAGCAGAAGAAGAACATGGGCGGAACTGTGTGTGAGACTTTTAAGGTCTGAGAAGATTCACGCCTCTCAGGATGGGCTTGTCCAATGAGAAAGGCTGAAATTGGAACTCGAGTGGGGGGGTGATGCAAAATTACTAAAGGTTCTTAGAACACTAATATTTTGCATAGGTGTAAACATATAAAATACACACTCTCAGTTAGATCATTCGAAGACAAATTCATAGAGACCAAACATGGTATATGTAAGGTTACATGAATGAGTGGTTCTTTCATAAGCATGCATAATAACAGTATACAATACAAAAGACAATATGTGATATCGAACAGTAACACCATACACAATGACCTGAAGGATATGTGTGTTCATTTAAAGAAAGGTTTTCCAATGAACTAATTAGAGAGGGGAGCATTTTTATGGGCATTATGTGTCTGTTTTAGAGAGACTTGTGTAAGGGCTGCTATGCCCGCATTCCTTTGAGCCATAAAACTAGTGTTATCAGATAGTTTGTCTTTGGTTGGAATGGAACCAGAGGCCTGTTCTGCCTTTTTGAGGTGTTAATTGTATTTCGGGGGAAGGGTCCATAGACCCTTTGGTTAGATGAGGGGGTGTTAGATATTATTTGTTAAATATAACAACTATAGGTAAGAAAAGAAATAGAGAAAAGGCTCAAGTTAAAGAAACAGACATGGGGACTAATGAAGGCAAGGATGTTGACAAAGTTTCTATATACCCAGAAATAGTAGAACTTGATACACCGATCCAGTGCACTCCATGCAAAAGTCCACCCGGAAAAAAGGTAAATTAAAAGCCAGCATTGACGACAAAATTGATTCACTTCTTGAGGCTGTTGCGGAACTTACATCGAAATGCAGTGGCACATTTCAAAGAGGTGAATCTATGAATTAGCCAAAAGAGTACATGTGAGGTCAAGGACCAAACGGTTTGAGGAAAACCCTTCAGATATAGCATCCTTTTTCAATTCTTTTTATGAAAAACTATATACCTCACATACTGATGATGAAAAAATAAGTAAATTTTTACATACAATTGAAGAATTTGTTCCAATAGTTTCTAATGATTATAGAGATTTATGCAAGGATGATATTTCCAAAGCCGAGATTTCTAAAGCTCTTTTTTTCTATGAAAAAAGGCAAAGCCCCAGGAACAGATGGATTAAGTGTTGAGTTTTATTGTGCCTTTTGGCAGCTGATAAAAAATGCTCTATTTGGTCAAATTAATAATGTAATTAAATTAGTTTAAAAAAATTTTGATGCTTCAGGTCTCCATTTAAACCTTGCTTAATGTGAAATTCTTCCCATGCATGCACGGGAAGAATTTCACCTTTAGCGAGGTTTAAATATTAAATGTTTAATATTCCAGTAAAAGAATGCGTCAAGTACTTAGGAAATTATATATCTAAAAACTTGTCAGTTAGGCAGCAGCTTTACTTTAAGAACAAAATTAACAAAACAAAATAGATTTTTTTGACAGTTGGTTACAGAGAGATTTGTCAATTTTAGGAAGAGTTTTGTTATCGAAGGCAGAAGGTTTGTCTAGATTTATTTTCCCTGGCCTTTCTTTATTTGCTCAGGATTCTACCTGTAAAGAAATTAATAGGTTAATGGTTAATTTTTGTTGGAAAAACAAACACCACCATCTTAAAAAAATCTGTGTTAGCTGAGAAGAAATCTGAAGGGGGATTCAAAATGTTGGATAATGCACATATAAATAATACTTTCAAGATTTCTATTTGTTTTTTAAATTTGTATTTTGTTCAAGTTTATTTATTTATTTATTTTTGGTGTGAGTCTGTAAATTGCGACTCAAATAATCTCCTGAACATGCAGCCAACGGCCAAGATCAGAATTTTTCATTCAAAAACCTTCATTAGCCTGTAGATTGGAATGAAAGCTCCAGGCGCCGGCACCTGTCAAGGGGGGCGCGAGCATCAGTTAATTCAGACATTCCCTTGAGGATTTATGAATATGAGTTAGCAAATCTTTAGCCATCCACTAGGGGGCGATCTGACTCCCACTGCTAGTCGACAGGTAGAGCAGAGTTGGCTCGAGTGTCAGTCACGCTTATTGACAGTGTAAGATGATTTACGGTTAGCAATTTCGGAAATCCAACCATGGATTGTCATGTTGTTATCTCAGAAACACGCTCAGTCATCGCACGCACGCTATACCAGGGGCGGTTCTAAACCCTTTTTAGGTGGGTTTCAACCCCCCATCTGTCACCTTAGCCCCCAAAAACTATCTTAACAGTCAGGCCAGTGCTGCTTCCTCAAGAAAGTTTTTCATTCTCACGTGTTTTAAGTCTTGTCAGTTTAAACACTAAAGTTATTTTAAGTCATTTAAGCCTAAGACATCTCAATGCGGTATTGACATGCTGTGATATAACATTTCTTATGGCATTATTTCACTGATAAATGTCGAGAGCGCATTATTGTAGCGCTAAAGCACATTAATACAATGCGAGAGCGCAAATCTCTCAGCGGATTTTCTTTGCTCTCGCACAAAACCGGACGCACGAGGCATGGAAATGGCAAAAACTGCATTCAAAGCTAAATACAAACAAACAGAGATATGGGCGGGGGGGCATGCCCTAAAAGGTTGAAAATCCCTGTTTTAGAGGGCGTTGCGCAGTACAAGGTAAAGTTGTTGTTTGGATATTTGAATGAGAACTTAATTTCTACTGAAAACTTACTCCAGCGTGTATTCAATAACATTCAATTACAGCTACATAGATGAAAAGAATCGTCCAACTCGCATAAACATGTTTTGTGGTGGCAACGGTATTTGACTTAATGCCAGTCAAACGTTATGCCTTATTCGGAACCTTCCACGGATATTTGGTGAAATTGTCCCTGAAGGTGACACAAACTGGCATATGCTGTTACCTTTATTACACATTGTGTTTTCTCAAAGTATTACAAAGGGAATGACTGTAATTTTAAAACATCTAATTGAAGAGCATCATCGCTTGTTTAAAAATTTATATCCCCAAAATAATTTTATGATACACTATGCCGAGAGTATATGCCAAATTGGTCCTTTAGTAAACGTTTGGAGTATGAGATATGAAGCCAAACACAAATTCAGTCCAGCTTAAAAAATTCAAAAACATAACTAAGTCCATCGCAAAGAAGCACCAAATAGCTGTTGCTTATCATTGGGAATCATTGTCCTCTAAAGGAATTGAGTCTTGGCCTATCAAATTAAAGAATCTGACTGATGTTGAATGTTGATTTCAGAGCATTTTCAGATAGATGTGTCAAGTGAAGTAAGTGTCACAACTTGGGTTAAACATACACTGCAAAAAATGATTCCGCATTTTAGTTTGTTCAATGTAATTTTGTAAGTTGATACAACTTGTATTTTCTGAATTTGTTCATTCAACTTAACATGTTAAGTTTTCACTATCTCAACTAGTCTGTAAGTTGACTTGACTAGAGTATGTGTCGCCTCAACTTAAAAACATATGTTGAACCATTAACGTATAAGTTCTCATTATTTATCGCAAGATCAAGTGAAGCGCGAAACAGGACTCGTTCATCGGCATTGCTGGCAGCTGGAGAGTTTGTCGGCACGCGGCAGATTTATCTTCCATCATCATCAAATCTGGTAAGTAAATATTCGTTCATATTTGTGAAATGACTTGTAAAATTACATCTATGAAGTAATCATCCATGTATTTGTTTACACTATCAATGTTTATTGATCACATTGGACCGTTGCTAATCCAGTTTGGCCAGTTATGTAGCCTAGCTACTTTATGAAATTGCAATACCTTTTTATTTGACAGATTTTTTTATTGTTTTATTTTGAAATGAAATTATTTTTCTGTAACTACTATATAATGTAGATTTGAGTTTGTATTTACAGATATTCAGAATTGTTTAGAATTTCTACTAAGAGAAGTGTTCGCTGTATTTTACAGTTAAAAAGTTGTTACAAAGTAAAAATTCATGGTAATCCTTTGAGTTTGCCCTTAACATTTATTGAATTGTAAGGGAAAATAAAATCGTTTGTACTGAAAAACCTGTTAATTATTTGGTTGAATGTGCTATTGCAAGTTGAGGAAAAAATTGAGTTCAATGAAAATACACTTTAGTACAGATAACTTGAAAATGTAAGTTATCGTATTTCAACTAATCTTTACAAGTCCAGGTTACTTGAAATAAGTTGTTGGGTCAACTATTTTAACTATCTCAACTAAACTTTTTAAGTGGAACATACTCAGTAGATTAAGTCAACAAAACTTAACTTTTAAGTGGAACAGGTCCACTGTATTACTTTCTGGGGGTCTCAAAGTTGTCTCTCTCAAGTAGCCCAAACCGTGGTTCCAACATCTTAGGTCACTCAGAAACAAGTATTACCAGTTTGAAGGAGGGCACAGACAGCTCAATGATTCAGCTGGTGGAACTACAAAAATGGTAATTTTAAGTAACACAATTGTCACGGCGCGGTAAAGAGCGCCGTGGAAGAAACATGGTCTGGGTCCAAATGCAGGGAAATTATAACTTTAATGAGAACAAAAAGGCCAACAGGGTCAAAAACAAAAGGAAACAGATAACACGATACACCCCTGAATTAACTAACAATTAACAATAAAACAATACAGCCAGGCAGAGTGGTGGGTGAGACAAAACTATATAGTCCGGTGGACAATAGGCACCAGGTGTAAAAGCGTGGATGGGTGAAACAGGTGTGCCGAGTGAACCAGGTGTGCAGAGTGAAGGTAATGAGTCCGGGAGAATGGAAGTGGTGCCCTCTGGTGGTGAGGAGGAACACCGGTCCGACTTCATGACAGGACCCCCCCCAAGGAACGGATTCCAGATCGTTTCCAGCCGCCCCCCCACCCAGAGGAGAGAGGCCATGCGGGGGGAGGGGTCCAGGTCCGCAATGCTGGAGGGGGACCAGGGGACTGAGGCAGAGCCGGTGGAGTGGGAACCCAGGGCAAAACCAGGATCGTGGGAGCGGACACCTTCAGCCTCTGGTTCTTTCCCGAAGGCCACTGCCGCCTCTGCGAAGTCGTGGAGGCGCACCCGCCAGCCACGCCTGGGGGACTCCGTGAGAGTCGAGGAGGAGGCGCTTCCCGCCTTCGAGGACTGGGAGAGTCGGGAACGCCACCGCCTCGGGACCGAGAGTCGGAGAGGCCCGGGCCGCCTCGGGATTTCGGGGACCTGGTGCTCGCCCACAACCATTTCGGGGACTCCGAGAGTCGCGGAGCGCACCCGCCACCTCGGGAGAGTCGCGGAGCCGCCACCACCACGATCGCTTCGGGGACTCGGGAGAGTCGTGAGCGCACCCCGACGCCGCCGCTTCGGGGGACTCCGGGAGAGTCGCGGAGCGGCACCCGACGCCTGAGACGGAAGCGCCTGGGCCACCGGGCGTCGCGCCGTCGCGCCTACCGGGACTTCGGGAGAGTCGCGATGGCGCTCCCGCCGCGCCTCGGGGACTCTGGGAGAGTCGTGAGCGGGCGCCATCACCGGGACTCCCGAGGGACTTCCTGGAGTCAGGCGCCCACCGCCTCGGGACTCACCCTGGAGGAACATCTGGCAGAACTCGGCGAGCCAGAGCCTGGTTAAGCTCGCGAGGCCGAGCCGGGATGCACTGCCTCGGCCGAGGGAACATCCGCGGCCTCGGGCCGCTTCGCGGAAAGCCGGAAGCCGAGCCCCGCCGCCCTCACCGGTGGAACTTCCTGGGTCGGCCCCCACACCAGAACGGCTGAGCCAGCTCAGCTCTTCAGAGCCAGGTTACCCCTGTGGAGATGGGATTTCCTAAAGCAGCAGAAAATAGTACTCCATCTACAGAAGGAGTACTACAAACTAAAAATTGAGCTACTAAAAAATAAAACTAATAACAAATATGTTTTTTGTGTCTTCATAATATCTTTCTAATGAAAATGTTGGCTAGTGTCTGTTTAGTCACGATTTTTATATTACATTCACTGTAACTTACATGAGAGCCCCAGAGACAGATCCCCTGTAAAGACCTTGTCTCAGACGACCACCGGACAAGACCACAGGAATCAGATGATTCTTCTGCACAATCTGACTTTGCTGCAGCCTGGAATTGAACTGCTGGTTTCGTCTGGCCAGAGGAGAACTGGCCCCCCAGCTGAGCCTGGTTTCTCCCAAGGTTTTTTTCTCCATTCTGTCACTGATGGAGTTTTGGGTCCTTGCCGCTGTCGCCTCTGGCTTGCTTAGTTGGGGACACTTCATTTACAGCGATATCGTTGACTTGATTGTAAATTATTGCACAGATACTATTTAAACTGAACTGAGCTGCATGATGACATCACCGAATTCAATGATGAACTGCCTTTAACTGTCATTTTGCATTATTGACGCTGTTTTCCTAATTATTGTTGTTCAGTTGCTTTGACGCAATCTTTTTTGTTTAAAGCGCTATATAAATAAAGATGACTTGACTTGACTTGACTTGACTTGACATGAAATGCAAATTAGTAAACTGGGCTCTGTAAGGATTCCCACTTTGGGACAGATTCTTCATCATCCTCTTCATCAGCCCGATTGTCCATGGGAGGGTCTGCAATTTGTCTAGCTTTACAGATGTTATGAAGCACTGCACAGGCTGTTATCAGTTTGCAGACCTTTCCTGGTGCCAGTCGCACCTTTCCATGCAAAATGTGAAAGCGCCTCTTTAGTTGACCAAGGAGTCTTTGTTGACTGCGGCTCGTGTTTTCTTGTGAGTTAATGAAAATGAACAGAATTCAGTTGATATTTTCAAAACATAATGGTAGGTTATTTATGGGAAGTAGAGTAGCCTACAAATACTACTGCAACACATTTGTTGTTCTCTAAATATGAAGTCCACACACATTAAGTGTATGTTAACTTGTCACTGTTACCTGTTGTAATTTAGCTGTGACCTCTGGTCAGGATGGAGGTAAGGTGTGAGGAGCCATGGTTTACAAGGATAACCACTGTCCCCTAACAAGTGGCAATTTGCTGGAATACGACGTATTTCAAACAGATGTCTCAGGCCACTCTCCGCCAGTATCCTGGCATCATGTGTTGGGCCGGGCCATTTTGCAACAATGTCTATAATCCTATAATCTGCACTGAAAACCACTTGAATGTTTCTGCTGTGGTACCTCTTTCTATTAACATAAACGTCCCCTTTTTCCGACGGTGCAATAATTCGGATGTGGGTTCCATCAATTACTCCGACAACACCAGGGAAGCCTGCTATATTCATAAATGCAGTTTTTTGAGCCTGCAAGGTGGGAATGTCCAGTGGAAACGAAATGAACTGCGACACAATAAGAGGTTCTGAAAGTGCTATAATTGTTTGTATAATTGTTTGTGTGATCACTCTGCTCATCACTACTGCATTGTTGCATTTTCCCAGATGCCAAATATCGTAATGTAGTGATTACTTTAAGTTCTGGCGCTATGGAATTTCTGCGCTGTGTCAGAGATGTTAGCGCGTCTCTAATAAGATCAGTCAAAAACATGATCCCTGCACGATCTAATCTATAGCGTCTTACTAACTCCCTGTCATCCATTGTCTGCAACACATTTCTTCTCCATCTTCGTCTTTCTGCCATTTTCTCCTCTGCTAAAGAAACTCTTAAGCCTCTTAAAAGTCCTCGTCCGTGCTCCTAACAAGTTTGACCTTAAGACTTCTTTTAAGGGCTAAGATGCTTTCTGAATTACTTTTTTCTTTACTAGGATTTTTTCTTTAATTTTAAAAGTAAACGCCCACATTTCTAAGAATTTTCTTAGAATTTTGTCACTAGTAGCTACTTTTTGCATTAAGATTCTTTATGAATACAGGCCCTGTCCTTTAAATAAAGCCACACAAAGATTGGTTATTGACAAATCTCTTTTTCTCAGGAAAGATTGGTTAGGATGAACCATGCCTAAGTCCCATTATAGCTTAAAAATGCAGCTGGAAAACATGACAAAAATTGCTTAAAGACATGGCATTTCTCAATCCACAGTAACAGATCCTGCCTACAAATGTGGAAAATTCTGGATTGTTGCTACTCTTTCCATCAGCAGATGTTCTGCTTAGATTACTCTAAGAAAGCAATGGGCAATCCTGAAATCCCAAGTGCAAATAACCTCCAGAAAGCTCTATAAACCGAAATGTTCATGTAATAACAAACTGTGTGTTTTACTGAGTCCTGACCTTAAAGGGATGCTCCATCGCAAAATAAAAATGTTGTCATCAATCACTTACCCCCATGTCGTTCCAAACCTGTAAAAGCTTTGTTCGTCTTCGAAACACAATTTAAGATATTCTGGATGAAAACCGGTAGGCTTGAGACTGTCCCATAGACTGCCAAATAAATAACAGTCTCAAGGTCCATAAAAAAGTATGAAAGCATCATCAGAATAGTCCATCTGCCATCAGTGATTCAACCGTTTTAAAGTCTTTTTGCCTAGACAAAATATTGCCTGATCGTTTTCACAATCTGATGTCAAACAGAACTTTTTTTGCTGTCCACTACTTACAAAACCGGCACTTAACACAAAGTAGACAATTGTAGACTACACCTCAGTTTGTAGCTACCTGGAGAAAGACAAAAAAAAAAAGAAATCCTTTCCTACTCTGGACAAAATCAGGCTTTTTGTTAAAAAACAAAAACAAACAAACAAACAAACAAAAAAAAAAAACATATTTTATTTGCTTAAAGTAAAGTACATGACAGTTTTTTTCAGAACACTCTGATATTGAATATTTAAATTTATCTTTGGTCCCTTTAAACATTCTTTTTAATTTCCCCCTGTTGTTTATGCAAATATAGTTGCCATAAACACAACAGAGTATGAAAAAATGAAGTTAAGGATTATACATTTGAACTATAATTATGTAACATAGGCTGTGTGGACTGGATATATGTAAAGAATATCTGTATATGGTTCCCAATTTTCTATAACTCACATTGCACATGAAGTACAGCACAACAGCCTTTTTGTAAATAAGTGTATATGAATTAGATACAGAGTTTCTTTGTAGCTTGTCATATGTGTTGAGCAAATTTCTCATTGTAACATTGTAGGCATCACAAAATAAATAAAATGCATCCTTTATACACACACACACACACACACACACACACACACACACAATATGACATACACACACACACACACACACACAATATAAATAGTACATGCAGATGACTGAAGACAGAAAAAAAAAAAAAAAAAAAAAACTATTATTCAAGCAACTGCAGTTCTAGATCAAGAAATAAAATGTATTTGGAATAAAGTGATAAAACTGTATGCCTCCAAAAGTGCAAACATATCCCATTTTAATAAATAGTCCCCAGTTAAAAATTTGCCTAAATTTCAATTGTTTGATTTAATAGCTTCAGTGAGTTCAGTAACCTCTCACTTTTATACTTTTAAGACTACATACGGTGCAGCTAAAAGTACACTGCAGTTATATTATATTTCTCGCTACTCAAATTTACTAAATTTTCTTCAAGTTTAGTCAGATGTAGTGTTGTTTGGTGAATACTGAAACCTGTATCTGATGGTTTAAACCATAGATTCCCATTGGATTGTGGGTAGTGGAATCTATGGCACACAGTGTGTTGCTGACACGATGGACGGACATCGGACGTTTAAACAGAATGAGGTTTATGGGCATTTTGAGAGCGAGTGCAATGTTTGTGGATGAGTTTTCTTGTGAAGGTTCAATGCTTCCAGATTTACAGATACAAGATGAAGCCAAAACATCTGGCCTACTGATTTTTAATTAGGCATAATAATCTATGATCTGATATCAGGAGAGTTCTGATTTAAATGTTTTAAAGCATTGTGTGGATTGTATATTATGGAAATGTGTCTACTACTGTAGCAACATAAAACTGCATTAGCAAAGCATAAGTTTGTGCTTTAGATATATATTAATCAATGCATTAACAAAGTTGGTTAAGTTCCACATTTCATTGTGCAATGACTTTAACTAGTTGAAATGTTCAGGGGACTTTTAGTCAGTTTAAGTTTTAAAGGGTCAGATTTGAGAAAAACACCTTGAAAAACAACATAATCCTATATATGGCACATGCACAATTAAAGCCAGTAAACTTTCAGAGAAATAAAAAATATAGATTCTAAATATAACAGCATGAATATTGAAGAACATTCACAAAAGGGATGTGTATTACACAGATCACCATGTACTGCAATAAAAAAGTTAGCATCACAGGATTATGAGCGTATGCCGAGGCAAACAGTAAAGCACAAGGAAAAGAGCTCTATGGAAAAGGCCATTGGAGTTAAAAAATGAGCCAGGTCATCACAGGATGATGTCATAAATCCGTCCCACTCGTCCAAGCCACTCACGCACTGCTTGCCGCACTCTGAGGTCAGTCACATAACAGGTCAGCTGACTGATACAGGGGAAAACCGCTGGCTGGAGGGCAATGAACGTGGGATCCGACAAGACCTGGATCTGATTCAGGATCGTAAGGACCATGTTGGTCCAGGCCTAGATGGAAAAATGGACGAATTACAAGTTCAGATAAAATAATTCTATAAATATTTATATTTTCAGTTAAATGGTTAGAGATGTTAATTTGCTGAAAGTTCTGTCATTTGACTCTATATTAATTTCTTCTCATGTCACAGTGTATTTGTATCTATTTATATTTTTAGTTTGATTTATAGTGTTATTGATTTGATAGCCCAAATTAAAAATTCAAGCAATAACATAACATTCCACAAAATGAAAAAAATTAAAAGTGGGAGGTTAGTTTGTATGTGAAAACTGTAGACAGACCATCTTAAGGAGAACTCATTTAGTGCCACGCAAGTAAAAAGTATTTTCTTTATATTTTTTTGTTATTTAAATATTTAGTATGTAATTTTAAAGGATGATTTCATTTGTTGCCTGGGAAGTTTATGTTGTTTTGTTTTTATTTTTTTTTTTATTTTTATTTAAACATTTCTATTTAGCTTTAATTTATTATTTCTGTTTTAGTCATTTTAGACAATGAACCAACATTCCTGCCCTACATTTTTTTGCATTGAAGAAGCTGTTCCATGCGGATACACTGTACATCACAATAGCAGGGTTTCTACAGACATGAACCAGTTAAATTTAAGACTTTTTAAGACCTTTTTAATACCACCTTATATGAAATTTAAGACCTAAACCTGTAATGTAAATGCACATTTTTATTACATTCATATGTAATATTTAATGTGTTTAAATTAAAAAGAAAACAAAATATCATTGCTGTAATAAATGATATTTATTACTACAATACACAGTAAAAACTTTTAATGTCAGCAGACAATATTCCATAAAAAATATCCCTGCAAAATAACTGCATTACTGAAATTTTTGGTGGAGTAAACAATTTATTCTGAAGCAATATTTTCATCAGTGTTCTGTTCTATCAGCTTTTAAATACTTAAATCTGCATATTTTTTATTTACTTGTACAAAGTCCTATGTTTAACCTCATCTTTCATGTCAAATTATTACAATTTATCAATAAATTCAATGTACACTATAGGGCTGCTACAAGGCAGATTAAATAATTTACACTGCAAATAAAAATAATTACAACTGCAATAAATAATGTTATTAGATTGATGTCTTAAATGCATTTATGTATATATAAATAAGAAATGTTGAGGGGAAAAATGCATACTTTCCAAAATACTTCTCAACTAAATTACCAGTAAGTGCAGGCGGTAAGTCACTTAATGAGTGAGTCACTGAATCATTCATTCAACTGATTGAGTGTGTTATCATGCTGGTATCTTAAGGACTTTTGTGGACAGCTGACTCCTATAGTTTTTGATATTCTTCATATTCTGTGTGGTGGTCAAATAGAAATTAATCTTTTCTAATAAGTTTAAATTGATTTTTACCATTTATGGGCATCTTACCTTTATAAAGCCATTTTTTTCCATAACTGTGCATTATCTTTTGAGTCAAAATCTTACATTTAATCAGTGAATTAGAATAATAAGACATTTGGGCTGTTATTAAGCAAATGAAATCAGTATCTACAAAATTCCTCTTTAAAATCCAGACATAAGCTGCACCTGAAGTGGCATTTAGAAGTATTTACATACTGTTTAATGCAAAACATGTATGCATTTCACCTGCAGTTACAAATGCATAAATAATCTGATATATTAAACATAAAACGTTGAATACTGATATTTGAAATAATAATAAAAAAATGAAAAGATACTTTAAATGTAAAATTAAAACCGCCAGCAGGTGGCAGAAAGTCACTGTTAATAAGTGAGTCATTGCGATTGAACCACATTTAAAAGGGTGATTCATTCAGGAACAAAATGGCAATGCTGTGTTTCTCAAAGACGCAAAACAGTGCTGTGGATTTGTTTGGAATTATTTTTGTTGGCGAAATAGAGCATAAATAGGCGATATGGTGTCTAAAACGTAAGTCTCTTAATAAAACCTCTAGTTTATTGAACTGTTGTAAAAAAAAAAAAAAATCAATATTACATTTGTACTGTATATGGTAATCATGCAGTGAAAGAGTGCAGTGTAAATGCGCAAGCGCACTAGACTTAAAGAATATTGAGCTAAATAGCTCACTTGTCCTGGTATTACTTAACTATATCATGTTATAAATAAACTCAACAATTTAAATTTTTCCTTCAGTGTGTTTCTTCTGAGTTTATGTGTGCCGTCACGCTCATTTGTTCTGAATTCTCTCACGAAGAGACAAACAGACAAACAGAGTGAGCCTCAGCGCGAACTTGTATTCTGTATTCTGCTAATTTACTGCAATTCTCTGATGCCGTAGTAATTTACCACGGGGAAGAAAAAATCTTTGGTCTGTCCAATGATTGTAAACCGTCATTAGGTCCATCAGACTTAATATATTAGCGGCAATGTGACCAAAAATATTTAAGACCCATCGAATACGAATTTAAGACATTTTAAGACTTTTTAAGGCCATATATTAGGAAAACGTTATTTAAGACATTTTAAGACTATATAAGGACCCGCGGACACCCTGCAATAGGGAAGAAAAGACAATAGCAATTTTTCGTTGACAGCTGTTTTAAAATGTGAGTGGTGCTTGTTCGTGCTGTACTTTATTTCCTGTCCCATCTTACCCGTATCTGTGCCTCAGAGTCTCTGAGTGAGATGTTGTGGGAACTGGCTGTGGATCCCGATCGAGGTCTCTTCTCTTGCCGTAGTAGCTCGGGCCCCGCGCTGAAAGAGTGACGCATGGGCCCCTGCTCTACTAGTTGCTGAGGCCTCTGGGGCCCTGGGGAGTCCGGGCCACGCAGGATCACTGTCTCGCCCCTCTTATCTCCCGCCTTCACATCTTTGGCAAACGTGGTATGATTGTGCTGCTGCTTGCGTTTCTTGTACTCAATCATAAGCTTGGTGATGGTCTTGTCGGTGGCGATGGTATATAGCTTGTTTCCCACACTCTCCCACCATTCCTTCTTACGCCCCCCATCCCTCCTGTCTCCTCTCAGCTGGGGGAGGGTTGCACTCATCCCACCAGGGCTGTGGCCCTCCTCTGAGGGCGTCTCATCAAGATGGAGGCGGAAGCTGTCCTCTGAGGGCGTTCCATGGCCCGAAAGGCCCCCAGGAGAGGGCGTAGAGGTCTCTGAATTGAAAAGGGGCAAGAAAAAGAGTGGGTCGGCCCGGTGGGTGGGTTGCTCTCCTAAACAACTCTCCAGGTGCATCTGGTCCAGGTGCATCTGAATATAGTTGTTGCACAAGTCCATGCAGAGTTTGTGCAGACGTTTGACTAGCCACGCCCAGTCCGCACTGCTGGCGGGCTGTGTGCTCAGCGACGGGATGCGAGCGTGCCACTGACGCTTCTCGCGTGCACGTGGAGGACTCACTTGGGCCGTCTCATCGAAGATATCTTCATCTTCAGAGGAGCACTGCTGTGAAGAATCAGAGCCGCCCTCCTCATCCTCACTCAGGATCTTCTTGACTTGATCCACAGTGATGTTCTCCTGGTTTGTCAGCATTGCACACAGCAAAGCCTGAACACATATACAGAAAAGCATGTTGAGATGATCCATAATGCAGAAAGGCAAAATAATTCTATTTCATTTCTAAATTCCTACTTTAACACAAATTACAAAACACAGTTAGGCCACAGTTGCACACATCCAGAGCATGCACATAACTGTTTCTTGAGCAGCAAATGAACACATTAGAATGATTTCTGAAGGATCATATGACAATGAATACTGGAGTAATGATGCTAAAAATTCAGCATTTCATTCAAATAAAAAAGTACATTAAAACTAAATATATTTTACACTATTACTGTTTTACTGAATGTTCGTGCTGGTACTTTATATTCCCTGTCCCATCTTACCCGTATCTGGTGCCTCAGAGTCTCTGAGTGAGATGTTTGTGGGAACTGGCTGTGGATCCCGATCGAGGTCTCTTCTCTTGCCGTAGTAGCTCGGGCCCCGCGCTGAAAAGAGTGACGCATGGGCCCCTGCTCTACTAGTTTGCTGAGGCCTCTGGGGCCCTGGGGAGTCCGGGCCACGCAGGATCACTGTCTCGCCCCTCTTATCCTCCCGCCTTCACATCTTTGGCAAAACGTGGTATGATTGTGCTGCTGCTTGCGTTTCTTGTACTAAATCATAAGCTTGGTGATGGTCTTGTCGGTGGCGATGGTATATAGCTTTTGTTTCCCGCACTCTCCCACCATTCCTTCTTAAAAACGCCCCCCATCCCTCCTGTCTCCTCTCAGCTGGGGGAGGGTTGCACTCATCCCACCAGGGCTGTGGCCCTCCTCTGAGGGCGTCTCATCAAGATGGAGGCGGAAGCTGTCCTCTGAGGGCGTTCCATGGCCCGAAAGGCCCCCAGGAGAGGGCGTAGAGGTCTCTGAATTGAGAAGGGGCAAGAAAAAGAGTGGGTCGGCCCGGTGGGTGGGTTGCTCTCCTAAAACAACTCTCCAGTGCATCTGGTCCAGGTGCATCTGAATATAGTTGTTGCACAAGTCCATGCAGAGTTTGTGCAGACGTTTGACTAGCCACGCCCAGTCCGCACTGCTGGCGGGCTGTGTGCTCAGCGACGGGATGCGAGCGTGCCCACTGACGCTTCTCGCGTGCACGTGGAGGACTCACTTGGGCCGTCTCAGCATCGAAGATATCTTCATCTTCAGAGGAGCACTGCTGTGAAGAATCAGAGCCGCCCCTCCCTCATCCTCACTCAGGATCTTCTTGACTTGATCCACAGTGATGTTCTCCTGGTTTGTCAGCATTGCACACAGCAAAGCCTGAACACATATACAGAAAAGCATGTTGAGATGATCTATAATGCAGAAAGGCAAATAATTCTATTTCATTTCTAAATTCCTACTTTAACACAAATTACAAAACACAGTTAGGCCACAGTTGCACACATCCAGAGCATGCACATAACTGTTTCTTGAGCAGAAAATGAACACATTAGAATGATTTCTGAAGGATCTATAATGACAATGAATACTGGAGTAATGATGCTAAAAATTCAGCATTTCATTCAAATAAAAAAGTACATTAAAACTAAATATATTTTACACTATTACTGTTTTTACTGAATTTGTGATCAAATGAATGCAGCCTTGCTGAGCATAACAGACTTTTTGTTTTTAAAAATGTAAAAAATCTAAATAATTCAAAACTTGTTGGAAATTTATTCAAAATGTTTAAAATGTACCGTATATGAGGAATAACACTAGCAGTTTAATTTGGAACTATTTTGATTGGCAAAGGCAAAGTAACTGCCAATATTGTGTGTAAAATGTATGCTAAAAGTAAACTGCTTATACTCCATGTTGTTAACTCATTGTTGAACTGCTATATGAAATCAATGTTGTTTTATCTCACGTAAAAAAAAAAAAAAACAAATAAAAAAAAAACCTTGTGTTTAATATACTATATATTATTGTCTTGCCCTTGGATGAAATGAAGATGAAAGTACACTGAAGTCAGGTCAAGAACAGTATACTGGATATTAGGATGTAATATATTGGAAATTATTTTAATCAATTATTCAATTACTTAAAGCTGGGGTAAGTGATATCCAAGAAAAACTGCTGATATTTGAAATCGACACCCAAACAAACACACCCCTACCTTCATTGCTCCGCCCCCAAATTCACAAACACACAATGCAACACAACGACTAACAGCTGGCGCATCAGACGGCCTGCTCCAGTATGGATTGGATGAATCAGTCCCTTACCGATAGCTAATATTACAAAAACATCATATCTTGGTTCTAAGAGAAAATAGCAAAACTAATGTTACTCACATACTGAGCAGAAACAAAGTGTCATCGTCCATTTTCTGCTCTCTAACGACTGAAACTTTTCCTAAATTGACACGAGTTCAAGCTCTTGGCTGATTGTAACCCTTCTTTTTCCGGTGATATTCCTCTGGCCTTTTCCTCATTGGTAATGTCTCAGTCATCTCTCGTTCTATAGTCTTTCTACAAATCTCCTGCTTGCTTACTCTCTCTCCTCCCCATCATTAATGTAAATGCCTCCTATTGCTGATTGGCTAAAAGAGTGTTGTGGTGCTCCTCTGACTGGTCGGATTTACTTTCTTTTTCCCCATTTACAAATCCAGGACTATGTACAAACACAATATATTTTCAGCGCATACATAGAACAGACAGATAGCAAATATTCACAAATTAGTTTGTTTTGGTTTTGATTTCAATTTTCAAGAGTTTCTCGGAAAATCACTTACTGCCTCTCTAACTGATGCGTTTAATTGCTCATAGTTCAATGGAGTTTTAAGAATATGTTAATTATCGATCATCTATAATATTTATATCTTGTACCTGAAAGTAGATATTGAAGCTCATAGCAGATTGGCGGTATAAGTTAGCAGCTCCACACACCCCTGAAACTTTCATGAGGAGATACTTGAGTCCTGGACGGGTGTCGAATTCACGCGCTGTGCGGTACGAGTCCAGCAGCAGGTCAAAGATGATGGCCAGGTTCTGCATTGAGATGTAGCGGAGAAAGCCTGCAGGTTTAGGCTCCGACACTGCCGTGGTGATTCTGCCCTGCCCCTCGAGGCTCCCAGAACCTTTCACAAACTCCTCTAAGAGGATGTCATACAGGTTCTGCAGGAGCACTTGATGGGACAATAAACTTACCACCAGAGTCCTGAAGGGAATCCTACACAGTGACAGAATAGAATATAATAGCACTCTGATCCGTTCAGTTTAATTCAATATAGTCATTAAGGATAGCACTTTGTTCAGGAACAGCAGTAGTAGAAATATATGTATGCATGTAAGGCCTTACAGTATCTGATCATTTATATGATCATCTATCCTATCTTTCTATTCCCTGCCCTACACATTTTGAATCATGATATAATTTTTTTTTTTAATTCAAATCAAATCAAAACCAAACAAACAAATGCAATATCATGCAGTGCACAACCCGGTTCTGGAGGTAATAGGCCACTTGAAAAATATGAAATATCACATGCAGATTCTGTTTGCAGTGGCCTTACCCAATTTTTCTGTGTCATGCACAGCATGAAAAAGAGAATAAGAAAAAATACAAGCACATGTTACTGTATGATTAAAACAATCTTAATTTAACTATTTTATTTTACTTTATGTTTTATATTACAGGTTTTAAAAACTAGTTCTTTAATATCAGGTCTATGGATAAATGGTATTTTATGAATCATTCACTGTTTCCCATATCAATCAACCACTCAACTTTCTTACGGCCCGGCATCACATTATAGTATATGAAGTAGGCTATTATTAAAATAACATATCAGCAGGCTGAATTAGAATGTACATCATCTGACCTCTTCTGGGCTTGACCATTGGAGTGCTGATCAGCAGGAAGCTCAATAATCAGGACACAGGACTGAGCATGCTCAAATCCTTCCTTGTTGCTCGGAGATTTAGGGGAACACTGCGTATCTAGCATGAAGACCTGGAAGAAAAAAAAAATACATCTGATCATTATAATCAATGAATTATACACACAAAGTCCTTCACGTCCACTGCGATCTCAAAACTCTGGCCATTAGATAATACCTAGAATATTAAAATCAACTGCGGGCGGTAGATCCTTTTCCTATTTAGCGTCCAATAACACCCAATGTACACACTACATCGTAAGAAGAATCAGAATCAGAATCAGAATCAAAATTAGCTTTATTCACCAGGTGTGCACAAACACACAAGGAATTTGTTGTGGTTTTTTTTTTTAAAGGTGCTCCTGGGACATACATACATGCAAACATACACATCTGACAGGAGAACATATAATAAAAATAAATTTAGCAAGACTTAGCAATAAATAATGTGAAAGAATCTGGAACAGTATATTGATTTATGTACAGATTTGTGGATTTTTACTCTATATAGATTTGTATAAATAATAGAGATGCATATGTATTTACATAATTTACATAATACTTGAGAAGGCAATAATTAAAGATGTAGAATGATTTATGGAAATGAATTACAGAACACAGAATTACAGAACACAGGTAATGATTCATATGTTAGCTGTTTAAGTTGGAGATGACATGGGGGAAAAACTGTTTTTATGTCTAGATGTTCTAGTGCACAGAGATCTGTAGCATCTGCCTGAGGGGAGAAGTGCAAACAGGTTGTGTCCGGGTTGAGAGGGGGTCTTTGATGATGTTACCTGCCCTTTTCTTCACTCTGGAGTTGTACAAGTCCTGAAGACTGGGCAGGTGCACACCAATGATCCTTTCTGCGGTCCCAACAGTCTGTTGCAGTCTTCTTAAATCTGATTTGCTGGCTGACCCAAACCAGACAGTTACAGAAGAGCACAGAACAGACTCAATAATAGCTGAGTAAAACTGTGTCATCTATGCCTGTGGCAGGTTGAACTTTTTCAGCTGACGAAGGAAGTACAACCTCTGCTGGGCCTTTTTCACAATGAGTCCATGTGAATGTCCCACTTCAGGTCCTGAGAGATGGTGGTGCCCAGGAACCTGAATGACTCCACTGCAGTCACAGTGCTGTTCATGATGGTGAGTGGGGAGAGAGCAGGGGGGTTTCTCCTGAAGTCCAAGATCATCTCCACAGTTTTGAGCATGTTCAGCTCCAGATTGTTGTGACTGCACCAGACAGCCAGCTGCTAAACCTCTTGTCTTTAAGCAGACTCGTCACTGTCCTCAATGAGGCCGATGACTGTGGTGTGTCTGCAAACTTCTTTAGAGGTGCAGTCATTTGTGTAGAGGGAGAATAGCAGTGGGGAGAAAACGTAGCCCTGTGGAGCTCCAGTGCTGATGGTGCGGGTGTTGGATGTAATTTTCCCAGCCTCACTAGCTGCTGCCTGTCTGTCAGGAAGCTGGTGATCCACTTACAGATGGAGGTGGGTACAGAGAGCTGTGTGAGTTTATTCTGAAGGGTGTCCGGGATGATGGTGTTGAAAGCGGAGCTGAAGTCCACAAACAAGATTCTTGCATAAGTCCCTGGTTTGTCCAGATGTTGGAAGATATAGTGCAATCCCAATCCCACTGCATCATCCACAGACCTGTTTGCTCGGTAAGCAAACTGCAGGGCTCCAGCAAGGGTCCAGTAATGTCCTTTAAGTAGCCCAGCACCAGTCTCTCAAAAGACTTCATGACCACAGATGTTAAAGCAACAGGTCTGTAGTCATTAAGTGTTTTGATTTTTGGTTTATTGGTTTCATTTATGTTGGTGAGCAGTTTTTAAAGCAGGATGGGACTTCACACAGCTTCAGGGATCTGTTGAAGATCAGTGTGAAGATGGGTGATAGCTGGACAGCACAGGCTTTGAGGCAGGCTGGAGAGACACCATCTGGGCCTTTGGCTTTCCTTATCTTCTGCTTCCTGAAGACTTTGCATACGTCCTCTTCACAGATCTTGAGTACAGGCTGAGAAACAATAGGGGGGGGGGGGGGGGGGGTTGTTGATGGCTGTGCTGTGATATGGTCAGAGCGGGTGTGGGGTATCAGAACAGGCTTCAAACCTGCAGAAGAACTTGTTAAGATCTCCAGCCAGGTGTTGATTTGCCTCAGTGCTGGAGGATTGGGTCTTGTAGCTGGTGATGGCTTTCAGGCCATTCCACACCGATGAAGAGTCATTACTTGAAAGCTGTTCTTTTAGCTTTTCAGAGTAGTTTAACTTTGCCAGTCTTATCCCCCTATTCAGTGTGTATTTGGCCTGTTTGTACAAGTCTTTGTCCCCACTCCTGTAGGCGTCCTCTTTGGCTTGGCGAAGCTGTTTGAGTTTTGCACTGAACCGAGGACTGTTGTTGTTAAAAGATAAATAAGTCCTGGTGGGACACACATGTCCTCACAGAAACTGATGTGGAATGTCACGGTGTCAGTAAGCTCATGCAGATCAGTTGCTGCAGCCTCAAAAACACTCCAATCAGTAAGTCCAAAGCAGGCCTGTAAATCTTGCTCTGCTTCAGCAGTCCATCTCTTTACAGTTTTAACTACAGGCTTAGCAGATTTTAGTTTCTGCCTGTAGGCTGGTAGAAGGTGATCAGAGAATCCCAGTGCTGCTCTGGGGACAGAGTGGTATGCATCCTTTAAAACAGTGTAGCAGTGGTCCAGTATATTGCTGTCTCTGGTGGGGCATATGATGTTCTGTCTACATTTAGGCAGTTCACGGGTAAGACTAGCTTTATTAAAATCACTGAGAACGATGATGAAAGAGTCCGGATAGCGTTGTTCTGTGTGTATGATCTGATCAGCCAACAGTTCTAGCATGACGCATACACACACGCGTCAGGAGGAATGTATACACTCACAAGAATAAATGTGGTGAAAGATTCCGGGTTGAGTTGTTAGGCTTGCAGTTAATGAAGAAAGCTTCCAAATTTGGGCAGCACATCTTCTTTAAAACTGTCACATCTGTATACCAGCCTTCATTGATATAAAAACATAATTCACCGCCACTCGTTTTCCCTGATGACTCTGTGACGCGGTCTGCTCTGAACAGCTGGAAGCCCGTTAGATGTAACACACTGTCCAGGATTGCTCCGTTCAGCCAGGTTTCCGTGAAGCAGAGTGCAGCGGAGTTTAAAAAATCCTTGTTTGTGCGTGTGAGGATTTGTAGTTCATCTGATTTATTTGCTAGGCAGCGGAGATTCGCCAAATGAATGCTTGGCAGTGTCGTCCTAAATCCGCATTGTCGGAATTTAACGGCCGTGCCAATGCACTTCCTTCACTTGCGTTGCCTGGAGCGCTTGTATAAGACCGCAGCAGTAAAACATCTGAATGCTCAAATGTCGGCAGAAAGTTATTTGGTGTGCTATTTCTGATGTCTGCTCGGGTGGAGTGCTGGTAGCGGTAATGCACAGGTATTTTTTAGGGATGTTTGCCATTAAAGGAAACCGGTTTCCATTTTTTTTTTTTCACCATTCCAGTGATTTGTCATCACCATCAATAACTTCCTCTTGCAAGTAGGATGTGATCTCCGTTTTTGCTCCCTGGTCTGTGGGGATTGTGGACATAGACTGCTTCACTCTGCCCAGAAGACTTCCCAGTGTTTTGGTCCTCTTTGCCGGCTGTATCTCAGCTGCTGCCCCTTCTACTTTCTCTTCCTCCTCCCCCTCCACTCTGATGCATACAGGTGGCTTGATTTTATCGTTTCAGAATACCACCATCTCAACCTCTAGCTGACTTTTGACCACATCAAGTTGTTTGGACTCAATATGATCGCCCTTATAGTGTGGGAAAAGGAGGGTGGCTTTGCGCATCAGCTGAAGTGTGTTGTCGTCATATTTCGATTCAAGTTTCTCCAAGATCCCCTTTTTAATTTCTGACACCATCTTTACATCAGCCTCCTCCACCTTCAGGATATCCGCCATAAGATGCAGCATCGGCAGCAGAGATGAGACTGTCACGTAATTTTCATCTGATAAAATATCAGTAAATTCTGCGACAGGCTTTAACCCATCTTTAACAGCCTCTAGGTTGACAATGTCCTGTCAAGTTAGGTTTGGGAGTGTGCGACGGCTCTTTTCATCCTCAAAAACTTGTTTGATTGCAGGGAGCTGCTCCAGGATTTTTACGACCATGGCATAGTTTGATCCCCCACGAGTTGCACGATCCTACAATAATAATAATAATAATAATTATTATTATTAATTAATTTATTAATTAATTAATTAACTAACTAACAACAACAACAACAACAACAATAAAAAGAAAAATTCGCCTATTAGCTATTAAAGTTTTCATTATTTTCTGTGGACTATTAGGATGGACTAGGTTATATTAAGATATTTGTAGAGAAACATTATGAATTAAGATTTGTTTATTGACTTACCGTTACCAGCATAGTTTGAGGTAGATTGAGTTGTTCCTGCGTCTTGCAGAGCTCTCTTCGTCTCTGCCAACTGTGAGAGAATGCTCCATTAATTGAGTGACAGATTCCAAACGCACGATCAGTTCTTGCCTTTTCCTTTTGCAGTGAATAATTCACTGCCACATTCAAGTTATGACCAAAACAGTTTAGCCATGGCCATTTGAGCCCTTGTATGGCCGCAACAATATTCGCCCCCTTGTCAGTAGTGATGCAGGAAATTTTACTCTCCTCTATGTCCCAATTATGCACAAACTCTGTCATCACCTCAGCCAGTACCTCTGCAGTATGGTTCTCTGGGACGAATGTTGTTTCGAGACATTTAGCGTTCAGTTTCCAATCCTCTGAAATATAATGGACTGTAACGGACATGTAGGGGGTCATATTTATGCTTGACCACATGTCTGTGGTCAAAGCGACAAAGTCAACCGATTTCAGATCTTTAGCGATGGTCTCCCTCGTTTTATTGTACAGATCAGGGATGGCAGTTTTGGTGAAGTACTTGCTCCCCGGCAGCTCGTACTGTTTGTCAAATGTCTGAAGTAGTTCTTTGAAACTTTCCTTTTCAACGGTATAATAGGAAACTATCTCTTTTGAGATATACTTAGAAACAGGTGCCATGCACCGGGCCCACCTTTCACTGTTTCGTTTGTATTTGGTGGTTTTTGCAAAAGCTCCGACGATGGATGGCTGACTTGGATCTTTGTTGACCGCCACTGAAGCTTCTTTTGGTGCTAGTTTAGCAGCCTTAGCAGGGTGGTGAGTACGCAAATGTACAAACAGGTTTGTCATTTGAGATTCTCTTACAGACACAACTTTTGTGCAAATTTTGCAGATTGCTTGAGTTATGTCCTCAGGCTCGCCTTTTGTATCTGGTTTAAAACCAAAAAATTGCCAAATAGGCGATGTGACATTTTTCTTGTTAACCAACTCCATCTTTGCTTGCAAAATTATGGACAACGATTGAAATTTCTGCTGCCTCATTTCCTGAGCTAAAAAGTAATATAAATTGAAGTAGATAATTAAATAAGTAAAATACGTAGAAAAGTAAATAAATAGCCTAAGTTGATAAATTGTTAAATTAATTTAGAAATTATAAGATTTATGAGCAAATGAGTGAACTATTGCACTGCCCCGCTCAAACACGGTAATATCGAGGATTGCGATCTCACAGGATGACGATATGGCGATCTGAAAATGAAGCGTATCGCCCAACACTACTGCATGGACACTATTGGAAGAGAACTGAACTAAGCTGGATGATGACATCACTGAATCAACAATGAACTTCTGACTTGAACTGATAAACTGCCTGTTTTCTATTGTCCTCTTGCATTATCAGCACACGTTTTTCCTGTTTAACACTGTAAAGCTGCTTTGACACAATCTGTATTGTATAAAAGGTGACTTGACTTGACAAAGATCCAAGTAGATGCTTAGTAAAGCAATACACCACACCAAATGAGGCTGTGTATTACAATGTCTTTGCCACAAGCTATAACCAACATATAAATCTTCTCAATAGTTCAGACTAGTGGTCAACCACTAAATGTTTCATTTTAATATTTGGTCTCATCACAGTCTTTGAAATGTAATGATATCTTTGGGGTTGTAGTTCCTAGAATCTCCTTAGCACTTGGCCTAATGGGAATTGCTTTAATAAAACACCAGCTACTCCAGTGCGCAATAGATAATTTAACTCTATTGTCATTTTCATGACTACTTTTAGTACTATTTATTACTATATTAATAATTCACAATATTCTCAGATGCAGCAGTGACTCCGATTTTCATATTTTTAAGGCCCGAGCACTGAATGTAGGCCCTGGCAAAAGATATCACATGGATTTCACAGATTTTGTGAAAAGTGCAGACAGTGAAATTTTAAACACTCCTGGGAACTCATGCAATTGTCACCGAACATGGTCAAATTTATGTCTAGAAATTAAAGACACTAAATTGAGAATAGAGTATTGATATCTTGAAATTTCCATGGCAAAGCAATACATTTATGGCAAAAAAGGGAAACATCAAGCCCCCAAATCTTCTAAGTACACTGTCTGATTTAGATCAAATTGAAGTTGTATTGTTCGGTAATGGGGCCTGATAACATGGATGTGACAACTGTGGTTCACAATCATAGCGCCATCAACTACCACCAGGAACTGTGACACATATAATAGAACAGACTTTGAAGTGAATTTGTCATTATAAATGAAATTACTGATTGAAGAACTTTGAGACATTGACGCTGTTTTCCAGTTTACTACTATAAAGCTGCTTTGAAGATATTTTTAAATGTACTGTGCCAACCACTAAGATTGGTACCCTTGGTAACTATGAGCAAAGGTGCCTGTGAAAATAAATCTGCATGGTTTATCCTTTTGATCTTTCATTCAAAAAAAATCACAAAATTCTAACCTATCATTGAATTAAAACAATGGAAAATGAGGGAAAAATCTTTTTCTCTAGTTCACATTAGCCATAATTATTTGGATTCAATTATTGCAACGTTCTTTTCCCAAGATAACAGATCTGAGTTTTCTCTTATAATGCCTGATGAGTTTGCAGAACACCTGACCAGAGATCAGAAAACATTCATTCATACAGCATCACTTCAGATCCTTCAGATTCGCAGCTCCATGTTGGTGATTCTTCTTTTAGTTCACCCCACTCATTTTCTTTAGGGTTCAGGACAGGGAACTGAGATGGTCATGGCAGAAGTTTCATTTTGTGCTCAGTGAGACATTTTTGTGTTGATTTTGATGTTTGTTTTGGATAACTGTCCTGATGGAAGATCCAACCAAGGCCTATTATAAGAATTCTAACAGAGGCAGTCAGGTTTAGAATTTTTTATCTGTTGGTATTTGATAGAATCCATGATGCCAATGCCTACCACATTTTGCTCTAAGTTTGCACAATTGCTGTTAATAGTGTTAATCGTCTGTTTATTTATGTCTTTTATTGATTTTTCTGAACATTTCTGCCGTATACACATAAACTGACAGTCACCACTGATAAGCTACTACTCAATATTGTATAAACTTAATTTTCTGTAAAGTTGCTTTGCAATGATTTGTATCGTAAAAAGCGCTATACAAATAAACTTGAATTAAACTGAATTGAATTAGCGATATGAAAATGATGTTGAGTTAATTTGGATTGAATTATTATTTCCACAACATTAAAGATCCAGCAGTATATTTAACTGTGGGCATGGGCTACTTTTTAAACCCATCTGGTGGGTTTGGTGCCAAAAAGCTCTTTTTTTAGTTTAATCTGACCATAGAAGCCAGTCCCGTTCGAAGTTCCAATCATGTCTGACAACTGAATATGTTGGAGTTTGTTTTTGGATGAGTGAAAAGGATTTTTCTTGAAACCTTCACGATCAACATGTGGCCCCATTCTGGCCCCAAGACTCTGCAATTCTTCAGCTGTGATCCTTGAAGAGTCTTTGGCCACTCAAACTCTCCTCCTCAGTGTGCATTAGGACGATAAAGACGCACGTCCTCTTCCAGGCAGATTTGTAATATCTTTAGTTGATTGGAACTTCTTAATTATTGCCCTGATGGTGGAAATGGGGATTTTAAATGTTTTAGCTATTTTCTTACAGCCACCTTCTATTTTGGGAAGCTCAACAATCTTGTTCTGCACATTAGAACTATATTATTTGGTTTTACGCTTTTTGATTGATGATTGAGGGAAATTGGCCTTTGTGACCTTCTATTCCTGTGGAACAGGAAGTCATGGCTGGAGAATTTCATGCTTTTAGTCACCTTGGTGTACTAAAAAAAAAATTGTAAATATGAATGGGGATTATATATATGAATGGGAGATGTTTTACTCATAAGAATTTCTAGGGGTCCCAATAATTGTGGCCAACATGCATTTATTTCATAATGTGAGTTTCCCCCCAATTTCAATTGTTTTACTTTAATGATAGGTAAGAATTTTGTGAATTTTTTTAATGAAAGATAAACGATGAAGATTTATTTTCACAGCCACTTTTGCTCATATTTACGAAGGGTAATAGTAGCACAGTATAAAGCGCTTGTCCTGAGATTCATAGCCATAACTATCCATACCTATTGCTCTATTTTCTCACATTATCAATATGGTCTAGCAGTCGAAGTTGGTATAAGATGTCTGGGTCAGTGTACAGTTGTAAATGACGTAAGGTACCTGTTGAGCCATGGCCCGGATCCTCATGTACTCAGCCTCGGCTGAAGGGGAGTGTGATGGGGCTGCAACATTCACTTCACACGCATCTCCAGTGAAACTGTCTGAACCACTCTGGAAACAAGCTAGCAGATTCTACCAGAGGACAGAGAAGGTATGTAGAAAACTATAACAGATTTTTTACACTTTTAAGATTCAACTATAAATCAAAGCTTGATTCACTCTCTAGTCTAGGATATAGCTTAAAAAAAAAAAAAAGAATACCTCAATATTTTTCAGCCAACATTCAATTAAAATGTATCTACTTGTTTTGATAAGGCTTAAAATGCAATTAGTTTGATCCATTAGCTGTATCATAATTTCAACCACAAAGACACTGCAGCCAAGTGCATTAACAGTGTTTATAACTTGAATGAACTTATTTATAGAAATGAATCAACCCCCACTCTTTAGCACCAAACAAAATGCAAAACACTCAGGCAAACAGATCCAGTCCAGGGGCCAGTTCTATTGATTGAGTTGATGTTGTTTCGGAAGCAAACAGTAGCTTACTGGCACAGCTTTCAGGAAACTTAATTGCCAAATAAAAATGACATTAAAATCACTGCAATCATGACAGCTTAATTTTTTATCATAAATAATATTAGGATATATTCACTCTATCCTACTAGAGTCTCAATAAAAATGACTGGTCATAATCACAAGTCATTTTTACACATGTGTATTCATATTCCAGATAGCAGCACCATTTTCCTTCTTTCCATAAAACAGCACAACACTAATCCTTAAAGATGATTACATTAGTGGAGAAAGCAAAGAACACGTGGCCGCAAACGTCCTAAGCATGAAGTTTCAATCTATTTTTGTAAACAAATTTTTGCATATCATATACTGTATATAAAAATATGTGGCAATGAACTTTCCTGTTCACACCACTATAGCTGGAATGGGATTTACAAAAGATTTCCAGAGGCAAGACTTTTATGACAAAAATTCTGTATATTTAATATTATGCCATGACGCAGTATTACACTTAATTCATGACCCTGTATAACATTTAATATAATAAAAACAGTAAATATTTTTATAATTTGAACTAACTGTACTTTAGTCTGCAGAGTCATTTGATCCTTTCGGAAATCATTCTAATATGCTGATTTGCTGCTTAAGAAACATTCCTTATTATCAATGATAAAATAGTTGTGCTGCTTCATATTTTTGTGGAAACTGTTATACTATTTTTTTAAATTGTACTTACCCCAAAGTTTTTAATGTATTGCAGTTTTCCCGCAACTTCATAAATTGCAAACTGCTCTGAAACTTTTTACTTGTACTGTACAACATCTAACAGCACTAAATCTTGACTTTGAACATGCAGGAATATAATAAATATTTAGGATGTATCACGATACCTGTGTTTTCATCCCCAAATTTAGGACCTTTCAAAATGATAATTATGATCATTAACACTTTTTATGACTTTAAATCTCATAACACTGAAACAATTCACAAAACAAAACCATGCACAAGCAATTTCAGCCACATGCATAGAAGTACCACCCACTTGCATGACAATGACTTTGCGCTGATCCTGGTTACAAAGTGCTTTGTCAAGGCTCATGCAAGATTTTTGGACAGTGGAGACACAGTTTCAATACATGTTATGATAGTCACCTTCACAGGCTCCAAGGTAGCTGAGAAAGCGTCCTGTAGGGCACAGCATGCTAACCGCCACATCTCCTCAGTGTAAACAGGCCCTGCTGTTACCAGAACATACCTAGACATCAAAAATAACAAATCAGAACTTATAGTATTTAAGCAATCAAGAAAAACTTTAAGTAGGCTTTTGAGCTAAAATTTCAAGACCATAATGCCATTTTTTAGAAAGTATACCCAATTTGCTGAACTATAAACACTATTCCCCTGCTTTAACACATGAGTCAGATTTGGTGAACTCTTACTGCAAAACTCTACACACAAATCCCTACATTTCTCAGTGCTTACACCATGTGGTCATTTAGAAAGCACTAGCATTCAATATTGTTCACTTAAGTCAGCATAACTTGAGCTCGATTAGCACACAGATACCCATGTGGAAACACTAAGAGTCAAAATTTATCACACACCAGTCAGAACCCAATAGATAGATAAAAGAGCCCCATTCAGTTTATTCAGTTTTGAAACAATGGATCCAGAGAGACGTGATTGAAAAGGTTGAGGACATCAGAGAGGAGGAGGAGGAGGAAGAGGATGAGCAAGAGCAGTAAGGAGTGGAGGAAGAGGTGAAGGAAGAGAAAGAGGAGGAGGATAAGGGATGAGGGGCAAGGAGACAAGGGGCCCTATCATACACCCGGCGCAATGCGACGCAAGGCGCAGCGCAAGTGTGTTTGCTAGTTTCAGTCCGGCGCCGTTCGCATTTTCCCTTCCAGCGCCACGTCGTTTAATTAGCAAATGCATTTTAGACCAACTTAAACCTGGTCTAAAGTCAAGTTAAGTCATCTTTATTTATATAGCGCTTTAAACAAAAAAGATTGCGTCAAAGCAACTGAACAACATTAATTAGGAAAACAGTGTCAATAATGCAAAATGACAGTTAAAGGCAGTTCATCATTGAATTCAGTCTGATCATAAAGTCTGGCGCAATGTTTTTTCTTTGTTATTTAAAGAGCGTGTTAGTATAGGCAGGTCCACAACGCGCGTACACGCTGCTTATTAACACGAACAGCAGCACACAAACATGCCAAATATTACAAATTAAAGGATTGCAATGCATAATAATTTTTTGTAGGCTAATTAAATATAAAAATGCCTACATATCATAATGGATAGTCATCGCAAATCACCGCAAGAGCTCCGTTTCAACTCGTTCGGTCTTTGCGCTTGCCAAATTTCGCCGTGTTAATAGCAAATCCGTCATGGCACGAGCGCAACTGGCTCTTAAAGGGAATGGAAGATGAGACTCTAATTGGTTTATTGCACGTTACGCCCAAAAAACACCCATTGCTCATTAAGAGAATAGGGACAACCCGTATAGACCATGCGACCAGGCACGCCAACCGTTTTTCCGTCGTTAAAATAGTGAAAGTGGATTTGGACACGCCCTGAGTGCCCTTTCGAGAGCTGTACTCTGTTACAACACATGCATCAAATTGCCTTACATACAGATAGAGTTTCTGTCTGCTTCCATTTTGTAAAAAGTACTTTTGTAAAATCAGTACTTCTATTTTTGTAGGATACAGAGATGATGGAATGGAAGAAGCCTGACTAGACATTACAGTTGATGTGTGACGGGGTAGATCAGTCATGCAAGAGGATTTTACCCCCGCTGCCTGGCTAGGGCCAGTATAGCCTGTAGATGTGATGCTGGGGCAGTATATTTTTGTGTTGTTGTTTGGTGTATTGTACTGTACAGTACATTTAGGAATAGAAAATGTGCAAATGTATACACATGTGTTCATCGTGTGAAATGTTCCTTGAGGGGGAGAACCACAAGCAACAACTTATTACTGGTTTTTGGTTCTGGTTTTTGTAGTATTGTTTTGAATTTATCTCACCAGTATGTATGACTATGTTGTAGCGTCTGTGTTTTTGAGGACTTGTGTGTGATGTCTGAGGGCAAAGTTTGTTTTTCAGCAAGAGTGAATGGTTTTGAGTGTAGAGCTTCATTTTGACCTGAAAGTAGGTTGTTTAGGTAATTGGGTGAGACGTTATGGATTTGTGTTTACTGTTTTGAGAATATGAGGCATAGTTTCAAGAAATGTGTTTAAGCAATCGAGAAAAACTGTAATATATCCACTCCTACTATACTGAATATTTTGCAGCATAATTTCAAGCCTTTTTACAATGAATTATCTTGAAAATATTGTAATATTGTCACTACTTAAACTGTATTTTTATTTAAGTAAACCTCATGCTGTCTAGTGCCTACGTGCATCTGAATGTAAGGCAAGGCAAGGCAAGTTTATTTATATAGCACATTTCGTACACAATGGTAATTCAAAGTGCTTTACATAAACGAAAGTAAAATAATCATGAAGAAAAATAATTAAAAAACAAAAAAACAGGCAATTTTAAAACTTTGAAAATGATTTTACATAAAATACAGTGAATACGTAAGATTCAGTGCAATCAGTTCTGACAACACACAGTGCTCATTTAATAAATGCACAGCTAAACAGATGAGTTCACAAGACTCATTAAGATACTGCCTTACAATTTGGCCAAAAGAATGATCATGCTAACTTTTGGAATGACCTTCGCATGCCTACAATGCCTTAAGATGCTGCCTATGTAGGCAGTTCAATATGTTTTAACACACACACACACACACACACACACCTAATACAGGAGCAGCCCACTCTGGAGATGGTCTCGGCTGGTTCTGCCACACAGGACACCAGCAGTTTGAAGAGATCTTTCAGCATCAGATTAATCAGACTATCATAGCCAATATCTGCAAAATAAATGAAGTCATACAATTTATATTTCATTTCATACACATTACAATTTCACATTTCAAGGTCATCAATAAGTTAAAACTCCTGAACATATCTAATTTTATGTTTTCGCTTTAATTTAAGTCCAAGTTTTAGTTTTAATTTTCCCCCCTTTTCTATTTTTTAAATTGTCTATATAATTTTTTTATTATAATAATTATTGTTATTAGTTTATTTAGTTATTTTAGTACTTCAAGCTAAAATAAAAAAAATGTTGCCTTTGAAACTAGCTGAAATAAAAAAATAATTATAATAACATTAATTATAATAACAAGTTTTTAAAATATTTTATTTCAATTAACATTTATTTTATTTCAAGTAACCAAACGGTTACAGTTTTAGTTTTCATTTTAGTTTAACCCTGGTTTTGCTTGAACCGAATAAAGCCTATTTGACAATTATTATTATTATTTTTTTTTTTTTGCATAGAGCAATTCTTTTTCATGGAAATTAAAAAAAATTTCCCACCACTTTCATTACTGTAATGTGAAAAAATACATTATGTAAAATGAGGAGTATTTGTACATAGTATGTCTTTAATTAATGCTGTTTAAAAAAAAAAAAAGTCACAATGCAACAAATATAGGCCAAATTTCAATATGCAAATAAATTCTTGTTTTTAAAGGAGCCGTATGTAGGATTGTGGCCTAAACTGGTACTGCAATCACTATAAAAATACTGTAGAGCGGTGTATCCCCTCCCCCTACCCCCTGACTCGAGGTTGCCAGATGAGCTGCAGGATTCAGCAGAAACGTAGGTTGCTTCAATGAGCTTTCAATGGCAAGTGACGAACAGACGTACACAGTAAGTTTTTTTAATCTGTTACTTATGTTTATGCTTCAGGAGAGATATTTTGATAAGTAATTATGTATTTAAAAAATGTACTAATTGTCATTAGTTAAATATAATCGTAAAGATGTATGCTCGTATGTGACAGTATAATCGTAAAGATTTATGCTCGTACGTGACAGACAGAACGGTAACTGTTAGTCTAGGTTACTGTCTCAATTACGTTTCAAATTGCCTTAATGGGCGTGCTAATGTTGTTTTCCTCAGCGTCTCAGCATAATGACAGAGAAACGGGCTCCTGTAATGCATTGCTAATGTTAGCATACGTCCATGTGAGCTAACGTTATGTTACTTTGCACAAACATGCATAACTTTGTTCGACTGTCATGAATATATGAAATGTCCATTGACATCAAGTACAAGTTAGCCAAGCATAGATGAATCTTACCTGTCCAGGAGAAAATTATTAACGTTGGCGTCTGTGTTCAAATTCTTCTCCGTTTTCAGCCGTCTCCATCTTTCAAAAGCATCTCCAATAAAAATTCTGGTTTTATTTCGGACTTTGTCACAATGAATTTCTGAATTATAACGAGGTCTTTTTGATTTAGTAACATTAGACATTTTTATCTGACTGGAGTTAGGGTAGGTTACAGCAAAGCTGGCAACACGGATCCCGAAACACTACTGACTTCGTGATTGGTAGATAGGTGGAGGGAGGCGCGTCAGGCCAAAACACAAAATGACAACATCAACATCAGTTGAGGGCTGCAAGTCCAGTTTTTAAATGACAATATCCTGGCCAGACTACTGTTGTCAGTGATATAAGTATTTGAAATGAACATGATTTCTTAATGTCTAGTGACACATCAGGGCCATTTTATGATTAATTGAAATAGATTTCTTACATACAGCTCCTTTAATTTTCTTTTGATTTGAGGGTGATGATCCAGCCATGTTTTTCGTAAAATTCACGTATATTGTGACAGCCTGACTGACTGCTTAGATCAGTAGTTAATATGCATTGAAATATCAAGATATATGAACTGAAATTATTAATTTGTTAGTTTTACCTGAATGGATGAAGCTGTGAATATGTTCCACCACTAGTTCACAGGACAGTCCGATGGCATGCTTGAAGTTCGCGGCAGCAATGTCCCAGTATGAGTGGTCACCATGGCTTCGTTGTAGCCATAGTGACATGACAGGAAGAAGGAGCTGGATGACAGAGAAAATGCCAAAGCCAGGCCCTATGGAGGAGGAAGATGCAACATAACAAGCCAGAGCTTTGTGGGTTTGCTTTAGCATCTACAGCAGTGTGATTGTGATAAGTGTTAATCACAGGCATCTGACCTGGGATCTTGGTGACTTCGCGCAGAAGTTCAAACAGCAGCTCAAGTGTAGGTGGCTGATGCTGACGAGGACAGTTTGATACGGCTGCTGTCAGCTGCTCCAACAAAAGGATCCACACCTGTATCAGACCTGCATACATGCAAAACTGATCACCACTGTGCACCAGTAACAGTTGTTTTTTAATCTCTTAAATTATTCTCCACCATGTACTTTAACAAATAAATCAATAAATCACCTGTGTCATCATCAAACTCTGCTAAAACGCAGTCCATGCCATCCTCACTGCTCACAGACCTCTCCTGAGCTCTCATTGGGAGGCTGGCCAGCCGCGCACCCAAGAACACTGGCTTGGACGGCATCTTATAGATTTTGGCAAGGAGCTGCAAATGAAACAATACATAATAAACACCAGACTTAATGTTACTCCTTTCATTTGGAAAATTTGTTTTTTTGACCCAAATCCATGTTACAAAAACATCTGAAAGTGTCTAAATCCTTTATGGACAGAAATGCGTTCATCTTGCCCACCTGTGAACATTTCCTCAAATAGTCCAGGGCAGGCAGGCACAGATTTGTTGAGCTGTATCCACTGACATGAACACAGTCTCCAATCTCCTTATAGTCCACTTCTCCTACAAATAATCACACAGCAATTATAAAATATTATATAGAAACAAACTAATCGGTTTGACTTCTGTGGACCTTTTTCACATTTCTAGGGTTCTCAGAAGCAGAATTTGACATTGTTGGGTAAACATCTGTTTTGATGAATGAAGGCAACAATACATATATTTTATATTGTTTAGAAGACCAGCTCACCTAAACCTTTCACAAACTTCATAAGGCACATGATGTAATCAGTGGCCGCGTTGGCAAACACCTGAAGGTTGTCTGTGTTAATGAAGGCTTCAAAGACATCAAACATGGGTGCCTGTGACTTCCCTGCATATACGAAGAGTGAAAAAAATTTAATATGTGGTTGATTTTCCTCATTTATTATGACAACAAACTTTCAGCCCACACCATACACTTAGATTAATTAACACACCCTTCATTTATAACATTTATCCAGAAGAAGTTACATGGCGTGGCTTTTAAAGTCAAATGTGCATTGTGTCAAATTTATTAAAAAAATAAAAATGATTTTTTCAAAAAAGCTTCAAACACTTTACATATTTTCCATTGGTTGGACAAACACAGTGCCACTGGAAACCCTTATTGGCTAAGCTGTGTTTGAAGCTGGTGCAAAACACACACCCATAACCATCCATTCTATATAAGTGGCTTGGAAATTGTATGCCTACAATTACGCTAATAAACACTATTACATAGTGGAAGAATTATCTATCCAATTAATATAAATAAAGGCAACCAGGTATTTGTCAAAGATGTGTCTTTTTAAATAAATTACTTGTTCTTTTAGTTTAAATATGCTATAGAACTATGTTAAATATTTTATATTAAAGAAATATTTTATCACAATGCTATATTGCTATATTGCAAGTTTTCATTTTGCAAGAATTATCTATCTAATTAATATCATAAATAAAGGCAACCAGGTATTTGTCAAAGATGCGTCTTTTTAAATAAATTACTTGTTCTTTTAGTTTAAATATGCTATAGAACTATGTTAAATATTTTATATTAAAGAAATATTTTATCACAGGTTTGATAAAGTTTTCATTTATACGTGATCCATAAACATATTCAAAGAGAGAGAAAAAAATCTTTGCACATATAACTCACAATACAGTAAATTTCACATACCCATAGAATATTCTCCTATCAGGTAATCCTTCATATCTGTTTTGTTTCCATGTACCGTTCGGAGAGCACTGAACAGCGGTCTCCAGCCAGACTGGATCTGAGCTGAGCACATCTCCACCAGCTCTCCAATGGATGTTATCACCTGTGCCAAAATGGACAGATAGACAAGACACTGCAATTAACGGACTATAAAGTAAAAACATGTGGCACTGAGACACATTTGTTTGAACAAGGCTCTGTATAAACCGCATGATAAGAGAGGATGTCGGACCTGATCTTGGACGTCTTCGTCACAGAGCTCCAGCTGCATGATGTGCTCAAAAGGCCTGGAGAGAGCTTCATTAAAATGAAAGTGTGGCAGCTCTGCCCAGCTGCTCAGAACCTCCATCAGAACATCATGGATGAAGGAAACAGCCTTCTGGGATACATGCCGCTCCTTATGACATGCCACCTGTGTGAACAAAAAAAAATAATTAAATAAAAATTCTGTTACAGTCATAATACAGAAAATAATTTATGTCACTATTTCTGTTTCATCGCCTTAAAGGATGTGTTAGCCACATGAGGGGTTTGCCTTATTATACCTCCACCAGGTGGGGCGCCACCACGCTCCAGGCTCTCATCATGTGTAGCAGCGGTCTACTCTTGTTCTTCACAATGCAAAGCATGGCCTCTCCCAGCCGGAAGAGGTGGAGGGCGCTACGCTTGTCCTGGGTTGATTTTGCCTCCCCTTTAATGAAAACCAAATGAGGTGAAGAAAACAAGAAAAAAATGGGCTTTAAACCTTCAGGAGGTCAAAATAAATATTATGTGAATATTCTGTGTGCTAAATAGTAATTCAATTAAGTCGTCACTTACAAAGGGGGAAAAAAAGGTGTTTTGTCGGTGGAAAGTGTCAAAAATTTTTGGGTACCTGGCATGGCTAAGGAATAGTCTCTAGTTTCTGTGACCGAATCAAAGAGTTGAGACTGTGAAGCTTTTCTGAGATGATGCAGGAAACCCACAAGAGACACTAGGTTGAGTTTATTCACTGCATCCTCGAACAGTCTGCAGGACATACACACAGCAGCATGTTAAAACATAATAAACAGATGTGAGAACAACAGTGATGGACAAATGGGTACATACTGTATACAAAGTGGCATATACACTAACACACAATGAATAGCCATGCTAAAACTTACTATAAAAACATGCTATACAGATCACATTATAATAACTGTATTGGGAGTTTCTGACTTGTTTTTCACATCTGTGTCAAAATAAATTTACATTACTTTTTTTTTTTTTACTTGCAACTTCAAATACATTATCAACCAAATCTGGTTGAGCAAATGATAACTACTATAGTTAATTATACTTGGTGTTAGTTTTTCCAAAAATATGCAAATATGTCACATTGTTGGACAGTCAACAGTCATAAATATTGACATTAACACGCAGGAAAAATGCATAACAGATACCTTGCGGATGCAAATGGGAAAATAATGTGTTTTTCTTATAATAAAGTTAACATCGGCTACTTAGCACATTATTTATTACTTGTTGAAACTTAAGAGTCACATCTGAGTCTGTATAGTCTTTTTTATTTAATATTGAAAACAGATTCACGCAATTATAAAACAAATGAAGATCATCATCATATTATTATTATTATTATTATTATTATATCATAAATAACGATGAGTCTGATTCAACGCTAGTATCTTTCGAGATTACTAGCTGTGTGTATTATGGCATGCAGGGACATGATGTGAGACCTCAGAGAGGATTCCAAATCTCTTAAAGTTTACTTTTTGATTGGTTTAATTTAATGGAGAATATCTTGTGTTTTTCCGTAGGTGTGCAGCCATTCCGAGCTCAAGCACCCACAGGATCGGCGCTATGGTAAAAACATCTGTCAGTAGCAATTTTATTGTCAAGCACAGTCCCATTACTTACAAAACAAAGATTAACTGTTCAACGGGAAGAGGTAAACAAATGGTATCTCTATAGGGTTTTCCCTTGTATGAGATCCTCTACATCCTACAGTATATTTCTTAATCCTTTTTTTTTAAGGATGTATGAAGCAATGTAATTGCTACAACATAAAAAAAGGATGTTTACAGCTCTGCAAATCACAAGTGTTGAACTTGCTGTGATTCTTAAGATCATGTTCTAATTTTAAGATAACCAAATTGGTCTGTTTCTTACTGTGAGCTGAGAACCAATACAAAAGCGCATTACATCTTAAGCACAGAACCGATAAAAAAAAAATCACATTCAGAAAAGCCCACATACAGTAGCATTGCAATAAAGGCAAAATAATAATATGATGCAAACACTGATTTTAACTCCAACATTTTTACTTTTATTGTTATTTATTAATTGTAAAAAAAAGGTGTTATATTCACTCGCCTAACAGAGAGCACTGGATGGACCAAAAATGCCTACCTATTTATGACCTTACAGGTCCCCCTAGTGGCCATTTTCAACATAGCTCCAGTTAGAAATCAAAGGTTTGAAAGATATTTGGAGTTTTCTTTGCTAAAAAACTAGATTGAGTTATTTATGTGAAATAATCAATGCTTATTACTTTTGGGTGGACACAAATTCTGATTACACACGGTCTAAACATTTAAGTCATGATAACCCATAAGACAAGACACATTACAACTAAATTTCCAATTAACATTAAGATAAATCATTCCTCTTAGCTTAAAAAAAAAATTAAAAATGAAGGTTGGCAGATGCAGAGAAATTTGCGTGGTACCTGTCAGCTTGTGTGGAAAGCGCGCAGACAGCTTTGGTGGCGCTGGTGCCTGTGAGCAGACTGCCTCCCCGCAGGTCGAATCCTTTACTGCGACTGCTTTCTCTCAAGAGTTCCTGGATGGAAAGCGGCTGGATAACTGGATGGCTGAGGGCCAGTTCAAGCTCTGGCCTGGCCTCTCTGCTCAACTCCAGCTCCAGGTCCACTGCTACAGCCTGCTGTGCCTGTATGATGGTGATGGGAGGCTGGGAGCCGCCGTCACTGAAGTGTGTGTGCTCCAGTAAACTCACATACTCAATCACTCTGAGGAATATCACAACAAACTCAGTGTGGGTATTTTTTTTTTTTTTTTTTTTAAGAAATTTTATTTTTAAATTCAAATATGTTTATACATGTTAAAGGGGTCATATGATGCAATTTCTATTTTTCCTTTTCTTTAGTGTGTTGTGTAGCTATTTGTGCATGTATACGATCTGCAGAGTTACAAAGCTCAAAGTCTCCCACAAAAGGATTTATTCTATCTAAAAGAGAAGGCTGGTCCAGACCTGGTTAAAACGCCTCATTCAAACACGCCCCCACGTCTACGTCACGATGTGGAAATATTTGCGTAATGCCGCCCAAATGTTCATGCAAAGAAAGAAGGCGTGGTTTCAGGAACCGCAGTGGTGTTGATGCAGCCATGTCAGGGAGACAATGAGCGTTTCTGTGCAAAAGCACTTTATTTGGCCTTCCAAAAGTAGATGCAATGAGGAATCATTGGTTAAGATTTATTTACAACAGAGCAGCACAACCCAGATGTTCGAATGTGAGCAACACATTTTATGGACAACAGTTTTGTGAACCCAGGAGAGTATACAATCCTGGCTGTGCAAAATCTATTTCTAAAATAAAAAATGGGTCAGTTCCAAATTTGCTGTGACAATCTGGCACTTCTGAATCAGGGACTTTAAGTATGTTTTCTTAATAGTTTCAGTATTTGCTATTGACTGTTCAAATGTGGAGTTTTGCACTGTAGAGTATCATGGTGTGTGTGTGTGTGTGTGTGTGTGCATGAGAGAGAGACAGGGTCACATCACAGTGAAGTCAGCTTTCCTAATCGTGGCTTGTGTATTGCAAATACATAAAAGCATCATCACTGTGTCTGTCATGTAGGGTTGGGTATCGAAAACCGGTTCCATTTTAAAACCGGTTCCAAATTTCCAAGAACCAGGTATTCGATAAGAAACATTCTGCGGTCACATTTTAATGTGACTTAAAACAATTTAATTGCAGGAATGGAAAGAACTTACTCCCTGTTTGCGTGCAGCGCACATGAAGTGCAAACGCGTGCACAGAGAACAGCAGTCAGCGGTCAAGGTGCGTGTTCCCGAATTGTGTCCGTTCTCTGACTGTTTCGTGTTATTTCCACTGTAGAAGAGGTTGTTTCAGGCCAAAACTGACTTCTTTCATATTTATCGACCAGTATGCAGAAAACTACGTCAGTATATAATTATAAACACAGGCATTTTTGTCTTAAGTGAACATAAACAGATGAGAAAGAAAACGCACGTACAGTATTTTTAGCGCTGCGTGCACTTGGTGTTAAAGAGACAGCAGCCTATTTAGGCGCTGCCTGTCATTATTGTTAATCAAAGAACAAAAGAAAATTCACTGATCTTGACTGAATATATTTAATAACTACTTAATCTAAATTATTTATAATATGAATTGATTTGTTTGTTCCAATTTTATTACTGACTGTTTACTTGTATTTAACACTTTAATATTTTACATTTATATTAATCTAGTTGTTTTTGCGGTGGTATTTTTTTTAAAAGCATAAGCAAAATTCCTCTTGCAGTGTTCTGAAGGCTGCTGATTTTTGCTCATGTTATAAAGCTGCAACAGAATGCTTTGTAAAAAGACACAGAATAATTGTTTGACATCTAAAAGTTTGACTTAATTTTTTTATATTGGATTTTTTATCTTATTGGAATCGAAACTAGGAATCGATAAGAATCCTAATCGATAAGCAGAATCGGAATCAGAATCGATAAAAATTCAAACGATACCCAACCCTACTGTCAAGTGACTCTGTTCCCCTTTCAGGCTTGAACTGATGGTAAAACTAAGGACATTATACTGTCTTTACATTTATGTTGAAAGCTTAAGCTCGCGATTATGGAAAGGGGCATTACATTTCCTACGCTTGCTTGTGGTGTTCGGCCAATCACAATGCACTGGGTCAGCTGGCCAATCACAGCAGACAGTGCTTGTCGGAAGGAGAGGCTTTATAGAAAAAGACATGTTTGAGAGAGAGAGAGCATAGAGGAACTACAATAATGTATAGTATTTGAAAAAATAATGTCTTTTTAACATTAAAGCATGTCAACATATTCTGTTACACCAAATACACAAAATAATGATCTTTAAAATAGCGTCATTTGACCCCTTTAAATGTAACACTACTAATGCAAATGGTTTAATTTCATTAAATATGTAGTATATAATTTTGTACAATAAATAAAAACTACATTTCCAGCTCTGCAAATTACAGTTCTGAACTTACTGTGCCTTTTAAGATCATGTTCTAATTTTAAAAAAAATTGTTAATTGTTCGTCCTAGCATTTAGTTGAAAGTAAAACACAACCAACAGCGAAATACATTATTGATGAGAAGAATTAAATGCACTACTAGGTTTTGAAAAGTAAATGTGTATATTTAGAGTCAAATTTCAGCAATCTTGAAATCTGCGATCACTTGCAAACAATTAATGAGTAAACATGACAAATTATTTTCATTTAGTGACAGTCCTAAAATAATTTTAATTACTTTACTAAAGATTTGGGAGTAAGATCAAACCAAGGTTTCCAAAGAATGGACGGAGATGAGTGTTGTACCTGAACACGTGAGGCCAGCAATCGGGATTATGGCTGCCCATTTCCAGGCCCACATTGAGTATAGCGTCCATGCAGAGCACATGGGCCGTGTGCAGCCTTACGCCCTGACAGCGGCCCATCTGTTCGAGTTTCTGTTCAACACGCTGCTTAACTACAACACAGGCACATGAAAGTTCACCTAAGGTGATTAAATATAAGTTCAGTAGGGTATGAACTGATGATCTGATGTTAGTAAGTTTTACCTAGCTGGTTTAAAACCCTGATCATCTAATCAATAACAAATGCAAACAGTTGATCACCAAGCAACCATATATCAAAATATGCCATTTAATCTTTTGTTTAAAGTAAAGTAATATGTTGGGCCTGTGATAGTCACATCATAAAACTAATGATGTTATAAAAACTTGTAAGGAACTTGAAAGGAAGTAATACAAATTTGTTTAGATCAAAATGATCTAAACATTCTCTTTCCTTTCCCAAAAATGGTTTTGTGTGCCCTGATGTACTCTGTGCACCTGCAGCTCTATGCAGGTATGAATACTGGTATTGAAATTTGTTCTGCTGCCAATTTATGCCAACATTTACAACATGTAACATATGCTGCATGGTATCTGTCAGAGCACAGTAATGGACCCAGTACCATATCTGTACATCCCCACACATGTCTCTGAATACAGTGATGCAAAGTGAAATATGTCACACAATGATGATGTGAAATGTGTGTAAATACCTTGAGCAATGGCATCTCCAGTCTCCCCCAGTTCCTTCTCCTCTTTCTCCTCCTGAACACATGATGCTACTGCCATCTGGGCAAGTGCTGAGGCACAGTTGGCTGCCACACCTAAGTGACAGAAAATCAAGGCCCAGCAGACATAAAATTTCCATTAGTGTCCCATCTTCCACTGAGCTCAAATGAAAAGGCTGAAATGAATGAAATGTGATGTTACCCAGAGCACAGCTGAGTGCCGCAGCCTTGCGTAGACCATCCAGGCTGAGGCAGATGGTGTCTCTCTCCCTCTGAGTCTGCTCTTTAACTCCCTCTGCTCCAAGAATAAAGGCGAGACCTCTAGAGCTTCCCGCCATGCGCCCTGTGAGTGGCGTGGACAGCGTGTCGATCAGGTTCTTCCAGCAGCCAGCCAGGATATAGCGGGCAAATACCGCACCTGTCAGGAATGAGGCCATGATGAGACAATGACAGCTTGACCCTGTGTTGTTAGGTAAAAAAATGTTAGCCTGAATGCACTGTAAGTCGCTTTGGATAAAAGCGTCTGCTAAATGCATAAATGTAAAATGTAAATGTGTTGCCAATGTTTGTGATTCGACAGATGTTCCCCAAAAATTGAAGACATTCAAGACATTTCCCTCAGTCCCCTTCATGGTCAGAGAACAGCATGCAAGATAGCAATCATTCAAGCTTCAAGTACAGATATTCAACAGAGACTACCTTGCTATCCGTCACAGAAGATTATACATACTCATCCCACTGGATTTTTAGTTTTGCATTATACACAGTAAATCACCAAATCCGGTTGTCTTCCCTCTACATACTCTACATACTGGATATCCAAAAATTGCACTGGTTTGAGGCCTCACAAGTAGATCCTCCAGGGTATTTTTTAGTGTTTAAGTGTCACATAAACAAACCTCAGAGTACCTCAGGGTTCAGTGCTTGGTCCCCTCTTCTTTTTGAAATACACAACATCGCTAGACAAATGGATTTTCCTACAGCTGCTACCTTGACAATATGCAGCTCTTCTTGCCATTCCAGAAAGATCCCACAGTGTCTGCATGGATTTCAGTTTGCCTGGTAGACATCTCTGCTTGTATGAAAGAATACCACCTTCAATTCAACCTAGCAAGTACAGAATTTCTTGTCTTCTTGTAAGCCACTTCAGAAGTGTAAGCCCTCCAGAAGTTTTCACTCTGCAAGTAAACAGTGCATTATAATGCCATCCCAAAGAGGCACAAAATTACTTTTCCTGACTTTTACCTTAACTGACCCTGCTGGTGGAATGAGCTGCCCAACGCAATCCATGTGGTCTTTAGCCAGAGTCTTTAGCCATCTTCAAGAAACAGCTAAAGACATCTCTTCTATCTACACTCTCTATTCTATTTCTATTCTATCTACAACATTTTCTTTTATTTATTATGAAAAAACGACCCACTAGCACTCTTTTTTTCTATTTGAACCACTTTTCTTTTTATTTATTAAAAAAAAAAACTTGTCCCTCTAACACTAGCTCTCTCTCTAACTTTTATTATATACACACACACACACACACACACACACACACACACACACACACACACACACACACACACACACATATATATATATATATATATATAAAACCTTGCTTGGTTTTGCTTTGATTACTTCTATTGTCCTCATTTGTAAGTCACTTTGGAAAAAAGCATCTGATAATTGATTAATGTAACTGTAATTAAACATAATGCCACTGTTCATTTAGCTTGATTATAGATAATGCTATCCATGTCAGCCAGAAACCAGATGAACTTCACATTCCTATATAAACATACTGCAAAACTTGTCCAAGCGCTTGTTCTAGACTGAACTACTCGAATGCTAGTCTGTTCTAGAACATGGTGGTGCTTTTGGTCTTTAAATGAGCATCAGTTTCATGTAGTCCCTCCACTGATATAAACTACATGCATACTAATTAGGCAAAATTAGTATAAAATAGTTTCACTAGTTTTTAGGACACAAATTTCAGGTCACAACTGTACATTTGTTTTGAGAGCTGAAAAAGAAACCTCCATAACCTTTTTGTGAATGTGTGTGTGTGTGTGTGTGTGTGTGTGTGTGCACAAGCAGAGTTTCTCGCACTGTACCTGCCACCAAGTTGTCACTGCCATTCTTGTCACAGGTAAAGGGTGACTGTGTCGAAGCCTTTCTGATCAGCTGACCACCGATAGCACTGCTGCCCAGTCCATCAATATCTGACAGAACAAAGTATGGGAAGGGAAGAAATACATTTTTCTTAGTAGTAAATAATCATTTTGTCATTGTATTTATCTAAAGGTACTCTTCTTACAGGGTCAGTGGCCCTGGGGCAACTAAGGTTATATACTTAAATACATGCAATTCTTGGAAAATCTTTACCGTCAATGTGAGTCATTGTGTAATTGTCCCTTGAGGTCTGCAGTTGAAAGTACAGTATGTTAACGTGTAGCTTTAGTAAGAGAAAAAGTTTAATTTTTTATAAACAAACTGCCCCTTCTTTCTTACTGTTTGTCACTAAAATACTTTATTACACAATCAACATGGCTAAGTGTTTTTGAGATACAGTATGTGGCTTTGTGTTTGCTCATTTTAAGTTATATGAGATCAGCAGAGCAAATGAATCAGCAAAGAGATGTGACCACATGCACCCTTTATGAAAATGAGGCTTCTCATTTTGAGTGCCTCTCTCAGCTAGGGGGACACCTGCATTAACAGCCCAAAACTTTGGCCTCTACACCACCAAGCCTCTGACTCACTAAGACCGCAAATATAGGAAACTAATTTGCTTGAGCAAAAATATTATATATTAGTGCATTTTGGTTATATTGAGGGTGACTAACTAACCACTTAGCAAACAGCCATAAATGACCAATATTTAAAGGGATTCACCAAAAATGAAAATTCTGTCATTAATTTCTCACCCTCATTTAGTTCCAAACTCGTAAGACATTTGTTCATCTTCAGAACAAAAATTAAGATATTTTTGATGAAATCCGAGAGCTTTCTGACCCTGCATAAACAATGCAAACGGAAATATTTTATGGCCCAGAAAGGTAGTAAGGACATTGTTAAAATAGTCCATGTGACATCAGTGGTTCAACCGTAATGTTATGAACCTACGAGAATGCTTTTTGTGTGCAAAAAACAAACAAAAATAACGACTTTATTCAATGATTTCTTCTGTTCCGAGTCTGACTCCTGCCTCCTCTGCTTGTAAACAAGGGTTCTACATCAGAACGTCATACGTCTCCTGCATCAGCAGCACCACACGCATGTGCCGTGTTACTTCTGACAGCCGATGCCGATACCTTAGAGAGCCGGGTGGCCGATGGCCGATATATAGTGGTATATTTGTTATTTTAATTATAATTTTTATTTATTTTGAATAATGTTTGAGAAACTTTAAATAATTAGAAAATTAATTATATTAAAAATAAATGTGTAAAATAAGCATACTTCTACTTTAGATGACAACTTCCTGATTCTATAGTTCTATTACAGTATTTTTCACAAATGAAATATCTTAAAATATATAAACAAAAAGAAAGTAAACACTGTAACCAAAAGGGCACTCAGTAATCTTGGAAGTTTGTATGCATTGGGAATCATATTTTTTCAACTGAAGCCAAGGAAACACTCATTTTACATGCAGCACGCAGTAAAATTGACATGAATATGAAAGTGTGCAAGTGCATTAATCAGCATAGTTTGAATCACGAGTTTAAAATTGATTGCACGTCTCCAGTGAAGCTGACCTCTCCCGTCCGGATTCAATTCACACGGATCAACCTTCACGCAGAGCACACGCGATCAGGCAATATACAAATGCACACTTCACAAGATCTCACAGCTGGATTCAATTTGGTCAGCAAGGTTTGGGAAATTAAATGTTCATTAGTCATTTAAAGATCTGTTTAAATGATATGCGTATTTGCTGATTGCTGACGGCAAACGAGAAAGTCTTATAATGTTTGCCTTTCTGTTACTAATAATATAAAAGCAATCGTTATAATACTTTTTGTATACCTTTTTATTCATTTGTTCAACAGTTATATCTGATTATTAGACAGACTTCTATCTGTATTAGGCAGAACTGTTAAACGATGACAGCAAACTTAAAGGGTCATGAAACCCCAGACTACTTTTTCTGAGATTTTAGCAGAGGTGTTTATGTTGCACCTCATAGAAGACAATGTTAGCATCCAATAATTTTTAACTGTTGGAGAAAACTGGTTAATTTTAAGCTTTTTTGCGCTATTTTCATCTTCCGGGTTTAAAATCTACATTGTGTTGACGTCACAATCTGTGACGTGGCAGTGGACTAGTACATAGATGATGCGTCGGTTGTCTATTAAATTATTCATGAGACTGCATTTTCTTATCCTATGAGAAGACACTTCGCTTAATTATTCACAACCGCATGTGTTGATTCGCTATGACAGACGTTTCATACTGTGACATGACATCGCACACATCAACTGAGAGAAACGTTCATGGATTGAAGAAGAGTGTTTGTTTTTGTTCTGTAATAAGAGTTCGGCACAAACACGATTCATTTACTTGGTGAGCATAACCGTTTTTCTGTCAAAAGGCTTATATAAACGCCACAGAATAAGCCTTAAAAGTTCTCAGAGGTGCAACAGTGTGTTCATATATATGTTTTCGATGAAGAGTGCAAATGGCTGTGCATTTATTTGTGTTTTTAACTTGATAGGAGTGAAATGAAACTGTCTGTCTCCCCTCTTCTTCCCCCTCCTCCTCCTCCTCCTCGGCCGTTGCGCACCACGCCCACTTTTTTAACCTTTTTTAAAACTGTGGTGTGTACTAACCCGTGCTGAAACAGGGGGTTTCATGACCCTTTAAGCACTGTGTGCTCTGGCGCTGCAGCTCTCTGCACGCCGTCAAAATAAAAGTCCCACCTCAAACACATCGGCCAAGCAGAAAAACTTATCGACCGATGCCGATATTTGAAAAATAACAAATATCAGCCGATATAACGGTCTTGGCGATATATCGGTTGAGCACTAACAAAAAGTATTCCTGTAGCTTCATAACATTACAGTTGAACCACTGATGTCACATGGACTATTTTAACAATGTCCTTACTACCTTTTTGGGCCATAAAATGTTTCAGTTGCATTGATGTCTATGGAGGGTCAGAAAGATCTTGGATTTCATCAAGAATATCTTAATTTGTGTTCCGAAGATGAAAAAAGGTCATATGGGTTTGGAACGACATGAGTGCGAGTAATTTATGACTGAATTTTTTATTTTTGGGTGAACTATCCCTTCAAAAGGTTTAGAATGTGGCAATGCCAATTTTTTGACAAACTGGTATTATTTTTATATTATTATTATTCTATGTCACAAAAAATATCACCTGAATTCATAAAATGCAAAGAAGACAATAAGGCTTTTTATAAATTGACACCTTCACACCATGGATATGTACACATCTGAGACCTCTATGGTTGATTTCACACAAAGGAGTATTACCAGTGAGCATGGTGATGAGAGGTAAGGACTGCTCCTCAGCGGAGCCCCAGTACCCCGCCTCTCCCAGCAGGTTTCTGTCCAACACCTGGTTGTAGAGCTCCTCGATCCAGGCCTGAGACAGAACCACCAGAACGCCACTGCTCTGGATCTGATGCACAAACTCTTTCTGCACACAGAGACACAGGTCATTCAACACCACCATCACAGACTGGGTCACAAATGAACCTGGGCTCAGGACAAAAATGCCCCATATATTTAACATTTATGGTAAAATAATGCAGGAATACCAAAGACACCAGAGCACATGTGGGTTTTCTGTGGTAGTATTCACAGCAGAACAGTTTGAGATTGAGCAGTAGAGCATAATAGGAAACCAAGTACAATCCATCTGCATTCATCAGAGCCTGACAACTCAGGTTTTCACTGCCCTCGAAACTGGAGAAATGAAACCCACCTATAAGAATTTTTTGACAAACTGGTATTATTTTATATATTATTATTATTCTATGTCACAAAAAATATCACCTGAATTCATAAAATGCAAAGAAGACAATAAGGGTTTTTTATAAATTGACACCTTCACACCATGGATATGTACACATCTGAGACCTCTATGGTTGATTTCACACAAAGGAGTATTACCAGTGAGCATGGTGATGAGAGGTAAGGACTGCTCCTCAGCGGAGCCCCCAGTACCCCGCCTCTCCCAGCAGGTTTCTGTCCAACACCTGGTTGTAGAGCTCCTCGATCCAGGCCTGAGACAGAACCACCAGAACGCCACTGCTCTGGATCTGATGCACAAACTCTTTCTGCACACAGAGACACAGGTCATTCAACACCACCATCACAGACTGGGTCACAAATGAACCTGGGCTCAGGACAAAAATGCCCCATATATTTAACATTTATGGTAAAATAATGCAGGAATACCAAAGACACCAGAGCACATGTGGGTTTTCTGTGGTAGTATTCACAGCAGAACAGTTTGAGATTGAGCAGTAGAGCATAATAGGAAACCAAGTACAATCCATCTGCATTCATCAGAGCCTGACAACTCAGGTTTTCACTGCCCTCGAAACCTGGAGAATGAACCCCACCTATAAGACCACAGAATAACATAACATTACCTTCAACTGCACATTTACAAACATCTTAACAGTAAACTTAATTTTTGGGTGAAATATTTTACGGGTTCGGAACGACATGGGGGTAAGTGACAGAATTTTCATTTTGGGGTGGAGTATCCCTTTAAAGCAGCTCTAAAATTTTAAAGTCTGATCTGATGCATGTGGACAACAATAACGGTATTTAGTGTCTGTATTTAGTTAAAAGTATATGACAATGATAAAATTAGCAGTTCCAAATTGATGACTTTTATTTATCTTTGAGCATACAAATAAAGATATTTTAATAAAATCTGAGAGATTTCTGTCCCTCCACTGAAAGTACATTCTACCAAGTACAGTACATTCAAGTTCCGAAACAGATTGTGCACGCTGGATTTTCCATTAATTTGTCTTGAAGCGCTCTATGTATATGCAATGATCAATGTTTATATGTGAATAAAACCTTTATGATAAACAGATTTCATCTAGGCTTTTAGATTAAATCTCATCGTCACATAACAAAAATATCTCTTCAGAAGACTAAACCGATTCATTCTCTTTGAAGCTGAAGTTTTGGTGGAATGGACTTTCAGTGGAGGGACAGAAATCACTTATGTTTCATTAAAATATCTTCTTTTGAGTTTAAAGATGATCAAAAGTCTTATGGGTTTGGAACATGAGGGTGAGTAAATGATGACAGAATTTTTCATTTTTGGGTGAATTATGGGGCGTGGGGGAGGGGGGTGTTTACTAAACAGTTACTCCACTTTAGTATTAATAAATTAGCCTGGCTGAAAAAAAAACAACAACTGACATTTGGCCATCACAGTGAATATCATTTTTTTTATTAATTGAACAAATGTGTCTATATCTCATTTTCTGTAATTAAGTTCTTTTTTAGCCTACTGTATAACAGGGGTGTTTAAACCTGCTCTTGGAGGGCTAACATTCTCCAACTTGCCCTAACAGACCTTCCTGGACATTTCTAGTTAGCCTGAACATCTTGACTAGCTGGACCAGGTGTGTTTAACTGGGACTAGAGATAAACTCTAGCAAGATAGTCCAGACAGTCCTCCAGGAACAGGACTGGACACCTACAAAATAAGCAGACTATCAGTTTATTTTTGTATACAACATCAGTCTTCATACCTGCTTGTAGTCCTGAACAGAAGGTGGATGAGAAGTTCTGCAGTGACACGTCTACATCTGTAGTGCTGTGCAGTCCCAGCAGGCATGGCAGCAGGGCAGCTAGAGACTGCACAAAGAGCCGGGCGCTCTGTTGGTCTGCTTCCTGGTTCTTCAGCAGTTTTAGGGACAGAGCAGCCGTCCGTAGCATACGGTACCCAGGACAGTCCCGCGGTGTCTGCTCCTCATCAGTGAGAGAGCAGTTGTCAGAGCCCATATCGGACACGTCGGAGCGTCCCGAGTCCTTTTCTGCAGCCATGGAGTAATGGTCACATGAATTGAACTCTGTTCGTGAGAGCTCCTGTTCGTCCACACTGAAGTTAATTTCACTGTAGCGTGAGCCATGCGAGCGTGTCCGAGACTCCACAGACAGGAAGTTGGTGATGTCAGGGTAGGCCAGGCCGTGGCTGCGCTGCACTACATCAGGAGGCGCCATACTGGATGGGGCTTCTGGGGCACCACTTTCTCGTACACATTCTGGTAGGTCTGGGTGAGCTCCCACTGCAGCCCCACAGGTAGAAGGTGACGGCAGGCGCGGTTCCTCCCTGCAGTCCTCTGGAGTGGTCTGGCCCATTTCTCCTTCAAGAGTGGTCTGACCCACATCTCCCTCCAATGTGGTCTGTCCTGTGTCAGTGGTGACGCTGATGCTGATGTCAGGGCTGTGTTCAGTAATGCTGGTCTCCCAGGCAGCATTCTCAGAAGAAAGCACACGCCGCTGCCAGCGGAAGTCAGCTTCGTTGAGTTCTACAGACTCACGCATATACTCCACTCCTTCCTTGAGCTCATCCAATCGCCGCAGTAGCATGCGTGACTGGTCTTGCTGCAGGCCACGCCCCTGACTGAGTTCATCTAAAGCACCCAATAGAGCACAAGCACAGGAGACAGAAGAGTAGCAGGCCTCAATCCCGCCCTTCATGCACGCTTCTGTTATGCCATCCATTACCCTGAGAAAATAGGAAAGATGCTGACACTGACTGATCAAATTTGATTATCAAGGAACAGTGCCCACAGACTTAAGGCTAATCCACACTGTAGTGTCACATGCCAATAAACATGTTTGTCGATATTTTTCAGATCAGTGTGTTACCCCTGTCAGTGCTACCTTTTGGGTTTGTCGGGTCATGGAATGTTTAAATAGTAAAATACTGTAATCTGGTGATTGTCCGTGTTGGTCGTCATATGTTTTTGCAGTGCAGTGATACTTTAAATGTCTGAAAGTCATTGAATAAGAAACAAAATATCTTACAGTTTGAGAAGATCAAGATGTGACTTCCTTTTTGAGAAAGACTGCTTTCTTATCTCAGGCTCAATGACGCATGGACCGGCCAGGTCAAACAAGCGCTGGGGGCTTCCTACAATCTTGCGAGGGAAATAACAGCATGTTTATTAGTACAGAAAAGGCTGAGTACTCAAGGTGGGGAGTAACACAATACATGTAACTTAGACTAAATGTATTACAGTTATATTTTAATTGTGCGGTAATCAAATTAGTTATATCAGAAAAGTTCTTTAGATTACCAAAAAGATTACTTTGAAGTTTATTTTTTTTTTATATTCATTTCATTTAAACATGAATGTAAACTGTAATGGACAACTAGATAGTTAAGTTTGTAGACAAACTTTAAGTTGGCTTGAAAAAGCCTAGCCAGAAAGTTTGCAAAAGTTTTAAAAGTTTGACGTTTGAAGGTTTTCAGTTTGAAGTAGTTTGAAATACTTAAATAGTTTTTAAGATTAAAGTTTGAATGTTTTGAAAGCAACACAGTCAATCAGAAGAACAGACATAGAAAAACAGATCGCTAGGGTACCTGGGGGTGGCTTCTATGGTGATTGCTAGGATACTCAAGGTGGTTGCTAGGGTGTTTCTAGGGTACCTGGGGTAGTTGCTAAGGTATTGCTATATGTTTGCTTGGGTACTTGGGGTGGGTGCTAGGCTGTTGCTTAGGTGCCTGGGCTGGTTGCTAGGGTGTTCAGTGTGGTTGTTGCTATGCGGTTAACATGGTATTCTTGGTGGTTGACAGGGTGGTGTTATGTGGTTTCTAGGGTAGCTGGGGTGATTTCTAAGATGTTGCTATGTGGTTGCTAGGGTACCCAGAGTGGTTTCTAGGGTGTTGCTAGGCTACCTGGGTTGATTGCTAGGGTGTTGCTTTGCGGTTGCTATATTTCCCCGGGGTGGTTGCTAAGTTGTTGCTAGGTGGATGCTATGGTACCCAGGTTGTTCCTATGCGGTTGTTATGGTACCCGGGGTGGTTGCTAAGGTGTTGCTATGCAGTTGCTAAGGTACCCAGGGCCATTGCTAGACTACCTGGGGTGATTGCTTGGGTGTTGCTATGTGGTTGCTATGGTAGCCTGGGTGGTTGCTAAGGTGTTGCTATGTGGTTGCTAGGCTACCTGGGGTGGTTGCAAGGGTGTTGATATGCGTTTGCTAGGGTACCTGGGTTGGTTGCTAAGGTGTTGCTATGCAGTTGCTAGGGTACCCAGAATGATTGCTATGGTGTTACTAGCATGTTGTTAGCATGATTATTAAGTTACCAGCATGTCTCTAACATGATCAGCATGTTACTAGCATGTTGGTAGCATGATTAGCAAGTTACTAGCATGTTGTTAACATGACTAGCAAGTTACTAGCATGTTGTTAACATGATTAGCGAGTTACTAGCATGATTCTAGCATAAGTTAACAAGTTATTAACATGTTGTTAACATGTTTAGCAAGTTGTAGCATGTTTCTAGTATGATTAGCAAGTTACTAACATTGTTAACATGTTTCTAACATGATTAGCAAGTTACTAGCATGTTGTAAGCATGATTAGAAAGTTGCTAGCATGTTGTTAACATGATTAACAAGTTACTAGCATGTTGCTAGCATGATTCTAGCATGATGACCATATTACTAGCAAGATTTTAGCATTATTAACATGTTATTAGCATGATGCTATCATGTTTCTAGCATGTTTTGCAAGTTGCTAGCCTGTCTCTAGCATGATTAGCATGTTACTAGCATGTTGTTAGCATGATTAACAAGTTATTAACATTTTGTTAACATTTCTAACATGATTAGCAAGTTACAAACATGTTGCTAGCATGATTCTAGCATGATTAGCATGTTACTAGCATGATGCTAGCATCTTTATCAAGTTGCTAGCATGTTTCTAGCATGATTAGCTTGTTACTAGCATGTTGTTACCATGATAAGCTAGTTACTAGTATTTTGTTAACATGTTTTAAGCATGATTAACAAGTTACTGGCATGTTGTTTGCATATTTATATGCTAATTCAACTAAAACCAGTTGATTCAGTAAAAAAAAAATAAAAAAAAATAACGCTAAAAACAAGCTAAAACCAGTCTGACCTACTAAAAAATGGCCCAAACCACTTTAAAACCAGCTTGGGAAACCAGGCATGGTAGCCAACCAGCTTAGGCTGATTTTAGATTTTTTTTTTTTCAGTAGGTAGTTGTTAAGCTTTGCTATAGCAATAGACAGCTTAAATAAGTCTTTTTATATAAAAGTTTTTACCCCCTCAATGAAAGTCTATGGGATTTTTAGGTGGTTTTGATATTTTGGTTTACGAAAACCGTAAGCCGGATCATTAGAAAAGATATAGCAACCCAAGTCAGACCTATCTGAAGGTCTGACCCGAGTTTGGTGGTTGTAGCTTTAAAAGTCTAGAAGGACATACACTTTAAAAATTGGTCGAAGAAGAAGTAGTTTCAGTAAGTTGCCTTTTTCAAGCCAATTTAATTAATGCAAACAGCAATTGTGGATTCTCTGACTATGACACTTGTAAGTTTCATATCCCTTGCAGAATATGCTAAATTGTAATAAATTTAACAAAATATGAGGGTCATAAAAATTGCATGTTATTTTTATTCAGTACTGTCCTTAATAAGCTATTTCACATTACATTTATATACATATACTACACAAGACACAACTAAAAGTATAAAAATTTAAACTGTCTTTTGTTACCTGGATGCACTTTTTTTATGATAGTTCCCTTGAGTCCCTTGTTTGTCCTGAACAGTTAAACTGCCTATTGTTCTTGAGCAGTTTAAAGACTTTTTTTAAAGACCATATTTTTACTTAAATTTATTATTATTTTTTACTTTTTAAACTTTAATAATTACATTTTAAAGTACAAAGTACAATTTATCCTGTTCATCCAAAAAAAAAAAAGGTTTAGATCAAAAAATTCCCATATCCCTGCTCTTAAAGCATCAGTATTTTTTTAAGAATGTCTGCATTTTTTTCATTCAAGAAATATTGTGGAAAACTGATGTGGTTTAAAATGTAATAAACCAAGCTTTATGTTTTGTGAATTTCTTTTGGCCAAGTGGTTTGTGATTGTAGCTCCATGTAGCTTCGCTTTTCTGTTGAATCTCTATCTTACTATCACTCTCTGTTGTCTAAAGTGATAAAATATAAACACCATATATCCGATATTATCTGTCAAACTAATATGATTAATCTAACCGTTCGCTTTAAATTTTAAATTGGACGTGCAGCACACGTACAGCGTGTTAGCATTCGTTAGCCGGTTAGCTTGTCATTCACACTTCCATTCGTGTCTATTACCGTTTTTTTTTCTTGCCCCGTTTTTTTTCTCTCTCGCACCATTTTTCATGAGCTCATCAAACAACAGTGGTAAGTGAGAATCATTCTTCAATCATGGTGAGTAATGGCTTCCCCCCGACTATTGTTGTTTGCACCCCTTGAAACACGTATAGTTTAGCTCTCTCTGTTGGTGACGACGGATTCACATGTGATAAATGCAGGGAAATAGTTAGGCTGACAGAGAAGTTTTCAGAATTAGAGACACACATCCAAACTTTAATTGAGGACAGTAAGAATGTGAGGGCTGTAGATACGGCTTTGGATGCGACTAGCTCAGGTAGTCCTGTACATTGTTCGGTTCTGGTTACAGAGCCTCTGGAGCAAGGCGATTGGGTGACTGTGAAGTGGCATAGTTGCGGGTCAAAACACCGCTCTTCCGTTCCGATCAAAACATCGAACAGGTTCTCCCCACTCAGTGACGCACCCACTGAGAAACCTGATAAAAGTGCTCTAGTTATTGGCGATTCTATTTTACGGAATGTGAAAATAGAGACACCAGCCACCATAGTTCAATGTTTACTGGGAGCCAGAGCTCCTGACATCTTGGCAAATTTAAAAGTGCTGGCTAATGCTAAACATAAATTTAGTAAGATTGTTATTCACGCCGGCACTAATGATGTTCGACTTCGCCAGTCGGAGATCATTAAAAATAACATTAAAGAGGTGTGTGAACTTGCAAGTACGATGTCAAACACTGTGATATGCTCTGGTCCCCTCCCTGCTTACCGTGGTGATGAGATACACAGCAGACTGTCATCACTCAATGGTTGGATGTCTAAGTGGTGCCCGCAGAATAACATAGGTTTTATGGACAATTGGTTTTTGGGGCAGACCTGACATGTTGAAAAGAGATTGGTCTTCATCCCTCCTGGGGTGGTGCCGCTCTTCTCTCTAGAAATATGGCACATAGTCTTAGAGTTTGCACTTGACTAGTCTCGCATTGCCAGACCTTCAGACTGACGACTAAAGGTCTGGAATCCATGGCAGGTTTCATTGGCCAAGGCCTGCCCATGAGGCTGTTTGACCGACATGTCAAACAACAAATCACAGTTCGTTTCATTCAGCGTCATCAGAATCAGAATCAGAAAGAGCTTTATTGCCAAGTATGCTTACGCATACAAGGAATTTGTTTTAGTGACATAAGCTTCCAGTACACAGAGACAACAACAACAAAAAACAAAAAAACAAAAAACAAATTGCAAATAAATAAATTGTATGAACAGTTGTGCTATAGATGACAAGGAATTAGAATAGAGTAAGATGCAGAGATGTACTTGGATGGAGGGGTAACAAATAAATATAAGAAGAAAAAAATATAAGAATATTGCACGTTTTTTGCATAAGTGGGGAACATTTAACTGTTCATGAGGTAGATTGCCTGGGGGAAGAAACTGTTCTTGTGCCTGACAGTCCTGGTAATTGCGGCTCTGAAGCGCCGGCCAGATGGCAAAAGTTCAAAAAGGGGGTAACTTGGATGTGAGGGATCCAGAGTGATTTTCTGAGCCCTTTTTCTCACTCTGGATGTATACAGTTCTTGAAGGGTGGACAGGGGAGCACCAATAATTCTTTCAGCAGTCCGAACCGTTCTCTGTAGTCTTTTGATGTCTGATTTTGTAGCTGAACCAAACCAGACAGTTATTGAAGTGCACAGGACAGACTCAATGACGGCTGAGTAGAACTGTTTCAGCAGCTCCTGTGGCAAGTTAAACTTCCTCAGCTGGCGAAGGAAGTACAACCTTTGTTGGGCCTTTTTAACAATGGAGTCAATGTGACTGTCCCACTTCAGATCCTGAGAGATGGTGGTTCCCAGGAATCTGAATGACTCCACTGCAGCCACAGGGCTGTTCATGATGGTGAGTGGGGGGAGTGTGGGGGGTTTCTCCTGAAGTCCACAATCATCTCCACTGTGTTTTGAGAGTGTTCAGCTCCAGGTTGTTAAGACTGCACCAGACAGCCAGCTGCTCAACCTCTTGTCTGTAAGCAGACTTGTCACCGTCCTGGATGAGGCCTATGACTGTAGTGTCGTCTGCAAACTTCAGGAGCTTGAGAGGTGCAGTTGTTGGTGTAGAGGGAGAAGAGCAGTGGGGAGAGAACACATCCCTGAGGGGCACCAGTGTTGGTGGAGCGACTGTTTGACATGAATTTCCCCAATCTCACTAGCTGTTGCCTATCTGTCAGAAAGCTGGTTATCCACTGACAGATAGAGCTAGGAACAGAGAGCTGGGTCAGTTTGGTCTGGAGGGCTGTTGGGATGATGGTGTTGAAAGCCGAACTAAAGTCCACAAACAGGATGTAAACACTCAACAGAATGAACGAGTAAAACTCCCGTGGCGAATAGAACGGCTTGCAGTTGACAAAAAGCACTTCTAGATCTGAACAGCACATCTTCTTTAACACAGTTACATCTGTGCACCACCGATCATTGATATAAATGCATGTCCCGCCGCCGCGCGATTTCCCCGTTGATTCTGCGTCGCGGTCCGCTCTGAACAGCTGAAAGCCCGGCAGATGGAGCGCGCTGTCCGGTATGGCGTCATTGGGCCAGGTTTCCGTGAAACACAGAGCAGCAGAGTGTGAGAAATCCTTATTTGTCCGGGAAAGCAGAAGGATTTCGTCCGTTTTGTTGGGTAGAGAGCGGAGATTTGCCAGATGGATGCTAGGCAACGCCGTTCAAAATCTGCGCTTCCTGAGTCTAACGAGCGCACCAGCTCGCTTTCCCCGTTTGCGCTTTTTGAAGCGTTTGATCAGTGCCGCTGCTCCACCGACAACAACATTCAGTAAAATGTCTGAATAATTGAAATCCAGTTAAAGATTTTGTGGTGTGTTCTGCTAAATGATCAGCAGTTCATCCCTGGTGAAACTGATTGTGTTTGATAAACAAAAAACAGGAAAAACAAACAAAAACAGTACAAACACTGGAGAGCCAAGCACTGAAGCAGCCGTCTGCGGCGCCATCGAGGTACTGCCTCGAGGTACTACATCGAGGTCATGTTTCGGGGCATGGAAATGTCGCCACAATAACAGACCCTATTGTGTGTAAAACTCTCTGACATATTTTAAAGATTTTATGTCGCAAACTTTGAATATTTCACATACTTTTGAAATACCAGCATTCAGTTGATCCTGATAAGAGCTTGTCGTCACAGTTAAAAACATGACAGCTTTCTTTCATGAGGAAGTTTGGCATCACAGCATCTTTTTTTCCAGGCGGAGAGTTAAAGAACACGACACACAGCTCTCCCAGAAATCCTGTATAATACAACCAATTCGATGACGACTTCGACACTCCTAAAGTGTTTCTACTTTTGTGTCCCATATGCATCAGATGTTCAGCCAACGGTCCGTGGGTGTGACGTCTGAGGCTGAGACTAGCACTTGACTAACTGGGGCCCAGGTTAGGAAGCAGACAGACTGCCTAAACCGACCGTCTGCTAGCCTCACGTCACAGAATTCAGCTAATTCTCAGCACATAGAGACTATTTCACCTAGATATCACACTACAGAGCAGGGGTGGCGAACGTCGGTCCTGGAGAGCCGCAGCCCTGCAGAGCCGCAGCCCTGCAGAGTTTTGCTTCAACCCTAATCAAACACACCTAAACAACCTAATCAATGTCTGAAGGGTTACTATAAAGATACAAGCATGTGAGTTTTAATTAGGGTTGGAGCTAAACTCTGCCGGGCTGCGGCTCTCCAGGATCAGAGTTCGCCAGCCCTTCTATAGAGACTGTGCCTGTTCCCCGAACTAGAAAAAACTAAAAACGTCCAAACCAATTTAAGAATAACAATTTAATTGATGTTTAACAAATAAATAACATATGTAATATGGATAAACAAATGATAAAGCTTGGCTTATTGAATATCAGGTCCCTTTCTAAGAAAGCACTTTTTGTAAATAATATGATCACTGATCATAACCTAGATGTGCTCTGTTTGACAGTAACCTGGCTAAAACAAGATGATTACATTATTTTAAATGGGTCTACCCCCCAAGATTACTTTTATAAACATGAGCCATGTCCAAAAGGTAAACAAAATTTTCAGTATTTCTCAGAGGGCGGGCTTCAAGTATAACTCGTTTGAAGTAAAGGTTGCTACATATAACATTATCCAGAGAAACAAGAGTTAATGATAAATCCTCTGTAATGTTTGTACTGGCTACTGAATACAGGCCACAAGAGCACCATACAGAATTTATAAAAAAAAAAATTACTGATTTTCTATCCGAGTTAGTGCTGACTGCAGATAATGTTTTAATTGTTGGTGATTTTAATATCCACGTTGATAATGAAAAAGATGCATTAGGATCAGCATTCATAGACATTTTGAACTCTACTGGGGTTAGACAACAAGTGTTAAGACCTACTTATTGTCGAAATCATCACAATGTTGGGTACCAAAGCAAAACACAAAAACATGCTAATTAAAAAAAAATGTAATATTTGAATATACTTTAATTTAATCCAAACTGTGTACATATTTAATTTTAAAGGTCTTTTGAATTTTAAAGTCAAGAATAACAACTAATTTAGCTAAAAAAAAAAAAAACTGTGACTGATGACACAAACAATGTTAACCATTTGTACATTCTCTAATACGCATATTTTAGATTCACAATTAATTTAAAAGCCTCTGCTGTAGCTAAAAATAATAAATATCATCATGTCCTTCTGTTTTTTTTACCCTAATAAAAGTTATAGGAGCATTACATAGTTAATAAAGAAACTTCATTCTAATGCTCATTATATAAGCATTAGCCGCGTTTATGCTAATTATTAACTACTCTAATAACAGCATCCATTTCAATCCGACATTCAAATTAAAATATTTAATAATATTCATAACAGTGTTTCCAACAGCCTTGTACTCTATTTGTGGCATCATATATATTATGACTGTGCTGTGTACTGTGCTCACAGACGCTACTCAGGCATTACAGTCAAGATGAAATGAAAATGACATCCATAATTTTCTGAAGACAGATGGTTTCCTTCAGAAAGTCAGAGCCTTTTGGAAAATCTATTTGTGGCGGTCAGTTTTGATATTGTGGCAGGCCACCCCAAATAAATCAATGTATTGGAAACACAATGAATCCATGCGTTTATGACCTCAAGCTTAGATTATTGTAATGATTTATTGGGTGGTTGTTCTGCACGCTTAGTAAACAAACTCCAGTTAGTCCAAAATGCAGAGTTCTTACTAGAACCAGGAAGTATGACCATATTAGCCAGGTTCTGTCAACACTGCACTGGCTCCCTATCAAACATCGTATAGATTTTAAAATATTGCTTATTACTTATAAAGCCCTGAATGGTTTAGCACCTCATTATTTGAACGAGCTCTTGTTACATTATAGTCCTCCACGTCCGCTGCATTTTTAAAACTCTTTCAAAAACACTGGGACAAGACCACAGGAACCAGATGAGTCCTCTGCACAAGCTGACTTTGCTGCAGCCTGGAATTAAACTGCTGGTTTTGTCTGGCCAGAGTAGAACTGCCCCCCGACTGAGCCTGGTTTCTCCCATGGTTTTTTCTCCATTTTGTCACCGATGGAGTTTTGGTTCCTTGCTGCTGTCGCCTCTGGCTTGTTTAGTTGGGGACACTTAATGTCCAACGACATCGTCGCCTTGATTGCACAGATACTATTTAAACTTAACTTAGCTGGATGATGACATCACTGAATTCAGTGATGAACTGCCTTTAACTGAAAATTGAGTGTTTAATTGTCATTTCGCCTTATTGACACACTATTTTCCTATTTAATACAATTACATTTAATTTAATGTAATTTGCATTACATGCCTTATTAGTATTCCAAAGTATTCAAAAGTATTTACATTAAGTTACAAAACTTGTGCAACCTAACGAAAAACATTACAAATCACGTTTTAATGCATGCATTTTGTAATCTGTAGTGAAATAAATTTTAAAAAGTAACCTTCTCAGCCCTGTGTATTTGCATAGAGTATTTTCATCATAATTAAAAAAAAAGACAAATCAAACAAGTCTTTTAGTTTTTCTATTTAGATCATTGTCATGGAAGCGATGATGAAAGTATGACAGTGAATAAGTAGAATACTCTCTGTGTGTGTATACTTTAAGTGTGAAGAGCTCACCTCCTTCATAATCTTGATAGCCTCCACTCTGTGCTGGGGTGGTGGGTAGAGCAGAATACGGTGGTACAGGGACTGCAAAACAGGCTTCATGGACTCGACACAGCCCACCAGACGGACTAAATCTGCTGCCACATAGCAGATGGTGCGAACGACTGGCCCAATCATGATGGGTGCACTCGATGAGCAGCCAGAACCCCGGCCCTGGTCCAAGACCGCTGTCCCTGGTGCCACGACGGAGTCCTGGGATTGCCCACCATGAGCTGAGGTGATGGTTTTATCACTCACTGGGTTTCCCATAATCACCACCAGAGTTGGACATAACTGCTTCCTGTTTGTAGACAGGAAGCAGTTAATAATAAAACCTGTGCTTAAGTTGAGCTACTTTTAACTACATAAAGTGCTGACACCCTTAATTTAAACAATGTGTAAAGAGAACAAAGGCATGTCTCACCAGATAAGGTCTGTGAAATTACGATGCAGGTGCATAGTAGGAGGACAGCTGCTCAGCATAGACAGAATACACTCCAGGTACAACAGCTGTAGCAGCTGGTTTTCACTAAAGAAAACACACATTTCTTTCATCACACTAATAAAACACTAAATCTGGATGGTTGAGCCCAAGCCTCCCTAGATATTAAGTAAACTGTAACGTATACTTTATGTAACATAAAAACCGATTAGAAAAGTGTTATCACACCTCTCTTCAACAAATGGGTATCATTCATACGTTCTGCCAGAAGTTTAAGACACTTAGGGGTGTCCAGTCCTGCTCTCGGAGAGCCACTTTTCCTAAGCTTGGCTTCAAACTGCTGCAAAACAACTCCTTCGAAGTTTCTAGTGATCCTGAAGACCAGGTTCAGCTGTGTTTAACTGCAAGACAGTGGCAGGACTGGACATCCCTGATTTAGGGTTACAAGTTTGCTATTTTACTATAAGTAGGAGCTATAACAATTTGATGACATGTAACCCTTACTTTGAGACAGACTCCAGTTTGTCACAGAAAACAGTGAGCACCATTACAACATCTTCATACAGTGCATCAGTAGTGGGAGACAGATCTAAAAACACATGAAGATAGAACTTATAATAAATGCCACATAATAACTGTAAGCAAGGTATTAAATGATACAACTGGTCGATTCAGGGTACCTTTGCGCTGATGCACAGGTATGCAACGTTCTTCACCATCAACACCCTGTAAAAATCCAACCAGACATTTTCATGTTTATTATATATTAGTTATTATATATTTGACTATAGAATGCCACCTTTGACCAATCACATTAGCATCTTTCAGAGAGCTCTGTAATAAGACATTATAGACATGTGCTTGTATTTAATAAAGCTTCGTGAAACAGCTGTGAAACGTGACTCACTGTGTTTTCTTGTCTATGGCGTAGCTGTAGGGTGAGGTCTCCAAGAATCTGACTGAGGGTGGCCCTGACCACTGTGTTGATACTGCGTTGATGACAACTTGATATGTATGTCTCAATACACACCTGGAAACACACAAAGATGCAACAGAATTTTAGCGCAAATGCTAAAATCCTCCACGACAAACTGCCTTTGTTTTTCTGAAATGATGAAGGTTACCATTCTCATTGTAGGTCATTGTAGATATTTTGCATGTCAGTTTTGATTATAAGTGAGACAACTTGAAACATACAACACTACTGTTTCATAATCACTTTTTTGAACTGGTAATATGTAAACTGGTTTGATGGTAAAGTGTGCAGTTTGCAATGTTACTTTTTTTTCCAGTTTAACATCCAGAGACGACAGTCCTGTCAGAGCAACATATTTGACGAGATGAATGCGCATGAAAGCTTGAGTGGATTGATATGTCTTGATATAACTTCTGATTATAATTGATATAACTTCTGACACAACCAAAGTTATTTTTGCAATTCTGTTTGGAGCTACTTGTACCACAGAAATTACACACCTCAGTAACAAAATAAAATGCATTTCATAAATCTGGCACACACAAAGAACAAAAAAGATTTTTATATAAAAAAAAAATAAATAAAAAAAAATCAATATCTCATTTGAACTGTGTAATGTAAGAAAAAGTATAAAACTGTAAAAACTGTATAAAAATGTATAATTGTTTTTTTTGGGGGTGCTGTGTATGCACCCCCCCCCCTGTGGATGCACCCCCCCCCCCCACAAAAAAACGCCAACGTTAAACCAATTGGGCATCCATGGAATGACTTAATTATTGCTATTTAAAAGCAGTCTTTATCAGCCATGATCCAGTTGATTCTGAAGAATGAACAAACACTGCATTGCCTGGACATGGAATGCTAACAGAAATTGACCAAAACAGATTCACAGCTGTAACTGCTGGCAAAGATCCTTTAGACAGTCCTAAAAACTAGGGCACAGTAATCTTCATTCTGAGAAATTCTAAAATGTTGCAATATACACAACAGTATGGTTCATTGCAAAGAGAATGACTGACTATAGAGCATCTGCCACTCTGCCATGCTTGGTCATGGAAAAAGGATCTAAGACGTGGCATCTATGACCATTCTTACCTGTAACCATAGCAACGAATGACACTGTTGGAGGCTAGGAAAATAAGTTTCATGATGGAAGAGAGATGTAGGGGAGAGTGGTTCACTATACCCCTGTTCCACCAGCATGAACCGGGTGCTAGTTCAGAGCCAGTGCTATTGCTGCTTCGGAGTTGGTTCGACTGGCGAGCCTTCTAAGAACCGCTTTGCCTGTCCACTGGCTAGAGAGAGCCACCATAGAGCCAGGTCTTACGTCATCTGAATATGTCTCATTTCCCCTAGCAACGGGAGTGCGTCAGCGCCAAACACAACGGGCTTGTTCAGGATGCATCGGCGCCAGGCGAACCGATCAGCATGCGATACCGAAGCGCCGCAGGAACGATCCAAAAGCATAAACAACATTAACAATGGTGGACATTACGTTGCTATTGATGTTCATGGCTTTAAGAACCACATTGTCATCCAAACACAGCGAATCCAACATGTTCGTGTTTAGATGTTATTTCAAATATGGAGGTTAAAAGTATTTGGTTGGTCACAGTAAACCTGCCCCCAGCCCCGACACTAGCAGTTCTAGCCCAGCAATGTTTTGGTGCTACTTACGAACCACTTTTCCTGGTTCAGAGCTGGTGCTATGGGTGTCGAAAGACAAAGAACCGATTTGAATCTAGGCTCTAGCTCCGAATCAGCACCCAAACTGCATTGGTGCAAAAGGGGTATGTGTGCTATTGTGCCATTCTAGGTACTTCTACACCTAGCAAAGACATTTGCCTTATACAAAATCAAAGGACAAAAGAGTCTTGTGAAATGTAATTCTTGTGAATTGAAAACCTGCTTTGATATTCTGGAAATACTTTGAGGCGAAATAGTTAATGGGTCGGCCATATGACTGCACATGCTCTGTCAGAAAGTGCTTGCTTTAACCTCATTATTTATGGCTTGCTCTCTGGGGCTCCTTGGAACAGTCCTGTGTGAAAATAAGAGATGCCTGGCACAACCAGACCCATTTACACATGATGATGTGCTTTAATGGGCTGTTTATGGCCAACCAGGGGAAAGATAACAAAGTTAGAAAGAAAAAAGAGGGGGAGGAACCTGATATACACAGACACAGTGGGATCTGATCACTTAGCATGCAACAGTTCATCTTTGTGCAAATACAATTTGCATAATGAATAAAATCTGCATGGTGCATAAGATTTCCCATAAAATGACAATCCCTCAGTAGAAAAAAAAAAAAAAAAAAAAAAAAAACCGAAGTGTGAAGCAACATGTGAATTCCTATACAAAGTATACAGTAAGTATACAGTAAACTATATTAACTCAGTATAACACAGTCTAGGGTGAGTCTCCCTCTGTATCCTCTTGACAGTAAATCCACATTTTAATGCTGATATTTACAATACTTCTTCCCATGGGTCAGCAAAAACGGTGATTCAATAAATACTATCATGATGCATAAATACCTTAAATTAAAGTAATTATAATTAGTTTTTTCTTTTAATTCTATCAAAATGCTGTGATACTGACCAAACCGCCACATCTTCCTCATTAAAGCACAGCATTACAGAGCAGCAGTCATTAAGAATAGATGCCCTTGAATAAGAGGGTTGCCAGATTCACTTTAGATTAGCAGTTTTTCATCAGCCATCTCATCCTGTCAGTTAAACGTCAATAAAGCATGTCTTACCTCAGCAATTCTCAAGATATTGTGCCCATTGATCTCAAAGGTAGAGGAATAGGTGACACAAAGCAGGACCTAAAAACACAAAGAACTACAAAACATTAGCCATTTGATATAACAGCACCGCAACTTAAAATGATTTAACACTTCTGTATTATAAACTGGAGATCAGGAACACATCATGTCTAGGGATGCATTTGTTCCAATAATGCTGCAAATCCATCTTATTACACCACGGGTGCAGACACTGAATTGATTAGGCCTGCTAAGATGCAGCACATTGTTTTTGACACTGATGATTCCAGCTCAATGCTGGCCAAACATTTTCTCCAAAAAACACTTCTAACAGAGCAGACATCTGTGATCATCCACACTGATGATGATGAAGGTTCAGACGAGCACGGACCTTCATGACCTCCACCTGCAGGTCTTCATGTAGGGTGGGCGTCACCCTGATAGCTTCCAGGATCTGACACAACAGCTGCTTCTCTGGAACCTCGGTTTCCACAGCAACAAAGCAATCCTCACAAAGGATCTTCTGTCAGTGCCACAAGACAAAAACACATGCAAACTGCTGAGAAGAGTATGAAGATGACAAAAAAAAAAAAAACACCGAACATTGGTCACCTTGCCATGTTTGTAAGCTAAATTATAAATATTAAATCTATTTTTACAATCTCTGAAAAAATGTGAGTAATTCCATGCAAAACTTGGCACCACAATGCTAGGCATTCACTGAATAATAGATCATAATTTGAATGGTAAAACTGTAAAAATGCTATGAATGAGGTAAAAACCTGTTAAGTGGTTAACAGTTAACCTGTTAAATTTACAGTTTTTGAAAGTAAAAAAGTCTCTGTGACAGCTCACATTTTTCATTGTTTCACAGTTTTATATTGATTTTTTATTGATTCTCAGTTATGTACATTAGCGTTCCATGTTGCATTCTATGATGCTAAATTATTGTTTATTGCATTATTTTAGTGTCATGTGCGTTACCATAATGGTATTTTTTGTATAACACATGCACCTTCATCATTTCAGTTATTGAAATGTTTTTACTGTGAATTTAAGTTCAATCTGCAAAACGTAAAATATTGCTACAAAAGTTCAGACAAACATAGCTGTCCGATTTTTACTGTGTTGCTATGTAGCTTTTGTGTAGTTGTTAACATGATGCAGTGCAGTTGCTGAGGTGATCTGTGTGGTTTGCTAGAGCATTGCTGTGCAGTTAGGGTGGGAATTTGCTTACTGGCCAAATACAAAAGAGTCTCTTAAACAGTCTGGTGCCAAGATATGCTCATGTCCATGGCTGAAACATTTCAAAACCAGTCTAACGTGCTTTGCTTGGCTTAGCAAATACCATTAAATAAAATAGAGCCAAAATATATGGGGTGCTGCTTTATCTTAAGTGTACTTCAATCATTTTTTTGTGTCTGTGAAATGTATTTCTTTTAAAACCCTAAAATGTTTAGTAATACACACACCTGCATTCCGGTGAGAGCAGTCTGAGCCAGTTTAGTGTTTTTAGACTCCAGTCCCAACTGAAGAGGGAATAAACACTTCTCTCTGTACAAAAATAGTTCACACTTAACACCAGAACATGAAAGATACGACTCATGAAGACTTTGCATCAAAGCATTTTCTAATGTAACTTTTACTCCCTCTGATAAATCATCTGGATAAAAGCATCTGCTATATCAATAAATATAAATAAACCTAAGATAGTAACCCATTTCAAAGGTATAGCCATGAAAATATTATGGAATGAGAATTTTTTGTAATTTTAATACTTTAATGTGTTTTCACTGTGTACAGATGAAAGGTTTAATTAATTAAAATTAATTTATGCTATGCAAAACATAAACTTAAATGTGCTTGTCTATTGATTTTCAAGAATTAAGTCTGTGTGGATCATTGAGTTTGTGTGAAAATGTATGTCTAAGAAAAACACTGACAATATAATATTGTATATGGAATCAAAACACTTGCCTGAGTTTAAATGGTGGTATTTTAACCGATCCATTCTGAGCCTGAAGGGTCTCTGTACAACCACAGGGAAAATGAGAGAAAAGAAAAAGGTTATATAAAATTTCAAAACTAGAAAACAGACATCGGAAAACATAAATATAAATACTTCTATATTAATGATTATAATAAATAAGAAAATGTATTGCAAATACACTGAAATTGTCATTCATCAAATATTCTACTAACAATATTGCTTCTGTTGCTTTTATTTTACACCTTACTATATCACATGGAAAGTAAACAACTTAGGTAAAAAAAATAAAAATAAAAAATAAACAACAAAAAAAACCTTTTAACCTCTTATTTACCAAAAAAAAAAAAAAAAATAAAAAATGAAAGCATCCATTAAAAAGATGAAGTTAACCATTTAAACAGAAGCTTCCTTACGGAAAGTCATTTAAAAGTACTGTGTCCTTATAATGCCTTAATAATGAAAAATTCATGCTAATTTCAAATGTACACTTGAACTGAATGATAACCATATTCACGCAAGGCAATACTTGCATGATATGTCCAAAAACATACTATTAATGGGGCCATGGGGCTCATTTTTTTTAATATGCATTTTGAAAATAAGGAGGTTTAAAGCCAAACCTTTCAAACACTTTAAATAAACACAAGCACATTCAATAAACTCAAGTTTTAATTGCAATATGCATAAGTGCCCACTTGAAATAAAGCAATTTTATTTTATTGCAGTTCGCATGTTTTCATTTCATTCTGCATGCTGTTACAAAAGAACCTGCAATTTGACAGCTTATGGAAAACGCATATATACTGTAACAGCTGTTATATCAGAATTCAGTTGTTCTAAATAAGCATCCGTGAAAGGCGAGCACACATGTGCTCTGACAGACTTATGTTGTTCTCAAACATTAAAACAGTGTTTTGAATTGCTGAACTCTTATTTAATTTATTCCTAACAAACTGGAGACGGACAGGTGCATCTTACCGCACGCGACACTGCATGAGTCCCGAATGGCTTTATGTTTACTGCCCGATGCCTCCTTTTGAAGCTTTCGCAGAATCTCCTCCATTGCGCTGAAGATGAATGATAGATGTTATATTGGTACGTGGGATAAAAATTATGGTTTCAGGCCTCCTGCATCCCTACAGTAAAGATGATTCACTTTAACAACGTCAATTATTATTATAAGCAGGGAGGCCGCCGATATTTAGTAACCCTGCGGATAATATAAATATAAAGGTTTCGACAAAATTAAAGTGAACATCTAGGGCTCTAGCTGCTTTCTAGTGCAAGCGTCGGATTTGTACTGTGGGTGCGCAGCCCTTGTGTCCAGCGACTTCCCGTCCGCGAGGTAAGTTACGAAAGCTACTATGGTGAAGGAGTAGTACCCATAGGTAGTACCAAAGACTATTTATTCATAAGCCACGCTTTCGTGGTTGGAGGGGAAAGAGCACCGTAATATCTAATTAATATGCAATTTTCACGTTTGCCATTGGAAGAATACCAAGCAAATTAAACAACATCTCATTCATATTCATGAGGTAATCTTTCGCCATAGTACAAGTTTAATAGTACTTTATTGAATGGAGCTGAGGTTCGATTCGTAATGATTTCTACACTGTTGTCACGTCTGGAACCCTTATTTTCATTTTTATTTCATTTTATCTACCCTTTTATAGGAAAAGACATGTAAATTTGACAGGAAAACAAAAAGTATGACTTTTAGTGTTTTGTCTTGTTTCTGCTCACATTAAAATAATTTGATACTAGTAAAATAAGGAAATTTTGATTTCACTTTGACAAAAATAAAGAAAATACAAAGTGACGGCATTACTAATCTTTTAAACACACATTCTGTGGTGAAGTACTGATCTATAATAGAAAACACTATATAGATAATCTATCATTATATTATATTATAGTATATTATATTATATTATATTATATTATATTATATTATATTATATCATAGAGAGTCATTATATAGATCAGTGGGTGCAGGCTTAGCGGACAGACAGACGGGCAGATTTTTATTTTTAAACCACATACCAGATGTTGTTTTGTTGCAGCAGCAAAGCCACTGGAAGGCGTGGGCAAGCCTGCAACCTTTATCTTGAACCTTTATCCAAAAAGGCCTAACAGCTAATGCAAAACCTACCACAGAGTACAAGACAGGTGTATATAACTAATCACAGAAGATCACATCAAAGGAAAAGATTAAAAGACTTACACATTTCTATTGTTTTAAAAGCCTTCTTGTTACACCAGTTAAAGGGATAGTTCACCCAAAAATGAAAATTATGTCATTAATGACTCACCCTCATGTCGTTCCAAACCTGTGAGACCTCCGTTCATCTTCGGAACACAGTATAAGATATTTTAGATTTAGTCCGAGAGCTTTCTGTCCCTCCATTGAGAATGTATGTACGGTATACTGTCCACGTCCAGAAAGGTAATAAAAACATCTTCAAAGTAGTCCATGTGACATCAGAGGGTCCGTTAGAATTTTTTGAAGCATCGAAAATACATTTAGGTCCAAAAATATCAAAAACTATGACTTTATTCAGCATTGACTTCTCTCCCGGGTCTGTTATGAGCGCGTTCACAACACTAGTTTAATGATATCCGGTTCGCGAACGAATCACTCGATGTAACCGGATCTTCTTGAACCAGTTCACCAAATCGAACTGAATCGTTTGAAACGGTTCGCGTCAACAATAAGCATTAATCCACAAATGACTTAAGCTGTTAACTTTTTTAACGTGGCTGACACTCCCTCTGAGTTCAAATAAACCAATATCCCTGAGTAATTAATTTACTCAAACAGTACACTGACTGAACTGATGAACGCCGAGCCAGATAACGAACGAAACATTGACTCGTTCTCGAGTCAAGAACCGTTTCTGTCAGACGCATCCGGTTCGAGAACCGAGGAGCTGATGATACTGCGCATGCGTGAAGCAGACTGACACACAGCGCGTCTGAACCGAACTGGTTCTTTTGGTGATTGATTCTGAACTGATTCTGTGCTAATGTTATGAGCGCGGGTAAACCGAAGGCCAATGAAGTCATTACGTCGAGCGCAAAAGAAATGGTGAACCGTTTTCGGCAACCGGTTTATTAAATCAAACTGTCCGAAAGAACCAGTTCGCGGAAAAGAACAGAGCTTCCCATCACTACTGGTGATCCGAAAACCGATGCAACCGGTTCTTGACTCGAGAACGAGTCAATGTTTCGTTCGTTATTTGGCTCGGCTCGGTGTTCATCTTTAGTTCTCTCTTCACAGCAGTTCAGTCAGTGTACTGTTTGAGTAAATTAATTACTTCGGGATATTGGTTTATTTGAACTCAGAGGGAGTGTCAGCCATGTTAAAAAAGTTAACAGCTTAAGTCATTTAGTGGATTAATGCTTATTGTTGACGCGAACCGTTTCAAACGATTCAGTTCGATTTGGTGAACTGGTTCAAGAAGATCCGGTTACATCGAGTGATTCGTTCGCGAACCGGATATCACTAAACTAGTGTTGTGAACGCGCTCATAACAGACCCGGGAGAGAAGTCAATGCTGAATAAAGTTGTAGTTTTTGATATTTTTGGACCAAAATGTATTTTTAATGCTTCAAAAAATTCTAACGGACCCTCTGATGTCACATGGACTACTTTGAAGATGTTTTTATTACCTTTCTGGACGTGGACAGTATACCGTACATACATTCTCAATGGAGGGACAGAAAGCTCTCGGACTAAATCTAAAATATCTTATACTGTTTTCCGAAGATGAACGGAGGTCTCACGGGTTTGGAACGACATGAGGGGTGAGTCATTAATGACATAATTTTGATTTTTGGGTGAACTATCCCTTTAAAGATAGTCCCAAAGTAATGCTGCAATTCAGTAAGCAAAACATAAAAAGTGGTTTCTGACCTGAAAATTTACATTAATGTATATAAAATTCTAAGAAGATTAAGTATATTTTGTTTTCCACTAAATGCTTTTTTTTATTAACACTTCCAAACAAAACATTTTCCCAAAGTAAAGAAAAATCCTTATCAATGTTCTCGGTCACAAATAGGGAAAAGTCTTTCCACAATAATTTAGAGTAATGGCAAAGCCAGAATAAATGCACAATAAAAGAACAATTTGTATCAATATCTTCGGTGATTGAGCGTTGCACAACTCTGACTGAAATTCAATGACTTCAAGGCTGTAATGCGATTGGTTATCAAAGCGCACGTGATCCAGGTTGACCGTTACGCTTCAGGGCGTTTATCTGGCAGCAGCTCAAGCGTCTCAGAGAGCACTGCTGTCACGTCACTCGTCGCGATGGCTGCCGTGTGGCGAGCTCGTAAATTTGCCCGCAGTGTCTTCCGCTTCTCTGATCGTGATCTGTAAAACATTCGCTGAAAGCTCGTCTTTTAACGCGACATTAAAAGAGCTCGCAAAATAAGCTGTTATGGTCAGTAAAAGCTGTGTTTCTAAGATTAGCGAGGCTGCTAATCAGATGCTAACATTAGCATCTTAGCAGTCATGACGTGTACTAGTCCTGCCACACACACCCGAGTGTTTTTTTGTTTTTTTTGTTACGCTGAATAACAGTCTTAATTATTTAAATGTTCAGCATGCAATAACAATTATGCATAATGTCCATATATAGAAAACGAGCTATGTTGTGCATGCGTGTTGTTTACAAAGTTTGGAGTTCTGCAAATCACGCAACTACGTGACTTCAGATGCACTAAATAAGAATTTAACTTGATAGACGGTCATCTGTGTTTTAAAAGTTTAGTGCAGTGATTTTCTGCTGCTTCGGGTGCTGGTGATTAATGCATGTCATGCTCTGATCTGCTACTCTCTGATTGGTCACTCTTATTTTCCACACCAAACATGGACGAGGTTATAGGGTTGTTTTTTAATCAGTGCTTTGTGAGGTCTGCGTCACTTCTGTTTAAACTGTCTGTATGTATTTTCACCTCCTTAATATAAAAACAGAATTTGAAATGACTGAATATGTTATTTCTAGGCTGAAAGCAACAAAAACACTGATGGCACTGTTGAAGAAGGAGAGGGTGAGAATACAGAGGATTCTGATCTGCAAGTTAGTGAACTTGGTCTCCTCTTTTAATTATTTATTTATGTTATTTTAAAGGAGACAATATATATATATATATATATATTTTTTTATTTATTTATTTGTGTTTATATATATATATATATATATATATATATATATATATATATATATATTTTTAATTATTTATTTATGTTATTTTAAAGGAGACAACAAATCATTGGCTAAAATCAAGTCCCACCCTACTTTTTTCTTGTTGCAAATCTCAAGACATTTTCTTAGTCTAATAATTTAAACCAGTTAGTTCCAAGGATTAATACTTGAAATAACAATAAAAATCTGCACCACTGTCTACAAAATTATTATTTAGAGCATGAAATCAATTTGTTTCCCTGACTATTTTCTTATAGTACCTTCCTGGTGCTGTTGTGTGTAATTAATTGTTGTACATTATTTCATAGAACAACATTTTATAATCTTTCATCAAAATTTATTTTGCTCTGCCAATGAAAGGACTTTTACTTTTTGGCTAATGTCACCTTTAGTCAAGTCAGATTTATTAATATAGCACTTTATACAATACAGACTGTGACAACAAGCTTTACGGTGTCAAGTAGGAAAATAATGTCTCCATGTCCTCTTACTATTGAACCCCTCTCACCTATTGGCTCCATTCTATTATGTGACGAACTCTACCCTTTAATCAATTGATTGATGGATAAAATCAAGTCTCAATCCAGTTTTTTAGAAGTCTGTAGCTGTTTTTTTATGTTTCAGATGGAGCTCAGTGCTTTTCGGGCAAAGTGGATGTCTGAGCTTCAGCCCAGCTCAGGTGGAAAGAAAAGTGTCTCCAAATTTGCTGACCTGAAGAGGAAACAGGAAATTGCTAGAGAGGGGAAGGTGTGAGCTCATGAATATTCATAGGGTGTGCCATTGCACACATTAGATGTACTATGACAAGAGATCAAAATGACCAAAATAACTCTGTGCTGTCACAGTGATGTGTAATGTCATATTCTTCACTTGACCTTGTCTTATCACTGATTGTGAATGTGTGCTCCTAGGCCCGAGAGCTGTTCCTAAAGGCTGTCGAGGAAGAACAGAATGGAGCAGTTTATGAAGGTTTTTCTTTTTTTTGTTTGATTAGCCATTCAGACTAATAAAATGGATTATGTGAAGCCTGCAGGTATAAATTTCACCATTTTGATTTTGTAGCCATCAAGTACTATAAGAGTGCAATGCAGCTGGTACCGGACATTGAGTTTAAGATCAACTACAGCAGAACTCCTGATCCGGACCGCAGTGGCAGCTAGTAAGTGCTCAGTCATGGAAAACTCAGATGTAAATTAGAAATTTTTAGGGGTTCAAGCACGCAGATTTGCCACTTGGTGGCGCTATAAGATTGAAAAACTGTAACTGGAAAAACGTTGGACCGATCGACCTGAAATTTTGTATACAATGTCTTTGTCCAAAATGGCACAAGTATCTATAAGGACATTCGCATATCTCAAAAAACCTGGCCACCATTGGCCAATGAAATTTGAGCACCTATTTGACAAGGTTAACGGAGGACGATCGGAACGAAACTCGGTGGGCCTGTTCAACTCACGGCCCTAAAGGTCTCTAAGAATTTAGAAAGAAATCGGCCACTAGTTGGTGCTAACAAGTTTTATGGCTCAGTAATCACGTGGTGTTTCACAAATCAACACAATATGCATATCATTTGATATATCTCCTCATAATGCACAACTTTACCTCAAGAACCATTGCTGTCAATCAAATCGTTCAATAATTATTCACAAATATGTTAAAAACATACTTTTGCGAACTAGTCCTAGGTTTTTTACCTGATCGGAACCAAACCACTGCAGTAACATTCTCTGCACACTCTAGATCAATAATTATCAAAACAAATTTAAATTTGTCCTTTGGTTACTTGTAACAGTGTCATTTATTAAAGGGGTGTGGCCAAATATACCCAAAAGCCTATAAAACCTAAACGAAAACGCAAAACTTTACGAAACTTGGTGAAAACATATCTCAGATGACTCTTAGGAAGCATATAAAGTTTCATGGTGATCAGACTTTAGGTGGCGCTATAACAGTAAAAAGGGACTCAAAAATACAAGATTTCAATAGAAAATGACTTGAAATTAAAGAACATGTTCATATAGTCACACAAAAACTGGATCTTCATATCATATGATAGATCTCCTCATTCTGAACAACTTTGCCTCCGGGACTGATGCTGTCAATCAAATCATTCATTAAATATTCACAAATAAATTAAAAACCTACTTTTGCGAACTTGTCCTTGGTTTTTTGCTTAATATGATAGATCTCCTCATTCTGAACAACTTTTGCTGACCAATGTTGTCAATAAAACTGTTAATTAAATATTATATAAAATAAATTAAATAAGCTACTTTAACAAACTAGTCCAAGGGTTTTAGTTGAAAATCAATAAAACCACTGCAGTACAATTCTCTAGCCTCTCTAGGTCAATAATTATCAAAAAAATGTTGAACATTTGCATTCAGACAACTATAAACTGGTCATTTTATAATATGCTCTTGACATAGTGTCACCAAAGGCCTATTAATACAAACAGAAATCCCACAAATTCTGAAAACTCTGTAAAATAATGCATAATTTCATTCTTAACAAGCATGCAAAATTTAAGAGAGATTGGGCAGAAAATAACACTAAAGGGGCGGTCACACTAGACTTTGAGCGTGCGAATTTTTTTCGGACACCGCTGCGAATATGGGCGGGAGCAGGTTAACGGTCTCCCCTCAGTTATCACAACATGGATTAATGTGCTTGTACTGTGCCTTTTGCGACGGCGTCAAAAGCGTTTTATTATGCTTTACTCTCTGTCGGTCTCTCTCTCTATATAAATACATACACACTAAGCAATAAAAAAATATAAAATGTGTCCTCATTCAAATGTACCATCTGTTCCTGTTTCCATTGACACTGCAAACCATGCAGCTTTTTTTTTTTTTTTTTTTTATCTTTTAAAGATGTATTATGTAAAATAGGATGCTGCGCTAAGGCTAAAATTAGCGCTTCCTTAATTTTTGAATTTCTGTACAGAGAGGTCACGCAGTGACGATGATTTTCTAATGGTCCCACGTCTTCACGTGATGCGAATTCGCAGGTCAGAGTTCACCAAACTTGAACTTTGGAACGCAGCGAAATGCGAAATTTTTCGCATGAGCTTGCGTTTCCGGTCTGACGCATTTGCATGCGTATGAATGGAAGTCAATGGAACGAAAAGTGCAGTGTGACCACCCCTTAATAGTTATAAAAGTTAAAACACAGTGTTATATGAGAAATTACAATTTATAACAACTAGATGGCAGTGGAAGACCACTAATGAGCTCATTCAATTAACTATAACAGTACAGTTCATGGCTTTGATTGATTCATGCTTAGACATTATAAAATCACTGTTGTAAAATCTCATTGAGTCAACGTTTACCATCTTGTTCGTACAGACACATCAGTTTTTACAATTTTGACAGATTATGATTACAGTGAAACCTGAAAATGACATCCGAGCTCTTTAAAAGAGAAGACTTACAATATGTTTTGTGTCACTTATCAATTATTTCAAATATCTATATCTGCAACAAAATGTGTGTGCATATATATGTGTATGTGTGTGTCTCTGTGTATGTGTGTGTGTGTGTGTCTGTGTTTGAATATGCTTATAGAGTATTAATAAACTAGTTTAATCAATTAATTTCAGTCTCACTTCTAAGGAGCTGGCTCGTCACTATATCAAAACTGACCACCACAAATAGTTTTCTCAAAAGGCTTATATTTTGTTGAATAAAATGAGCACTTCACATTTCAAAATTAAAATGCTGCGCAGTTGTTTTTATGAATGTATGTTTACAGTCATTTTCATTTCGTCTTTCCTGTAATGCCTGGTAAAGTAGCGTTTGTGAGCAGTGCTTATTTGATTACAGCCATTACCGGAGAAACCTCTATATCTCCACTCCAGCAGCGCCTCCTGCTGGCAGAGAATTGCGGTCTTGGAAACAGTGGTGTCTGTCAGTAAACATAAACGAAAAGCGTGCTTCAGAACTGTTCTGAGAAGGTGCTTAAAGGGTTAGTTCAGCCAAAAATGAAAATTATGTCATTAATGACTCACCCTCATGTCGTTCCAAATCCGTAAGACCTCCGTTCATCTTCGGAACACAGTTTAAGATATTTTAGATTTAGTCCAAGACTGTAACTCTGTCCCTCCATTGAAAATGTATGTACGGTATATTGTCCACGTCCAGAAAGGTAATAAAACATTATCAAAGTAGTCCATGTGACATCAGAGGGTCCGTTAGAATTTATTGAAGCATCGAAAATACATTTTGCTCCAAAAATAACAAAAATTATGACTTTATTCATAATTTTCTTCTCTTCCAGGTCTGTTGTGAGCACGTTCACAACACTGCAGTGACGCCGCTGATGTACAACGTCAGCAGCGTCGTACGTCAACAGTCACAGCAGTCGCGTTCACAACAGACCCGGAAGAGAAGACAATGGCAGAGATGAATGGGAAAAAAAAGTAAAAAATAAGCCAAACATATCGCATCATATATCAGCCATCAACTGCCCTGATTTCTAAATATCAGCATCGGTTATGCTCACCAAGTGAATGAATCGCGTTTGTGCAGAACTCTTATTACAAAGCAAAAACAAACACTTTTCGATCCACGAATGTTTCTCTCAGTTAATGTGCGCAATGTCATCTCACAGTCTGAAGAATCTGTCATAGCAAATCAACACATTCAGTCTCATGAATAATTTAATAGAGACTATAGATGTACTATAGTTCATTGCCATGTCACAAATTGTGATGTCAACACAATGTAGATTTTAAACCTGGAAGATGAAAATAGCGCAAAAAAAGCTTAAAATGCAAAATACTTTTCAAGTTCCTATTTCTCTTTTTTGGTTTGCCATTTGAAGGTTGATTGCACAATAATGTGAATTTTTGATTGTCAAACTCTTCAGCTTGGAGGACAATGAGAACGATCGGGAGATAGATGATCTACTGACGTACTTCCAGCAGCAGCTGACATTGTGCGACGGCACCATGAAGCTGTGTGAGCCTGCGACAGACTCGACTCAGTTGCACATCTCGGGTAATTCTCACTCTGGAGCTAGTCTGTGGATTTCTTGGGTTTACCAGTTGCCCTGAAAGCCCCTTTTTTCATGTCCACAGCTTTGCCCTTCGAGGTGCTCATGTATATCTTCCGTTGGGTCGTGTCATGTGACCTGGACCTTCGAGCCTTAGAGCAGCTTTCCCTGGTTTGCAGGGGTTTTTATATCTGTGCTAGGTGGGCTCACACACTCATCAAACATCAGCGTAAACCAGCTTCCCCACTTGCATTATAGCGACTTGTGCTCAAAAGCTCCACTCAGATCTTAAGCATTAAAAATTCAGTTTGCCATGTTTTTGTGGGTGTCTTATTTCAGGGACCCTGAGATTTGGCGGTCTGCCTGTTTGAGGGTGTGGGGGCGAAGCTGCACCAAAATGCTGCCATTTTCATCCTGGAGAGAGATGTTTTTGGAAAGGCCACGTGTACGCTTTGATGGTAAATACATGCATTTCTATATGTCTTCTTAATTATGTGCTGCTTGTACAGTATTTAATAAATGTCCATGGTTTGTGCAGGTGTTTACATCAGTAAAACATCATACATCCGTCAGGGGGAAGAGTCTCTTGATGGCTTCTACAGGGCTTGGCACCAGGTGGAGTACTACAGGTGAGATTGGGGTTTTAAAGGAATACTCCACTCAAATATAAAAATTCTGTCAGCATTTACTCCACACCATGTGGTTCCAAACCTGTAAGCATTCCCAGTGTTTCCCACAGGATTTTGTTAGACTATGTACCTCTGTCCATCTAGGGATGTCTGGGGTCGTGCACTCCTGGATTAAAATATTGACATTTTAAAGTTAAATGCATGAATCTGTTGCACTTTGAAAGAAAATTAAAAGCGCCAACACATTTTCAGTGACCAAACTGAATAGACTAAAAAAAGTGGTTGCATTGGCTTGGATTTTAAAGTGGACTCAAACCGCTTTTAGGGTGCTTCCACACTTGGTTCGCTTGCCTGGTCCGAACCAGAGTTCAATTACTCCCCCTGCCCCCGCTGGACTGCGTTCATATTATTTTATTTGGGTCCGAACCGTGGTGCGTTTGCATCATCAAGCCGTTGCTTATTAATGACTGTGCAGGAGAAGGCGGCAAATGCATAACATTACTCTCTGCACTTTTATATATTTATGTTTTTGAACCGTTCGTTTTGTTTACAAAGCTTCGGAACATTACGGCACTTACGTCTGTCTCACAAATGTACTGCAAATGATCTAAAGAACGCTGAAGGCGAACAGAAATGAGATATACAGCTCTCTGTTTGCAGCGGGTCAGTCACGCTTGTAAGGAAAGTGAGTAAAACACACGCAAACACACATTTTTATCAAACAATACATCATTAATAGTGGTTCACTTCTGCGATTTGGTACAATTGCGTTCACATCAGCAGCGAACCGTACCCCAGATCACCCTTATTAAGTGGACTCGGGTACGGTTTGTGGGTGCGCACCTGAGATCGGAAGACAATGTTCACATCATTCAAACGAACCAAACTCTGACGTCAATCGAACCCGGATGCACACCAAAAGTGCTAGTGTGAAAGCACCCTTAGTTGCGAAAGTGTCTCAGTTCACATTGCATTCACACTGATGTTTTTAGAAGTCAAACATATTAAATATAATAATAAAGACAGTAATATTATTATTGTAATACAACTGCACTGTAAAATAAACATAAATTGAATACTTCATAAATCATAGTAAGTATATTAAATTTATTATATAGTAAAATTACAATATTTGTACTAATTTCTTCACTTGTAGTTTAACCGTCCAGCTTTTCTTTTAACACAAAAATGCAGTTTCTGTGAAAACAGCTGGAAGGAGTACACATTTTGCTTTCAAACTTGCAGCATGAAAGACTAAATAATTAAATCATAAATTTGAGAAGCACACTAAGCTATATTGATTTTTATTTTAGTTGAATAAACAGTTGTTTCACCAAAGCACTGGTAAAAAATCATTTTAGAGACCTTTTATATTATTACAGGTTTCAAAATATTTTCCGTTCAATTCATATGTGGCAGGACAGAGGTGATTCATGGGAATCAATTCATTTGTTCTGCAGACACACAGAAGATATTTTGAGGAAAGTTGGGAACCCATTAGCAATGGATCCTATTTCTGTTTTATGGACAAAACAAAATAAAATCTTTTACTTCCCACAGTAGAAAGTCAAGTTTGGAACAACACAAGGAGTAAACAAGGACAGAATTTTCCATTTTGGGTGGAGTATCCCTTTAATGTCCCTGAACAAAATCTGTTTTGTTCAGTGTTACCAGGCTTTGACAAGACCTTATCTTTTAGGTACCTGCGCTTCTTCCCTGATGGTCAGGTGATGATGTTGACCACACCCGAGGACCCTTTGATCACTGTCCCAAGGCTGCGCAGCAAGAACTCCAGGTATGTGCAAACATTTTCTACAAGTTTGTATGATTCTTTAGTGTCTTCGTGAAATGTTTGTAACATACTTTGGTTAGAGCTCCTCAATGGTCGAGTAAAACGACAAGCTTTTTACCTTGTCAACAGCTCTGTGCACAGCGACCCGTTTCGGTGCATGTCTCTTTATAGGATAATAAGCTACTGTTCACCCCACCCCTCTCGTTTTTTTTGTGGCTCCTTACTATCAACAACAAAACTAATCCACTGCATCCTCAGTGGCTCTGATGTTGGGAGAAAATTAAGACTCTTATGTTCACTTTTACATCCAACTACAAAACAGCTGCATTGCTCATGAGTCATTGTTGTTGCTACAGCTGCTCAAGTGTGGATAAAATGGCAGACAGCGTACAACTGGCTGAGGGCAAAAATTTGCTAATACTGGGCCTGAGCAATATGACGTCATAGTGCTCAGAAAAACAAAACAGCTTGGTAATTGAGACTGCTTAGATGGGATGTAACGATTCACTCACGATTCAATTCACGATTATTAGTTTTTTTTACGGCTTAGGTTTTTTTGGGATTAGAAAAAAGGGAGTGAATGGATTTTTATCATTGTAGGGTGCTAGTGTCCACACACGTCAAAGACACATTTAAATGCAAACAAGCAAAACTTCATGTAAAACTGAATTATGTATCCGATGGCCCCTTTAAAAATCTTCAATTTCCACAGGATGGATTCCGTCATGTTTGGCCATTTTCGGCTGTCCCAGGATACGGACAATCAAACCAAAGTATATGTTGTTGTCTCCAAGAGAAAAGAAGAGGTTGGTTCGCCTGCTCATGTTTACAGACCCTTTTCTTTAACAGCACTGTTCTATTTCTCTGCTGTTTTACTAGCATTGAACCAATTTTTTTGTTCAATGTCATCTTCATGCAGAAGGTGGCAGAGTACCAGAGGAGCCGGTTCTGCAGGTGGAACCCAGCACCCGAAGCAGAACACACCTTCCATGTAGGACTGCAGCTGTCCTCTGGGGGGCGTCAACGCAACAAGCTGGTGTGGATCCACCATTCCTGCCACATCACCTACAGGTTTCTCACCAATCTGCATTCTCCAACAAATTCCTCCTGCTGTCTGTTCATACAATCAATGAGGACGCATTAGTACATCACCTATAACGAGATGCTGATTAGATGCTTAAAGGAATTAGGCTATCCTAAAATTACCATCAGTTCAAACCTGTATGACTTTGAATTTTCCCTGTAAAAATCTTCATTTCCACAGGACATGGATGCCCGTCATGTTTGGCCATTTTCGGCTGTCCCAGGATACGGAAAATCAAACCAAAGTATATGTTGTTGTCTCCAAGAGAAAAGAAGAGGTTGGTTCGCCTGCTCATGTTTACAGACCCCTTTTCTTTAACAGCACTGTTCTATTTCTCTGCTGTTTTACTAGCATTGAACCAATTTTTTTTGTTCAATGTCATCTTCCAGCAGAAGGTGGCGGAGTACCAGAGGAGCCGGTTCTGCAGGCGGAACCCAGCACCCGAAGCAGAACGCACCTTCCATGTAGGACTGCAGCTGTCCTCTGGGGGGCGTCAACGCTTTAACAAGCTGGTGTGGATCCACCATTCCTGCCACATCACCTACAGGTTTCTCACCAATCTGCATTCTCCAACAAATTCCTCCTGCTGTCTGTTCACACAATCAATGAGGACGCATTAGTACATCACCTATAACGAGATGCTGATTAGATGCTTAAAGGAATTAGGCTATCCTAAAATTACCATCAGTTCAAACCTGTATGACTTGAATTTTTCTGTTTCGAAATAAGTTCATCTCAAGACGAAAGCAAGTTAAATTTATGTATTTTTAATGCATGTTATATATGATTACTATTAGAATTATATATTGAATAGTTTTATATATCCTATAAATATATATTTTACTACATATTTTTTTTCTATAACTAAGCATTTTAGTTAATTTGGTAGAAAATAAAATACTATTGGCCAACAGCAACCATGGCTGTCATCAGAGGGGTCCAATCGGGAACATTGTCAAGTCTAGCCTTGGGCTCCATACCAAGTGTGTCCTGGTGGTCCTGTGAATTTAAGTGAAGGCATTGCTTGGAAAACTGCTGAATTTGATCCAGAGCAGTCAGTAAGGCAGTGACTTTGGCATGCTGGGAGATTTTGTACATTTCTAAACATTTTCTTTCTTTCTCTCCCTTAGATCGACTGGAGAGACCATTGTCACTGCATTTGATGTAGACAAAATGTACACGCCTCTGTTTTTTGCACGAGTGAAGAGCTACACAGCCTTTTCAGAGCATCCACTGTAGGACGACTCAAGCAATGCATGCAGTAACTCGACCCTTGACCCCTCAAGATTTACACCTCACTGACACCTCCATCTGCTCGCCCTACTGCTTCCAGCCCAGGCTCTTTCTTATGAATGTAAACGAATGGTGTGACATTTTTAGATTCCTAGTCTTAACTGTACTCAAAGAATTATGCTTAGTTTTCACAATAGTGCAAGATCTGTCTCACTCTAATTGTAAAGATAAAGATTCTCTCTCTCTCTCTATATATATAAGATTGTAAGAAGTTTCAAATGGACTGTGATGAATGTTCAGTTTGTTTTTGTGAATTTCAGTGAGGGAATATGTCTGCTGACAACTGGAATATTTTGCTCTACTCAGAAATAGAAGGGAAGGGTGTTATAGACAGATTTCAGCAGATTTGTTATAACATCATTTTCAGTTTAAGTTGAGCTTGTTTTCCTTGGTGGACCCTGTAGTTTAAATGTCTTTAAATCAAGCACCCTTCAGAAATCAGGTCTAGAATTTGATGAAAATGATATATATAATCCATCTATAACATGCGCAGAGAGTTGGGAACTGATGGGGATCCACTGATAAACCTTTTTTATTTTATGTGATTATTTGTTGTAGTTTGCCATGGTTATGGAAATCTGAAATATCAGGGAAGTTTACATTTGTGATTTCTAGGCCTGAAGAAGGTGTTTTTTACTTTCTTAGCTCTTAAGTATTTCCTTGGGTAGAAACTGCTTTTTATTTACAATGATTTTTGAAAAAATAAATAAATCATTATCCAGGAATCACAAATGACTATAAAAGTACTGGAAATTCATTTATCAGTTTTACTGTAATTTATTAAAGTAGAATTCATTTAAAGCCAATAAGAGAAACCTTTCAATACTTAAATCCTCGATATACCTGAAATCAAAAAGACAAATGAACAAACACTGACACCGGATACATTTCCAAATAAAAATCACTTTATTGTTATTGTGTCTGATGTTAATGGCTTACGTCTTTTATTAACACGTGCAGTATTAATTCTCTACTGTGCTATTAGCAAACAGTATCTTGTACACTGGATGGCTGGTTCTATAAGTCTGCACTGAAAGCATGAATTAACAGCATTATATCATTTTCGAGGGAGGTATTACAATAATGCAAGATATTTTTACTTATCCTAAACTGAACACTAACAGAGAATGTCTTGATTGTTAAGGAATTATGATTATGAATCAGTAACAGAAGTTGCACAGTAGTATTCATTGTTTTCCTGCATTTCTATGTTTAATGGTTTAACACACATACACTGTAACAACAGTTTGTTCAAACACAAGAACAAAATTAATGTTGCTTGACAAGATCTGGAATGCTGGCACAGAATGAGTTAAGCTGATGGAACGCATTGGATCCTGATTTCTACAGGTCCAACTGCTCATTCCCTTCACTGCCTGTCATGCAGCACTTACAGTAGGGAAAAGGAAAGTGTAACAGAGTTATAAATGTGCTTTTAATTACAGTGTAAGCCTTTGTTCATTGTTTTGGTAAACGCAAAAGCGATGCTGAACTACTGATTTGTTATGACATTTTTGACACCAGAAAATAAATCAGAAGCTATTCATTGCTTCTTTGTTGCAGCAAAGGACTCATACAAGACTAGCCAGGTGAACAGAACAGCACTAAAGAGACATCACACTGATACTGGCATCTGCAGGCTGGAGATACTGTGGTGGAAGTTTGAAACACTAATACACTGCAAAGAATGCAATGTCAGCACCATCTGTGCCAACAGTTTCATATACAACAAACAATTGTATAAATGTGATGTGTTTTACAATGACTTCGAAACCCTGGGTCATGCCTGGCTCATATTTCTCCAACAAATCAAAAGAAAATATAATAAATAATTACTTTCTTAAAAAAAAAAAAAAAAAACTATTAAACTTGTGACTAATGAAATTTTTGCACATTTGAGTGAAAAAAAAAAAACTTATTCTCATTACTGTAAAGTAAAAACAACTATATATTATTTAAATTGTAAAGTATCTACACATCGTAGAACAGTAAAGTTTTCATGTAAAAAAAAAAAAAAAAAAAGGAAAAAAATCTTATGGGAAGAATGAAAAATAGACACACACAAACGTGTAACTTTTACCTGGACATGTTTTCTAGAGGTTTACCTACAATACAGCGCTATAACAAACTATGCTAAATTCATGTTAATATAAAATAAACAGTCCATTTTCTTTTGTAAACATACATTAATTCACTAAGCTCGCTCGATTAGTCCATAAATCTAATTGTCTTGCATTTTTCTCCAGGTATTGTTACGCCTGTTTTGTATGGTTATATCTGCCTGTGCTATAAAGAAACATTGAATAGGCTACTACTGTTTAAATCTGCTCACAAGTGTGACATTCTCCTGTACACTTGTCAGATTCCTCTAATACAATCTTCTTTATGTCTACAAACAAGCTTGGTGAAAACACCAGTGCAAATTAGTACAGTATTAAGGTTCGCCATCTTTGTTCTTCAAGAAAAAAATATATATATGAAAAACATCAAATACTCTAACTTGGACCCTAATTCCTAATTTTTGGATTCAATATGAATAACGTGAGGTTGCAGTGTGCAATAATGTGAGGAGTCTTTTAAAGATGAAATGGCTGTAGCGTGGTGACTGGATAGACATACATGAAGCTCCTCTACTGCGCTGATAACAATAACAAGACTGTAAGTGAACGGTCATCAATCTGTGCGCGGTTTCCTGTATTTAACCTTTTCATTGGATGTCACTCCATTAGTGTGACTGTTTATTGATCCATTCGAGAGACCGCTCTTCCGAGATCCCGCGTGGCTCTTATAGGTCTGTGGAGCAAAGAGGGGAACATTCTGAAATTTTCAAGCCGTACTTTCATACGATAATATTCTGTATGCTGAGAATTTGTTTACCTTTATGTAGAAGTTTGAGAAGAGTAAGATAAGAGTGATCATATAAGTGATCTGGAAATACAGCCAGCCCATTGGAAAACCACATGGCCAAACTACAGCACAAGATGTCTGGAACATGGTCAGGACAAACTGGACCTGCAGGAGGAAACAGCCATCATTGATCATTCTTGTATACGAGTAATTCTTCAATGAGGTTAAAAAAGTTAACAAGTTTGCTTGTGGTAAAAAAAAAAAAAAATCCACATTCTGAAAAACACAACCATTCGTTTTCTTCAAAATCAAACTAGGAAAACATACTAGAGGAAGAGGAAAAGCTCCCCAAATTGGAAAATGACCTATAAGTAAAAGACATTCACTGTAATTAACAAAGTTTTAGCCATCCAAACCTTTTAGTCTTTTTGTGATATAGCAGTGAACACATTCCATTACAAGAAAGTTTTATTTTTTTTGTTGTATTGATGTGAGTTTGTTGTTTTAGCGTGTACTTGCCAGCTGCCCTTGAGTGATGTACTTTTTCCACCACAGATATGGTCTCATGGCGGGGACAGCAGAGAGGCCGTAATACGAGTACATCAGGACATGGATGAAACTGTTAAACGTGGAGCCAAAATAGGCTGATGAAAAGAGCAGTAATATCAGTATTAGTTAATGCATTTGTTTCAAACCTCAAATCAACCTTTGAAGCATCAAAGTAGGTTCCCTATGATACAAATTTATATATTTTAAAATGTACAAAAAGAACTGACTATTCATGAAAACTAATAGCAATGATTGGTAACGACAATCTCTCCTAAGAAGTAAATGGAGATCAATGGAAGAAACTCGCACGTTGCATAATGCAAACAGTTATTTAAAACCACCTGGATACGCATTTTTACCCTGTTCTGTTAGCTGTGTTTTTATGCATCTGAAAAAATTCAGCATATAAAATGCACCATAAGCTCCTTCAGAAGCCTTTGACTGCAAAGCAGTGGAGTTTCCCTGCGAGGAGCTTACAGTGGCCACACGGCACCCAGTTCATGACGAACCACCAGATGTTGAGCATGGTGGCGTGATGGTAGACGTGCAGGAAGGTGATCTGGTGGTTGTTCTTCCTCAGAATGAAGAAGAAAGTGTCCATAAACTCAATGAGTTTGGAGAAGTAATACCACCAAAGTACGTTTATCATCTGAGGAGAGATTAAAAGAGAGTCATTTACACAAGAACTCATTTCATCAGCGACGTTACAAAAATGCAACATCAGTTACAAAAGTCGTGAAATCACTAGTGATGTAATGATTCTCAGCCCACTTCTGATTTCCACTTAGGCAGTTATTGGTCTCTAACTATACACTAAATCAACAAATATAATACTGCTAAAATGTACACACTATGTATTCTAGCATAACATCATGAAATTTTCTTGTGCAAAAATAAGTGAACTTAATTTCACTGAATGTGCACATGTAGTATTCTTCAAATCTTTAAAGTATATATTAAAAAATATATATATATATTTGTAGATAATATAATATTAATGAAATAAAAGACCACCTAAGTGCAATCAATATCATTTGTGCAGTGACCTTATTTTGATGTGTTGACTCATTTACTAAAGCACATATAAAGTACCTTAAATATGGTAAATTGCAATTTCATCATTACGCATGTGTAATAACAAATATATTTATATAAGCTACATGACATACAGGTTAATTAAATTACAGTATATTTTTGTTTACCGTAAATGCTTGTCAGTAGTACACTTTAAGCATAATTATGTTAAAGGAATAGTTCACTTAAAAATGAAAATTGCCCCATGATTTACTCACACTCAAGCCATCTTAGGTGTATATGACATTCTTTCAGACGAATAAAATCAAAGTTATATTAAATAATGTCCAGGCTAATTCATGCTTTATAATGGGAGTGGATGGTAGCCCAAAATTTGAAGTTAAAACAATTGCACCCATCTATTATAAAAGAAGTCCACATGGCTCCGAGGGATTAATAAAGGCCTTGAAGTGACGCAATGCATTTGTGTAAGAAAAATATCCATATTTACAACTTTATAAACCTTAACCTCCCTCTTTCTCTAACTATTGTAAGCACGAGAGTGGTGTCCAGCGGATGATGTAGGACGTAGGCAAACGCGTTGACGAATGCTGTAGTGACGAACGCGGAAGCGCAGAGGAAAGAGCAAAGCAAAACACAGGTCACAAATTAGTAGTAGAAAATGAGGATTTGTAATGAAAAATGTCGGAGGATATCAGTATAAGCCAAGAGGACACTGGTTTTCCTTTGCTGGAAACAAAACTTGTTTCTCACGAGACTAGCATATGCTACGCCTACGTTCTACATCATCTGCTGGACGCCACTCTCACATGAACGTGCTTACGATAGTTAGCGATAGTTAAGGTTTATAAAGTTGTAAATATGGATATTTTTCTTACACAAACGCATTGTGTCACTTCTGAAGGCCTTTATTAACCCCTCGTAGCCATGTGGACTTGGATTATAATGGTTGGGTGCAATTTTTTGGACTTCCAATTTTGATCTATCATCCACTCCCATTATAAAGCATGAATTAGCCTGGACATTATTTAATATAACTCTGATTGTATTCGTCTGAAAGAAGAATGTCATATACAGCTAGGATGGCTTGAGGGTGAGTAAATCATGGGGTAATTTTCATTTATGGGTGAACTATCCCTTTAAATTACATATAAAGATGGACTTAAGTGGTCAGACAGCTAATTCAGTTAGGTGCATTTAATATAAAGTGCAACTATGCTAAATTTTCATTCAATTTCAATTAACATGCAGTTGAGTGTCATTACATTACATTGACTTAGCACTTAAATATATATAAAGAATATTATTTCAGTAATAAGTATGTTTTAAAGTATACTAAAGTGTCATACAAGGGTCCTTCATTTATAGGATTAAAAAGACACTTCACTAAGCCCTGTCCGAAGAAAAAAAAAAAAAAAAAAAAAAAGAAATAAACACCTTACTGACCAATTCACCACCGTTTCCATTCACCATATATTCAGATAGCCTTTCCTCTTTCTTTTCTACTAGGATAAAATAGAGTATCCAAAGAGGATGCATTTTTAAATCTTGAAATAAAGCATCACAGGTCAATGCTGTGGATCATGAGGTGACGTCACAGAGCATCATGCACTGCCAAGAGGTTTTCAGGCTCATGCTGACATAAATTAGCCTTTATACAAAGAACTCTTTTTGAATCACTCTTTCTAGTCCTAGTTAACAATACGATAACAAAGGGAATAGAACAATACATGAAACCTTAAAAAATAATTTTCCACCTAATTTGTGGAACAGAGCGGCTGGGTCAACTATACACACATCAGCCTGATGGGGAATATTGTCTCTTTTCTGAGTACTACGATAAAAGAGTAAAGCTGAATCTTAGAATTCTCCATGTCTCACACAATGTAAAACTCAGCTTATTTTACCCTGTTGTCAGCCTCTCCTCCACTGTGGGTGTTCTGGCAGAAGAAGTTGTATCTGCCTTGATACACTGACATAACCAGCTGTAGAGACAGAAGGATATCAGAATGAATCATCATCTCCACGCCACTGCATATTCTTCCCAATATGTAACACATTTCTGGAATTAATACCAATGCTTGAGGATCAGTTTGGTTACACTTTATTTTACAGTATGTGTACTTACCGTGTACTTACCCTAGAAAATACTGGGTGGTATATGGTAAACATGTTTAGGGGTAGTTCAGGGTTAGTACCTAGTTATTTCCCAGTTATTGTACATGGTATAATACAGTACACAGTACACACACGGAACAGGGCTGTATAATAAAGTGCTACCCAGTTTACATTAACAAAAAGTACAATGTACAAAAAAAAGTACAACTATCGATATGGCCATCATCCAACACAACAGTACATACTGTATCATTTCCATGAAGTTACCACCTCATACTACCACTGTACCATGGTATTGTCACAAGAGCTCTAGATTTTTTTCAATAGGCTTGTTTAGTCAGTAGCCTTGCCTAACTGACCTGCCAATATTTTCCCAACACACACAAAAAAGGACAAGTTCCATTTTTAGCATTTATACATTTTATAAGTATCAGGGGATAACATGTTCAAAGCACATTACAAAAAATACTAAAACGACAAGAAAAAAATATCATTCATTTTTTAAATTCACAGTAATAGCTGGACATACAACTATAAATATAACTTGTGAATTCATGAACACTTTTTCTGAAAATCAAAGGCATATGTTTTAGAACATTACTGGTTTGTTTTATGCTCCCAATCTATCACAAGGCTTGCGATTTCAACAAAACAGAGACCTGCAGACCTCCTGGAAAATCTCCCACGAGCCTCTAATCTGTCATTATTCATTGTCTCATTTTGAATAAAGCCCTTGTTCAAGTTTTTTTTTAGCAAATGCAGAGTGAAAGCGGCACATCTGTCCCCAATATTTAATAAATTATATTAAACCTCAAATAAGGTTCTCATTAATGCCTAACCTTATGTTACCGGTGACAATGGTATTCAGAGGGGACATCTCTACTCAAATAAATTCTTTAAAAGGACATTTAGGGGACACAAAGTGCCATTCAACTGTTTTAATATAGTCGTAATTGCTTTGGTCTAATGGAGCTTCTCAGGGTCAGTGGGTTGATTTTGCCGTTAGAGAGACTATCCCAAAGCAGTATACAGCACCACTGCCTCTCTAAAGTCCAGAGTGCAGTCTCAGCATTCACTCTCTAACTCAGCTAATTTCTCTTTAAATTAAATAACTCACAGATGGCTTCAGCATTCCCACCTACAAACAGTAGGACAGGTGGTTTGGAAAATGGATAGTTACCAGTAATGCATTAAATGTCATGAACTAATAATCAACTACATTTTTGAAGCATTTGTTGATGTTAATTTACAAACATATTATTATTTATTGTTAGTTCATGTTCATTCATAATTAGCTTACTTTAATGTATACTTGAAATGTTAGCAGGTGTGTAGGAGCCCAATGTAAATTTTAACCACTAGATGGCTGTGTGGAATGGAAGGAGTTGGTGTATGTCATATGACATTTAAAGGGTTAGTTCACCCAAAAATGAAAATTAGGCAGTGCTTTACTCACCCTCGAGGCATCCTAGGTGTATATGACTTTCTTTTTTCAGACGAATCCAGTTGGAGTTATATAAAAAAAAATTGTCTTTGATCTTTCAAGCTCTATCATTCCAGAAGAATGTCGGAGGATTTCAATATAAGCCAAGAGGAGACTGATTTTCCTTTGCTAAAGTAAGGAAACTTTGCTTCTTTTGATCCTGTAAACAAACGTTGGTTTTCATGAGATATTATATCGGAACTGCTTCTTTCTCCAGGAACTGGTTCTGTGTAGATTTATTTGATTATTATGTTTTGAATTTTTGTATTTTTATTTCAAAAATGCATCGAGTCGCTACAGGAGGCCTTTGTTCACCCCCCGGAGCCATGTGTGAGACTTTTTTTTTTATGGAAGGGCGCTTTTTATTTCAGGTCTTTTGGACTGAAAAAAATGCAACGCCCGCTGACTGAAATGATAGAGCTTGAAAGATCAAAGACAATTTTTTATATAACTCCGACTGGATTCGTCTGAAAGAAGAAAGTCATATACTGTACACCTAGGATGCCTCATGGTTGTCTATGTGGAGAGGGTAACAGGTGGTGGGAAATACATGATTCTTAACATATCCTAACCCTCTATGGCATGACCTTTTATTTTTGGGGGGGAAAAATATTTCACCTCATTTTTTGGGAGCTTAGGAATCCCTGATAATATTTCCATCATAAAATTTGTTGCCCATCCCCCCATTTTTTGGGAGCTTAGGAATCCCTGATAATCAATGTGCCATAAGGGTACTAAAACACCAAGGTTTTATATATATATATATATATATATATATATATATATATATATATATATATATATATATATATATACACACTGATAATATTTCCATCATAAAATTTGTTGTCAATAACATCATATAATCAAATAAACAAACTACTACTAATTACAACACTTCATGTATAAATGTTTCTCATATTACCTATTACCATATACTGTAAACCAATATCCAAATGACTGTGTCCGTTTGTGTATGTCACTGCGTGTGTGCCACTGTGTGTGTGTGTATGTGTGTGTGTGCCACTGTGTGTGTGTGCAAATGTGTGTGCAAATATGTGTCACTGTGTGTGTGCCAATGTGTCACTGCGTGTGTCACTGCATGTGTGTGTCAATTTGTGTGTGCCACTGCGTGTGTCTCTGTGTGTCACTGTGTGTGCCACGGTGTGTGTGCAAATGTGTGTCACTGTGTGTGTGCTGCATTTCTTTCATTAAATGAATAAAGCAAGAAACGGATTTTTGCATGGACAATGACTTGATTTCCAACTTATGAGTAAAGAACATCTTACCACCTTTTCCTGGGTGGTTAGGCAGCCACCACACAAAGTAAGAACCATCTCAGATTAAGAGAATTACTATTGGATTAAAGGAGAATTTCCTGTGAATGAAAACGTCAACTTGCGCATCTGCAGATTGAGTGACTACTATTGGAGTTTGGATCGCTTGCCTGGTGTGTTGCCAATTTGGCGTCTTGAGCCAAACAGAGCATGTAATCTTTAAACTTGATATTGCAGAGTAGTTTCAGAAGCTCGACCAAACTGGTGAGTGAACCTCTCTTTCTTTGAGCTCTATGGCTATATCACATTATGAGATTGATCCGTTGATCCACAAAGAAGTCTGAATCACAGCCTACTGTATGTTTGGAATGCTCTACTTTAAATAATGCCTTGGCTTGCTGCATGTCTTTGTGTTGAATTGGATCACATTCTGTTCATTGTGTAATCTTTGCTCTGTGGCTTGCTTGAAATGTTCTCTTTAAAGCGAGTGTCGTCATTGAGCATTGAAAATTTTCAACGGCAACGCAAGTCAAAGTTTACTAAAGTAAATAAAGTTAAACAAAGAGTTAATGATCTTCTTTCTGGAAAGCTAAATCTGTAGCTTCTTTAAATAAACTTCATAATCTTGAAGCCAAAGAGGAAGAACTTCAAAGACAAAGAGAAACTGCAGAGAGAAAAGGAACCATTGCAAATGGAAACAAAATTAACTGCTGTCACTGCAAAACTGTCTGTGCTGGAAGCAAGTGAGGGAAGTGCTGAAGGAATGAGTGATGAAGAGGAACTTTATGAATGCACATCATAAGAAACATGTAAGATCATGTGCATCAAACAAATGCTCAATGCTCAAATCATTTCTGTTCGCCTTCATCGTTCTTTAGAGCATTTGCAGTACATTCGTAAGACAGACGTAAGTGCGGTTATGTACCAAAGCTTTGTAAACAAAACGAACGGTTCAAAAACGTAAATACATAAAAGTGCAGAGAATAATGTTATGCATTTGCCGCCTTCTCCTGCGCCGTCGTTACTAAGCAACGGGGTAAACAGCTGCTGGCTTGATGACGCAAGCGAACCGTGGTTCGGACTCAAATATTATAATATGAACACAGTCCAGTGGGGGCAGGGGGAGGGGGGAGCAATCGAACTCCAGTTCGGACCAGGCAAGTGAACCAAATGTGAAAGCACCCTTAAACTGCTTGATTCATAAGGACGTCTTTATGAACTTTTGAAGCATCTTATCACAATTTGGTGTTAAGATAACTGTGTATTTATTTGTGTTTTAAAGATGAACAATGACATACAGTATGAAATGTCCCTATCAACTATTCCTTTAAGAGAGAAGAGATGGACTTTTGTAGCCTAGAGGTTTCTTTCTCTAATGAGGCTGCAGTAAAACTGGTAGAGGTCATTGATGGCTGTGATTAAAGATCACTTTAGCTAACATATCTGTGAGCTTATCCTGAATTTAGAGTTCATTATATTTGGAAAGTAAAGATCACTTTAGCTAACATATCTGTGAGCTCAATTATATTTGGAAAGCCAGGCAAAGTGTCTGTTTTGCAATGCAGATAGCGTGGAGAGTGCAAATTAGGCAAGAAAGGACTCATGGACATGGACATGGTGCACATGGACTGTGAATCATCATCAATTGTTTTGCTCAATTTCCAAAAAGTCAAACCATCGGTATCAAAATGCATTCAATACTAATTTAAAAGGCCCCAGTCACATTCAAATATCTAGATCAGAGGTATCGGTATAAAATTGTATTGGAGATTATCAAGTAACCCTGAAGACCCTGATGGCTGCTCCAGGTGTGTTTGATCAGGGTTTGAGCTTAAATCTGCAGGACAGTAGATCTCCAGGTACAGGACTGGAGATGCTTGCTTGAGATTGTGTAATATCTATTAGAGCATAAAAGCTATGGAAATTCAAAACTGCTGAAATATATCTGAAATGCACTCCAAATCAGAAGGATGACAAATAAATTTTAAAAAGTATAGCGTTAGCAGGACAAGCCAGTGTTATTTTATTTTATTATTTTTATTTATTCATTTATTTTTGTTTGATTGCTTTTGTTTTTGGTTTTTGTAACATATTTTGAATTTGCATTTATATTTGTAATGATATGACGTCTTCAAATAGACATATCTTACACACATATGACAAGCCCACCTCATAGAACATGTAGAAGGACAGAAGCGTCAGGCCGAGGTTATACGGCACTAGCAGTGCTCTGCAGGAGTATGGCTGTCTATTCTTCATGTATTTTGGTCCCATCCACACAATCAGAAGATACATGACAGTGAAGGCAAAAGTGGGGATGTAGTTATCCAGTAGAAGCCATCCTCTAACCCGAGGATCTGCAATTGATAGAGAACAACCACACTCACACATATGCAACAAAATTAGGATGTTCAATAAAAAAAATAGTCACAGTTGTTCCTCTGAATTGAGACAAAAAAAACAAAAAAACACTTTTAAATGCCGCTCATCCAATTAAAAGTTTGAGTCAGAATTTTATAATACAGAATTTTTTTTTTTTTTCTTCACAAAGCTTGGTGCTGCTTTGCCAACTTGAATTGCAGTTGCTTCCAGTCTGATTGGACATTTTCTATAAATATATATATATATATATGTGTGTCTGGAGACAATGTTGTTTCCAAGATGACAACTGGGTTAATACAATGAGCAGATTTTGGATCAAACAATCATTATTTAATGGATAATGGAGCATTATTTTGACAGCTGGACAGATTCTTTGTTTCAACCACTTGCGTGGCTGCATAAGACGTGATGTGACATGGATTAAAATCATCAGCATGCCACAATATTGTTTTAGCTATGAAAATATAGTGAGAATATGTTCTATTTGCTAATCCTGCAAAGTTTGCTCAGAAGTTTGCCCTATAGGAACACAACAGCATTAAAGAGAACTGAAGATGTCTAAAAAAGGAGTATTGGTCTTACCCCTGGGTCCCATCCAAGAGTCAATATAAGTGTTAACTTTGTGATTAAAGGTCTCCATCTTCAACCTTCGGGAGAAATCATATGAAGATCACACAAGCACAGTGTCAGAGCAAATATACATTCAGCCTGTCTGTGAAAGTCCTACAGCTTAAAAAAACAGTTTAAAAAGGGCAAGAAGAAGTTAACCTTATAAATCCTTGTTGGAACACTTATTGATTACAGCAATAAAAATGGCTGCCTACAGCAAGGACTACCATCCATCAGGTTAAATTCTCTTGATCGCCTGTTTGTAGCTCAGTAAAGGTCGAGACATAGTGCTTATAATCCAGAAAACCTTTTTTTTGTTAGCAGGACTAAAAATGAGAATACATTAACACAGAGAACCTTAGATTATTATAAGACATAGCTTCTCCACACCCTCAAGCAGGCCTTACGCTGGAGGTGTTTATTGAAGCAGCCTGTCAAGTGCTGCTGTTGCCATCAGATATGCAAACATGTACTTGCAAGAAAAAAAGTTTTCTATGAATGATACAAGAGCTCACGACAAAAAGCACAGATACATAAAGTGTACAATGGCTTAGACACACTTGCAAAAATAAATGTTCATATTTTTTTTTCAATTATAAATATATTTAGACAATAAAGTATACCTTATCTTTCCCACATAAGCTTACTTTTCTTTACACTATATATATATATATATATATATATATATATATATATATATATATATATATATATATATATATATATATATATATATATATATATATATATATATATATATATATATATATATATACATATACACACATACACACACAGTCATGGCCAAAAATATTGGCACCCTTGGTAAATATGATCAAAGAAGGCTGTGAAAATTAATCTACATTGTTAATCCTTTTGATCTTTTATTTAACAAAATCACAAAAATTTAACCTTTCATTGGATAATAAGAATTTAAAATGTGGGGAAATATCATTATGAAATAAATGTTTTTCTCAAATACACGTTGGACACAATAATTGGCATCCCTAGAAATTCTTATGAGTAAAATATCTCTGAAGTATATATTCCCATTCATATTCACAATTTTGAGCACTCCAGGATGATTATGAATGTGAAATTATCCAGCCATGGGTTCCTGTTTTACAGAAATATAAATAGGAGGGAAAACAATGCCCAAATCCTCTTAATCATCCATTACAATGAGAAAAACCAAAGAATATTTTTCTGATGTGCAGCAAAAGATTATTGAGCTTCACAAATTAGTAAAGTCGCTTTAAGAAAAGAGCTAGAGCACTGAAAATTCCCATTTCCACCACCAGGGCAATAATTAAGAATTTCCAATCAACAGAAAACATTACGAAACTGCCTGAAAGAGGATGTATGTCTATATCATCCTAATGCATGGTGAGAAGAAGAGTTTGAGTGGCTAAAGAGTCTACAAGGACCACAGCTGGAGAATTGCAGAAAATAGTCTTGGGGTCAGAAAACCTAACAAAAAAAAAATTGTCAAAAACCACCTAGATCACCACATGTTGTTTGGGAGGGTTTCAAGAAAAATCCTCCTCACTCATCCAAAAACAAACTCCAGCATATTCAGTTATCAGCCATGGCTTCTATAGTCAGATGCCAAATAAAGGTTTCAAAAAGTATTGAATAAAAGGGTGCCGTTAATTGTGACCAATGTGTATTAGAGAAAAACATTTATTTCATAATGATATTTCCCCCCATTTTAAATTCTTATTATCCAATGAAAGCTTAGATTTTTGAGTATTTTTTAAATAAAAGATCAAAAGGATTAACAATGCAGATTAATTTTCACAGCCTTCTTTGATCATATTTATCAAGGGTGCCAATATTTTTGGCCATGACTATAGTGTAAAGAAAATTAAGCTCATGTGGGAAAGATAAGGTATACTTCATTGTCAATAATAAATAATAATAATAACAGTATCCAAGTAATAGGCTTATATTTATTTAGTTTTTGGCATGAAATGTGACATGCTCTTGACAACTTTTCATCTAAATATGTGACCCTGGACCACAAAACGCAGTCATAAGGGTCAATTTCTCAAAATTTACATCATCCAAAAGCTGAATCAATAAGCTTTTATTTGTATGGTATTTGGCCGAGATAAAACTATTTGAAAATCTGGAATCTGAGGGTGCAAAAAAATCAAAATACTGAGAAAATCACCTTTAAATTTGTTTAAATTAAGTTCTTAGCAATGCATATTACTTAACCTAATTTTTGATTTGATATATTTATGGTAGGAAATTTACAAAATATCTTCATGGAACATGATCTTTACTTAATATCCTAATGATTTTTGGCATAAAATAAAAATCTATAATTTTGACCAAAACAATGTTTTTTTGGCTATTGCTAAAAATATACCCCAGCGACTTAAGACTGGTTTTGTGGTCCAGGGTCACATATGATAATATTTGAAAATTGTAAGCTACATCGCATGACAAACAATATGGCAAACTAAAAGGGAATTACCATGTATTTATTATGAACTTTTGTAAATGTGCATGACTATGACTGCACTTTTGGACATATAATACACTCATAAACCATCATACAATTAAAAAAAAAAAAAAATGCTGACAAAAAGTCAAAATGTATAACAATAAGTAATATTAAAAATAGCTGCAAGCAGCAATTACTGGGGTTCAAATGCTTTGAGGCCTTTAAGGTTCTATGCTTTTAGGGTCTAAGCAAATGTGACATGTATGCCTAACACTAAAACACACCCACAATGGAGAATACACTCACAGACACACACACACACACACACACAAAAATACACACACACACACACACACACACACACACACACACACACACACACACACACACACACACACAAGCGCGCACAAATTTTGTTGAAGATATAGATATTTGAAATAACTGATATGTTACAAAATCGTTACTGCAAGTCTCCTGTTTAAAACACATTTTTACACATCAGGTTTAAATTTAATCGTAATGTGGCATAATTGTATATATCTGATATATCTGTGTAAACGAAGTTGTAAACTTTAACTAAATGTTTAAATGTAATAAGTTTGCATGCTTATTTAGAATGATCTGATGCATGAGTTGACTTAGTTTTGAGTTTTCTTTTAGGATTTATAGGCTTTTGGGTACACTAGACCAAGACCATATTTTAAAATTATCCTGTAATAGCTGTCCAGTTGCTGAAGTTCAATATTTTGTTCATAATTATCGACCTAGACTTTTTAACTCCACATCAATAAAATAAGTACAGTACAATCCTCTGGGCTCTCTAGGTCCTAGAGAGCCCAGAGGATTGTACTGTACTTATTTTATTGATGTGGAGTTAAAAACCAAGGACTAGTTCACAAAACAAGGTTTTTAAATTATCTCAAATATTTTAATAACAATTTGATTGACAGCTGTGGTCATAAATGGTCGGAGATGGAGTAAACACTTGTGTAATTTATGATATGAGTATCTAGTGGATATTTAAATATTTTGAATAATTGTGAATATTTTTTTTTTTTCAATTTGAGGTAATTTACCAGAGTTTTTGAAACCGTTTTAACTGTTATAGCACCACCTACGGTCAGATTGTTAAAATTTGCGAAAGTTTGCATGCTTGTTAAGAATCATCTGTTGCATGTGCTCACCTAGTTTCAGGAAGTTTTGAATTTTTGTTTAGGATTTATAAGCTTTTGGGTATTTTGGCCACACCCCTTTTCTAAATGAACCCATTATAGCTACCTTAAGGGTAAAATTCAAAACAATTTTATAATGATTGATTTATTGTGCTGCTGTGGTTTTATTGAGGTTGAGCGAAAAACCTAGGACTAGTTTTTAACATAATTCAGTTTTTAACATAATTGAGGATATTTAATAAACGATTTGACTGACAGCGATTTGATTGAAATTATTTGATTGAATTTTGATATGAACACTGAAAACCATGTGAAAATCAGCCACTGTCACCTAGTGGCCAATTTCTTTCAAAATTATTTTACAGACCTCTAGCGCCATGAGTCAAACATGCCCACCAAGTATGTATATATATATATATATATATATATATAAGTATATATATATATATATATATATTTAATTAATTATTTTTATTTTTTCTGTTCAAGAGTTATAGGTGCACGTTTGCTTTTTTTTATTATTATTATTAATATTCACTCTCCAGAAAATATTTCTGCACTGGTTTCATTCTGATCAAGTGAAAAACATAGGAATAGTTCGCAAAATTACTAGGTTTGTCAAAAACTACGAAAATTTCCCCAGAATCCGAGGCATGTTTGTCCATGGTGCGCAAAGGATTACAACGACACAAGGGATTTGTATGGAGACCTTTTATTTTAGTCTCAAATTTAATTAAAGAAAAAAGATTGATTCATGCGTGAGTAGTTTATTTTGCATGAATGATAATTAATTTACGTACAAAAAAAATTAATTTGCGTGAGTGAAATATATATTTACAAAAAGCAATTCACATGCGCAAAATAAAATTATATATTCATAAAATACATTTCACAAATGCAAAACACAATTCGTAGATATACAACTGTGCACAAAAACCTTTGAATGTTTAGAATGTACGAGTGTCTGAATGTACAAATCGTCATTTACTACGATTCCACTCGGATTTGTGTGTGTGTGTTTTTGAGACTTTCGTGGCAGACCTCTCTTCCCACGTGGGTCTGTCGTACTCTTTAGCCAATCAGATGCGAGCTTACCATTCAACCAATCATATCATAAGCCACTGAGAGTGCATTCAAGGAGCACGATTCTGCGCACCTTTTGCGCAATATGGATTAATTAGAACGGAAATTAAGCCTTTACATCAGTAATCCCATAGACAGTAGAAGAAATGGACACAGCGACCCAACTGGAACTCAATTGAGACAAGTGAAGCCCATTTTTAGCACTTCCGTTTCTGACGCGCAGACTCAAACTAAGCTTGATGACGTCAGCAACCTGTCTGACAGATGTAAATCTTCTAGTAGCTGTGCGTGCAAACTGCCATCGTTAATCTTGCAGAGACGGTGAGCTTGAGCGGGGAGTTCTTTGGCGTGAGTGAGCAGGAGTAAGTATTCTGATTAATTATTTTGTATAGTATTTTAAAATGTAACGCCAGGGCTTCTATGGGCTTCTCTCTTGACGTCTCCCCGATTGCCTGCGAGCTTCTGAATGCACTCTCGGTGGCTTATGATATGATTGGTTGAATGTTAGGCTCGCATCTGATTGGCTAAAGAGTACGACAGACCCACGTGGGAAGAGAGAGCTCTGCAAGGAAAGTCTCAAAAACACACACACACAAATCCGAGTGGATTCGTAGTAAATGACGATTTGTACATTCAGTCACTCGTACATTTTAAACATTCAAAGGTTTTTGTGCACAGTTGTATATCTAAGAATTGTGTTTTGCATTTGTGAAATGTATTTTATGAATATATAATTTTATTTTGCGCATGTGAATTGCTTTTTGTGAATATATATATTTTTTTCACGCACGTGAATTTTTTTTGTGTGTACGTGAATTAGGTTTCATGCATGTGAAATTGTTTACGCATGTGTGAATCGTGTTTTTTGCCTGAATTATATTTGAGACTAATCTGTCTCCATAGATTTGTTCCTACGATTAGATTAGCGATTTCGTACTATTGATCGCTCGCTGTAGCGCCCCCGTCAGGCCGATTGGGGCGAGCCTTGGTCACGTTGTAGACGATGTGAGTATTACCATTCCCACCAAGTTTCAAGTCTCTACGACTTATGGTTTGGTCTGCACGATCAGTTTTACGTGTAGATTGCTGATCAGTGGCCATTCTAACAATTACAATAGGGTTTCAGCTCTACGCACTTGACTCGAGCCCCTAAAGATTATAGCGTGATGTCTCACAGCGGGACACTGCTGTCACTGATTTGCATGTTATGTCAACTACTCGATAGGATCATATTGCTTTTATACAACAGATCAGAAACTGCAACTACACATTTCAAGACGACTCAGAAACGTTTTGCTAAGTCTTCTTCATCATAACAAATAACGAACGGCTTTGAGTCACATCGTCGTAAACCTAACGCTTCTAATCTTTGATAAAGTCATGTCATATAAGGTAACGGGCGCGACACTGTGTCCCAGACAGCGCAGTTCCAGATGACATTTTGGGGTGTTTACATCTCTTTAGCGTCATGGTCAGCAAAACTATTGTAAAGCATCTTACCTTTAGTCTTCAGACCGATATTTCCTTAAGCGTTGTCCTGTGCGGGTGGTGTCGTCAGTGTGACAGGGTGGAAAAAGCTCGTGAACTAATGAGCGTCATGAGTGTGTCTATAGTCCACCTGAAACTGATGCGTATAACGGGACGTGTTCGAATAACTCGCTTTATACTGCCGCTCTAGGGCAAAGTCTGCGTGCACACTGCGTCCCCCACTGCCCTTTACTGTCATGCAGATTTAAAAAATCAGGTTTCATACCAAGAACAAAAGTATGCATCTGGAACGTTCATAACGCGTTAAAATACCAGGACCATTGATAAAGGTGTAGTTTTAAAAGTGATGGTTTATCCACATTTAGGATGTCGCCATGCCACTGCATGACCAACTACTGTGCTTCAGATGGATTTAGAACGTCAACCTAACCGTTCTGACGTCCATTATGGCGCGCGTTAAGGCAGTTTTTTTTTAAGCATTGTGCTGCTGCACAATTTACAAGGCGTGAACTGTTTCGCGAACTAAAAGTCACCCCATTCATCTGAAGTTAGAACAGGCCAATCACAGCGCTGCTATGATGTGGAGCCAAAGCAGACCAATCACAGAGCTGCGCTGATGCAGAGTGCATCAAGGGGCCCATGTTACAGGGAACAATTACAGGAAAAATGTCACAAGTTCCACCAAACGTGCTCACGTGGCCCACACAACAATCATGTAACATTTTCTTTTTTGGAAAGCAGTGGTTAATCGTTAATATTTTGATATAGTTATTGTAGTTACTAGTTCTTGTAAATGGTATGGTATTTTGTTACTTGGCTACACACTGGAGAGAGTATTAGAATGATGTCAGTAAGCATTAAAAAAAAAAAACCTTTATGATGCAACGTGATATATATAAAAAAAGTTTCATTATTTTGCATCATATGTCAACCACTTCACACTTTAGAATCACATTTGCAAATGTTATTCATTATAAGCAGTATACAACAGTCAGTACACAGAATTAAAAGTCCCTGACATCATTAGATGATGACAACTGGAACACTATTAAGAGCCCTAATGGTATAGCCTTTGTTTTGGACCCTGAAGAGGCCCTTCCATAAAGCTTTTGTTCCAGACCCTGTAAGTTCTAGTGATGGCCTTGTGTTTGAAAATGCAAAGCGGTAAATTACTTATAATACCAACTGAATTAGATATATTCTGCTGACCTGTAATGCAGTGTTTGATGCACTGTTTAATGTTTCTTTGATAAAGAACCTGAATAAGTTGTGAAAACTGTGAAAGCTTTATATCCAATTTCTGCTGTCTTTTAAGCTGACTTTAATATTATCTAAATACCTATTTTATTTATTTATTTTTATTCATGGCTTAAGCATTTGACCATTAAAATTTGCATTTCAAGCCAATATAAATTATACAAGAGTTTTCTGCTTAATGAAAATCATGTAAAATGAATCACTGATAGTAGATCAGAAAACTAGTATATACACAGAGCACATTCATTCCTCTGTCCAATAAAATAATGCAATCAAAAACATTTTGTGTCTGACACTCAGCAAACCTAAACTGCCAGGGGGTATGTGCTTGCGTAACAGCTTTTATTGTCTGCGTGACGACGTAAGCTCATAGATACTGTAAGCAACGATAGTCTGATGCTTATTAAATGATTTAATGAATTGAATTTTAAAGAATAAACATTACACGCAAGCAGCATTTAAAGAATTATTTCCATAAGGCTTGAATGCTAAAGAAATTACAGTGCTCTATAAAAGGCAGGTGTTCCATTCAATAAGCTGAAATATGTACAGGAACCACTTTGTTTGAAGCCATATACTGATATTAAAGCTAACAAACTATAACTTAACCTAATTCATCTTTCTGTTAATTTAATAAAAAAGATAATCTGCCCCCTCTAGTGGTGGATCTGCTATGTAAAGCTTAACAACTAAGAAACTTCAGATGGTATGAATTTAGCTGTCCTTCAAACACGAAAATTACAAAATAGAATGTGTTAGTGAAAAACAACTCTACAGTCTTCTACTTCCCATTACCCCAATTTCAATTCCTCCATCAGTTTAGTCAGTGCTGCATACAGACTTGAATCAAGAGCAGTGCCTTGAAATCATTCTCTTAATTGGTACAATATTAAATGCCAAAAGAATCTGCAAAGCAAGTCAACAGTTTCATCCATAAAAAAAAGAAAGTACACTTGTTAATGCCTGATGAAGTACAGTACTTACATTTCAACAATGAAAATATTATTAATGTACAATTCAGTGTTTGCTACACTTTACATAATCTCTCACAAAGTCAGACCGACGTGAAATATAAATTACATCATGGATCTGTTTAAGCTATTAAAATAATTTGCGAATAATAAAAATCTGCTATGTACAAATTCCACAACCCTTTGGATGACCTCAGCAATCAACACATGCTATTTTCAATATTTTCTTAAAACCTTTTTTTTCTGGAGCAGTGGTCTTCTGTTCTCATGCAAAGGAGCATTTTTTAAATATAAGATTGGTGTTTGTTTCGAGCAGGCTTCATTTTCCTCTGTTAACCGGGTCTCCGATAAGTTCTGGACATTTCTCTACCCCCTTTGCGATTCTGTCGCACTTGTGCAGCAGGTCGTAGTTTATTTTGTCTGTAATGACGCTGTCCTGCTTGTACTGAGGATGTTTGGCAACAAACTCCCTCATCCACTTAGCCATAGTCATCAGCTCACCTGAGAAAAGCACGGTAGTGAACACAAACATTAAAAAATATAGAAGCAACACAATCAACCTGCTGGATGTGACAATAACTGAACTAGTTCGCCTGAATCAAGGCATTCTTAATATAATATTTCTGCAATAAAAAAAATAATTAAAAATTCAGCAAAAAATTTATGGCATTTTTTTTTTATGTTTAAAAACCGAAGCACTGACACTGTAATTAACCGAAACACATTTGCATACCAGAAGCACGCTTCTTGATGAGTTTCAGGTAGTTGAGAATAGTGCATCGTGTGTCGACATCCACCTCCATGTTCTCAAGGTAGCAGTTCAACATTGGGATCAGGCCGTGAAATACCCCTTCCTAAGAAAGCAAGCAAGAAACACACCACTAGGGCTGGGCGATGTCTAAAGTTGTCTAATCTATTTAATCTAATTTCATTTAAATAATTTTTAATTTTGTTGCCTTTTTCGTATGCTTCGTTTAGTTCGTGTAAACATCTAGCTTATAATTAGTTTGGCAATTTTTGCACAGTAAATTTTTACTGTTTAATTTGTGTTCATTGGACTGTTTTGAATGTCATTTGTATTGTGATTTGGAAAACATCATTTTATGTTAATATGTTATTACCTAATCAGAAATTTAAAAGCATTGCACTGGGCGATATTTTATGTTTAATTAAAATGTTATTAGTTTTTTTTTTTTTGGCTGACAAATATCAACATCGTGATATCTGTCAGCCATCGGCGATCGTCTAACGGCCCAACCCTACACACCAACACAATAAAATGGAGGAATTGAGCATCTTTCTACCCACTTTAGCCTACTGTTGAAAATCTTTGGAGAGTAAAGTTAAAGAGCAGAGGAACACTCACCTTCCCATTGATGATGGTGTCAATACTCATCAGTGTGAACTCTTCACTGTCTTTAGCTTCACTCTCCACTCCATTCTGAGCTGTGGAGGGCGGGTCTAACACTGGGTTGCAGCCTTAAAATAATAATAATAATAATAATACAAATCAAGAAATAATGATTTAAAAGAAATATGGAACCAGCATGCAGAATCACATGATAATGACCATGATTGTTTTAGTTGTGCCTTTGTAAAAACATGTCACAGCTCAATGTTGATATGAATGAAAGTGACATCTTTTTAACTTTAATGTCAACTAACCTTTAAAGACATCCTTCCGAAAATAAAACATGCCTTCTTGCACTGCATTTCGCTTCTGGGCAACTTTCATATTTTCATCAACCTAAACCGAAAACACAGTGAAGCTGCATGCAGTGCTTTAATGAACAGAAATACAAAAGTCATGCATGCACATGTATAATTCTTGGTGACGGTCTTATTTTTAAGAATGTTCAGTTTTTTTTTTTTTGCCATTTAATATCTTCCAGTTTTTCAGCTGTGTAACCAAGAGTTAAAATGCTAAATATCAAAACACAAAAAGACAAAACCAACCTTTGATAATGGAATGAGGAAATCCAACTTATACGATAAGATCACACGGGTGAGGAGAACGATAAACACGACATAAGCAGAGTTTTCAAAATCTGTCAGTTGGACCTGTTTAAAAAAATAAAAATAAAAATAAAAAATAAATAAATAAATGCACATGACGATCTGATATAAGAAACTTGAAGCACAAATCAAATAACTGCATATGAAAATAAAATCAAACTGGTCCACATTTAGTCCACGTCGCATTTTATTATATTATAAGTTTCATTAATATATCAAATTTATATTGTGCACATATATATATAGTGTGTATTCTGTCAGTAGCAAATGATTAGTTTTGCATGTTGTGCTTGAATAATCTGTAGGTTGGCGAGTTCTGACGTTTGCTTTGCTAAGCACACAGCCAGTCAAGCCGCATCTGCTTGCATCATTTGGCACACAGACAGCGGGCAGACGGCTGTTTTTTTAATACCTCCATTGGACGGAACTCAACTCTCCATCCGATGTCAGAGTTTGGAGGGGGGGGCTTGAACCTCATTGTCTGCCAGTTGGTTGACTGAAGGTTCTGCAACATGCAAAATAAACTACGGCTCATTTTCACATGCAATTTGAACAAATCTTTAAACTACAAAGTAAACACTGGTCTAATATTGACACTTTGTTGTTGCTGATCAATTTGCTAGAACAATGAAAATCCAATGTTAACTTTACCTCAAAGTGGTCCGATTCGTTCTCATCATCCAGATGAATCTTCTCCTGGAAGAGTGACAGTGGGTCACGGATGAAGAGATGTGCAATGTGCTGTGCCAGCAGTTTATCGATGCCTGCAACAGTCCAATACAGTGCGACTGAAAATACTGCACACAGAGCTGGCAGGCGCACTGACTGCAGCGGCCTGCTTCAATGATTTTCACACCCCGTCTACCCTGAACGCGAGTGCCGTGTTGCGTCGAAAGCAAAAAGTACCCATTACAAGCAGCAATGATGTCTACAGTGGACTCAAAGGATCTTTTGACAAGAGGACAAAGGAATGAGCAAGACTTGTGTTTGAGGTGATCCTCAAACTGCTGTAGACATGGTGCCAGTGTGTGTTTCTTTACCTGCATCTAGGAGTTGTTTGTTGATATCTTCATCTATGGTCAGATCAATGTCATTGTATTTCTCACCACAGCAGGAAAGGTAGCTATCAATCGAATCATACCGCGATTTGTGGATCCTGAATTTGTTGTTTTTCAGCGGCTGCGGGGACATTAATTCCATTAATTAAGAACATTTTTTTTAACAGAGCAATCAGAAACTGAGAAAAAAAAACAGGATAATGGGTGTGAGAAATTGACATGATATGACATGCTCCACTTGTAAAGCTATTGATATTTAAACATCAGCTGATTAATCATCCTATTCTGAGAGTACTGGCCTTGGCTGATAACTGTTGATATCAAAAGTAGTCAGATCTACTGACTAACTTGTTAATTATTATACATGCAGCTTTTACTGTCATTTGATATGAAACATTTATATTAAATGTAACAACAACCAAAAAAATCAAAAACATTTGTGACAATTCAAAGTGCATAATTCTAAGAGGAGAATTAACATCATGTGCGCAAATTGAGTGAGGTTTTTCCTTTTTCATATTTAAATAAAATCAGACATTATATAAAGTGTGGTGGTACAGGGCTTCAGACTAACTATTTTTACCAGGAGCACTGTAGCCCCTGACTAAAATTTTTTTGGAGCACATTCACATATTCTCCCTATTTTAACTGTATAACTGACAAATGCTTTGACAATAAATAGAAGTATTCTTTTAATTTTAGAGGGATATGACAATAATAAATAATAATAAATAATAATAAATATATTTTAACTGTATAACTTATATATATATATATATATATATATATATATATATATATATATATAAAAAATAAAATTACTATCGTTTTGCATTAATAAGGGCAGTTACTAAAATATTATGTTCATTTCATGTTTCTACACATTTGACAGTAAAGCAGTAAGCTTCAGTTGGGAAGCTTACGAAATTAATTTTATTAACAACAGTAACATGCAAAATCTAATTTTTATGTAGAAAAGGTATATAATGTACTCTTATTAAATGTACCATTATTCTTCTCTAGTCTTATATGGAACTGACCAACAACTTCAGTGATTATGATCACTGCACATTTATGAGCACAAAGCACTTTGTTACTTTTCTTACTTCATACACAAAAAAAAAGAAAAAAAGAGAGCACAATTCTGACAAAATCTGATTTTTTTGATGATTTGATATTTTTTTATAGTGATTTATAAATGTTATTTTATAATTTCAAAGTATAAAGGAAAAACTATAAATTAATGACTTTTAAGCCAATAAGTGTTCATCTGCTGCCATCTAGAGGTTATCATTTATTTTTTTTTTTTTTTTTTTACATAAGTGTTTGTTATATTATATATTTTGGTCAACCCATTAAAAATAACATTCAAATTGGATCATTTTGGAGCTTTAAAGTGCTGGAAACATTTGTGTGAAATACTTGAAAGTAACTGAAAACTGCTCCTCTTTCAAAAGGTTGTACAAACCCTGAAATGAATGATGAATGAAATTAATGTCGTAACATTCGACAATTTCTGCAACACCACCATGGTTATAGTTAGCGTTACTGGTTTTCTATGTCAGCGACGTTTGATCTGTTTGTAAAAGAGATTTCTGTGCCGAATTTGAATGCTTTTCATTAGATCTCATGGCAATTTTTATTAATTCTCCAGCGAATACAAGCACTTCTCACTGGATCTTGCAGCGCGCTGTGCTGTAACAGTGTCGTGAACTCAACTTTGGCTGCCGAGTAAAGCTGTTCTGAGCTCAGAGAAGTTTGTTTGCGTCGCGGACCGCGCAGCTCAAATGAGTAGCGGGATTTCGTTTTGTTTTCGTTTGCCGTTTGATGTTTCTCAATGCAACAGAAATGGCAGCGCTTATGAGTTGAACTACGCGGTGGTCGCGCCAGTGCGATAGCTCACAGAAATTACCGGCAGAAAAAATGGTCACAGTCTGGAGCCCTGTGGTATAAAAAAAAAAAAAAAGGTTCTCAAAAGCAGTAATTGGATGGGGTTAGTTTTCTTTTAAAATTATTAACAAGGCTGTCTGTTATTCCATGTATGATTCACACAAGTCTGGGATGCCTGTAATCATTACTGAATTGGGAGTGTCTGTTGTTTGGATGTGGGTGTAAAGGAACATCATGCAGCCTATAATTATAAAATCCATCTTGCCTCCTCAAGGAAAACTATTTACTTATGAATAGGATCTAAAAATTGTCAAATTTTTCTTGTTCGCGGGCATGCTATTAGGCATGTATTTTTGTCTGATCGGGTATCGGTCAGAGAGGGCCGATCCATATCCGAGATTATTATGCGTATTATTCTGTGTTTCTTCTGAAGCCATACGGATGCGCATATTGTAAGCGCTTCGTGCCACATTGTATTTGTTTTGTCCTTTCAAATCTATCATATGTTGTTGCCTTATTAAAATATACGCTATACATTTAAAAGAAATGTATTTTAATTTTATAGTATATACTTATATATAAATACATTCATGAATGTTTTTCATTAATGGATTTTATAATACAAATAGCAATGTGTAACATTTTACCATATTTAGTGCAACACTTATTTGTTCCCCACAAAATATTGGGTTTTTTTTTTTTCACTAAATGTTTGGATTTCTAAAATTATTGTGCATTGATATTTTTAGAATAACTTTTGCTGCCGAATTATCCACTAACCTAGTTTATGATTTTTTTTATCATAGATTATGAATATACATATATATTTTTGCATATTTACAGTTTATATACTGTTTTTCTTTATAAGTAGTAGTCTGTATTTAGTAGATTGTGAAAGAAATATTATCAGTTCCACACACAGAGATATATAAACTCTACATTTATTTTTTATTTAAAAAAAAATGTTTTTAGGGTATCGGCCAATACTGAACCCTAGGTATTGGAATCATTATTGGAGGAGAAAAAGGCAGAACAGAGCATCCCTAAATGCTATGTCATAATGTTGTCTGTCAAATCGTCATTTGGCAACGGCTCCAGGACCAGCCAAAGCACCATTTTGGTAGAAAAATGGGAAGACAGGATCCTGATCTCACCTCCAGGCCCCGCTCCTCTCGGGTTCTGTCATCCACCGATGCAGAGATCACACCCCAACGGCAGTCAATATCTGATACGTAGCCCCGATAGAACGGTGAGGCAGCGCTGAGAGCCATCTGCACAAACATAAACAACAATACACAGAACTTTTGAATGCATTTCTGAAAACATCTAAAGGCATCTGCTAACCACACAGGAATGTGAAAAAGGTGAGGGTCGGATTTATATTACGATAACATTTTACAATAAGGTTAACAGTAGTTAACCATTATTAAAATCAAAGGTTGTGCTTGTTAACATTAATGTACTGTGAACTAACATGAACAATGAATAACTGTATTTTCATTAACTAACATTAAAAAAGACTAATAAATACTGTAACAAATGGTCTGTTCATTGTTAGTTCCAACATTAATTTTAACAAATGACACCTCATTGTAAAGTGTTACCTATATTACTTCATGTGTGGTAAAGATGCCCAGTTTTCAGCTAAGACCAGCTCTTAGTTGAGATTTTAACTCATTCTATTTTCTTGAATGCGGTAGTGTACAACACAACTCCCTCTTAGAAGCAGTCACATCATGCATAAAAGTTTGCCTCACCTGCAGAGACCATTTCCCCACATTTTTATACAATTTTTTTAACAGTATAAACACAGTGATTAATTATCATTTGTTCTGTGAAGCAAAGTTTACTTTCTTGTTTTGGACCCTTTTCAAATGGACAGCGTGTTCTGTTATGAGAATTCCCCAAACCCATGTTCTCTTACCACTATGGGACAGAAAGTGGCCAGTTGGTCGTAAAGGTAGCGTGCCTCACTGATGCTGCAGGCCTGGAAGGTCACCTGAAATGGCAGAGGTGGACAACACGGACTCAATGTCAAACATTAAGCAAAATTTGAATATTGTATAAACATTTGCGAATAAGCACTGTTTCCATCCAACAAGTCTAAGAAAACAAAATCATCACTAAGTGGCACTAAATATCACTAACAAATGTAGAAGCCACTGAATTTAATAAATTTTCATATATAATAAATTACTTGCGCTTCATAACTCTTTTCTGTTGTGATACTTCAAAATGCGCATAAAAACAAGGTGATGGAAACAGAGCTAGTGAGAGAGGTTTCTGGGAGGAAAACACATTTTACCTGCAGGCAACAGTTTCCCATGCCAAAGCCCATGGCGTCCATGTAGATGTGATCAGGCAGAGCAGCCCGGGCAGCTTCCCCATCATCCTCTGGAAACGCCTCCACAAAAGGAGACGGGGTGTTTTTATCTTTAAAAACTGTTAAGTAGATGGAAGTCAAAAGAAAAGCAATTGAAAATATGGCAAAAATCATGCAGAAATATAATAAACATCTTGATTTCTTTTTGTTAATAAACACCTGCTCAAACAAAACAAATGTGACATGTTGCAGTGTGCGCTACCGAGCAATAAAAGCACCTTCTTCCACATAAATCTTTATCCAAATTCGCTGCAATATGAACAGCGGCGTTCTCCATGTCATCTGATTTTACTTTAATGGCATATCACTGGGCAGCATCGCCCACTGTGAAATCTCATTTGTCAGAAATCCTGCTCTACAGAAAGTGAAAAAATTTTCAACATCGATAACAATAGTCGAGGCAAGTCACCTTTATTTCTGTAGTGCTTTATACAATACCAATAGTGTCAAAGCTGCTTCACCGTGATTAACAAGAAAATAAGAGAATCAAATGTGGAAACTCAACTATAGAGACAGTTCAGATTCTTCTGTAACGCAGCTCAAAAAGACATTAGTGTCATTATGGGGCTCAAATCAGTTCTGTATTGGTTCAGTTCCGATAGGGCTGGCTGACAGTGAACATGTCTGCTTATCTCGAATTATTATGGGTATCCACTCATTCACTCACATTAAGAGTAGATCAAATGAAACCACATATACTCTGTTTATTCTATTTCCAGAGCAAGACTGACATTCAACTACAGAAACCGAAATCTAGCTTTAACAAAAACAAACAAACATCAAAACACTTACTTGGTACATTTATTGCCACCTTTTCTCCTCTCCGGTGGCGTATGTTTCTGGTCAGAGTGCTATAACACAACAAATGAGATTTGTTAGTGCATCACCTAAAGCATTCATAACTTTTTCAGCTGCAATAACCATGCATTAAATATTTACAAATATTAGTTTTGGTACAATTCATGTCTGTAGCACAAACAGAGTTAGGTTTGCTGAAATCCTTAACCTACCATAAATATGAGTGAACCACCCATAACTCTACAAATGAACAGCACTTTGCAAAAAGCTCTTTCTACTTGTTAACAGAATTTCACTTATCACAATCTTTTGTGTTAGTTGATGGCCTCATCGGGGAAGAAAAGCGATTTGGACACCCCTTTTTCAACAGGTGTGGGTTTGTATTCTGGCTGAGTGAAGCCTGGGCAGCCTAGCCTAAACACATAAATCGCAAAGAGGAAAATACAACCACGTGCTACAATTCAGAAATGCACACATTTGCATATTACACTGCAACTCTACAAGGGATGTAATAACATTCAAAGACAAATATAAGCCGGCATCTTTTATCATGGTCAATAAAGTGTTTGGGGCTAAAGGGTGAATTTTATCTACACGCATATGGCACTCCCAAATCACTCAAACATCCATAGAGTGTTATGCTGAAAAGGAAATATTTTTACTTTTTTTAACAATTAATATGTATAGAATACAAAGACTGCTAAAACTGTAACAGTTCTTATAAATAAAACAAAAGCTGTCCAAAACAGCCTTCATTTGGAGCTAATTTCAGTGGATCGAAACAATGCATTTCAAATGTCTTTTTGACCCCTGAGCAAAAAAAAAAAAAGAACTGTGCCATGACTAACTCAGTACATATCATATTCATATATGACATACAAAAGTCTTTATTTAAATAAGAAAAATAAGCAAACATGCCATCTAGATACTAGGAGTGGCCATTATGACCACTTACACCACTTTCTCAATCTCTTATTTTACTGTATGTGTCACAATACAGCAATTGCTTCAAAGCGGGTCTGCAACGAATGATTATTTTGATAATTTATATTTTGATTACCATAATAATTAACAGAGAGAGACACGATAAAAACAACTCCTTGCTAATCATTTTAAAGCAAAAAAAAAAAATAAAATAAACTTATACAAATTCAATTGCCTGAAGGTTTCAAATTTTACACGTAAGCAAAATGCTTGGGTCATGGATTTTTCCCACACCAGCTCACTTTGTGTTGTCCGCTATACTTCAGATGTGTTTTGTCCATAGAAATGCATCATTCATTACTTTAAAGAGATGTCTATAAATTTAATACTTTTTTTAAAGTGCGAAAGGTCACCAACTGAGACAATATCAGGAAGAACCAGGAAAAACACCTCACATCAAAAAAAAGGTTATGATCTGGTCTGTGCCCGATGCAAAACCCTGAATCTAAATGCAAAATAAGACACCCTTAATGGAAATTTGGCAAAGCTTACGCAACTTTGGGTGGGTATGGATATTATTATTGGATTACAGCTAAGGACTGATGATATAACTACCTGGGGAATGACGTAACTGTGAGAAGAGTCTCGTTCATATTAAGGACAGATGCGGCTTCTCTCCTCCGCTTTCCCATATTGTCTTCTACCGTGTTAAACTCCGACATGGTCCCTCCGTACGGCTGCCCGGGCGTCCCTTCGATCATGTAGCTGCCGTACTCTGGCCTCCACAGAGTGGGGTGGCTGCAAACATGCAAGGATCACAATCAACTAATAAGAAAACGCAAACAAACAGAAGCATTACAAAGCAAGAGATCAATATTTGGTCTCTTCATCCAAAGGGACATACGAATGTGAACACTAGCACAAGCACCTGTAGACAAATGAGCACAGACAGCAGACAGACAACACCTCATATTATGCTCTGACAAGACTGTTAGTAGACTCTGGATTCTAAAGTTTGGAAATGTTAAAGAGAAATCAATTCCAAAATCTAGCAGGCACCTTAAAATGGGGAAATACCAATCTGGCCAATCTATCAATCTACTGTATTTAAATGCGTGGCATCTCAGAATGTCCATGTGCTGTGTTGGGACGGGGCGCTATGCTCTTCAGTCTGTGCAGTAGAGAAGCAGTAATGAGGAATGCCACGGCTCTCTCATTTCCATTGCATGCTACTGTAAACAGCTACACAACATCAGTAGCACTTGGCCTCAGAAGGGCTTGTGTAGACAGGTTCAGACAAAAGGCCATTCCTCCCTTCTATAAAACGTATTAAGATTATGCTGTCTGAGCTAGCAGCTTCAATTGACTCTTATGAGGCCGTAATTTAAACATAAGAAGTTACAGGTACAAAAGATACTATCGATCTTGTTGGCTGATTAGACAAGCAGTTACAGAGGGATTGGCTACAAGACATTACAGCCCTGTAGAAGGTTAAGGTGTACAGAGGACAAACCAGCTATGCTCGGGTTACCCAGTATTAAAAAAAAAAACTCAACAATGGGTGCAATAAAGGTCAGAAGTTTTAGAATCCATTTCTGGATTCATTGCAAAAGCACATTCCCCTTTTTATTTTGGCTTGTTAAACAGTTGCAGCTAAACCTGCGATTCAGTGACCCCGTAGCAAAACCCGGCATATGTTACCAAAATATGCATATTCTTATGGATAAGTCTGACCTGGTTTTAAACCTTTTCAACCAATGTTTTGTGACGTACAATAAATCCCACTAGAACGGTTACTCACTTGGGATTGATCTTTTCACCCTTTTCCTGAAGGGTTTCCAAAACATCCTTCCCATTCAAAACCAGGCGGACTTTTTCATTTTTAGCATCCATTTCCACCAACATGTACTCCACCTGCAAAATGTTTCAGACATTTTTTTACAACAGTTTATTACATTATAAACAAAGCCACAAAATATTACCCACAACTAACTATAGTTTCTGTATGCACTGCTGCTTTCACTAAGGGTATTATGCATATTATGTGTGAGTGGATTTGCCTTGCAAACCCAACAATGACAAACACAGTATTATCTTTCTCCAAACACACTCATTATGAAAGTAAAATCGCAATGTGACATTTCTAGACTGAGGCCATTCCATTCTTTTTGCCTTCTGAGTCCACCAATGCGAAACAAAGGATTCACCTGAACCAACAACATTCCAGCAGGTTTTATCATAAATCCATCGACATCTTCTGGCCGAACAAAAGTATTGAAATGAAAAGCCATTTCAAAAGGAGGTTTAGAAATAGACATTAGCCTGTTGTTCCTACATGAACATCAAGTTTGCACATGAAAACACATTTAGGCGCTGTTATTTGAAATGTTTACTTTAGCACATGGTTAAGAATGTAAAAAAAAAAAAGAAAAAAAAAAAAAAACGAGCAAGAGCTCACTAAAAGATGATGAACCACCCACCCATCGTAAATGGGATTTTGTAATTGTCATCACAAAATCTGTTAACTAAACACATTGTGGGCAGATCTTCACATGCCTGGGCTATATCATACATACTCTTAACCAGTGGAACATTTGGACGCACCCACTAATACCTAATTCTGTTTTTTTGTGATTTTGAGATTTTTAGATTAATAACTTTAATAATTATAATTGGGGGAAAAAAACAAATGGGAGAACATGAAGTGAAATCGAAACAAAATATCTTATATTTGAGCTCCCAGTGTGCATTGTCTCAACCCACTTCACCCTGTGATCATTTTTGAACATCCCTGAAGAAAGTCCTATGTAGGCCGGACCCTTGTTGGCTATTTGCTCGTGCTCAGCCAGATCGAAACAGGGAGAAGTTTTAGTTTGGCAAATAAACTCACGCGTAAGCACGAATTGGATTCGTCTACAAAACTAATTTCAAAATTGTAAACATCGGCCTTTAGACCTGAAGGATTTTAAGAATCATACATCCAGTCAAGTGTGTCCACAAGTGTCAATGCACGAGCATGCATAACACAAAGCGAGCTGAGCGGCGCACCTGCTCACAAGCAGCATCCGAATTTGGTCCATTGCATCACTGCATTCTGCCTCTAAAAACGCAACCACGTGTTTCTCCATCACATGCAATAATAAAGTGCATTTATGAAGATGAAAAAGAGCCTCACCTCGTCTCCCCATTTCAGCACGTCCTTCTGTCGATCTTTGACCTTATTGTAGATGTTGAGGAACTGCAGGATGCCGTGCTTTCTAACGTGGTCAGCATGTTTCTTGGTCTCTTCCCAGTTGAGCGGCGACCCTTGTGACAGTAAGCCCATAGCACAAACCTACGATCCCTCGCGTATTGTTATGGACTTCGACTTCAGCTTCTCCTCCACCGCGTAACTCACACTTCACGTGCAGTAATCAGCGACAATTTAATACTCACGAGTGCACACTCTAGGCCTTATGTGATTCGTTTTAAACACGGATGTATCCGCTCTTTGCTTCCTAGCGGTTTCGAGTCAAGTACGGGCTACGGTTTCACGCCACCTCGACTGTTAGGGAATAAAGCAGTGTCGAATTGCGAGCAGCTGATATTTGATAGGACTGCGCGAGCTATGTCAATTCCTTCCTCGCGCACAGACACTTTACTGGTACTGAGTACACGTGACCCGGACGACGCGGTGACGTCATCTAATGACTCAGCAGCCCTTTCCTCTCATTCAGTTGTGGTGAGGCTGAGGAACCGAGAGCTGCTGTGGAAGCCGTTCCGTTTCAATGTGCTTTTGTAATCGTGACTATGCAAAATGTAAGCGTGGGCGTTTGTTCAGGTTGTTTTTTATTACACTTCATTTTTTTCTCTTCTTCTGCTTATATGAGGGTCACATTCAAACGTTTTTTTCTTTTATATTGTATTCGTGTAAAAATATGATTTAATTACGTTGGGATATGCTGGCTATTTAGCAAGACAGTTATGTTGATCACCAAACACAGAACCAAATAATAACGTCCAATGCCCTTTAAAGGTTTAAAAAGAACGTTTATATAATAACATTAATAACGTTAAATAACTTTATTTTATTAAATTAAACCTTAAAAGAGCATATCTGCAGCATTTTGCAGTTTTTTATAACTGCAAAATGCTGCAGATATGCTCCCATAAAATGACTTACACAGGACATTCCCTAAAACAGAGGTCTTCAGCCGTGTTCCCTGGGCCCCATTGTCCTGCAGAGTTTAGCTACAACCCTAATTAAACACACCTGAAGTAAGCTAATCATGATTCTAGATTTTGATTGTGGATTGAAGATAGGTGTGGTTGTGCTGGTTGGGGTTGGAAATAAACTTTGCAGGACAGTGGGTCCCCATGAATGGGGTTGTATGCTTCTGTTTTGTTTCTTTTTTTAAAAATAACCATTAAAAAAAATAATACAACATATCCCCTTGTTGTTATTTTAAATTGTATACAGGGCTCTCCAGTCTCACGCATTCACCGTGAGACACGCATTTCAACCCGTTCACACGCTCTCGCGCCACACCTCGTGTTTCTCACGCTGAGAAATAAGGGAAAACTTGTCCTGCTATAATTAATGGACGAATACGGGGAAAGCTCTGCCGAGTTCATAGCTGTCTTATACGGAATTAAATGCCATCTACCAGCCAACCAGATATTAGAATGTTGTCGTTTCTGCGAAAATTACGCCCCGAAGATTTCGCTGCAAGCGCGTTCGTTACTAAGCAACATGGATGCGCGCACAGTGTAAGTTGAAAGAGCGATCCGATGAATGCTGCAGGTAACCTTTTTTTTTTTTTTTTTTTTTTTTTTATTTTTATAAAGCATTTTGATTTTATGATTCCTGGACGAAATCACTTGCCTGTGACCAAAGATAGTGAGAGCTGATGTTGTGGAATATAGCCAAATTCGTGCTAAATTATCTTTGATGCAGTCAAAAACTCTCCAGCTGCTTTGCCCCAGAATCTTTTACTTCGCTTTGGCTACCAGAAACTAAAGAAAGTACTAGCGATGTTATAATATAACGATGAGTAAATCTGATAAAAGACAGACAAATTCATCCAAATAAAATAGATTGTTTTGTATATTTAAAAAATACAAATGTATCAAAAATAAAAAGAAATTTGGCTCCAAACGAGACAACTGAACATCAGTGCTCAATGTACATACTGTACACATACAGTAGGACTGCAGAACTCGTCCTGAGCATGTATGTCAAGCTGAGTCTTTGATGTGTGAGTGAGAGAGACAGAGAGATAGTTGTTGCAAGTCTGTTGTAAGTGTTTATTGTTCTCCATGGTGGGTTTGAACAAAACCAAAACTAGGAACAGTTTGGCTCTGGACAGAACGCTATCATTTATGACTGTGATAATGTCTGGCCTTGAGCTACAGTGCTTTATGTGGGAGCCTCTTACCCCTGTCATCCAGACACAGACATCAAAATGTGCAACAAACAGTTACTACAGAAAATAAATGAATAAACATTCATAAGCTGAAATGTGATCTCTCTCTCTCTCTCTCTCTCTCTCACACACACACACACACACACACACAGCTTGACATACATCTACACGGCAAATTCTGCAATACTTCTGTATGTGTACAGTATGTACACTGAGTACTGCTCTTCAGTTGGCTCGTTTGTGGCCAATTTTTGTTTTTTTGATACATTTGTATTTTTGAAATACATAAACTTATTTTATTTGGATGAATGTGTTTTTTATTTTATTTTTTATTTTTATTTTTAATCAGATTTACCAGTTGTTACCATTCCTATTTGTTCAGGTCAATTATGAACAATAGGTAAAATGGAACTGCTTGCGAAAACTTGAGAAAATTGTGTGCTGCAAATATTTGGATGGCTCCTCCCCTTTGAGTGGCCCCTCCCCTAATCTCACTCCAAACTTTTGCTATAACTTGAGAGCCCTGTGTGTATGTATATTAATAATGTTCATGGGAAAATGCAAATTGACTTATTAGGTCAGGAGTCACATCTTATACATTCCATTGTCATCGTAATTTATTAAGCTTTTTGCACTGTTAAATTTCTGTTAGCAGCCAAGGCTCCAACGCCCATTATGTTTACTTGGTAAACTTGAAAGTCTAACAGTAAAGGGATAGTTCACCCAAAAATGAAAATTCTGTCATTGTTTACTTACCGTTGAGTTGTTGCAAATGTGTATGATTTTTTTTCCCCTTTGGCTGGACCCCACTGACTTCCATAGTATGGAGAAAGAGAAGGTTGCCCATATTCTTCAAAATACCTTCTTTTGTGTTCAGCAGAAGAAAACTTTCACTGGTTGGACAAACAGGTATGAATTAAGGAAATATGGGGGCCCCTTCTCTCTCTCTCTCTCTCTCTCTCTCTCTCTCTCTCTCCTTTAGTCATTTTCAAAATAGATTCCAAGAAAAATGTCAACAGCAACATTTCTTAAGAAGCTTTAATAAATATGCAGAGCTTCATTATCTGACAACATGTATCACAGTATGCATATTGTGAACAATCCATTGATTTACCTTAAATAAGCAATACCTTATTAAGATAATACATCAGAAGAGTGTCCAGTTGTCACATTTTTTTTTTCCTATCATATAATGTTTTCTAACCAGAATATTAAAAATCATGGAATATTAGGAATCATGGAATATTTTGTAATTTGTGTTGTTTTTTAATTTGTGTAGTTTTTTCACAATTATTTATTCTCTAGGTTTACAAAATATGCCACGACTGTAAATCCTTTTATGTCCTATTCAGCGTTCTTCACATCACCACCCACAACACAATAGTGTCTTTTTTTTTTCTTTTTTTTTTTTTTTTTGTGTAAACTGAGTCAAACAGGGTCACGACTAAAATCCTACAGGGCCAGGGACATGTGCACTCCTCCCTGTGTGGCCTAATGATTTAGAACTAGGGACGTTGTTCTCAGTAATCCTTCCTGCCGACAACCCTGCTTATAATTAACTTGCTTGATTTTCCAAGAGCCAGCAGCACTTGTCTTACATGATTAAATAAACTGCCTGGTTGTATGAACACCTACTCCTTGTAAGTAAAGTATAGGTGAAATGTTAAAACCTGGCTTTCTCATGGAATCTATGCTACCTTATGTATTAGCCTAAATAAATATGAACAACAAGCTTGCATGTCTACAGTGCAATAAGAATGGCATCATTGGAAAATAATGCTGTAATAAATATTTGCAGGAATTTTTAAAGGTTATTTCATTGTTTGGTGATCAAAGGACAATGTCTAATATATGTGGACAGTTTGCAATGTAGCAGTTACCCCATTTTGCACATTAAGGGACTAATCAAATCATAACTGTAGAATTGGCCCCACTTGGAAAATAATTTCCCAATGAAAATTATGACTGTAACGTGTTTTGTTTGTATGCATTTCCTTTTCCATAAACCTCCAAGACAAATCTCTCAAACTTTTCCTGTTCGCACAACCTATGAACCATCTTCGAAATGCATCCATCTTTAGCTGTCTTCGAATTGCTTTAATTTTAAACATAGTGGCTTATAGAATTAAATGTTAATTTGTATGCATAATTGAACTTTGTCATTTTTTGTTGTGATCTGACATCCAACATTTATTTTACTTTTTAATTTTGTGGTTTGTGGGATTAGTTGTTTTTGAACAAACGGTTTTGTAATAATTTGTATTAAGTTACTTTAATAAATTTGAACACTACTCCCTCGCTGCTTATATACTAATCGGTGCGGATGATACAGAGCTGGCCCTCGACTCCCGTGTTTTGCGTGTGGGGATGGTGACAACACAACATGAGATACCAACCGTTGCCTCTGGCAATTCGTCATCCTCAGTCCATTCGTTAATATCAGGGTTATACACCTGAATACATTTTTTGTACTTCTTCTCAATCTCATTCCAGCCACCCAGGAGGTAAATCTTATTATTCAAGGTGGCAGCACCAGCCGTGCTCACTCCAGTGAGCAAGGGGGCGACGTAGCTCCACTGGCCGGAATGAGGGTTGTAACATTCAACTGGCAAGACATCCACCCTCTCTCCACGTCCGCCCAGTTGGCTGCCGCCGAGAACATAAGCGCGATCTCCATTGGTCACTGAACAGTGCCATCCTCTGGGGGTGCTAAGACTGTTCTTATCCTGCCAGCTATCGGTGGATGGGTCATAAGAACATACAGCACGAGAGTAGGCGTTGTTAATGTAACCACCGCTAATCAAGATCTTGCCATCAATAACTGTGCTGGCATGGCAACATCTAGGGACTTCCATTGGAGATTTCATTTGCCATTGGTTAGAGGATGGAACGTAGCACTCGACAGATGCCTGGCAGCCATCAGAATTACGCCCTCCTACAGCGAACAGGAGACCATTGAAGGTATTGAGGCTGAAATGAGTGCGCTTTTGAATCATGTTTGCCAGGTGGATCCACGTGTTGAATCGGGGGTCATATCTAATGAGGGAAATACTTGTAAGTTAAGCATCGCTTCGAAAAAATACATGCCAATGGACTGTTGACAATAAAGTCATCTGAAAGGGATAGTTCACCCAAAAATGAAAATTTGCTGTTAATTAATTCACCCCCAGGCCATCCAAAATGAAGATGATTTTTTTCCCCTCAGTAGAACAGTAAAGAAGATTTTTAGGTGAAACTGCTGTACTTGGTGATTCATATACTGCACATCTGTGGTTGCCGGATTTTTGAGTCTCAAAAAAACATACAGAGAAGACCAAATCAATACCCGTGGCTCCTGACAATACACTGGGGTCCTATGAAGCGAAATGATCGGTCTGTGCAAGAAACTAAACATTATTTATTTACAACATTATTACCTTTAATCCACAGCCTGGGCAAACGGTTCTGAGCATGTTCACGACTATCTGGAGCGTGATCTTCGCATACTCACAAGTAAGCTGATAATGCTGTTTGTTTACAATGGAGAGTAAGGACTCATATGCAGAGCTTCACCAGCAGTACCAACGTCTAAATCTCACTACATAAAATTTACAGTGGTTGATGATTTCGATCTGAAAGAGGATGACATGGAATTTTATGCACAGCCCTACTTGTTTAAACCAGAATATTCCTGACCAAGAACTGGGAGAGATGGAAGATGGAGTGGCGATGGCAGCAGTGGCACAATCACCGCAAGCCTCAGTAGGTGCGTTTCCATTACAAATTTGCGCAAAACTTTGGTGATATTTTATTAATATCGATAAAAAAGTATTGCTAAATGACAGCGTTTCCATTTACAGATGTTATGCGACTAAACATATTTTTTTCCTCTCGCAATAATTCATGGCAATGGATTTTGATGGGATTTTGACAGATTTTGGCATTTTTTACATATATATTTAAATCGAAGGAGGCGTATGCGTGTATCTTGACAGAAGCAGCACAGAGAGCAGCTTCTGGGACATGCCGTGGCGCAACTAGTAACATAAGCATTAACTAGAGTAGCCGCGATCAGCTCTGGAGCCGTAACACGCTGCAGACAGGTGCAGTATAAATAGTCTTAGCATTAATGACATGGAAAGCCCCTTATAGCCTACATGAGAGCAGATACATATGAAGTGTTTCTTGGAGGTTATAGTACATTGAGGAATGATATTTTTGAGGTTTTATGTACGCCATGTGACCTGTTAATGCAAAAAAAACGTTTCCATTGCAGTTTTGCAAATTTTTCGCATTGCCTGAAAAATCACCTCATGCGAGTGTAAAAACTTTTTTGCGATATATGGGTGTTTTTGCGAAGTTGATGCATTTCCATTAGGTGTATTTTCAACTCGCATTTTCAATTTGCACAATTTGAAGGGTAATGGAAACATGCCTAAATGCATTTCCATCTTCCATTATTCGCATTAACCCTTTTTCGCACAAGTCAAAAACCACCTCAAGCGAGCGTAAAAACCTTTTTGCGAATTAAGGCATTTCATTTTTGTAAATTAAGGCATTTTTATTAGAAATTCACCATTTACTTTAAAATGAGCATAAAAGCAGGGTGATGGAAACCCAGCGAGTGTCATGCAATGACAACAGAGGTAGTATCGATCTGGATCAGTTGTCAAAAATCTGTGTGAAAGGTCAAACTTCCTGAATGGGATCATGCATGCAAACTTAATCTTTTTTTAAATTAGTTCCAGCATCCAGGATAAGCCCAAGTAAGTAACATTTGACGGAAACTCAAACACACATGTCCTCACTCTCCGTAAACAAACAGCGTCATCAGTTTATGTGAGAGTTTGCGCCCATGCTTACTTCATTATGTGAGAATGTTTGCACTCCAGACAGTCGTTATTGCAATAAGAACCAGTTGCCCAAGTTGTGGATTAAAGGTAATAATGTTGTAAATAATATTCATTTTCTTGCACAGACCGATCGCTTCGCTTCATAGGATGGCAGTGTATCACCAGGAGCCATAGGTATTGATTTGGTCTTCTCTGTATGTGTTTTTTTGACTCTCAAAAACCGGCAGCCCCAAACGTGCAGTGTATGAATCGCCAAGGACAGCAGTTTCACCTGAAAATCGTCTTTACTGTTCTACTGAAAAAACAAGTTATCTACATCTTCAATGGCCTGAGGGTGAGTAGATTAACAGCGAATTTTCTTTTTTTTGGTGAACTATCCTTTTAAAGAAAACGACATCGGATCTTACCTTATAAAATTACTGACGGCATGTTTTGCTTGGTTCCTAGCATCATTCTGGTCTTCACCACCAGCAACGTAAAGGAAGCCATCCAAAACAGCCACACACTGATTGAAGCTCTTCGCAGGCATCTCCGTCAGCTTGTTCCAGACACTATCCTCATCTCTGTAGAGAATGTCCTTGCTGAGAGATTTTTCGGTTAGGGCAGGCCGGCCTCCCACCGTGAGCAGCACCCGTTGGCCGCCACGGACCTTGGTTCTTCTGGATTGCAGGATGTTCTGCTGGAATGGCAGCAGGTGATAATTCATGGCATCGACCAACAGACGGTGGCACTCAGCATCTTGCATCATCCTGGGAACGATCTGCACGTGACTAACAAGGTCCTGGGGTGAGATGGTTCCAAAGCGGATGTTGCACAGCAGATCAGGAGCATACTTCAGCCTCTTCTCATCAAAGTCTAACCACTTTATTGCGATCTGGAAAGCTGTGAGCTCAGAGGGCAACTGAAGCGAGTCATCTGTGAGAAATTCGCTGATCTGCTCATAGGTGAGCTTTAGGAACTGTTCCATTTCGGAGAATTCGATGAAGTTCTCCCGCATGAACTTCTGTGCAGCCTCTTTCGTATCTTTCAGATTGTACGTGTCAGCGATGTTGACAACATACATGCAGTTCTCCACACTGATCTCCCGCATCAAGAACTCACTGCACATCTTCACCAGAGAATGGATCTGCAACAGCATGGCTGCTGATATTGTGCTACCAATGGTGTACAAAGACAGGGTCAGTTTTCCAGAATAGGCGTAAGTGATGACTGTAGCCAGACCTACTGGGGACAAATCATTGAGCTCAATCTTCTTGAGGGCTGGATCCTTCCTAAGCATGTTTTGGATGTACTCACTGCAGGAAGCCATCACAACCTTGTGAACGTCAAATGATTTGGACTTGGTTGCTACAGTCAGATCACAGAGGAAGCTGTCTTGCCTCATGAGGCCAAGACCCTCCAAGAGGTTGGGTGCGTAGACGGAGTCAGTGACCTCTGTTGAGATACAACTAAAACCATTTCCACCTTCCAGGAGAGTGCTGAGCCCATTGATTTTGTTGGTGGGACTGTCCTCTACCAGAATTGTTATCTCATTTATGTCAGCTTTGTTCTTCTTAGCGGCCTTGTTCTTTTTGGGTGCCATGACTGTAATGATGGGTCACAGCCAAGACCTAAAAGGAATTTTGACAAAATAAGAACACATTATGAGTCAAAGAAATTTTTTGAAAACATGTAAGTGTTTACGGACAAATCTGAACAAATCTATTACTCTTGACCTGTTAATATGCAGTAGGTGACCACTTTCTATGTTTTCAATCATTGACAGCCCACATTAACAAACTTATTAAATTTTGACAAAATATACATCAACTGAAAGATCTACAACTTACACTTCAACATATGATTGTAACAATGTACATCTATTAGTGACTATTATTTTTATTTTTATTTTATAAAAAATGACTTGTACAAAAAAACTCAAGAATCTATTCTTTTAAAAACCATATAAAATATGAGCATATAAAAATGGCGGGTTTGGATAGGTCCCCCTAAATGCATATAGTGGATGCAGTCCTGGTATCAATGTATGCACCATTTTAATACTGAGCAATAGATATTTTTTTCATTTTACAGTGCTTTAATTATCATTAATTCGGTAAATTTGCACATTTCACAAGTGTTTTCAGCAACAAAACACATTCTGAGACTGAACCTGTCCTCTTAAGTCTGTAGTGTAGTGACAGTCTTTTCTCATATTTCAAAACCACGTGTGGTGTTGCTCAACTATTAGTGTCACTCTAACAAGAAGCAAAATATAAATTAAAAAATAGAAATAAATAAAAATAAAAATGCAATCTCAGAAGTTATCTCAGAATTGTAAAGCTTTATACTAATACTCTTTAAAATAAATAAAATAAAAGAAACACTTAAGAGTTGTTATCGCAGCATATCACCTCGGCATTCCCCTCTTTGCATCTGTCACAAGTTATCACAACTATGGCCAAAAATAGAAAGGCAGTGTACCATCGCTCTAATGTTCCTTTTATAGACCCGAAGTTATTTAAACCCATCTGTCCTTTCAGTATTTAAGAACTAAAACATATAACTTAATTTGTAGGGAACTGTTATTTTGTTAAATGTTACAGTAAACTGATTCATAGTTTACTTGAATCAGTTTACTGATTCATTTTTGTACCACGTTCACACACACACACACACACACACACACACACACACAATGTATTTGAAAACAGGCTTCAGTCAGAACCAAACGTACAGCCTGATAAAACATAAGAAACGTTTTCCACTAACAACATTTATTTTTGTTAACACACACACGGGAGAAAACAACAACAACAACAACAACCAAAAGAAAAAAAAAGAAAAGAAACGAAAACAAAGACCCCAATACAGTGACCTGAAGAACCTACGCAGCTCCCAAAAATCATACAATCAACTCAAGAACCTCCTTTCAGTCAAACTGATAATTGCTAAGGTACATTTGTTAAATTAAGGTGCTGTAATGAAACACCGAAAACTTTTGTGTGTGTGTAAAGACAAGTATAACGCGCTTACCGATGTCGATATGAAGTAGGTGGAGGAGAAGGACAGACTTGCACCTCCAAGTTGGTGTGCAGAAGAGAGAGACGTTCCGTCAGAGGTCCGAATACAGCCGATTAACTCCTCCTCTCCTGCTCACACAGAAGAGGTGGCTGCGCAAACAGTGCGGAGCGCGTGGTTATTTCACCAATAGGTCATAATTAAAATACCTGATCGGCGTCAAAAGCTTTTGATGTTGTCTGATTCATGTCATTACGAGAAGGACGAACATGAAAACACATTAAGGACAAAGAGGGTGCACGGAGGACGCGTGTACTACAGATGGAGTGCAACTGAACTGCAGTTCATGAACTCAGGCTTCTCCACACTCGTAAAAATAAAGGTTTCAAAAACGTACTTCAGTTATATAAAGAATCCTGAAATCATTACAAAAAAACAAAAAAAAAAAAAACAAGTGACGTTTTCTATTACCTTATAGTATATAATTTCCTTTTGTTTCTTTTTTTAACTTCCCTTACTTTATTCGTTAAAACTAGGCCTACTATATCAAATTTTCCAATTAAAATGATTAAACTGAACTAATTCCAAAATTACATTAAAAATTACATGATTCTGATATTTTTGTTTCTTTTTTATTGTGTCGGAAAGTATTTAGTTTATGTCAAAAATATGACGAGACTTTAAAAAGTGCAGGAAAGGCGCATGTGAGGAGGTGACATGGCCGCTGCTGATGTGAAAAGGGTTTTGCAATTAAAACATCAGCTGAAAGAATCCTGTGAAGGACACACGGTAGGACGCTGTGTAATGGTCAACAACAAAAAAAGTTTGGTATCGTTTTACACAAACAATGTGAACAGGCTTAAAGATAAAACCGCAGGCGCGAGATAACAAAATTAAAGGTAACTTCAAGCTTTAAGTCAAACGTCCAGTTGCATAGGCGTTTTCTCTGGCAAGGACCTTATTAAATAACTTAAAATAAGACTTTTTGTGAATTCTGTCATCCAGACAAAACTTCAAAATGTTTTAAAGTAACTGGTAGCAGGCTAACACATACATTAAAGCAATTGTCAACTAAATAATAATATATTTTGAACTGAAAAGTTGCGTTCTTATATATATATATATATATATATATATATATATATATATATATATATATATATATATATATATATATTATTATATATTATATATATATATATATATATATATATATTTTTTATTTTGAATTTTTTTTTTTTTTTTTTTTTTTTTATAAATTTCACTGAAAAGCCATTAAATATCCTATAAGATCAGTAATGTAAGTGTGACAACTAGCCCCAGTCTCCCCTACTTAAGCCTAATGTTTGATTTAAATTAATGGTTTGGTATGTATTTATTTATTTATACTCTGCACAGAAAAAAAATGGTGTAATGTGAATAGAAAATGTAGTATGTCAGCAGCTGTTGACAGGAAGACGAGAGGTGTTGTTGGGGGGTAGGCACTTGAGAGGGGGTCTTTCTAAAAATAACACTGCAGTTGTCTCTCATGTTGGCTGTCCGTCAGTTTAGGTTGGAAGTGGCAATGTGGCAGTAATTATTTTGATTAAACTTAACATGCAATTTGTTGGTGAATTTGTAGTGCCGTAGTAAAGTACTATTTTGTTTGATGTGACTGCACAATGCATTAATCCCTCTACTGCAAAGTATCTTGCATTTTACAACTTGTGGGTGGGTGTCATTTTATTTGCCCATTTATAGTACCTCAGCTGAGGTTTCTCTATACATAGAATCTGACCAGTGCGCTCGCTCAGCAAATGCACATTTTTAAACAGCCACGTGGAAATGGGTGGGACACAATGATTTATAATTGTGTTCTATACGTGATACTGAGCAGTGTGGTAGTTGATTTTATTCAATTTTTTATAATGTTAATTGGTGTTTGAAATGGCATCTACAGAATTTTGTATTTGATTCATAAACATGTCTTTAACTTTTATTTTATGGACGTAGTGGAATAACACTTCATTTCCCAGAGTGCTCTAATTTACTAAGTTTACAAAGTAGAACCAAACAACATGAAGCAGGTTTGCAAGATGGTAATCTTAAACAGAACTTCTAACGAGTTATGTTCTGGCCGATTTTGTTGAAACGCCTGCAACCACACCAATTTGTGCTTGGATGATTGCTTCAGTTGTTTTGACGATACTGAATTCTGTAAATTTCTCCTTGTATTGTAGTTTCATTTCAACAGCTTGTTGGAATTTAAATTCTTATTAATTGAAAAATAGGCAGTTTTTGCCCAAACCTGGTAACAAGTAAATTATTTATTTGGCTTATATTATTTAATTTTTTAATTTTATGTTTTTATGTTTTTAGAATCTTGAAGAAATTCTCACTGTAAGAGATTTATGTATATATATATATATATATATATATATATAAAATTTATTTTTTTAAATTTTTTTTTTTAAAATAATTTTCCATTATTCTTAGTGAAATATTTTCCTCTCCAGCCTTCAATATTCATATTTTGTTTGTAGGAAACAGGAATTGGAAAAGTTGTCAACTCAATTTAGAAACATGATGAGAATGTAAAAAATGGCAAAAATATTGGTGAATCGATGGAAAACGCTTGTTCCAAAAGATTCTATAAGGTATCATCTGGTCCTACAAATCTGTAATTGAAATAAATTTATTTGATTTGCCTTTGAGGTATTATCTTTTCCACGTGACATACTGTACTCCTAATCTCCACTTTTTTTTTTTAAATTGCAGTTCGATTGAGGGAAAGCCTGATGACTGCCTAACCCAAAATGAACATCTTAATAAAGAAGTTAAAGAAAGCAGTAAACATGAAAACAGCCAGCTTTTAGAGACTACCAATTCTAGAAAGAAGCCAAAAATTTAGAATACCAGTACTGAAAAGAAAATGTCACAGGATGTTGACATTAAATGCAAAATCAAGCTCAGCAAATCCAAAATCGAAAAAAAATGATGAGCCAAAAATATGATTCAAGTGTAAATCAGGGCTAATGTAGTCACGACAAGGAAAAGACAAATGGTGAGCATGCAAAACATAAAAGCAAAAAAACTGAGAAGGTTTCTGGCATAAGAAAAAAAAAGGAGAATACGAAACTTGAAAAATCTTTGAAAAGACCTGAAGCAACACAAAAGCTGAGAGAGAAGACAGGAGATGCATGCAAGATAGAAAAGACTGCAAAGGCCAAAGACAAATTAGTAAAAATGGAGACTGACAAACAGGCTAAGACAGGAGATGAATGCAAGATAGAAAAGACTGCAAAGGCCAAAGACAAATTAGTAAAAATGGAGAAAACACAAAAAATCCTTCAGTGTTGCTAAGAATCCGAAGAGACTTAAAACTGCCCACAAAGAGAACTCTTGTGTGTCTCTCGTGAAAACAAGAAAGGCAGTGACAGAAGACCCATTGCCAATTGTGCTACAAAAAAACCTGCATCGTGTTGCTTGTTGTAGTTTCCCAAATGAAAAATGTAGTTCAAAATCTGTATGATGTTCTTTAGTCCAACGAAATTCAGTGAAAATCTTACCCTCTGCTGTAGCTTGTTGATCGAGTCACATTTGCAAAACAACCAATGGTATTTTAATGTTATTGATATCAAACCTGACGCATCCCCTTAATGTTGTTACTTTTGATTTGAGATTTTGGGGCTTTATAGATATTGATTTTCATCATATAGAAAAGAGTGGCTAATGAATCAAAAGTTTACCTGTTTCATTGAAGAATAAGTCATACAGGTTTAAAAAATGTGAAATTGAGTAAATAAGTTTTTTTTTTTGTTTTTTTTTGAGTGAACACCAGGTTCCTAAACGGTCAGTGATGGACTTGCTAAACATCCCTTTGCCAACCAGTTTCCAGAATGTGAGGACGTTTCTCAGTATCAGTACTTCAGTGAAATGAAAGGTGGGTCAAAGCTTTGCATCAACTGGGTATTTTCATATGTTCTCAAACATAGCCAAAAGAAAGCTGGACATTGCTATGAGGTGTGTGAGGTGAGCTTGGTTTTAAAGACTTTGTCTGTTTTGCAGCTCTGTATGAGATTGGTGGGGTGCCATTCGATATTTTGTACTTGAGTACTAGAGCGCTGCAAGCCTGAACAGCTCCTCTGGATTGAGGAATATAATCCAGTAAGAAGTTAACTCTTGTCTTTAATAGTGGGAATGCTGGAAACAGCGTGTGCCATATAGATATGGATCTAATCTACCAGTCATACGTTTGAAACATTTAGAGTAGATTTTATATTTCTGACACAGGTGTACATTGGGGTGACGGACCACCTGTGGGAGAGACACTGCAAGAAGGACTTCAGAAATGCCCGGCTGGAGGAGTATGAATCATGGAGAGAGAAGTACCTCCGCTTGTCAGAGGACAGGGAGAGAAAACTAAAACAGCTCACCAAGAGCATCGTCTCTGCTCACTCCAAGAAGTTAAAGGAACAGTTCACCTAAAAATTTAAATTTGCTGAAAATTTGTTCCTTCATGGGAACAGATTTGGAAATATGTAGCATTACATCACTCACTCACCAATGGATCCTCTGCAGTGAATGGATACTGTCAGAGTCCAAATAGCTGATAAAAAACATTACATCCGGACGACCTGAAAACGGCCATGGTTACCCTGGTTCTCAAGAAGCCCTCTCATGATGCCTCTGTTCTAGAAAATTATCGGCCAATATCCACCTTACCATTTATTTCAAAGTTAATGTAAAAAAATTGTGCTCCTACAAAAATTAGTAAAAATGGAGACTGACAAACAGGTTGAAAAATTTCAGTCTGGGTTCAAATCACTCCACAGCACTGAAACTGCTCTTGTGAGAGTTTTAACTGATATTTTATTGACTACTGACTCTGGTGCTTCTGCTATCTTAGTGATGTTGGACTTGTCATCTGCCTTCGACACTGCTGATCATGAGATTCTTATTTCTCATTTGGCGTCTCATGTGGGACTGGGGGGGGGTGGGGTGGGTTAAACTGGTTTAAATCATTCTTAACAAACAGAAGATTTGTGGTAAAAACTGGAAGTTTTCGCTCGACCCCAGGCAACCTAACTTGTGGATTTACTCAGGATTTTATCTCCCGCTCTCTTCTCTCTTTATCTTCTTCTTCTGGGATCTATTTTTAGAAAACACAACATTTCTTTTCACTATTACGCTGATGACCTACAAATTTTCTTACCTTTGAGTAAGAAAACAAACTTTATCATTGATACTGCTTGTCTTGCTGATGTCAAATCATGGCTTTCTAAAAACTTTCTGATCTTGAACCCAGATAAAACCGAAGTTATTGTTTTTAGTCCCTCAGAACATAGGGCAAATATTTAACCCAATCTCAGGACCTTAAATTCCTTCATCTCTCCCCAAGTTCGTAATCTGGGTGTGGTGTTTGATACGTCCTTAAAATTTGATAAACAAATTATTGCTTTATAGGTTCTGGCTTCTTCCATCCTCACTCCCTTTCTAAAATCAAGTAATTTCTCTCAAAAAGCTCTCTAGAGGTTGCAATCCATGCCTTTATTACATCTCGGCTGGATTATTGCAATGCCCTCTATTTCAGTATATCAAAGTCCCAAATCTCTCGGTTACAAGTAGTTCAAAATGCAGCAGCTAGATTCTTGATGGGGTGTAAAAAGTTTGATCATGTCACTCCCCTCTTGCGATCACGTGATACTAGATAAAAAAGTTTGTCAAGACAAACTTTAAGTTAGCTTGAGAAAGCCAGACCAGAAAGTTTGAAAAAGTTGGAAAAGTTGGAAAATGTGAAGTTTAAGAAGTTTAAAAAAATCAAGTTAGCCTATTAGGATGTTCCTAGCATTACTAGCAAGTGACTAGCATGTCACTAGCATGATTAGCAAAGTTACTAGTATGTTGCTAGCATGATTAGCAAGATACTAGCATGTTGCTAGCATGTTTCTGACATGATTAGCATGCTATTAGTAAGACACTAGCATGATTAACAAGTTAATAGCATGTTGCTAGCATGTTTCTAGCATGATTAACATGTCGGTAGCATGTTGCTAGCATGAATAGCATGCAACTACCATATCGCTGCTTTGGGGGCAGCTGTGTGGCCTAATGATTAGAGAATTGGACTTGTAACCAGAAGGTCGCAGGTTCGAGTCTTGGTGCTGGCAGGAGTTGTAGGTGGGAGGGAGTGAATGAACAGCGCTCTTCCACCCTCAATGCCCATGGCTGAAGTGTCCTTGAGCAACTGAACCCCCAGTTGCTCCCCGGACGCTGGATATAGCTGCCCACTGCTCTGGGTGTGTGTTCACAGTGTGTTCACTTCTCACTGCTGTGTGTGTGCACTTGGATGGGTTAAATGCAGAGCACCAATTTCGAGTATGGGTTACCATACTTGACAAATGTCACGACTTTCACTTTCACTTCTTAGCATGTTTCTAGCATGATTAACATGTCGGTAGCATGTTGCTAGCATGAATAGCATGCAACTAGCATGTTGCTAGCATGATTAGCAAGTTACTAGCATGTCGTTGCCATGTTTTTAGCATGATTAACATGGTATTATCATGTCGTTGACATGAGTAGCAAGTTATTTTAGTATCTCTATCATGTTTCTAGCATGATTAGCATGCCACTAGCATGTTGGTCACATGTTGCTAGCATGATTAGCAAGTTACTAGCATGTTTTTAGCATTAGATAGATAGATATTCAGTTGATAGATAGATAGATAGATAGATAGATAGATAGATAGATTAATTTGATATAGCTAGCTAGATAGATAGATAGATAGATAGATATATTCAGTTACTAGATAGATAGATAGATAGATAGATAGATGAGTTTGAATGGGTTATAAATAGTACATAGAAGGGAAGTGTGATTGTAATTTGATATAGCTAGCTAGATAGATTCACTCATTCACTAATTCCTATATAGTGTATAGCAGTTGAGTGGACTATAATCAGAAAGGACGGTGACGTGTACACTGCCGCGTGAGACTTGGAGCGGTTGCAAAAACATCGTCACATATGCAATTTTATATTACATGTATATACTATAAATACCAATAACACTCAAAATTAGTTTATTGTAATTATACATACCTCCCCGTCAGCTTTGTGTTTTCATTGATGGTATATTATTATTTATTTGTTTTGTAATGCTTTTATGTTCATAATCATATTATTAAAATACTGAGAACAAAAATAATCACATTAACACGTTCATAATTTTATGTAATTTATTTTTTTAGTATCCTGAAACTCTTCCGAGCAGCGTTTTTAGCTCAGATAAGATAATGGTCGAAGAGCGCCCTCAGGCGACCGTTAATTTTACATCAGAATGAATACGCTACCTACAGGTGATTAACGAACATTTTTAAATTAGCCACCAAATTATCATCATTTTTGTAAGTTAACAACGATGCCACCTCAGTAAATTAGTAAAATATTAAACTGAGTTATTGCCAACATAAAATATTTTAATATAAATGATTGTATGAAATAAAATTATCATCATTTATGTAAACGTCATCTCATTCAAACTCGCTCGCGCTCCCGCTCTCGTTTCCAGTGCGACGCTACTCCGCATTGGATTGTGGGAAATAGTGCTTCAGCGAGTGTACATCGGGTTGTACACTCGAAATCAGAATGAATTGTGGGTAAAAAGTAGTGAACGAATGTAGGAATGAGGTCGTTCACTCAGAATTCGGACAGCACTACAAAATGGCTGACACCCGATATAGTGCACTATATAGTGGATAGGGAGCAGTTTTCGGACACAGCAGAAGGGAAGTGGGATTCAGTGTGTTTAGATTTGAATTTTGACAGTTGGAGTTTGACAGAATGTTCAGATGAGCAGAGACTTTTCAATGTAAGTCTATGGGATTTTTATGATTTTTAACCTTCATTTTTATGAAAACCGTAAGTCTGATCAGTTAGAAAAGATATAGCAACTCGAGTCAGATCAGTCTTAAGATCTGGGCTGAGTTTGGAGTCTGTAGAGTTAAAGCTCTAGGAGTAGCAGTCAGAAATTTTACACTTTTATCAGTACTGCATTGGCTACCAGTTCACTATCGAATTGAGTTCAAAGGGGTCATATGATGCTGCAAAAAAGAACATTATTTTGTGTATTTGGTGTAATGAAATGTGTTTTTATCAGTATATATGAAGATTATTTTCCATATAATGTACATTATAGTTTCTCCTCTATGCCCCGCCTTCTGAAACGAATCGATTTTTACAAAGCTTGTCGGTCTGGAAAGCGAGGTGTGCTGTGATTGGCCAGCTATCCAGTGGCATGAGGCATTTGTTATTATTCGTTTACACATTGTGTTGCGTATCGCGCTGCGTAAACATAAAACATGACTGCATTTGTGATCTGAGAAACAACAAACAACAAACCTACTCTACTGCTCAAAACTCGCGTTTGAATCATCATTGGCAAATTATTTAAATATAAGAAACATAAGAAAGTGCAAGACTGTCTTTGCAAAGTTTGAACTGCCCAACTTTATAGAAACAGCCATTGTGCCACAGACACATTGCAGGCTACTGGTTCAGGAAACAGTCCTCATCAGTCCTCCATATAATGAGAGCAGCACATCTGAATATTTGGGTTGAACTGTTCTGGAACAGTGTTGAAATACAATTTAACCACTGATTTCTATTCATGTACTCTTTTGGAAGGCCAACGACATGGCAGCTGCGGTAACAGAGAGAATAAATGTTACACCTTCTTTCTTTGTGTGAACATTTGGGCGGCATTATGCAAATCTCCCCACATAGTGATGTAGATATGTGGGGGCGTGTTACAACGAGCCGTTTTAGGGGGGTGTGGTTGCCCCTTAACTTTTATAAAGAATATCTCTTTGGATTTGAGACTTTAGTCTTTGCAACTTTACAGATCTTCTTTATGCACCAAAAGCTTGTAACACTCCAAAGAGAAAGGAAAAAAATGAAATCGCATCATATGACCCCTTTAAAATCTTGCTACTTGTCTATAAATCACTTAACAATCAAGCTCCGTGTTATTTGTCTGACTTACTCAGTGTTGCCAATTTAGCAATTTTGTTGCTAGATTTAGCAACTTTTCAGACTACCCTAGTGTAACGAGGACTGACTCGGTTGTGGGTTTGAATCCATGTGCAGAGTTTTATTAAGCACCACAGCACAAACAGAGGCAAACTGAGAGCAGATATCACGGTGAATAAGCAGGCAAAGGGTCGCAAACAATAGCGGCAGTCCAGATAGCAAACACATCCAAATCAGTAATCCAAAAGACAGGCAAACGGCTCCCTCTGGTGGTTGGATGAATGAATGGCGGATGCAGATGTTACAGAATCCCTCCCCCTATGAACACCTCCAGGTGTTCTCCGAGGCCGTCCCCTTGGTCTGGGTGCAGGACGATTAGGGTGTGCCTGGTGGCACTCCTGGGTCAACGATGGGTCTAGAATGTCCTTGGCAGCCACCCATGATCTCTCCTCTGGACCATAGCCTTCCCAGTCCACCAGGTATTGCAACCGGCCCCCAAGATGCCTGGAATCCAGAATCTCCTTTACCAAGTAAGCTGGAGCTTCATCAATGTCAAGTGGCGGAGGAGGTTCTCTCTCTTCAGTAGTGGGGCCGGAAGCAGGGTGACCGGTTTCAACAGAGATACATGAAAAGAGGGAGAGATACGGTAATGAGCAGGAAGTTCTAGCCTGTAAATTACTGGATTAATCTGTCATAAGATACGAAATGGGCCTACATACCGTGGGCTGAGCTTCCTGCTGGGGAGCCACAACCGTAGATCTTGAGTCGACAACCAGACCTTCTGGCCCGGCTGATAGTTGGAATGGGGACGCCTCCTGCGGTCTGCATTGATCCTCTGGGCTCTGATCGCCCTTTGCAGCCTCACATGGGCACTGTCCCACACACGTTCACTTCTTCTGACCCAATCATTCACCGCAGGCACTTCAGAAGGTTCCCCAGACCAAGGGAACATGGGAGGCTGATAACCTAGAAGACACTTGAAGGGGGTGAGTCCTGTAGATGAATGAGTGAGTGAGTTCTGCCCAAGATAAAAAGTCACTCCAACGTTGTTGTTCCCGACTACAATAAGATCTGAGATAACGCCCCAATTCCTGATTTAATCTCTCAACCTGTCCATTAGCCTGGGGGTGATAGCCAGATGTTAAGCTCACATTAATGTCCAGTTGCTTGCAGAAAGCTTGCCACACACAAGATGTAAATTGTGAACCCCTATCAGAAACTATATCCTCTGGTATTCCATATACACGGAAAACATGGTGAAACAATGCTTGTGCAGTTTCCATAGCTGTGGGTAGGCCCCTTAGCGGGATAAGACGGCATGACTTAGAGAAACGATCAATAATTACTAGGATTGTGGGGTACCCATTGGAGCTGGGCAGATCAGTAACGAAGTCCATGGCCTAGTGTGAACTGTAGTTACAGATAAACCTCCTATAGAAGTTAGCAAATCCCAAGAATCCCTGTAGCTCCTTTAGCGTGGTAGGACGTGGCTTCTCTGTGACTGCCTCAATCTTTCCAGTGCCCATCTCACTCCCTTATGAATTATCTTATAACCAAGAAAGGCGGTACTAGAGACGTGAAACTCACACTTCTCTGCCTTGTCATATAGATTGTTAGCCAGCAGTCGGGACAGAACACTTCTTACATGATGGATGTGCTGCTCACGTGTCTTTGAATAGATCAGAATATCATCAATGTAAGCAATAACAGTGATTCAGAATGTCACGGAAAATCTCATTAATAAATGATTGGAACACAGACGGAGCATTGGCCAGGCCATACGGCATAACAGAGTATTCATAGTGCCCCCTGGTGGTGATAAAGGCGGTCTTCCACTCATCATCCTCTCTGATTTGGATTAAATTATAGGCACTGCGCAGATCCAATTTAGTGAAAATAGTGGCTTCACGTAACTGTTCTAATGCAGGAGTAACTAATGGAAGTGGATACCTGTTTTTGATAGTCACTGTGTTGAGACCACGGTAATCTATGCAGGGACGTAGACCTCCATCCTTTTTTTCAACAAAGAAGAAACCTGATGCTGCTGGTGACGTGGAAGGGCGGATGAAACCGGATGCTAGAGCTTCCTCAATCTATTTTTCCATGGCCTAATGGTTAATGGCTATACCTTGCTCTTGGGGGGTGCAGTGTTCGGTAACAGTTTAATTGTGCAGTCCTAGGGGCGGTGCGGAGGTAACTGGGTGACCATTTAGTAAGCTCCTTGGAGCTCCAGGAAATCTGTGGATCATGGATAGTTAGCCATGGATTCCCCAAGACTACCAATTGTTGTGGTGTAAATGTGACATACAAATAAATTGTTTCTGAGTGGAACAGGCCAATCTTGACAGTAATGGGCATAGTTTGATAGGTAATTCCCCCACCAATAGGTTGTCTATTGATGGCAGTGATGTTAATAGGTGGTATGCACTGGATAACAGGTATGTTGAGTTTCCAATTCATGATGAATCAAATTTAATGCAGAACCGGAGTCAATTAGTGCTGGAACACAATGAGTGGAATTAGCATGGTTGAGTGTGAGGAGAAGAGTAAAACAACTGGTCAGCATAGTAGTTAAGGAAGTACTCACTTTGATCTGGGAGGGCTTGTTAGGGCATGAATGACATTGATGACCTGGTTGACCAAAGTAGAAACACAGACGGTTAACTCGGCATTGTTCCTTTTCTTCCACAGAGACTTTAGTGAAACCAGTCTGCATGGGCTCAGCGGTTTCCTGATAATCAGTGGCTGGGGTGGACATTGAAGTAGCAAGCAAACTTGGAGGGTTATTATGTAGAAGATTATCAATCTTGATAGCCATTGAAATCAGTTGGTGGAGATCCGAGCCAACATCCTTGCAGTCCAGTTCAGCCTGTAGTGTCTGATTGAGGCCCTGCCTAAACACTGATTTCAATGCTACCTCATTCCAGCCACTCTGCGCCGCTAGGGTGTGAAATTCAACTGCATAATCAGCAGTGGTGCGATTCCCTTGACGTAACTGTAGTAGCTGCACTGAAACATCTCGCCCACCTGCTGGGTATTCAAATACTTCACGTATTTGTTTGGCGAAGTAATCAAATGAGGTTCTTATACAATCTTTCTGGTCCCAAACAGCTGATGCCCACTCGAGAGCTCTTCCCGTTAACAATGACATCATAAATGAGCACTTAGTCGAGTCTCTAAGAAACGCCTAACATTCAAATACTTCATGTATTTGTTTGGCGAAGTAATCAAATGAGGCTCTTATAAAATCATTCTGGTCCCAAACAGCTGATGCCCACTCGAGAGCAGTGACATCATAAACAAGCACTTAGTCGAGTCTCTAAGAAACGCCTCAGGCTGGCTACCAAAATAAAGTGCACTGATGCAAAAATCCTCTGCATTTTTCAGGTGAACCATCAAACTTATCTGGTAGAGAAAATCTTACCGGATCAGGCCTGGTCGGTGGGAGGGATTGAATGTAGCGTGTTAGGTGTCCGTTTGCAGCTTGCAGAGAAGAGAGTTGGCCCTGGAACTCCTTTATCATCTCGCTCTGATAAGCGAACGAGGCCTGTAGTTGCATCAACTCTGCTGGATTCTGGTCAGGTGAAGTATTCTGTAACGAGGACTGACTCGGTTGTGGGTTTGAATCCATGTGCAGAGTTTTATTAAGCACCACAGCACAAACAGAGGCAAACGAAGAGCAGATATCGTGGTGAATAAGCAGGTAAAGGGTCGCAAACAATAGCGGCAGTCCTAATAGCAAACACATCCAAATCAGTAATCCAAAAGACGAGGTCAAAGGCAGGCAAAAGACATACACAAGCAAACAATCCGTGACTATGAAATACGCTTGGTAGAGGCAGGGTAAACTGGCAATACTTCGCAACATAATGCACAAACAACATGGCTTATAACAGGTGCAGGCAGGAAGTTATGAGAGAAGCATCACAACGTCATTTAGCAACTTTTAGCAACAAATCGATCTACCTTTAGCAACTTCCCCTGAAAATTAGTTGGCAACACTGGACTTACTCCACCCCTACTCTTCGACAAGGGGACTAAGATCTGAGGGCAAATTTCTCCTCCAAACCCCTAGAACCTGCTTAAAAACCAGAGATTCTAGAGCCTTTGAAGTGGCTGGTCCCACCCTCTGGAACAACTTACCAGTTCACATCGGAATGGCTCTACTTTATCTGAGTTTAAGTCATATGTTAAAACACATCTTTTCTCTCTGGCTTTTAACATTTAGTAATATGTGCCTCTGAATTGTTTTAATCTGCTTTTGTTGTTGTACGGGTTTTGAAATGTTTTTATTTTATTACTGATTTTCTCTTCGTTATATATTAGTTGTTGTGTTGATTTTTTGTTGGTTTTGTCTCATGCTTAAATGTGCTCTAGAAATAAAACTGAACTTGAACTTGAACTACAATAATCCACAAGTAATCCAGACCACTTCAGTCCATCAATTAATCTCTTGTGAAGCCAAAAGCTGTGTGTTTGTAAGAAACAAATCCGTCATTAAGGCATTTTAACTTTAAACCACTGCTTTTGGCCGTAATCCATAATAATGCTTCATCCAGTGAAAAAGTCCATCCCAGGTCACCCTCTATTATGGACAAAGGGGCAGCTTTTCACTTCACAAGAGGTTAATTGATTACATGTGGGTTATTGTGATGTTTTATCAGCTGTTTGGACTCATTCTGATGGCACCCATTCACTGCAGAGGATCCATTGGTGATGCAATGATAAATGCTAAATTTTGTCATATGGAGATACAAATTCATCTACATATTGGAGTTCCTGAGGGACATCAAATCTTCATTTTTTTATATCTCAGAGCAGCTCTGACCACTGATATCCCAATATGCACGGTATATAAATGATATTAAATATCTACTGCTCTACAATGTCATGCTGCCCAGTGCTAGCTTGTAGTACAGCTGATTTGGGTTTCAGCTTTAAAGTTGCTTCTTCCTACGGTAGATTGACAGCTGATATCTAATTCTACTGTCTCAAGGCAGTACTTTAGACCAACTTATTGGGAGATGATTTGTAAGTCTAGTCTATATAAGCCTTATCTTTATGTGTTTCTCCAGAATGGGAGCAGTTGTTTGTTGATTATTTGAGCTCGAAGGCTCATAAATGCTGTTGGCCTCTGTGGTAATATAGCTCTTACCATCTGTCTGCTCAGACTATGAATAGATTTAGAGCGCAACTGACTTTGGGGTTAATGGCAGAACTGTGAAGTAGATGGATACTGATGGATTCTAATGCCTTTAAACCTTCTTGTGCATCTTTATTAACCATAAAGATCTTAATTTTTGGCTCATTTAATTATCTTCTTATCTTTAATTACCTTCTAAATATTTTTTAGCATAGATGTGCAGTTTTTTTTTGCAGTTGATTTTAGCATTTTGACTTATTTTGACTAAATTCTGCTTATTTACTATCAAAACATGCATAATGCAATTTTTACCAAATTTAAACAATTTTGTAAAACTATTTTTAGTTACTTTTGGTTGTCCTTGGCCTTTTGGGCAAAATGCAGAATTTAGGAATTGGCTCCTTTTTAATTTCTTGGATTGGAAATTCGGCACCCTCCACTGGATGTTGAATTTAAATTTTACTGAAGTGACAGGAAGTGGAATGTACTGTGCTCATGTACTCAACAGAAAACTCAGAGCTGTGTTCCTTTTGTATTATGGATACATGCATCCAACTGTAAAAGTGCCTCTTTGCTCTTAATGTAGATTACCATATTGAACACTTTATTAGGGCTGCCCCCTAATAGTCAACTAATCGTTAGTTGACCAGAAGAGGCTTGGTCGACCAAAATTTTATTAGTTGCTTAGTCACAGAAAAAAGTCACTAAAAAGTCACACAGTCTGTGACTAACAGATCATTAACTGTCTATGGTAATACAGTACAACAGGCAGGACTCGCGCCTATCATTCATCGACCTCAAATATGGCTTATCATCTGAAATATATAAGTATTACCAACTTTACATGGCTGCTCAATCTAATGTTAACCTAGAGAAATGTGCGCTCATGTCAGTGCAAAAGCTGAACAGTAGCATGCACTGCAGGACAGATGGAGGCACCGGTGCGCTCACTTGCTCTTTAAATAGGCTACTTCATTATTTTTGGCTATACAAATCACCCTTTTGTGAAATAATGAAAGTAAACAGGATGCGCTTTCTGCCGTCTCGGTCTGTTTGTTTGAGTGTGTATTTATGTTTAAGACTTATATATTTTATTTATAGGGAGTGAAATTTCTTCTTTCAAATGAACCAATTCAGATGGAAAAACAAATATTCTCAGATTATGTAATCCCTATAAAACATGCATACAGGCGCATCACTACTGCGGAGATGACGAGTCGGTGTTACCGAGTTAATCTCTTAAACCAAAAACAAAGCACTAGTTTATAAAATTATTAATGTTTATGCAGTCTCTTTACTGTTTTTCATTGACACATTCATAATCATTTCTTCTGCCGGTGCGCTGTGGCAAGCTTTATGCTGTACTTGAGTGCTTATTAAACTATAGGCAATTAAAGGCTCATAATAATTATTTAAAGGATTTAATTAATGATTTAATAATTAATTAAATTATTAATAAACGTGCGATTAGTCGACTAATGCTTCAAATGAATGACTACTAGTCGACCAGAAAAATCCTTAGTTGAGGACAGCCCTACACTTTAAGAAGTATTTATTTCTGGTTGTGTGTTTTCAATGTGTTTCAGTTGCTTAGTTCCTGGAAAGAATATTTTAAATTATATTTAAATTTAGTCATAAAGCAGACACTTTTATCCGAAGCATCTTACAAATGAGGACAATATAAGCAATCAAAACCAACAAAATGGCAATATGTAAGTGCTGTGACAAGTCTCATTTAGCCTAACGCAGTACACATAGCAAGGTTTTTTGTTTTAATAAAAAGTAAAACAAGGAGATAGAATAGGACCGAGCAGTTTTTGCAATGTGGTCTGAGAAAGTCAGTTGATCATCAATCACAACTGGTTTCTGGCTTTCTTTGAAGGAGATACAGTTTATGTGCCTAGCTGGATGGTGAAATTTTGATAAAGTGTTGGGTTTGTTGAAACCACAAGCAGTTCTATCTTGGCTTGGTCAAGTTGAAGGTGATGGCCTTTCATCCAGCAAGAAATGTCTGTAAGACATGCTGATATGCTAGAATCTATCACCGGATCATCAGGATGGAATGAGAGGTAGAGCTGAGTGTCATCAGCATAGCAGTGATATGAAAGGCCATGTTTCTGAATGACAGAACCTAATGATGCCATGTAGACAGAAGAGAAGTGGTCCAAAAACTGAGCCCTGAGGCCCTGCGACTTAGACACCTCACCGCTACAAGATACTTTGAAGGACCTATCCAATAGGGTTGACAGGAGGATCTGGTGGTTAACCAAGTCAAAAGCAGTGGAAAGATCCAGAAGGATAAGTATTGAAGATTTGGAAGCCACTCTGGCCAGTCTTAGGGCTTCAACAACCGAGAGCAAGGCAGTTTCGGTTGAATGTCTGGTTGCAGTCCAGGAGGTTTTTCTGTGTGAGAAAGTCACAGTGAGACTTGGTTAAACACAACTCGTTCAAGTGTTTTTTGCAATGAAAGGAAAAAGGGAAACTGGTCTGTAGTTCTCTGAAAGAGTTGTGTTAAGAGTGGGTTTCTTATGTAGTGAGGTTATTTGAGGCTTTCTAAATGCTGAGGGAAAAACATGAGTGTGAAGGGATGTGTTAATGTTGTGTTTTTGTATATAAGAGATGGAATAGAATCAAGTGGACAAGTAGTAGGATGATTGGAAAGGATGAGTTTGGAGACTTCTGCCTCAGAGAGTGGAGCAGAGAGTGTCAGTAGCACTGATAGTATCAAGTGATGAAGCGAAGATGAAATTATAGCACAGTGGCTGGCTACAGGTGGCGCCCGCAGCCAGATTATTTTGATAGTGGTTGGTTCTAAAATAGATCTGTCATGACAGCAACAGTTACTCACACTGCAAAACAAATGTGGCTTCTTGTTAATGACTGTCCTACTTCAGGATTTAACATGGAGTAACAGCTCACTACCAGTTACAAAAGACACTGTAACGGTCTGTCACAGGCAATTCTAGTTGCATTTTTGCAATTTTTTGGACATTTTTACCTCAATTTTTACACATGGCACCTTTAATGAATTTCTTAAATGATCAAAATTAGAAATTATTGGAGGTGTAGCATTGTCCTCTGGTTTGATCCAGGTCTCTGTTAGGGCCATGAGGTTTAGGCTTAAATTACTAGAAACAGATGTTGTTGTTGTTGTTGTTGTTTTTACCAAAGTCTGGCAATTCTAGAGACTGATAGAAAAAGAAAGTAGTGTATTAGCAGACATGGGCAAAATAGGTTGGTTGTCAGGATTGTGCTGCCTACAGTGGGTGACGCATGGTTTCTGAGTGTTAGTAATAGTAGAGATTTGGAAACATCGGTCATAAAAACTGAAACAAAAGTGAGACAAGTTGTAGGAAAGAGGACAAATGAAATGCTACTTATGTCCCTTGTCAGTATCCTTGCTTGGTGGAGTTGCACAGGTAGAGTCGCTGGTCTTTATACTCTTAGGTCTCCACCTGTTTATCACAACAAAGGTCCAAGCAAGTGCACGAAGAAGGCGGTACATGATACGGCACGAGACCAAAAGCGACGTTTTAAAATCTGAACCATGTATGTGTGTATGTATTTTATTTATTTATTTCTTTATTTGTTTGTTTGTTTGTTTGGAAGAAGAAATATTTAGAATATAACTGTGTCCAGCATTTTCTAAATTGAATGGAACATTAAGCTTTAATCCAAGCAGATTTGAGAAAGCAGTGACTAAAAAATTAAGCAATACCATTTCACAGTTTCTCTTCACACAGAGGTGCATAGCAGATATTTCATCATAATACCAAGCCTTGGCGTTGATATAAAAATGTTTCTGGAAGTACATACTACCCCATATAATGTGTACTGTATACCTATTTGGACAGTGTTTTTTTTTAATTGGTACTTAAGGAAATTTCTACATTTACAGGGACTAAACTGATTTAATTCTTTTTTTTGTTCCCACCACCCCAGCAGGTTTAACTGTGCTATCAGACTTTGCTTGAAACTAAGTAAAAGCTAAGTTGCACTTACTGTTTTGTGCTTTTGTTTTTTCTCTTTTAGGCAGGCAGGTGAAAATGGCGTTCATCCACTCAGCTGCTAAGCCACCTAGAAATGTGAGGATCCAACAGGATATTCACGGCACGACCGGTCCTGTGACACTACCTCACCCAACAGACAGACCCAGGTTAGTTCAGACCAGATAAGGCTGGAAGGGCCACAATCAGCCCTTTTTGTGAATTTTTTTTTTTTTTTCAGATTTTTTTTTTTTTTTTCAGATTTGAAGAAATGCAGCATTCCATCACTTGCTCACCAGTGTGAGCAAGTGATATAATGCTAAATTTCTCCAAATCTGTTTCGATGAAGAAACAAACTAATTTACATCTTTCTTAGAATGTGTTTAGGTGAGGTGTCAGAATTTTTTCATTTCTGTTTAGGACATTTCCTTTTAACCCCAAAATGCAACACAACGCATTTGTCAAAAATCCATAAGGAAAATTTCTTCATATGAGTATAGTTCATTGGACCCCCTTTTTTTTTAGCGAGTGGAATATAAGTGTTCCTGATATAACTCCATTTCAGTGAACTGAACTGAAAAAGAAGGATTTTTCCTCCTCCATTGTCACGCTAGTCACTGTGCAGACAAATATCATTCAATGAAAATCTATCACTCCACCCCACAACCCAGTGAGAATCGGGCAAGATCCGGCTTCAGTGAACCTTCAAAACCCTCCACTAACAGCTCTGGCCAAGCCCAAGACCCCCAAAAGTTTAAAAGTGAGTTTTCCAGTGTATTCAATTGTGCCTCTAAATTAAACCACACTTTACTCAGCAGTTTCCAATAATTATAGTATTTGTAATTGTATAGTAGCTCAAAACAGCACTATATTAGCATCTGCTAGTTTATCTGGTTTGCATATTTGAGTGAGTGACCTTTATCACACATTACCAACAGTTAAACTACTGTTACGGTTAATGGTAAAGCTGTGTGACAACAGCTTTTATTTACAGCTTTATTTGTTCATTTCTAGAGCAGTTTTTATTTTAATTAACATTTTAATGTATTTTAAATCATTAGATTACATGTTTTATACAGGAGCAGGTTTTATTAGAGTTTTTATTTTAATTAACATTTTAATGTATTTTAAATCATTAGATTACATGTTTTATACAGGAGCAGGTTTTATAAGAGTTGGCAAAGTCCCTGAAGGCCTTTAAAAAGTAGCTTAGTCACAGATGAATTTGGGAGATAATAGTGAAAATATATTTTGGTTCGAATAGATTTGTGTTTCAAATAGTTTTTTTTTTTTGTTTGTTTTTTTTTTTTACAGGATTGATGAAATTTGATCAACTTTATACTTATTTGTATGAACAATAATTGACCTTTGATATCAAGCTGCCTCTTTGTATTGATTTTCTATCATGACAGACACAGTATGAATTCTGAAATTAAAACTATAATAACCACAAAATCTGTTGTCTGCTATGGTGCTTGTGTGCCATGTGTACTATCAAACCCAAATTTGTCTCCATCTAGTGGATGTGGGAGGCATTTTAGTTCATTCCTAGACCACTGAAGACACCTTTATTTATATAGTGCTTTATACAGTACAGATTGTGTCGAAGTGGCTTTACAGTAATAAACAGGAAAATAGTGTGTCAATAATGCAAGAGGAGAATAGTAAACACTTTTTATATTTTTTTTGATTCAGTGATGGTCCAGCTTAGTTCAGTTCAAAAAGTATCTGTGCAATCAAGTTTTTCCAACTAAGCAAGCCAAAGGTGACAGTGGCAAGGAACCAAAACTCCATAGACAGAAATGGAGAAAAAAATCCTTGAGAGAAACCAGGCTCAGTCAGGGGGGCCAGTTCTCCTCTGGCCAGACGAAACCAGCATGGTGTGGTTTAATTCCAGGCTGCAACACAAGTCAGAATTTTGTAGAGGACTCATCTGATTCTCATGGTCTTGTGCCGATGGTTGTCTAGTTGACGAGGTCTTTGCAGGGAATCTGCCTTTGGGGCTCATCTAGTTGACATGGTCTCTGCTGCCATTCAGGGCTTTGACACAATCTGTACTGTATAAAGCTCTATATAAATAAAGATTACTTTATTTGACTTGCGGTAGAGGTCGTCTCTAGGTGCTGATCCAACATCTGATCTGGATACAGACTGGATCCGTATGGCTACAGTGACCTCGGAATAAGAATGAAACAGACTAATATTAACATAGATGTCATTCAAGAAGAAGAGTTATGATGAAACAAGTACATCAGGTGTTATGGGAAGTGTTATTGGTTAAGTTTTACTTGTTTAGTTTGGCCTTAATTAATTGTTCCCTCTAATTTTATTTTCTTGCTGAGCAAAACTTTTCTCTATAGGGCGGACATTTTGGCCACTTGAGCAAAAACATTCTTTATACCAGACCTTTATATAATGTGCTATTTATGTTTCATTTGACGATTTATGTAAATAATTAATATTTTTTTTTTGTTGATTGGTTTTTTTTTTTTTTTGCTTACCTTTTTTTTTTTTACAGTGCTATGTAAGCAGGCAGTTCTATATATAATAATAATAATAATAATAATAATAATAATAAAAAAACAGCAGTTAAATTCCTTGTAATAATATACAATTATATTATGTATTATAATATATATATAATATAATATGAAAAATGAAGCAGATATTGCTCATGAATTCCTTTTTGAGGTAAATTATTTATAAGGTTTATAATATAATATAATTGTCACACCCCTGGACTGTTTGTTGTGTTTTCTTTTTTGATGTGATTTGTTTGTAATGTTTATGTTTTAATTTAATTGTGACATTTGGTTCAGGTGTGTCTAGTTAATTATCTTCATTTACCAACCTACATAAGTTTTGTTCTGTTTAGTGTTTGTTGATGTTACCCTGTGTGCTAGATCCTCTTCTTCATGTGGATTAACATTAAAAGGATTTTTTGCTATAATCTTCGTCGTGCCTTCGCTCCCTAACAGCAGTCATGTGACAGAATACCAGACCAACACAGAGAGACGTCAGAACAGCCAGTGTGGTGGAGGTGTATATGAGAGATACAGAGAGACGGTCTGTCGTTGACCACCAGTCACCTTGGGACTCCACTCCTCCATCTACACCTCATCCCTCCGGCTCTGTCAGGTTCCACCTTGGTCTGTCATTGACCATCCACTGCCTTGGGACGCCACTCCTCCGGCTACACCTAGTCCCTTCGGCTCTGTCTTTTATAGCTAGGGTCACTCCATCTTCAGTATCAAATGATGTGCAAATCCAGCATCGAACTGGGCCTTATAAAACGTTTGTCAACAACAAAACTCGTGAAACTACGTTGCTGCCCCGGAAAACAACTGTATCCACTGTTTACATAACGCTGGGCTCCTTAGGAAGCTGAACAAGTTATCTTTTCCTTACAACCAAAAAACACACTTCTTTGGAGACATTCCTCCCGAGCTAGTCCCGTGCAGCACTGCAGCCGGATGAAGCCCATTGATGGGCTTGCTCTCGCTCTGGTCGATGCGTGCGCGGGTGCGATTTTCTTCTTTTTCTTTTGTGTGATTTGCAGCAGCTTAGATTCTTCAAAGGCATATTGCTGCCCTCCTCAGTTCATCTGAAGAACTCCATCTCTTAGATTAAATCCTCAAATAAAGACCAGTGTGGAGTAAAAAACTTATAACAAACTTTGTTGTTTCATATTCCTTATTTTCAAGAATTGATTTTAAACATAAAGATGAGACTCCGGATTTCAACAGATCAGAAAACATGCAGTTCTTGCAGCACGAAGAATTTCACACTCCATTACTACATGCTTCACGGTTTCTAATTCTCCGCAAACATCGTGTCTTGGGCACGATTTTCAGGGAGAAATGCCTATATAAGGAGTTTACCTTCTCCACAACTCTCTGAAACCTATACAAACCCGGAAGTAAGAGATTTGGCACATAAATACTTTGTCATAAGTCCTAATTATCTTGAAACTTGCCCATGCTTAGCATGAGAATTAATCTCTTTTAACAGTGTTAACAATCCGGATGCATAAAACAGCATTGCACCCCCTCCCCCATTTAAGTTATCGGTATTGGCAACATGGTCGTTGCTAAGCTAATTGCTTAGTACACGCTGTAGCTATATCTCCCTGGCCATAGCTGTTTGGAAACCGTGTTGCTTAAAGCTATTTAGTCACTATTCAAACCTACTGTTTATCAGGATTCATAGACTGCTCCAAACATAAGGAAGGTAGAGCCTTCAGTAGCAGACCCAAAGGTGTGCTTCAGAAGGACAGCAGAAAGATGCTAAAATGTGTGAAAGCTAAACACAGCCCTGTTTCACCCCAATTCATATGTTGAGCCATCAAAAACAACAGTTTCCTTCATAGTCACGTCATCAATGAAGGACTTGTTCATGCTAATGAATGCTAGCAACCTATCTTGACCAAGATCTTGAAGAGACCATCTCTGCTAGCCAGATCAAAAGCCTTGACGAGATCAGCAAGTCCATATTAAAGGGATTACTGCTGCTCCCTGCAGTTTCTACAACCGTAGGAGTGATAAGATCATGTCGAAAGTGGATCTGTTGATTCAGAATCCACACCATGACTCTGGATAAACTCTCTCAGCAAGAGCCTGAAGGTTTTTAAAGACCACTCAAAATGAACAGTTTCCCAACTACGCTTAGGAGAGATATGCGTGATATTATTACAATCGTTTCTGATGTCCATGTTCTTATCGAGCGTGACAATGCTTGCATCCCTCATATCCAGTGCACAGTTCCTTCTCTTCAACAGAGGCAAGTATTTCACGCAGCTACTGTGCACTTTCTTCAAGACCCTTACGAAAAAGAAGTTTATTCAAGTGTGCTATTAGTATACTTCTTTTAAACTAAAAATAGGAAAGTATGCTTTTAGTTTACTTTTTATGTACTTCTCAGAAATGGGCTTTATGTACTTCTCAGAAATATACTTAAAATGACATTTAAGTATACTTGACTTATACTTACAAAAAGTCTAAATATACTTGAACTATACTTAAGTATACTTAATAAAATAAACTTGAAGTATACTACTTTTTGGTAAGGGGGAGATTTAAGTATTTTGTGAAGTTAATGTTATATGGCATAAAACAAGAAGTAATAAACCGGCATATATTTTCAATTGCGTCAGACAGTTGAAATAGTAACCAAAATGCTCGTTAAATTCTGATAATTCAGATGTTTTTGACATGTCCAATTAAAAATGCTGGATGGAAACGGCAAGATGCGCATAACTTCTAAAAGTGTGCTACAATGAAAAACATTTGCTTTATTCGGATATGTTTTATGCAATATTCCAGTTTTGCGCATAAGTTAATTTGAATCTTTGGATGGAAAACATATCTATTGACTGCAAAGTCTCTATACATAAGACATTGCTTGTCGCTAGGTGCTTGGAAAAGTCTTTAAAGATTGGGAAGTCATATCTAGCAATAAGTAAAACACCGATGGGAGGAAGTGCAGCACGCAGAGTGGCCAATAGGTCCCGCCTTCTAAGTTATGAGCCAGTCGTGATAAGTTGCTTCAGCTGCTTTTGAAGGGTTCAGTTACCATGGAGGCAGCCGGTGCTCTGAGGCACACATTAGGACAGCGCACAAGTATTGACTGCTCAGCATGAGAAATGCAGTTTCGTGATCTTGTGTTTAGAAACCGTTATGAGATTGTCAGATTTATTGGTGATTTAAATGACGATGTTTAGTCAGAGACTGGTGATAACTTGTGGAGTGGTGTTTCCCCGGTCATGGATAAAGGAGCTGAGCTGCTTATCTGAGAGGCATTTCAAGAACTGATTCGCCTGAACTCACCAAGGAGGGACTTTGATGATATGGACATTTCACTGGTGAGGTAGTGTTACATGTAACTTCATTTCAACTGTGTTATAGTTCGAGAGGGTCCACATTAACACAGCTATTTAGCTATTAATTTTTCACACTATTCCTCTAGGGCTTAAGGTGGCGTAGCTACATTTGCAATATTATTAAATCGCTCAATTAACAATAGTGTGATATGCTATTCATGCTAGCACATCACCATTTTCAGTCTTCCATGACTATGTTAAAGGAGACAATGCTTGCCTAGCTTCCTTGCAGCTACATTATTTTGTTGGGGGCAAAGTAACTCAAGCAGTTATGTCCAGTATACATCAAAATTCTAATTATCCTTGCCAGCATCTTACCAGAGAACAGCATTCCTGATCATTCTTGAAATATACCATCTCCACCAGCCGAGACAAGTGTATCCACTAAGTGACAATCAGTCTGAACACAGAGGCTGGGAAGTTGATCAGCAAAGACCAGTTGTTGAGAGGGGGAGGTACACAGACCAAAGTCCACTGATGGTTCAAGGACAGCTGATCGAGGAAGTGCAGCAATTTATCGAACTTCTGAGCATAGTGGCCACTGATGGAGGGAATCAACAGCCGAATAAGCAAGACAATGAAGACATAGAGACAAGCTTTCCAAGAAGACCTGGAAGACATTGGCATCCAATGGGAAGATTTGGATAATGTGGCCATGGAACATCTCTTGCTCATCATGCCAACACATGACATGATCTAATAATGGTGAAATCTCTGCAGAGTAAGAGCTACTCTCTTTAAATATGAAGGCATGCCACCTCTTCCAACCATTCAGAGAGTGCACTCCCTTAATGATCTTAGAACTAAACTACTACATCTTTGTGTTTGGGGGGTTCAAACCTCAGTGAGGATTTGCGTGCAGATAGCGACAAATGGAGCTCAAGTGTAGTTCAGGCAGAACACTGCGTGACTGAAGCATCAGCTCAGCTGACCGTAACTCCTCCCACTACAATTAATAAGATATTTATAAGACCATCCATACTCACGCTTGCCATAGTCTGTCGCATAGTCAGCCTTGAGTTCTGTCACACAGACATGCACTTACCCTCACACAGACACGCACTTAGTCTTCGTTGGGTTTTGTTGAACTGAGTTGGGTTTTTCCTGCAGATAGCTCAGAATCTGAACCCTTCAGAGCAAAGCCTGCCGCCAAACATAAGTTTAAGATCTCTACAATATTCTGACATTAACAAGTGGTCCTGTCTGAAATATGAGTAAAGGCCACTGCATTGTTTAACTTTTTGATCTTTCATTAAAATAAATTCCCAAAATTCTAACCTTTCATTGACTTAAAACAACTGAAAGTGGGGGGAAACTAAGGGTGTACTAACACCAGGCATTTTGAACCGTGCCCGAGCACGTTTGACCCCCAAAGGCCGGTTTGTTTGAATAGTGTGAGCGCTCCGTGCTGTGCATGGGTGCGGTTCATCTAACTGGCCCTGGCCCGCTTGGAAGAGGTGGGGCAGGGCATGGTTCGGTTGGGCTCGGGCGCCATCACGTGTAGTGTGAGCGCTAAACGCACCGGAGCGCAGAACAGATACTATTTTGTGTGGGCTACTGTCATCATTACGACCACAAACATATTCTATTACTACTACTACTACACTACACTTTTCAGTAAATTTAATTCAATCAAGTATATTTAGGTTTATAATGGCTCTGGTTCTTACCTTATTGATGAACAGGAAATGTAGTTTGTGAGTAAAACTGCAAATTATAACATTAACATCAGCTGTCTCCGTAATAATTTTCTGATACATACAAGTGAAAATCAATGCATGGCATAAATGATAAATTAATTATAATTAATTATTTGGCAGAATATTAGCAAAAGTGGTTTTTTCCATTATCTCATACATGACACAAGCATGCTCCAGCCCGGAAAGTTTAGTGCAAGTGTGAGTGCAGGCCAGCGGAGGAGTGGGGAGGAGGGATAATCGCGCTCTGGCTCGGTTCAAAGCAACCGTGCCTAGTGTGAGTACACCCTTACATTATGAAATAAATGTTTTTCCCCAAAGCATGCTAAACACAATTATTGGCAGCCCTAGAAAAGTATAATCCCATTCATATTTAGATTTTTTTAAGCACACCAGCATAGGCAGAGGGTGAACAAACTCCAGGGTAAGGCTAAAATATGCGCTTCCCTTTGATGCATTTAAAAATATTTCCGACCAACTAAGAGGTTTCAACCAAAGTGTTGCCTAGCAACAACCTACACATGGCACTATAAACACTCCCGATAAATATTTGTTACTAAAGGGACTGCTTTACAAACCACTGTAAATTTTAGCAGAAAAGAAATACTGTATGTGATTTGGCATGGCAGCCAACATAAATAATAAATAGCCATTGCCTTACCTAATGCAGCAAAATCCTGGATTTAGACCTGGCTTCATATGCTTTGATGATGTCCTTGTTGTTTAGTCCTGTGGTTATGTCACTTTCGATATGCAGCAGACTCAAAGATGAAAGTCTCTCCTGGCCCATAGTTGAATGCATCCAGTTCCTTACGCGTTGCATTGCTGAAAACGATTTCTCGCAAGTTGCGGTCCCCACCAATAATGTCAGTGCCAACTTGAAAAGTTTTTCGAAGTTTGGATAAAATCCAGTTAAGATTGCCTCCTTCACAAAGTCAGGAGATGTGTGAGGTGAGTACAGTTTCACTAAAATCATCTTGTTACAGGCCAGTTTTTGGTTGATAGAGAGGGTAGTCGCATATTTATGTAAAAGACACTGCGCGCCTTCTGGATTGCATTTTATCACTGCATCGACACTCTTTGTTATTTAAATGGTCTGGGTGGAAAACTGGGACTGACACTCACCCAAAAAAGTATCCAAAACAGGAAAGTACAGCTTTTGCTTTTAACCCTCTGGTTAATATCACAGATTTAATCCAGATTAATTTTTTTCAGTGTATAGAACCAAGCTAGATGGCTAGATGCTAATTAAGATCTCTTTGCAGCGAATATATAAGCCCTTACACTTTCCAGGATTACACTATTTGATAACTGTAATTTAACATGATCTTACCACCAAACTAAATACACACACTATAGCAAAATGTTCATTCACATTCTTAAAATCTTAAAAATAAAGGCTAAAACAATATCTGCACACACACAGCTCTCAAAAACCACTATCCAGTCCAAATAAAAACCAGTGGAACATGTTGCATGCATTGTAAACAGTGTAGCTAATGAGAATTTTGTCAGATATACAGTATAAGTGAATTAACGCTCTCTGCTTTGCGGAGCGAACGAGACAATAAGCGTGAGGATCCATTTGTAAAGCTTTATTCTTAAACATGGCAAAACAGGCAAGGGTCAGACAATGGCACACAGGTATATTGAGGGCAAGACAAGAGTAATCCAAAGCGGACGTGGTCGATCGGTGGCGAACAGTATCCAGAGGGCTTGACAAGAGGGGTAATCCAACAACATGAGCAATAGTCCAGGCAAGGTGCAAACACAGTCCGAACGGCAAGATGAAAGGGATAATCCAAGACAGGCTAATAATTCCAGGGCAGGCATCTGACAGACAGGATGAGATAAACAGACTGGAATCAAGACACTGGTATAACAAGACTAAAGTAGATTCAGATTTTTTTCCGTAAAGTGCTACCACTTAGACAGTGATAAACGCAAACAATACTCGGCAGTGAAAGGAGGTGTGAGACTGATTTATATATTGTGTTTTTGGTAGTAGCTGTGTGTGATTGGTTTCAGGTAAACTTGTGAATAGTGCAGTGGAGCAATGGGAAATGTAGTCCAGGGTGACATGCTACAGTCTGTGTGGTGTGAGAGTCAATATAATGGGAGGGCGACCTCTGGTGGCAAGTGGACGGAAGTTCATAGACAGGATTCGTGAAATAGCAACTTCCAGACACTCCTAAAACAGTAAAATCGGGTGACATGCTACAGCTGAGGTACACTCCTAAAACAGTAAAATCAGGAACAGGGGAGGGATGGAGGGCCAGGGGACTAAGGCAAAGTTGGCAGAGCAGAGCACCAAGGCAGAACCGGCGAAGCAGGAAGCCAGCAAAGCAGATGGAGCTGAGGAACACCACAGCTAAACAAACGGGTCCTAAGATCCCCATGGAGGAGCAGAAGACAACCAGTTCAGGACAGAAGATCACCGGGCTGGAGCAGCCTGAGGAGAAGACCATCATGGAGGAGCAGAAGACCACCAGGCCGAAGCAGATGGAGTAGAAGACCACCAGGCCTTCTTGGACAGTGTTATTCCTGCTTCCTGCTTGCCTTGCTGCTGTTTTGCTGATCGTAGCGCCGTGTAGCTTTGTTTTTCTGTAGAATCTTTATCTTACTATCACTCTCTGTTGTTTTAAGTGATAAAATATAACTTAATTCCCACCATATTTCTGATATTATCTATCAATCTAATCTGATTGATTTGATCGTTCACTTTTATTTTAATTCCGCAAGTGCAGTGCACCTGCATCGCATTAGCACTCATTAGCTTGTCATTAGTGTTTCCATTCATGCCTATCTCTGTTTTCTTTTCTCCTCTCCTCTCTCTCGCTACTCTCTCTCTGGTTTTTCACAAGTTCATTAAACAACTGTGGTAAGTACCTTTCATCAAGCACGGTGAGTAAAGGCTTCTCCTGCTATTGTTATTTGCACTGCCTACCACATGTATAGTTTATCTATCTCTGTCGGTGATGAGGGATTCACATGTAATAAATGCAGGGAAATAGTTAGGCTGACAGAGAAGATTTTAGAATTAGAGACACGCATCCAAACTTTAATTGAGGACAGTAAGAATGTTAGGGCTCTAGATACGGCTTTGGATGCATCTAGCTTAGGGAGTCCTGTACATTGTTCGGTTCCTGTAAATTCTACTTCTTGTTACAAGTATGGTAGGATATTCAATTTTTGCTAGAACCATCACTTCTAACACAAACTTCCTGATGTATCCCAATTCCTTAGCATATCCAAAACCTCAGAACAACTTGATGATGTAACAGAAACTATGGACTCTCTCTTTTCTATCATTTTAAATACAGTTGCTCCTTTACGCTTAAGGAAGGTTAAGGAAAACAGTCTGACACCGTGGTATAATGAGCACACTCGCACCCTAAAGAGAGCAGCCCAGATAATGGAGCGCAGCTAGAGGTATTTCGTATTGCTTGGAGGGAAAGTAACCTATCCTACAGAAAAGCATTAAAAACTGTTAGATCTAATTACTTTTCATCTCTTTTAGAAGAAGACAAACATAACCCCAGGTATTTATTCAATACAGTGGCTAAATTAATGAAAAATAAAGCATCAACAAGTGTTGACATTTCCCAACATCACAGCAGTAATGACTTAATGAACTACTTTACTTCTAAAATCGATACTATTAGAGATAAAATTGTAACCATGCAGCCGTCAGCTACAGTATCGCATCAGACAGTGCACTATAGATCCCCTGAGGAACACTTCCACTCATTCTCTACTATAGGAGAGGAAGAATTGTATAAACTTGTTAAATCATCTAAACCAACAACATGTATGCTAGACCCTATTCCATCTAAGCTCCTAAAAGAGGTGCTTCCAGAAGTCATAGATCCTCTTCTGACTATTATTAATTCCTCATTGTTATTAGGATATTTTCCCAAAACCTTCAAACTGGCTGTTATTAAGCCTCTCATCAAAAAACCACAACTTCACCCCAAAGAACTAGTTAATTATAGACCGATCTCGAATCTCCCTTTTCTGTCCAAGATACTAGAAAAGGTAGTATACTCACAATTATATTCCTTCTTAGAGAAAAATTGTATCTGTGAGGATTTCCAGTCAGGATTTAGACCGTATCATAGTACTGAGACTGCTCTCCTTAGAGTTACAAAAGAACCTGCTCTTATCATCTGATCGTGGTTGTATCTCTCTATTAGTGCTATTGGATCTAAGTGCTGCGTTCGACACTATTGACCACACCATTCTTTTGCATAGACTAGAACACTTTGTTGGCATTAATGGAAGTGCATTAGCATGGTTTAACCATCCATCAATTCGTAGCAGTGAATGAAGAGGTATCATATCGATCACAAGTACAGTATGGAGTACCTCAAGGCTCAGTACTAGGGCCGTTACTGTGACAGTTACTCTTCATGCTTTACATGTTACCCTTGGGAGATATCATCAGGAAACACGGTGTTAGCTTTCACTGTTATGCTGATGATACTCAGCTCTATATTTCTTTTGGTGATTTTGAAACATACCAATTTGAAAAACTAACGGAATGCATAGTCGATGTAAAAAACTGGATGATGAGTAATTTCTTGCTGTTCTGCACGCTTAGTAAACAAACTCCAGTTAGTCCAAAATGCAGCAGCTAGAGTTCTTACTAGAACCAGGAAGTATGACCATATTAGCCCCCGGTCCTGTCAACACTGCCCTATTAAACATTGTATAGATTTTAAAATCTTTCTTATTAGTTATAAAGCCCTGAATGGTTTAGCACCTCTGTATTTAAACGAGCTCTTGTTACATTATAGTCCTCCACGTCCGCTGTGTTCTCAAAACTCTGGCAATTTGATAATACCCAGAATATCAAAGTCAACTGCGGGTGGCAGATCCTTTTCCTATTTAGCACCTAAACTCTGGAATAACCTACCTAACATTGTTCGGGAGGCAGACACACTCTTGCAGTTTAAATCTAGAGTAAAGACCCATCTCTTTAACCTGGCTTACACATAACACACTAATATGCTTTTAATATCCAAATCCGTTAAAGGATTTTTAGGCTGCATTAATTATTTAAACCCGGAATACTTCCCATATCACCTGATGTACTTGCTACATCATTAGAAGAATGGCATCTACACTAATATTAGTCTGTTTCTGTCTAATTTGGAGGTTTATGTTTCAATGAGATCCAGTCTGTATCCAAGTCATAGGGTCACTGCCGTCACCCGGATCCAGTACGTATCCAGACCAGATGCTGGTAAAGACCTTGTCTCAGACGACCACCGGGACAAGACCACAGGAAACAGATGATTCTTCTGCACAATCAGACTTTGCTGCAGCCTGGAATTGAACTGCTGGTTTCGTCTGGTCAGAGGAGAACTGCCCCCCCGACTGAGCCTGGTTTCTCCCAAGGTTTTTTCTACATTCTGTCTCCGATGGAGTTTTGGTTCCTTTCCGCTGTCCCCTCTGGCTTGCTTAGTTGGGGACACTTCATTTACAGCGATATCGTTGACTTGATTGCAAATTATTGCACAGATACTATTTAAACTGGACTGAGCTGCATGATGACATCACTGAATTCAATGATGAACTGCCTTTAACTGCCATTTTGCATTATTGACACACTGGGCCTTATCTTAATGATCTAAACGCAAAGTGTAAAGCGCACAGTGCAGGTGCACTCAGAGTGTGTCCTTGACCCACTTGTGCTTTTTTAATTAGTGTAAACGCAGAAAAACGGTTGGTGTGCCCGTGCGCATGGTCTAAACAGGTTGTCCCTATTCTAGTAATGGGCGTTTTTTGGGCGTAACGTGCAATAAACCAATCAGAGTCTCATCTTCCATTCCCTTTAAGAGCCAGCTGCGCTCGTGCCATGACGGATTTGCTATTTACACGGCGGAATTTGACAAGCGCAAAGACAGAACGCGTCTCTGAGATGAAACGGAGCTGCTCGTGTGCGAGCAAATAAATTGCCTTATTCTGATACATGCGATTACTATCCATTATGACATGTAGGCATTTTTATATTTAATTAGCCTACAAAAAATTCTTATGCATTGCAATCCTTTAATTTTTAATATTTGGCATGTTTGTGTGCTGCTGTGTGTCCCTGTGTTTAATAAGCAGCGTGTATGCGTGTTGTGGACCCGCCTATACTAACACGCTCTTTAAATAACAAAGAAAAAACATTGCACCAGACTTTAGACCAGGTTCGAGTTGGTCTATGGCGCAGTCTATTTTCAGCTCCTTAAAATAGCAATGCGCCAGCAATGCCCCAGAACGCACCTCTTTTTTAGACCAGCACACCCATGGGCGCACAAATGGGCGCAAATGCATTTGCTAATTAAACGGCGTGGGGCTGGATGGGAAAATGTGAACAGCGCTGGACTGAAACTAGCAAACAGACTTGCGCTGCGCCTTGCGTCGCATTGCGCCGGGTGTAAGATAGGGCCCACTGTTTTCCTAATTACTGTTGTTCAGTTGCTTTGACGCAATCTTTTTTTTTTTTTTTTTTAAAGCGCTATATAGATAAAGCTGACTTGACTTGACTTGACCAGGCCGGAACAGAGCAGAAGCAGATACCCTAGGTAAAACAGGACAAGCAGACAGTTTAAACTCAAGGTCATCGACTGAAACTAGATTGGCAGATATTTCAGTAAGTAAACTGGCAGACAATTCACAATCAGACTTATTCTCTGAAACAGGGCACACATATCGGTCAAAATTAAACTCATTGATTGAAGTGGGATATACATACGGCTCACTAAAGGTCTCTATGGCAATAATAGGGTTAACATGGCCTTACAAAAAGTTAATTTAAGGTTTCTATGGCTGTGATAGGCAGGGATAAGAGTTCCTTTATGGCTCTTGTAGTCGCTATGGGACAGGCAGAGAGTTCACAGATGGCCTCCATAGCCATGACAGGACAGGCATAGAGTAGTCGCTATGGGACAGGCATTTTACTTAAGTACAAGTAAAAAGTACCAGTCTAAAAATCCACTCAAGTAAAAGTAAAAAGTAGCTCATTTAAAATTTACTCAGAGTAAAAATTACTTAGTTACATTTTAACAGTGGAAGGGAGGTAAAAATGGGACAGGCCAAGGGGTCAAACTCAGTTCCTGGAGGGCCACAGTCCTGCACAGTTTAGATATAACCTTAATTAAACACACCTGATCCAGCTAATTTAATCATTTAGGCTTATTTGAAACCTACATGATATGTGTGCTGGTGCAGGGTTAGAACTAAACTCTGCAGGGCTACGGCCCTCCAGGAAAGTTTAGATATAACCTCTATTAATCTCAAACTAGTTGTTTTTAATTAAAGGAAACAGTTATTTAGAATCATAAGACATTTGGGCTGTTTCCAGCCAAATCAGTATCAACAAACTCATCTTTTCAATGCAGAGGAAATGCCGAAGCTTCATCGGAAGTGGCATGTAGATGTATTTACACACTGTGCAGGACAAGAATGCATTTAACCTGCAGTTACAAATGCATGAATAATGTTTTGATATACAAGACATAAAATGTTGAATAATCATTTAAAATAATAAGATATTTATTATTTAAAAAAAATATCAAAAGATACTTTAAATGTGAAATTAAAATGGCCAGTATGTGTCAGCAAGTCACTGTTAATAAGTGAGTCATTGCGATTGAACCGAATCATTTAAACGGTTGATTCATTCAGGAACGAAACACTGTCACGTTGCTCAGAGACGCAAAACTGTGCTTTGGTGGCTGTGTTTGGAATTATTTTTTGTTGTATAAATAGAGCAAAAACAGGCAATATGGTGTCTAAAACTCAAGTCTCTTAATTAACTTGTTTACTGACCTGTTGTAAAAAAAAAAAAAAAAAAAAAAAAAATTTATATATATATATATATATAGCCTATATAAAAAAAAAAAAAAAATATATATATATATATATATATAGCTTGAAAAGACGGCATTCTTTGATATATGTAAATTTTCTGCCCCTATATCTTCAATTTTGTGATCATTCTAAATGCATTTCAACAGACTGAATCACACAGTGAAAGAACACACTATAAATGCGCGCGCACATCATTAAAACAACAATTATGATATTATCGCAGACTATATATATATATCGTACACTCCGCACCACTGTCTTTTTTGCTAATTTGTGCAAAACCTCTTGCTAAAATGTCAAAGCTTCATTTTAACCACCAACGATGCTGGCATCACAGCAGGTATTTAGCTTACCTCTATATGCTTGCGAAGGTTTGATGTCTTGTCGAGATTTTATAAGCTGCTAGTTTGGTCTCCCTAGGCAAGCACAGCTTACACTGAACAATAAAGCATAAATATGGCCAGGGGTTCACTTCATTTCCTTCGAGTTCAACTTCAGAAAATAACGGGGTTTCGTTTTCAGCGGTGTCTGCACCACTAACGCCTGTTTTGTGTGTCTGCATCTTTCTTGTGATTTTAGCGCCAGTTTGCCCTGCTGCCCATTATTTACTGCAGTAGTTTCCAGGAGCATTTTTTTTTTACTCAGTAATTAATGTGTTTTAAAATGTAGCGAAGTACAATACTTCAAACAAAAGATACTTAAGTAAAAGTAAAAGTACAGATTTAAAAAAATACTTAAAAAAGTAGAAGTACACAAAAAAGCTACTCAATTACAGTAACGCAAGTGAATGTAATTCGTTACTTTCCACCTCTGCATAGTTGTGACAGGACAGGCAGAGAGTTCACTGACGGCCTCCATAGCCGTGACAGGATAGGCAGAGTTCACAGGTGGATACCACTGACACCTCTGGAGGTTCTGCAGTGGTTGCCACCACATCTGGAGGTTCTACAGCAGTACCATCAGGAAACAGGGAGAGATTATTAACATTCTCCTTAATTGGACAGATATAGCGTTCATCAACAGTTCCTTTGACCGTGACACGACAGGCTGAAAGTGTATTGCTGGGCGCCACCACCGCACAAGGAGCAGAAGCGAGCGCTGCCACCTTGGGAGGTTCTGCAGCATGGGCCACCACCTCTGGAGAAGCTGCAGCGGGCGCCATCACCTCGGGGAACACAGCAGTGAGTGCCACTACCTCGGAAGGATCTGCAGCATCAGCCGCCACCTCAGGAGACATCACAGTGGCCATCGCCGTTTCTAAAGTTTCAGTGGTGGTGTATGCAGCCCGAATATACCAGCTGTGATCAGCTGTGACATGACTCTGGGTGATCAGCTGTGATGTGACGTGACTCTGGATGATCAGCTGAGACGTGAAATGACTCTGGATGAACTGCTGAGACATGATGAAACTCGTGATGAATAGCTGAGACGTGGCGAGACTCTAGAAGATCAACTGTGACTTGACCTGACTTGACCCATGAAGATCAGCTGTGAGTTGACTTAACTCATAATGATCAACTGTGACTCAGCTTGACTCATGACGATCAACTGTGAGTTGACTTGACTCATGACGATCAACTGTGATGTGACTTGACTCATGAAGAGCAGCTGTGAGTTGACTTGACTTATGAAGATCAGTTGTGACTTTATTTAGGATTGGTAGATGTGACATAACAGGGCGCTGTTTTGTCCACCATTTTGTGAGCTTGCCCTAGTGTAGCTGCCATTACAAGAGTGAGTGCAGGGTTGCGTTCCTCCACGACACCCACAGTGAATGATAAACCAAGAGTCAACAAAGCATGATTCATATATTGAATGAGAGACGAAGGGGGACCCTCATGGATTAAATGTGATTTGAGTGGTTCATTTACTCAACCACAGAAAAAAAAATCTATCATTACACAGTCTGGTAAATCGGAATAACACGCAATGTCCAGATACTGTTGAATATAGCCTTCAAGCAGGCGTGTGCCCTGCTTTAAGGCTAATAACAGTTTTGCAGTGTTCATACCTGGCCAATGTCCACATGAAAAGCTGCTGGATCCTTGTGTGGACGAGTATTCTGTTGGGGAGTGAACAAGATGATAGGCATGCGGATCCATTTGCAAAGCTTTAATCTTAAACATGGTCAAAACAGGCAAGGGTCAGACAATGGCACACAGGTATATCGAGGGCAAGACAAGAGTAATCCAAAGCGGGCGTGGTCGATCGGTGGCTAAAAATATCCAGAGGGTTTGACAAGAGGGGTAATCTGACCAAACAAAGTCCGAACAGCAAAAAAAATTGTAATATATTAAAGAATGTCTAAAGAGTAAAAAAAATTTTATTGAGTGAGAAAAATGTTTCCTTTTACATTTTCGCCATTTTATGAATCGTTTTGTGGTTCATCCTGAACAGTGTCTCTTCAGTCTTTCTGCATAAGCATGTGGTGTTGACTCGTAGTGTGTCACTGGAAAAAAATATTAAATGATGACCAGGTGCAATATTTTCTTTTAAACAATAATTTATAGAAACTCAAAATCCAGTAACCTAGATTTTATATTAACAGTAACCTAATTGCTCAGGATTTGTGTTGCAAATATAGCAGGTAGTTTTGAGCCTGCAACTGTCATCTTAGCCCAGCTTGGTTAATGCACTGTAAAATTGTGAGGAAACTGATTGCCTTAAATTTTCTAAGTAGTGTATTCATTTTTAGTAGGCAAAACTTTATAAAATTTGTAAAAAAAAAAAAAAAAAAAAAAAAAAAAGATTAAGTACTGTTAACTTAAAATCATTAGTTGAGTTAAATTATTAGTGTTCACATTACTAGGAAAATCTTAGTAAACCGATTGCCTTAAAATTTTCAAGTAAGCTGAACTAAAATAAATATAAGTTAAGACAATAAGCAACAACAGGTCTAGGGTAAAATTATTTATTACTCATTAATGCTGTAAAGTAATATGACTGACACACAGCTTCAGTAACGAGACATGCTCGGTTTGTTTACTAGGTACTGCAGTGAATATACAAAGTAGGAGGAGTCATAGCATCAATTACTGAGGCCGGAGCGCCACTTAAAGAAACATTGACAGAATGAAAATACATTACATCTCCCCTCCTAAGCATGAAACAAAAGTATTAAACATTGCGGTGTTTGTTCTTTAACTCTGGAATCTGCATGAAACTTGCATGTCCACATATCAAAGAGATGATAACACATCATGTATGCAACCTACACAATCTATCATACAATGAACTGTTGAACATAAACAGGTATAACTAGGAAGGAGAGGTTGCTAGCACATCATTTCCACAAGCCGTCTTTACCACGCCTTTCCCTGACTACAAGCAGAGCCTGTCAGGAGGCTTCACCACTCTGCCTCGTCTGGTAGTATACTGCCCAGTTGACAATGTCTGCTTAGCAGTCCTGAGTTCTGCAAGTGATGCTTGGCATGATCTAGGATGATCCACAGACTTTGGCTCCTCGACACTCACTGGCTCTGACGTCTCTGTCCACTGATCATCGTTAAGCATGTGACGGGACTCGTTAGCAGCTGCTGTGCTCTTGCGATGATGCTGAATGTTGCGACGGTACTCTCTACTTCCACAGTCAACAACATAAGATCTTGGGGCACAGTGTGATCTCACAACAACTCCAGGAGACCATTTGTGACTGCCAGGATGTGGTTGCATCCTTACTTCATTTCCAGGCTTCAGCGCAGCACGAGGGCTGCTTGCCCTCTTGCGGTCATAGTAAAACATCTGAACACTTTTGCTTTTGTCTAGTTGCCATTTAACTTCGAGGGGGTCGTACGCTGCTGGTGTGAGCAGCAAACGGGCAGCAGGCAGGTTGTTGCAGGGTCCCCTGCCCATCAGCAGCTGAGCTGGTGAAAGGCTAACAGACTCCAATCGCGTCGTTCTGTAGTCAAGCAGTGCAAGGTGTTTGTCTGGTGCCTTACACCAAAGTTTCTTAACAGTCTGGACTCTGCCTCACCATTGGAGTGTGGCGTATGTGGGGATGATGTTTTGTGAATGATTCCATAACTTTGACAGAAATCCTTAAACTCATCTGCCGAATATTGTGGACCATTGTCTGTTTGAAGGATAGTTGGGATTCCATGTCTGCTTAATTGAGCCTTGAGCTTTTCTATGACAGCACGACAATGTAAGCCCTTCAGCTTCTCCACTTCAATGCTAATCCACCAGCAGAACATAATGGTTTCCTTCAAACTCAAACAGGTCAGAAGCTACTTCTTTGAATGGAAGATCAGGCGTTTCTGTTGGTTTGAGTGGTTGTCTAGGTAACCGGTTCTGAAAGTCTGCACACTTTCCGAAGTTCTTCACCATTTGCTCAATTTGGAAACTCATGCCTGGCCAGTATAGGACCTCGCGAGCTCTCTGCTTGCTCTTCACTATTCCTAAGTGAGACTGATGTATAAGCTTCAACATATGTTCTCGCATGGAAGGGGGTATGACAACACCATCAGTAATGACAAGTTGGCTTCGTGAGTCCCAAAATGGCTGAACTGCATTAGGTACATCACGCCTGTGGTCTGGCCAACCCTGTCGGATTGTTTGTTGAAGACAGCTGAGCTCCTTCTTTTGTGCAGTCCTGGAGCTCTGAATATTTCTGCTCACTCACTGAAACAAAGTTGAGCATGGAGACACACTCAAAGCCTTCCATCTCTGGCTTGTTTTCAGGTAACTGAGCTCTAGACAGTGTGTTAGGCAGTTCCATATCCTTTCCTCGTCTGTACTTAACAGTCAGATCATACCACTGCAGGCAGAGGCACATTCTCTGTATGCGCACGGGGGTAGAGAGCAGTAGCTTTCTGAAAATATCCTCCAGAGGCTTATGGTCATTGTACACTGTGACATGGTTTCCAAATATGTAATTGTGGAACTTCACACATGCATGAACTATTGAGAGCATCTCTTTCTCAATTTGCGGATAGCTCGTCTCTGTATCTGTCAGAGACCTGGATGAGAAAGCCACTGGATGGCTGTCCTGTAGTAAGACAGCACCGTTGCTGCTGGCATCACAGAAGATTTCAACAGGCTTGGATGGATCAAAAAAATGCAGCACAGGGGACTTTGTGCATAAGTCCTTGAGTTTGTCAAAAGCTTGCTGTTGTGCTGGTTGCCATGCAAATTCAACATTCGCTTTCAGGAGCTGTCTTAGAGGTGCGTCGACTTCGCTGAGGTTTGGCAGGAATTTTGACAAATAGGTGACGAAACCTAGGAAACGACGAACACCATCCTTGTCTGTTGGTGTTGGCATGGACTTGACAGCCTCTATTTTCATTGGGTCTGCCTTCAGAGCTTCTGATGTTATCAGGTGTCCTACGTAGGGCACAGAAGATTGCTTGATATGGCATTTGCTGAAATTGAGGCTCAGATTATAGCTTGTTGCTCTCTGAATTACTTTGCGGAGGGTCTCATCATGTTCCTTTACTGAGGGTGCTGCGATGAGAATGTCGTCCATGACACTTATTGCTCCACTGATGCCCTCAAGCATCTCATCCATAATACGCTGAAAGATTTCTGGTGCGCATTTTAGGCCAAAAGGTAGCCTAAGCCACCTAAATCTACCAATGGGCATGTTAAAGGTTGTCAAAAATGATGCTTCATCGAGTTATATTTGCAGGAAACCAGATTTTGCATCCAAGACCGAGAAGATTTTAGCACCAGGCATTGCGGAGACTACCTCTTCGATGGTTCGCATTGGGTAATGTTCCCTCTTTATGACCTTATTCAAGTCGCTTGGGTCAGTGCAGATCCTTATCTTGCCATTACGGACAGCTGTTACCATTGAACTCACCCACTAGGTCGGTTGGCTGACTTTTGTGATGTATCCATCTTTAACCATCTCATGTAGTTTCTCTATTATTTTCTTTTTCAGTGCAGTTGGTTGACGGCGGACAGGATGGACTACACCTTTTGCATCAGGATCAATTTTAATTGTGTATTTGCCTGGTAAAGTTCCAGTAGTGCGAGTCAGCTCTGGGTAATCATGTAGTCCAGCTGGCACATTTTGTTCTGTTGCCGTTTGACCATAATGTGTCTTATTTTCTTTGTTAGTAGGCTGCAATGCATCGAGCCGCATAACTAAGCCTAGGCTTCTGCTGTTGCACCGCTGAGTACATTTTCTTGAGAGATGTCCACAATTTCAAATTCTGTTAATATCTCAGCATCCTTATATTTAGTCAGAAGGTCAACCGCAGCTATAGGCTTCAGCTTGTGGTTAGAGTAGGACTTCAGCACTCGATTAGAGCATTTAAGCTCACCATCATGCAGGAGTGCCTGATAACTACTTAAAGTCAATGTGTTACATTTTGCTTTTGGTTAGAGTTTGAATTTATGATTTGATTTTATCATTTAAGTCTTCTGTTTCTGATTGCAGCTGCACACTGACTGTGTTTACTGATCTTTTTCGGCATATTGCCACCCAGTGGTTCGGTTTGTGACAGTATGAGCATACAGAGCCCTTTGCTGGACATTTTCCTTTATTCCACTTATGTTGTGGGTCTTTACCGCAACTTGGACAGTGTTTTGGTTGGTTTACATGCGTTTCTTTCTGCACAAATTTTGTCTGATTTTTCTGAAAGGTTTTCTTGTTTGCTGTTTGGTATTTTGTTTTCACTTTTACTGCTTGCACTTGAGATTCTTCTTCTCTGACAATTTTAATTTGCTTCTGTGACAGTTCAAACTGCTGGCCGATTTCAATTGCTTTTGGGAGCGTTAAATATCTTATATATCTCTCTGCCCTGCTCACCGATCCACGTGCCCAGCCAGCCTGCACGCTCCTTTGCTGTTTGCTCCAATAGCGGGCCATCGAAGACGAATGTGACGTGGCTCTGAAATCTTTCAAACTCTTGATACAAATCTGGAACATCCCAGTCGATCTTAGGGTGATCAAACTGTGATGATGTCATACTTTGCTTATTATCTGTTCCTGACAGACTTCTGACACCATGTAAAGTAATGCGACTGACACACAGCTTCAGTAACTAGACATGCTCGGTTTCTTTACTAGGTACTGCAGTGAATATACAAAGTAGGAGGAGTCATAGCATCAATTACGGAGGCTGGAGCGCCACTTAAAGAAACGTTGTCAAAATGAAAATACATTACAAATGCCACTCTGGCACCCCTAAATTCAAAACATTTTTCATTAATGTAATAATAATCATTATGAGAAATCATGACTGATGAATAAACCAAAACTGACAATTTGACTAGTAGTTGTAGCTGCCCTGTAACCCCCCCTCCCCCCCAAAAAAAACAATGTTAGCTTAATTTTAACACTTTAAAAATGCCATGCTTTCTAAACCTTTATGAATGATGTTCATGACATTCCTGTTATGTTGGTTTGGTTTTTGTTTTGCAAATAATTATATTTTTTATGAAATCTTAGAGATTTCTGTTCCTCCATTAAATATCCAGGTAACCAAAAACCATACTGTTTGGAAAAACATGAGGGTGAACCAGTGATGAAAATTTTGGGTGAATTATACCTTTAACACAATCTCAAACAGCCTTTGGTTACATCAACTGAAGGTTTTTAAGTGAACATAATTTTGGTTTCAGAGATCTGTGTCCAATGGAAAGGAAAAACTCAAAATTTTGTGCCTATATCAGCTCAAAAATTAGGCACATGGCACCTGGAGGGTTTTCAAGTTCATCCATGACTGTGGCTCCGTCTAGAATAATTATGTGCATGAAGACTCCAAATGTAGTGCTTGTGGAGGGAAATCCTGGGTGTCTTTTGTTATCATGGTCAGATTCCCGATGGAAATCTTGGGTGTGTCACAATCACAGCTCTAATAAAAGAGGAACATCAATATTACCACACGGGTTACATTACAAACGAAAATCACATATGTACATAAAAAATATCAGGTCTACATACAACTAGCAGAGATTAATTATGGTTTATATGATATATAAATTTGAGCTAAAATCGTAACAGAATTTTAAGAAAGAAGAACTGACAAACTTACCATAAAAAAAATATAAAAAAAATATCCAGAAATCAATCTGTATGTTGATCAAGCGCTGAGAAGAATTCTTGTTGAGGCTTTTGATTGTGAAACTCTGCAGTGATCTGTGAAAGGAAAAATAAGAGTTAAATATACATTGGGCTTTCAGTTAGTGTTCAAGGGATACTTCTTTATTTTGGATAAACATGTTAGGAATAATTTCGTGTTAAATGCACCTTCAATGCATTAAATACGAACACAAACAGTCTGTGTGAAGACATGGAATTGGACCAGTCCTGGTGCTGCTTTCATGTTTTAAGTAACAATACAGTGGACGGCTATTTTTTCACATGAAGAAAAAAACAAAGACACAACAATTACATTTATATTGCATGCTAGAGCAGAGAACTTTCCATAGGAACCACTAGAAAAATTTTAGTGTGAAGAAGTGCTTTCTAATTTGCATGCAAATTAGTAAGCAAATGATTACTGCTGACATAATTTTTCAATGGTGGATGTTGTTGCTTGCGTATAGTTATATTATTAACTTTTATGCATGTATTCACTGAAGAATATTAAAACAAGATGTTTATTCTTTACTTAGCAGTTGCTAAGTTGCTGTCCTGTAAGGGAACAAAATTAATTTGTGCAATTTTAAACCTGAGATTTTAATATTTAAGATATTCTAGACTGTCTGTATACTGATTTTTTTTTCTTGTATCAATCATTTTACAAACCTCATGTTTACAAAAAAATCATGTGACAACCTTTTGAATCATTGTCCTAATAACCTTTTTTGTTTTTTAATCATAAAAGGAGTAGAAAAGTGACAAAAACTTGGTACAGTCAGTCTGTTTCTGCAGGAATCAGTTGATGATATCATTTCATCTGTCTCTGGCAATTTAATGTTATTAAAATTCCATGCATGTCCATGGCTGCATGGTTTCTAACTATTATTATTATTGCTGTATTGCTACTATTAACCCTCAAGCATCGTTCGTATAGCAGCCCTTGATTGGTCCTTGGCACGAAGGTCTCAGGTGTGATCCCAATGTTTTTTATTTATTTTATTTTTATTTTTTTATAAATGTCATATCATCTTTGATAAAATAAAAACTATCAATTTATGCATTTTCTTGTGATTTTTGTGGTGTTTTTTATTTGTATTTTTTTTGTAGAAATGTAGAAATGCTTATTTTATGTTATATTTAATATTTCTTTTACTTCAGTAAAAAATAAATAGAAATCAAATTTTGACCATGGTTGATTGGCACATTCAAAATAAATAAATAAAATAAATAAATAAAATGGCTAGTCATTGGCTCATTCAGTCCTAGTTTTTGTGTGTGTGAGTGACAAAATTATATATATACCCCCCGCTCTGTTATAGGCTCATTCAGTGCTTTATAAATGTGTGTGTGTGTTTGTGTGTGAGTGTTTGCCACATTGGCTCACCCCTTCATTTATGTGAATGTATGAGCTGCATTGTGTTAGATATATAGATTTTTATTGGACAAATAAAATAAAATTAAAATGCTTTGAATTATAGTATTTTGCATTAATTTCCTATGGGTGCCCACTTTTGTCCACAAAGGACAAGTTAAGGTGTTTTTTTTTCTTTTTTTTCTTCAACCTCTTAACTTTGTTAAATCCAGTCTATTTTGTGTGTGTGTGTGTATGTGTGTGTGTGTGTGTGTGTGTGTGTTCAGGTGGCAAACTATAGGAAAAGTAGCCAAGTCTTGTAAAGCCCAGATTAAGGAAACTATTTTTATTAGAAACACATCTAATAAAAAAAATAATCTATAATTTGTTGTTTTAAACAATTTTCCAAGAAAACTTAACCGAATGTCAAAATATAAAGGAAGAGCAAACAATATTACATATTACATTACACAGTTACAAATCTGTAATTCTTGAGATTTACTTGCTTTCGCGGACGCACGCAAAATGTTCTTTGGACTATTCTTAAATCATACTGGATAACATAGATTGTTAAGTTTTGTGATAGACAGACAGATAGATATGATAGATGATATGAATAATAATAAAAAACAAACAAACAAAAAAACTTGTTGAATGTCACATAACATTTCAAGGGCACCCAGGTGTGTTAGGGGAAGTGCAGTTTCTGTAGATCAGTGTGTTATTGTTTATGCGCAGGGAGGGAGCGAGCGACAGAAAAAAGGGAGGAGCCGCTGGGATTCGTGACGTCAACCTGGAATGAGGGAGTGAATGTTCCGGGTCAGAAACTGGACTAAGAGGAAATAAACTCCGGGATAAGAAAAACACGAAATAAACGCAACGAAACAGACATGTAACCGCTTACAAAGAAAGACACGGGACACTTCTCAGCCTCGCAGTAAAGATGTTGCGAGAAAAGTGAAAAAGCGGAAGGAAAAACTCCAGGGATCAAAGCAGAAGTGGAGCGCGACGTTTTTATTCCATGTTTCAGTGCGCGATAAATTTGCGTTGGAGATCGATAGATTTGTATCCGACACTAGTTGCTTTGACGCTCTTTCACTGTTCCTAGTTTCTCCCGCTTGTTTGTTTTAGTTTGGATTGCTGTGGCAACTTTTCCAGCAGAACGGATTTATCTAGGGCTAGGATCACCATCCCGTGATGTTTCACTGTATCCCCCTGTGGCGGTGCAACCGTCACATCGAGTCGATCGATAAGCGCCACTGCTCTCTCCTCTTCGTCCCGGAGGAGATCTATCGCTACAGAGGGAGTTTGGAAGAGCTTTTACTGGACGCCAACCAGCTCCGGGATTTGCCCAAGGTAAGAAGACGCCAGCCTGTGCTGGGACCATTGTTGCTAGAAAAAACTCTTCTCAAATGGATGAATGAGAAGCATTATGGGCCGCGTCTCAAATCCTAATACGCGGTCTTCTCATTCAGCATTTGTGCGTAGGCGCGCGCTTCGAGTCAGCAGCAGTTTGAGGTCGTTCAGAAGTTTGGGGCATCATGAATGCAATGCGCGTTGGAAGTCATTCGGCATTTTTAGGTATCATATAGACATACTCCTTGTCAGCAGCAATTTTGGCCATCAGGTGTGTTGCAAATCAGCAGCAGTATTGGTGGTATCAGAGGCATACTTCCAGTCAGAAGCGTTTTGGGGCATCATAGGCATAATACGAGGCGGCATGATAGGCATGTTCAGATTTCTCCGCAGTTTTGGTCATCTTTAAGTATTGTTGGTAAGTATAGGTTTAGTTAGAATGCGAAACATTTGTGGACTTTGTAGACCGAGCTGTACCCATAACACTCCTATGATGCCAGAATGCTGTTTTTTATGAGCATGTGACTCCCTGAAGTGCAGTCTAGTTAGGTAGCTCACTAGGATTTGAAATACAACCACTGTCATTGTGCAGATGGCAGAGAACACTAGAACTCAGCAAAATGTGGTTGAGAAAAAACATTGTGACAATGGCAGGTACCAGTGGGCTCTTCCTCCATTACACAATGGTGTAGTGGTTAAATATTTGGGCAGAGCTGAAAGATTCAAACCCACATGAAATGATCCATGAACTGTCACCATGAACAAAATGCTTAACCCTGTAAGATCCAGATTGACATGTTGTGAACCGCATTAGTATGCAATATGACATGAATGGGCCATATAGAGCTTTCTATTTTACAATTTTCAACTGTAGTGCAACTGTAGCCACTTTTGCCTTTTAGTGACCCTTCAGAGCACAAACCTATGCTTGAAGCAACAGAGAGCACCTTCAGGAGAACGTCTGATTGGTGGAGAGGACTAGTGGGAAACTTTTCAGGCTAATGCTGATTTAAAGGCTCCTCCTAACCATGATGCTTTACTGACACAGGACAACTTCCTTTACCTCTGGCCTCAGTGCATCCATTTAAAAAAACCTTTTCCCTCTCATTTGCTTGAATCACACTTGTATGCAGTTACAGTTGTTCTTTTGTAACCTTTACCACAATAACAATGAAGAAGAACTCTCTCAGAACAGTGAGCAGTGGAGGGCTTTGATAACTTTGTCAGCGAGTTTGTAAAGAGCACACGTTTGCTTTGCTCCGTGTGCGTGTACAGTGGTAAGTTCTGCATGCAGTGCTGATGGACTAACCAGCAGCATTGCTTGCAGTGATTGAATGTAAAATTAAGTCAGGTATGAACAATGCTCTTTCACACAAGAAGCCAATGGAAAACAAGGTAATAGAGAAACCAAACAACTAGCTCACAGTTTATCGATTTTGTTAATAACCACTGTGAACAGGGTGAATATTAAATTCATAATTAAACATCATGTGTAAAATAAAACTTTATACTGAAATATTTCAGTTTAGGTTTTTTTTCCCCTAAGAAAGACATATCAGATTCAGAATGGATAACTTATCAAAGGTTTCTGTCCTATTAATAGCATTGGTCTCCAGAGTATTTGTATAAATCTTTGCTGGGATAAAAAAAGTTGAAGCTCTGTTTTATTATGTACATGTGGAAACATGAAACGCCAGTAAATTGGCCACGTATCAGGCTTTCCCCTTAAGGGCTGTGTGGTTGAATGGAGTGCATTCCGGTTTTTAACCGTTTATTGTAAGAAGCTATGTTAAATATCGAATTCAGTTATTCGTGTCTGAGCATGTTCATCTTTGATTTTCAGTGGCTCAGAAGTCTGTTGTCCAATTAATGGAAACTACTTTTAGTTTAACTTGAGTTGTGCACAGTTCATGAACATTCTGTGTGCATGTCCTTGCTTTCATGTTGTTCACAAAAGGAGGAACTTTGAATAATGTTCTGGCTGCTCTTTTCCGGGCATATAATAAATGAAGTTTTCACTGAAGCAAGATGTAAGACACCATAAAAGTATCATAAAAGTAGTCCACACTAGGGTTGTGCGACGTCTACCAAATTTGCATCGGATGATGTGTACAGTGAAACATTGTGATGGACGATGACATCGGGGGGGCGGGGTTAGGGGTGTGCCTGAAGCATGAAACAAATAATGCATTCGACAGAGCCAGTAAAGGGTTAGCCGCTTGCTAGCGGTAGCCTGTTGCATTACAGTACATGGAAGTTCACTTACCACATACACAGAGTAAAGAGAAATGTCTGATATGACGATGGCAAATGATTTGCAGATTCTGAGCACCAATGAAAAACATTTAATCTTGTCAAATGTGTGGTAAGTACTGCCACTCCATAGTACAGAGTCCTTGTGATCGCAAGTGAAAGCAAAAGTAAAATAAGAGTGCGCAATCGAAAGCGGTTTCAATAGCAGCACCCTGATGCCCGCAATTTATATACAGTCGCCTATACTTACCCAATGACATAATTGCAAGACAGCGTATTGAAATTTTGTTTTGTAATCCTCCCATCTTGTAGGCTATTTATTCCCTTTAGGGTTTCCGTAGTACACTTCATTTCCTTCTCGAACACGGAACTGGGATGCGGCAGATTGCGGGAGAGGGGGTGGGGTGGGGTGGAACCACGATGTCAGCTTAACTTATTTTTTAGACAATAATTTAGACAAGATGATTTTTCACTCTCCTTTGTACCTTGTGGGCACAATGTGACGGCTGGGTATATAGTTGAGCCCATATCAAAGCCAAAAGCATGCAGTTTAGACTGAGCTAGAGAACACACATCTTAAGCCTGTTTCTTGTCAGTTTATATGTGAAATCTCTTATCATAGAGGTTTCCTGGAATCCGATACTACTTGTTTGGCCTAAAATGTGAGGAATGCTGTGAGGAGAGTTAATCGTGACAAAAGATGTGTGTGTGTGTGGGGGGGGGGGCCCGTGGCTGTTGGTCAGAGTCAGAGACAGCTTGGATCTGGGGGACCTGATACTAGTCTGCGTCACCGCGCAAGCTTTGCAAAGCATTTTTTATTTTAAATAAAGGGTTAGAGTGTAGGGGTGTGAGATATTTATTGTCTATGATAATAATGTAATTGTGTTTAAAGAGCTGAAATGGTCACTATAAAAAAAAAAAAAATCATGGTGCACACTTTCACTTGGTGTAGATTAAAATGCGGATAGAATGCGTTGAAAATCAAGAGTGCTGTTCTAAAATATCAGCACATTTACAAATGCATTATTGCTGCTGTATTAAAGGGATACTCCACCCCACAATGAAAATTTTGTCATTAATCACTTACCCCCATGTCGTTCCAAACCCGTAAAAGCTCCGTTCATCTTCTGAACACAATTTAACCCTCTGGAGTCTAAGGGTATTTTTGGGGCCTGGAGAAGTTTTGTCATGCCCTGACATTTGTGCTTTTTTCAGTTTCTTATAAATATCTAAATGGCTAAAGTCTAATCTCACTGTAATCAGCACAAACTGGGCTATAATAATATGTCAGCAGCATGTATGTACATGATTGTGTTTTTGAGAAAAAAAATGTTATGCGTGGTTAGTGAAAAACTAAAAATGTTAAATCACTTGAATAAGGCAATAAAACACATATATAAAATTGGTTCCCGGGACTTTTGAGAACTGGAGCTTGTAGCTTAGAATTTTTTTTTTTCTAAATGATGTGAAAATCATCTTGTTTACTCACTTACAGAAAACAATATATTGATTTAAATTTTCTAAGACACTTTTTGTTAGTAAAAGTCATATGCGAGTAGGCGTCAACTATCATGAATTCACACCTGAGAAGACAAAGGCCTGCATAATGAGCTGCCTAATGAGCCATTCAGTCAGCTGTGTCACTGAGAGGGATGAGTTCCCAGAAAGAATGTGAGGACAAAATAAATGTGTATATAATTTTGTTTGTAGTTTATTTAGAATATATTTAATTATCCCACAAAATAATTTAATATTCACTTGTGAGTGCAGTTAAACAGTTGATTAGGAACAAAGCTGACTTTCAAACTGAATTTTTTGCATCATTACTCCAGTCACACAATGTTTCAGAAATCGTTTTAACAATCTTATTTTCTACAAAAAAAACATTTATTGTTATTATTATTATTATTATTATTATTATTATTATTATTATTATTAGTATTATTATTATTATTATTATTAATGTTGAAAAGATCTGAGAATATTTTTTTCTGGTTTTTTAGGGGGGATAAATTGAAAGAACAGCATTGTTTATTACATTTGTTACAGTTACATTTTATTGGTACATTTATATTATTTACATGAAGCTTTTGAATGGTATAGTAGTGTATATTGTTATTGAAACTTCATAATATTTCACTTGGTTATACATTTAGTCAGGAATTATAGTTTGGAAAAAGTCTAAATAGTAAAATGTTTACACGTTATGTGAAAACTAGTACAAGTATATAAATAAATAAAAAGAGACTTACTCATGTTTATGATCTCTGCTGAATAAAGTGCTTCATTCTTTTTTTTCTGAGGAAATCCACATCTCAAATCCTCAACCACATCACATCTTTTTGGGGGTGAATTATGTCTTATTCCTCTCATCGCGAAGCAAACAGTAAAATAAAAAAAAACTTGAAGAACAATCTCGCTGCGTTGTCTTCTGTTGTGTGGGCGTATTCAAGCCGCGCGCTTCAGTGAAACATTAGAATCTCAATAGCGCGTTCAGCGCGGGGCGTGGTCTCATTAGAAGATAATGAAGGGAGACGTGAAAAAACGGACATTGCGTTGTTTTCATATGGATTACTTTATCACAGAATATTTGTTTTCGGCAGCACTTGTTTAGTTTAAAAGTAGACATGTCAGGCTTTCTATAGATATCTCTCTCATGTCTCTGTGTTGAGTATTCACTGAGTTACAGTTCATTTTAATGACGCGTTTGTAACTGAAGATCAGCGCAGACAAAGGCTGCAGACAGCACTCCTTGTTTGTTATCTTTATTTTATAAATGCACAAAGTTTTGTGGTTATTATGTCTGTATACAAAAAAAGTAGACCCTTTACAGATTCGATTGATGTATTGCTCTTATCTGTACGATCAAAACTGAAAGTGTAATTTAAGTTCTTTTCGGGGTTATCAGGAGAAAATACCCCAAAACGCGTATACGCGTTAATCGACTTCAGAGGGTTAAGATATTTTGGATGAAAACCGGGAGGCTTGAGACTGTCCATAGACTGCCAAATAAATAACAGTATCAAGGTCCAAGGTATGAAAAGGTATGAAAGTCGTCATCAGAATACTCCATCTGCCATCAGACGTGCAATCTGGGTTACATGAAACAACGGGAACACTTTTTGTAAGCAAAAAAAACAAAAATAATGACTATTCAATAATTCCTTTGTCAACAGTCTCCTCTGTGTCTCTCCATATCGCCGCATGCTCTTCTGTATCATCCATGCCACAAGGATGCACTGTTTTCTTTCAAATCAAAGCTAAATACACATAGAAACAGCGAATCCTTGTGGCGCGAATGATACAGAAGAGCATACAGAGCATGACAGTCTCAAGCCTCCCGGTTTTCATCCAAAATATCTTAAATTGTGTTCTGAAGATGAATGGAGCTTTTACGGGTTTGGAACGACATGGGGGTAAGTGACTAATGACAAAATTGTCATTTTGGGGTGGAGTATCCCTTTAAAATCATGTTGATATTGTCAGTTATATATTTTTTAAGTTGATTTCGTCAGTTAAACAATATTGTCAGATTAGCCTAAAAAAAAAGCCTCTGCAAAACAATAGTGCTTTTTGCATACTGTTTTATGAATAACATGAATTCTGACATACTACTCTTTTCTTTTTTGTTCACTTACTATATAGATGGCAAGTAAACCGATTCGGATAATTCAATGGGGAGGGTTATAAAATGCTAGGCAATTTGACCGGATAGAGATTCATTATATATAGATCAGTCAATAGAACTCAGTATAATCAGTGATGCTGTCTACACTGGATGCGGTGCGGCACGGCGTGACACCACAAATCCCTGACAGTAAACTGCTGCCTCGTTCTATTTATGACGTGCTGACACAAATTTCAAATGATTTTCAATGGTCGTTTTGTTGCGTCCAGTGTAGAGTCTTTAGCTGATGCAGCGCAGTGCCACAAGACAACTGCCGCGTCCGATGTAGAGATGGTGTAAGGAGAGATGACTGAGGACGATGCTGAATGATTTGCAGATCCTTAGTACCACTGACAAACATATAATCTTGTAAAATGTGTGGTAAGTAGGCTACTGCTGCTCCATAGCATAAATAGAGTATGTGTGATAGGTAGTCTTGTGATGTTGTGTAGCTTAAATGGAATCGTGCATTAAAAAAGGGGGGAGGGATCACAATGCCAGCACAACATCGTGATGTCTATCAGCCATCGGTGATGGACGATGGCATCGTCTATCAGCCCAACCCTAATTTTGACCTTGTGTTAGCTTTGTGTCTAACTGTATTTGAATCCAATCAGGCTTCAAATATTGACAGAGGGGTTAAAAAGGTTAATGTAAACTTGTATTTGCTGAAGAGTGGAGGAGGGGTGACGGCCGCCCAGCTTCGTTAACAGGAAGAACAGGTTCAGTTGTCCGCCTGTCTGATAACACGCCAGTGCCATGATGGTTTTGTCCTCTTGTAGATTTCTGGTTTCATCCATCACCTTTTATAAACAATAGCAGCCATCACAAAGGAAGTATTGAGATGAATGTGGTGTGAACTTCCAAGTCTAAAGAGTTGTATTGTGTGCCATACCTGTTGCAGTCTGGGAGGTTTCTGTGTGTCTATTGTCTAGACAAATTTCTCTTCCTGTGCAGCACTAAAGTTTTGATTAGATAGTGAGAAGAGGGACTGAAAACAAGAAGAGCAGCGTTTCTGTTCTTCTCTATTTGATAATGGCCTGTTTGTTATTCTGGCATAGTTTTCATGTTATTTAATTCCATTTATAACTTGGTTAGTTGGGTTCCTGAGATGTAGGAGGTCAAGTGCAGTTGAATAGTGTGTGAGGATAATAGGGCCCAATGCTATGTGGAAAACGTGGACAGAATCAAGGAATCTAGTTGTAAATCTAGGTTGTACTTGAATGTTATGGAATTTGGCAATTTTTTGAATAAATAAATCAAAAGTATTGCTGTATACTTATACACATTGTGATTTGAACTAGTGTCTGCAGAAAGACTGCTATTAAAAGTGAAGTGGGATGTGTGAATGACAGGGACGGTTTTGTCTACTTCACATACTGAAGTAATTGATCTTTAACAAAAGATTTAATAAATCACTGTTATCACCGTTTTTGATTATTTTGTATTAAAGCGTATATTCAGAAAGATTAAAACAGACAACATCAAATTCATAGGGCCCCTATTACTGTGAAAAAATTAATAGGGAACTTATTTCTTTAGGAATGTTAGTATATTGTTTTAGTCTTTTTTTCTGTTGGAGGATGCCTGTGTTCATGTACACAAACGTCAGATGGCAGTTGCATTATTATTGTTTTGCTGATTCTCTGGTTATGTTTAATTATTACCATACAAATACTCCAAATCAGTGAATTCATAAGGCATTATGCGAAGACTCGGTGACCAATCATTGAGAGGAACACTCCCTGCATCTCAGTGTTCATACTATCCATCCTAAATAGTATGTATGATTAGAATAAGTGTGTCCCAAAGCATAGTATGCTGAAAAGAGTATGCCAAAACTCCCCGGATGGTCTACTATTTCAGGTCGATTATTGAAGTGTGGATCCATGCACACTCTAATGGCTAAAATTGCACACAATCCATTGCAATTTGGCGAAGGATTTGGTCCAGAACTACAAACACGAATAAAACTCATTAGAATAACTACAGATGTGGCGGATGCGGGCGATCGACGGTTAGGTAGAGAGGTTTACAAATAGGGGTTTGAGTTACTAATAATCAACATTTAACCTGGTAAAAATATTTATTTATTGTTATCCGTGTTATATTTCATCTTCAACACCAATGTGAACTTTTATAAACATCCATTAGTTAACTTTTAAATGCATCATTATGCAGAACATATGAGCAGAGTTCTCCGCATGAAAGACCCGCGACTGGCAGATCAGTGAGCTGCTTCTTTTCTCTCCAGTATGGTAGGAAGTTAAATGAAATGAAATGTGGAGGATGTTAACTGTGACGAGATGATTGACAGGCCAGTTTACAGTGTCAGGGTGCGTGTAACAGGTGCGACAGAGCGGTCCTTTAAGACGCAATTGTGTGACGAGATAGTATGTCCCAAAGCTTGCCTACTCTTCTACTACACGCTCAAAAGTGTGTACTTTTTCTTCACCAAAAGAGTACATTCTTTAAGGGCGTGGTATAAGTAGGCACATTGAGACGCAGGGACTGTGTCTCTGCTACTCATGAAGATTACCGTTATTATCTTAATAAGCGTGCACTGCTAAACCTGCATCCTGCTCCATTCACTTGTGCTGTTTGGCACAGTTTGCCAGTCCTGTGTGTTCATGTCCTCTCTAGAGCGTTGAGCCTCGGACCTAAAGCCTCTGATGAATTGGACTGTAAGGTACTGATTAACATCATAATGTAACCAGTCTGTAGACAAAACATACATTTTATTCTGTTCCTCACAAAAAGCAGCTGTATAACTTCAAATAGTTTGGCAGTGTAAATCATCATCCAATTTTGTTATAGTAAAGAGCAGTTTGAACATTATCCTTTTGTATTTAATGAGGGAAAGAAATGTCCTTTTTTTTCTTTTTCCCTTTTTATCATTTTTGAGTGAACAGTTTCTTTAAATCCCACAGATTAGTTTTAACTGTGCATGCTGGTGGAAGAATATGAAATTATTTGCATGCATACAATATTTAACACTGATGTCCTAAATCCCTCCTCTTTGTTGTGGATGTTTCTTTAAATTACCATTGAATGTCTTCAGATGCTTTTGCAGACTGTGTTTGAAAAGCTGCATGTAATGCAATGCATTATTCATTTAATGGACCTCAAAGAGCAGTCACAGGTTTTATTTATTTATTTTTTTTTTTTTTTTTACAGTTTCACACCATTCTTTGCTGGTTGTCCAAGAGTTGTAAAGTTATCCTGAATAAATCACCTTTATTTATAAAGTGCTTTTAACAATACAGATTGTGTCAAAGTGCTTTACATTATTAAATAGGAAAATAGTGTGTCAATAAAGCAAAATGACAATAGTAAACACTCAATTTCCAGCTAAAGGCAGTTCATCATTGAATTCAGTGATGTCATCATCCAGCTCAGTTCAGTCTAAATAATATCTGTGCAATCAAGTTGACGATTTCGCTGGATATTAAGTGTCCCCAACTAAGCAAGCCAGAGGCGACAGCAGCAAGGAACCAAACTCCATCGGTGACAGAATGGAGAAAAAACCTTGGGAGAAACCAGACTCAGTTGGGGGTAATAAGTATTTCTTACAAAGTTTTTCTCTTCAGTCTTAGCTTAGTTAGTAGATTTTGCTTCAGATTCAATGATTTTTCTATCACTCAAAAAAATTCTATATATGTATGGACACTAAGAAACTAAACAAACATTTAAATAAATATATGAATAAAAATGTAGATAAGATAAATTTCAAAATATATAAAGTCAAATGGTCACGGTCTTAAAGTGCAAACATAAAAAGTAAGGCAACACCCTGCTCTAGTCTAAGGCAATTTCAGGGAGGGCAGAAACATCCTGCAGAGCAGAAATGGTAAAAGATCGCTTGATCTTGATTTGGTATTAATGTGGTTTGTGAAAAAGCGGGTCCTCATGATCCTTTTGGCTTTTTCACCTCCTCCTGTTATTGTGAAGCAGAATGGAATCTGTGCATGATCACTTCTGCATTTAGCCTCAGTGTTCACCCCAAAACAAATTTAAGCACAAAATAAAATCTTAAGGAAGGACAAAGCAATATTGATCGACCGTCTACCTTTTTTTAGCTAAAGGGATTTCATCTTTCTGAAACTCCTTAGTAAAATGTTATATTTACTAATATAGTTAATAATATAAATGATAGCAGATGGTGGATATTAGAGTTAAATGAAGAGTTTGCCACTATCACAGTTTGGCATGGGAAAATACCATAAGGACGTAATACCTGTAGACGTTCATGGAGTCGATGCATCAGGCTTTGGATTGCTCACCCACTGGAGGTGCAGTCACATTAACAATATTTCAGTTAAATTTATTGCCATGAAAGGTCCATTGTCAATAGTGTAGAGATGTATGAATCACTGCTCACACAGAATTTAGTTTCAAACCAAGGAGCTGTGTTTTGGTAAGTGTGGTGAATTTGCTTGGCCAGCGTTGTGATTTCTTCACTATGTGATATGATTTGAAAGCATAACAACTAAACGTTCATCATCTTGAGCATCAGTCAATCAGTCTTTTTTTTTTTCCATGATAGAACTTTGGGCTGGTAGTGATGCTTGATGCATTATCGGTCATTTACAGAGGTTGGTGTTTATGATATGATAACTAGGTTGGACTGCACTGGCTGTAAAATGGATACTGAATGAAAACTAAGATAGTGATGGGGAAAAAAAATAGTACTGAACCATAATTTTTTTAAATGGAATAAAAATAGAAATATTATTATTGTTAAATTTACATTGTTCATTAATGTTAGATCATAGTGCATCAAGTCAAGTCACCTTTCAGGGCTCCAAACAAAACAAATCGAGTAAGGAGCCATTGGCTCCTATAAGAAAAAAACTTAGGAGCCAAATAATTTTTTTAGGTGCCACAGAATAAACGTGTTTTATTTATTTTACGATTATTATTATTTATTTATTTACATTTCAACATTTCAATCATACTGTCATGTGTTTATGTCTCATCTTTTCTTGATTTTATCAGCATTTTAATCCATCTTGTAGATGACCTGGGAACTAAGGTTCACTTAAAGTGGGAACTAAATGTCTTTTCCAGCTTGAAATCTACAGTCACAAAGAATTGTTCATTACACAGAGTCTGTACCAGTATCATGGAACAACACTTGGCCACTGAGCGTAGCTTGGGCTCCTCCTGCATGAGACATTTCAGTAAATTGTACTGTAGGCTCTCTTATAAAATAGCCTACCTTTTGATGTTAATTCATGTTCACTATGTACTATATTAGTAAAGAGAAAGATTAAATGGGTTCACTTGCCCTTGAACTGAGGCGCTAAAGCGACCGCGCCTGCCCCATTAAGGAGCTACAAAACTGTATTGTTTGAATTTCGTTATGAATTCGGAATAATTTTAAAGCTGGTACTTTTTATTAAAAAGTTACAAAGCATCGAGCTTTTTGCGATTACTGAACGGCAGTTGCACTTCAAATAATGAAGTTTACGCATTAAAAGAAGAACACAGACCAAGATCTTGTTTAGAAGAAGCCATATTAGTAATTATTATAAACGAGAATTGTTAACGATATTGCCAATATTCATACAGCTGACAGCTTTACCTGTTCTAGTTTGTTCAAGTTGTGCACGAAATAGACGCTGTATTTTCTGCACGTTCCCTTCTTACGTCTCCGTCATTTCTCTCTCGCTGCACAGCGGAGCTGCGTTTATCAGACTGTGTGCGGCAGCACTGATGTGCGGCAGAGATGAGGACTGTCTGAAACTCTCTTTTTCCACTAAAATTTTGATGCGCATCGTCTGTTTAATACGTGAACATAACAAAAGATCTGATCGCAAATCAGTTAGGAAAAAAGGCATTACATTCAAATTTTTAAGTTATAACATGTAAATATATACCCAGATAGCATTAACACTCGGGCTGATTCTGGCTGAAATGCGTCTCTGTCGGTTCAGTCTCGGCATCGGTGAGAAGATAATGGGCCAGAGCCACGCCGACTCTACAAAACACTTCTGGCTGACAGACGGCTTTTTCTCTATGGGGCGATCTCGGCTGAAAGCTGTTGTACACGCGGCAGGTCCACACTCGGTGTAGTTGTGTGTATTAACCTTCGGCCCGAGTTCGTTTTATCACAGACGGGGCACTGCTAGAATGAAGCAAATCATCCGCCTGAGAAAACTTGTTTAGCGGTTAAATCCTGAGGAACTTTCGGCGGGTAGTCGCCAGTGGCGACCTCAGCAAAAACGTCACTCGCAAATTAATATTTATGGTCGCAAATGCGACTGTTTTAGTCGCAGTTTGGAGCCCTGCCTTTATGTGTATAGTGCTTTATACAATACTGGTTGTGTCAAAGAAGCTCAAACAGGAAAATAGTTTGAAAATAATAGTGATTTTTTTCCAGCTAAAATCCTCTAAAGTTCTCTTCCAATAGTGTCTGTGCAATCAGTTAAGCGTTCCCAGCTAAGCAAGCCAAAGGCGACAGCGGCAAGGAACCAAATCTCTGGTTCCCATGGTCTAGTGCCGATGATCATTGAGGTGATGAGGTCTATATATATAGTTTATATATATAAGTTTTTAGCACACAATGCAATGCAATGCAATTCCATTAATGCCGACATCATTTTGTAGTCTATTCAAAAGAATGTTGTGGTTGATAGTGTCAAACGCAGCACTAAGATCCAGTAGCACTAATAGAGAAATACAACAATGATTGGATGATAAGAGCAGGTCATTTTAGGGCTCCAAACTGCAACTAAAACGGTCGCATTTGCGACCAAAAATATTAAATTGCGAGTGAAGTTTTTGCTGAGGTCGCCAGAAATGGCCTATGTATTTATTTACAACTAAAAAATTTGCATGTAATAACCTTTTTTCCTGTGAAGTTTTTGAGGTCGCCACTGGCAACTTAAAAACTGGTATTATGTATTCACATCAGTTGTAATGGATAATGGATAAGCTGATTTCCAAATGTGTTGTTTTAATCATTTTCCTGATAATCTCTGTGCACAATCGCAGCGCTTGCTACCATGATATTAAACTGAGATGATGTTAATTTTCACATGAGTTTTAAATGAAAAAAGAGTTTTAAACAGGTGCAGAATGTGCTCTTCAAACATAAATAGCTAGATGATAAAAGCTTAAACAAACTAAACAGATTGTTTGCGTTAAATGCGGTATTAGTGGATTCAATATCGAATGTTTTTATGTTGATTTGCATGTAATACCTTTTTTCCTGATTGTTTTGTGATCGCATCATTTGCTATGTTCACGTATTAAACTGAGATGATTCACATCAAAGTTTTAATGGAAAAAAAGAGTTTCAAACAGTTCTCATCTCTGTCGCACAACAGCGCTGACAAACACCTGATAAACGGAGTTGTGCGGCGCGAGAGAGATCGAAATGATGGAGACATAATAAATGAAGGTGCAGAAAAGCAGAGTCTATTTCATGCACAACTTAAACAAACTACAACAGGTAAAGCTGTCAGCTGTGTGGGTATTGGCAATATCGTTAACAATTCTCGTTTATAACCATTACTGATATGGCTTCTTCTTAACAAGATCTTGCTGTCTATGCTGTGTTCTGTTAATGCATGAACTTAATTATTTGAAGTAATCAAGTTATAAGTAATCGCAAAAAGCTTTGTGGTTTGTTACTTTTTAATAAACAAAGTATCAGCTTTAAAATTATTCAATTCATAAAGAAATACAAACAATAAATACAGTTTTGGAGCTCTTTAATGTGGCAGGTGTGATTGCTTGAGCGCCTCAGTTCAAGCGGGAAGTAACCCATTTAATCTTTCTCTTTACTACTATAGTACATAATGAACATGAATTAACACAAAAGGTAGCCTATTTTATAAGAGAGCTTACTGCACAACTTACTGAAATGTCTTATGTAAAAGCTCACTCACTGTTTCAAGCTGTGGAAAACGTGAAAAGCTTGTAAAAATTGCAGTGTAATATACATTTACCTCAGAATAACCATTCGGTGTCCATAAGCTCATCAGTCAGCTAAAAAAATAACTATAAAGAGGAGCATTTTGCTATTTTTATGTGCTATTGCATTTTAATATTTTTACTTAACCTGTTGTCTACATGATTCAACTCCTCCTATAAAATTTTACTAATTAAGAAAAACTGACTGAAAGTGTGAAAGACATACACTCTTAAAAATAAAAGTGCTTAAAAGGTTCTTCACAGAACCATTTTTGGTTCCACAAAGAACCGTTCAGTCAAAGGTTCTTTAAAGAACCATCTCTTTCTCAACTTTTTATAATCTGAATAAACTTCTTTTGCCAAAAAGAATCTTTTGTGAAAAAAGTGTGTATGACAACATTTACAGGATGTATCGAGGAGAAGCCCAAACTACACTTAGTGGCCAAGTGATGCTTATGGTCCATAATATTGGTGCAGATAATGAACAATTCTTTGTGACTGTATATTTCAAGTTGGAAAAGACATTTAGTTCCCACTTTAAGTGCACCTTAGTGCCCAGGTCATCTACAAGTAGGGCTGGGCGATATATCTAACGATATGATCATGCGCATCTAGTCAGTCAATCTGGTTCCATGATTACCGCTAAATCGCCATCACCTGCTTTCAAATGGAGTGCCATTTAATAGACAGAGCCGTAGATCACTGACAAGCTACGCAATATCGCGTTCATTATCGAAGGCGATTCATCTGGGATAACGAACGCGATATTGCGTAGCTTGTCAGTGATCTATGGCTCTGTCTATTAAATGGCACTCCATTTGAAAGCAGGTGATGGCGATTTAGCGGTAATCACGGAACCAGATTGACTGACTAGATGCGCATGATCATATCGTTAGATATATCGCCCAGCCCTATCTACAAAATGGATTAAAATGCTGATAAAGTCAAGAAAAGATAAGACATAAACACATGACAGTATGATTGAAATTTTAAAATGTAAATAATAATAATAATAATATAATAAATAAAACACGTTTATCCTGTGGCACCTACAAAAATAATTTGGCACCTTTGTTTTGTTTGGAGCCCTTCATTTGTAACTCAGATGAGAGCTGTCTCAGTACTATGATACGGTCTAAATCCTGACTGGAAATCCTCAGAGATGCAATTTCTCTTCAAGAAGGAACATAGCTGAGAGGATTAACTACAGTACATGTTAACTTTAAATTTTGAAAGTCTATTCCTAAAGGTTGAAATTAACATTCTAACAATGAACAGTACTTATTTAGCTAGCATTTACAAATGCACTCTTATTGTGAAGTATTAACATTTCATATTGAGCCATGCTTAAGGATGGCCATCTTTAATTATCTACACAAAGGCCACACCATATGTGTATTGCATGTATACTCTCCCACTTTATTTGCTTATATTTCAGGGCTCACAAAATTTTACAATCCCTGGTAGCCCTTCGGGCAGGTACACTTCAGATTTTGGTAGGCCAAAAATTAATTTAACTGGCCCAAATAAAAAAAAGACCCTTTTTATTTTTATTTATTTATTTATTTTAATAAATAAAAACAGAAGTTTTAATGTCAATCAAAAATACAAAAGTAGGAATATGAAGGAAGGAATTGTATTTCACTATTTACAGGGCATCTGCAGGAATTTTTTTTAAAGTAAATTTAAGGCAATTTATGACCCATTTTAAGAGCTGCACAAGTAAAATTGACACATTATGAGTGGGGTTGGACAATGTCTATGGTAATATAAAGTTGAGCCATAAATTTACATGATTTACAGTTCAGATACAGGTTTTCACAAAAACAAAAATCTTATACAACAGCATTTAAGCATTTAGACCATTGTTATGAAAAGGGATAAATCAAGCACATAAATTGTCAGTTTAAAATGTATGAATATTATTGTCTTAATTGTTTAGATTTTTAGAAGGCACATTAACTTCTTTCTCATTTACAACTCTGTGTTTGCTGCATAAAAGCACAAGTTGATATTTGCATGGAGCTGACCATAAACAGCAAGAAAGGCTTGCTGGAAATGCAAATTCATTCTCTGCCATGAGATGGTGCTTTAAGGCCAATTTATACTTCTGCGTCGGGTGCGCGTAGTAGGTACGGCGTAGCATACGCATTGACGTGTACCATACGTCGTACCCTTCGCCGTACCCTGACGCGCACCTCCTAAAAAATGTAACTACGCGTCGCAACGACGCAGACTGCAAGATCTGTGATTGGTCGGCTTGGTAGTATCACGTTTCCTCCTACGCATTTCCGGAATGATCTTCTGCACTCTGGACCGCCCGGCATTTTAAAATTCCGAAATTCATTGAAGAGCCAACATGGAAATGGACCAAGTGACCAAGCGATTAATTGAAGAAGTGAGGAAATACAGCCATCTGTATGACTCCTCTTCGCGAGATTAAAAAGACTGCCAGATGGCAGTGAATTTGTGTATGTAAACACAGTGGAACCTGCTCGCGTCAACTAGCGTTTCGGCAGTGTAACTGCAGAGCAAAACAGACATACGCAGAAGTATAAATGCTCACGACGGCGTCGCCTACGTGCGTAGCCTACGACGTACACTACGGCGTACACTCGACGCAGAAGTATAAATTGGCCTTTAGGAGCGCTGAAATATTTCAGTTTCCCCAGTAACGGCTGTACACAAAGCAGCTCCGTGCTCATTAAGCGCTGCTTTATCAGGAATTATAAAGCAATTATAATAGGTAAAATGAAATTAATATGCAGTGACACATTTCTGAGGACAGTCGGAGCCCCTTCAGATACATTCAAATAAAGACATTTCATTTTGACGTGAAACGTGCAGCGCTCATATTTATTCAATGACATCATTGCCTTTTGAAGTTTAATCCAGCCGTACAGCGACTCTTGTCTTTCCTTCCAGCTGTAAGACCTCTTGAAATGATAATTAAGACATTTCTTATACCTTTTAATGTATTTAAAACTTTTTATAGCCTTAAGTTTGATACAACTCACTTTAGGAGTTTTTAAGGGAGATCTGCATTTAAAGGGGTCATATGATGCGATTTCAATTTTTCCTTTCTCTTTGGAGTGTTACAAGCTCTTGGTGCATGAAGAAGATCTGTAAAGTTGCAAAGACTAACGTCTCAAATCCAAAGAGATATTCTTTATAAAAGTTAAGACTCTGCCACGCCCCCCTAAAACTGCTCATTGTAACACGCCCCCACATCTCTACGTCACTATGTGGAAATATTTGCATAATGCCACCCAAATGTTCACGCAAAGAAAGAAGGCGTGGTTTCAGTAACCGCAGTTAGTGTCAGCCATGTCAGGGAGATGCTGTGTGTATCCAGGTGAAAGCAAAAGAACTTTATTTGGCCCTCCGAAAGTAGATGCATTTAGGAATCTTTAAGATTACTTACAACACAACAGCAACGCACCGTGGATGACCGTTTCGTGAACCTAGGAGAGGAGATAATTACGACAATCTTAGATGCATTTAGGAATCTTTAAGATTACTTACAACACTTAGTTTAAGTGTTTGCTGTTGACTGTTCAAATGCGGATTTATGCACGTCGCGTGTGTGTGTGCGTATGTGTGCACGTGCATGTTAGATAGAGAGAGAGAGAGAGAGAGACAGGGTCACAGTGGAGTCAGCTGTCTTAACCGTCCGTGAGTTGTGTACTGCAAACACATACAAGCTTCATCACTGTGTCTGTCACCGTCACATGACTCTGTTCCCCTTTTGGGCTTGAATTGATGGTAAAACTAAGGACATTATTAGCTGTCTTTACATTTATTTTGAAAGTTGAAGCTCGCGATTATGGAAAGGGGTGTTACATTTCCGACGAGTGCTTGCGATGTTCGGCCAATCACAATGCACTGGGTCAGTTGGCCAATCAGAGCAGACTGCGCTTGTCAGAAGGAGGGACTTTGTAGAAAACGACGCGTTTGAGAGAGGCATGGCATAGAGGACCTACAGTAATTTACAGTATTTGAAAAATAATGTTTTTTGAACATTAACCCTTTAACGTCCATTGTAACCACACGGTTGACCTTTTTTTTAGATCAAATTACTGTAATTAAAACCAGAGTCGGACAGTAACGGAGTACATTTACTTGAGTACAGTACTTAAGTACAATTTTGAGGGATCTGTACTTTACTCGAGTATCATTTTTGGGGAGTACTCATGAATTTACTCAAGTACATTTGAGAGGCAAATATTGTACTCTTTACTCCGCTACATTTCTATCCATAACTGTAAGTACCCGTTACTTCTTCGGCCCCGTCCACACGGAGCTTACCCCAATCCAATCTTTTTTTTTCCTCATCTCAAGAAATATCCGCGTCCACACGAAACTGCAAAACGATGTAGTATACATGCCAGACCAGCATGTGGCGCTGTAATTCTGCCACAGAGATACACTAAAAACGGAGAAGAAGACTTGGACTATGCTCATAAACCTTGCGCGTGGTTAACAAACGAACATGGAACAATTTATTTATTTACTGTGTTAATGTTAGTTAATAAAAAGACAATCGTTCAGTGTTTGTTCATGTTTTTGTTGCTATTACGTGACATAACGGTGTCTGATTAGGGCGAGACGTGGGCTGATGACTTCTTCATTTCAGAAAATATACAGATTCGCCGTCCAGACGAAAACGCATGGGCGGCGTTTTCGAATGTATCCAGTCTGGGACCCGCTTTTCAAAAAACATCGGTTTCACTCTTCCAAAACGCCGGATTCCGTGTGGATGAAACGCCTATCCGATAAAAAAATTGTGCGACGGAAAAAAAGAAAAATCTTGGAAATTTGTTGTTTCCCTCTTAAACGTGATTGGATCAGCAATCACATTCAGCTATCCGCCAAAGACTTCATGACATTTGATTGAATTGAAGTACAGTACACACACACAGAGAGTTGTCACACATAGATGTGTGTGTGAGAATGGTGTTATTCAGCTGAAAGTATTTCTCCTGCCTTTGCCTGTATGTCTGTGAGATGAAGGGGGCTTAAAGGTTTAGTTCAGCCAAATATTAAAATTATGTCATTAATGACTCACCCTCATGTCGTTCCAAACCCGTAAGACCTCCGTTCATCTTCGGAACACAGTTTAAGATATTTTAGATTTAGTCCGAGAGCTTTCTCTCACTGTCTACATGACTACATCATCAAAGTAGTCCAGCGCGTTCACAGCACTGCAGTTTAGTGATATTCGGTTCGCGAACGAATCACTCGATGTAACCGGATCTTTTTGAACCAGTTCACCAAATCGAACTGAATCGTTTTAAACAGTTCGCGTCTCCAATACGCATTCCACAGATGAATTAAGCTGTTAACTTGTTTAATGTGTCTGACACTCCCTCTGAGTTAAAACAAACCAATATCCCGGAGTAATTCATTGACTCAATCAGTACACTGACTGAACTGCTGTGAAGAGAGAACTGAAGATGAACACCGAGACGAGCCAGATAACGAACGAAAGATTGACTCGTTCTCGAGTCAAGAACCGGTTCAAGGAACCGCCTTCATGTTAAATACATGAAGTACTTTACCTCATGTATTTAACATGAAGGTGTTTCCATGTACTTCAAGTACATGAAATTTTTTGTTACATGTTCTACATGCACCACATTGTTTCCTTTTATGTAATATAAAATTTGTTATAATAAAGATAAAGAAAAAAGAAACATGAATAAGTCTCATTATTATCACAATAATTCTTATTAATAAATATGTATTATGTATTTACTTATGTGTATTTAACTTGCCTCTGACCCGCCCCAAACCCTACCCCCATCTGTCGAGTCCCACCCCCGCGCTCACAACAGATGAGCAGATGCTATTTTTGGACCAAAATGTATTTTCGATGCTTCAATAAATTCTAACGGACCCTCTGATGTCACATGGACCACTTTGATGATGTTTTTATTACCTTTCTGGACGTGGACAGTATACCATACATACATTTTCAATGGAGGGACAGAAAGCTCTCGGACTAAATCTAAAATATCTTAAACTGTGTTCCGAAGATGAACGGAGGTCTTACGGGGTTGAAACGACATGAGGGTGAGTCATTAATGGCATAATTTTCATTTTTGGGTGAACTAACCCTTTAATACTGTCACTCAAATTAGCTGAATTTTATTTTTCCTTATTTGTACGCTGACCTAAACACAGCTGATTAGCTGATTTTCTTTAATCATTATTATTTTCTCTTCTATGCTGCGTGTATAACGGTCAGGGTTCAGAGGTGTGTCAGAACATTGCTATATTGCCTTCTTTGCTGATTTAGGTTTATTGATTTGATTGATGAAAAAACTGAGAAACTCACATGTACACACAATTCTTAGCTGAATTTTCTTTTGTGATATTACACATCAATGTAAGGTGAGCATTTGCTTTGATGTTCTTGAGTATGCGGTGTGTTTAACACAGTCAGGTTCAAATGTGGGTGCAAAAATTCCATTAAAACTCTAGCACAGGTTTGTCAGAGCGTTGCCATTGTGCGCAACTGAGAAATGTTAAATAAAGCAACATGGTAAAAAGATGAAAATGACTTGATTTTACTTTCAATTCCTTTTACATTCTCCAAGGTATTATCATTAAAATTTTTCATAACTCCATGTAGGACGTTTTTCTGTACATAAATGTAAGCACTGTGGCAGTAGTAATGCAATATTTAGAAAATGTACTCTTGATACTCAAGTACTTTTAAAAACAAGTACTTCAGTACTTTTACTTAAGTAGACATCTGACTGTAGTACTTTTACTTGTACTTGAGTAAAATTTAGCAAGGGGTATCTGTACTTTTACTCAAGTAATAAAGCTGTGTACTCTGTCCGCCTCTGATTAAAACTAGCCAAACCCCATTTTTTTTATTTGTTTTTGCTCAAGTCTCATTGAATAGAGTGTGTAATGGCAATTATATCCACTGGGTGGCACTGCAGCAAAAATATATTGTTGCTGAAAAGCCGCGACAAAACCGGGATGTATTGACGTGACACCTCTCTTCAAACACTACCTGCAAGTAACGTCAAACATTGAGATTAAAACAATTGAATTTTAAATGGCAAAATCATGGTGATAAAATGTATATTTGTTTTTACCTTAGAAAATGTGCTCGACTGCTCAGTTGAGTTGCCCAGTTAGGGTAAAATGAACTGAATGCAAGCTATACTCAGCAACGCGATCATAACTTGGAATAGCACTGCGCAAGATCATAGATGAAGTTGTTACTTTGTCTGAACAAAAACCAATACTTTGTTGCATATCACAGAACATCATATCAATAATTTATTCTATTATATTTATATAATATTGCATTGACTATTTGCCTTTTACCTTACATTTTATACAGATTGTCACTACGTAGATCCATTATTTATTATTTGTAATGTAATTTAATTATTATTTTGTTTATTGTTTGTATTATTTTGGTTTGATGTATTTGCTCATTTGCGCAGTTATATCATAGGGTAAGTACTGTATAGATTAGATGTTTGTAATTGGTGCTCAGGATCTGCCAATCATTCGCCATCATCCTATCAGACATTTCTCCTCACTCTGTGTATGTGGTAAGTGAACTTTCATGTACAGTAATGCAACAGGCTACCGCTAGCAAGCGCCCAACCTTTTAGTGGCTCTGTAGAACGTGTTATTTGTTTCATGCTTCAGGCACACCCCTAACTCCGCTCCCCTGATGTCATCGTCCATCACAATGTTTCACTGTAGACTTCGTCCGATGCCAAATTGGTAGACATCGCCCAACCCTAGTACATTATACATATTGTTTCGTTGACTTGGCATCTGAAGTGTCCCATTCTGTGCAGCCTCACGTATCAAAACAAACAGCACGAGGTGTCATTGATTCTGCCTCTAGAAGCCACTCTCATGTTGTATAATGACAGCAGACCTTCAGCCTCTCCAGCAACGGATGCAACCCAGAAAAAACTTATCGTATGGATTTATGCCAATAACCGATAGTGTCAGCAATTAACTATCAGTGTCGGATTAATCGCTTAATTGGTTGACCTCAAATCATTTTGTGTTTTTATATAAAAAAGGTAATCTAATAAAATTCTGCTACTTATTCTACTACTATTAATAATATAAAACACGCTAAGGTCTGATAAGCTGCTGCTTGTCTGTGTTTGCCAGAGCTCATGTGCTTCTATCAAAATGTAGATAAGTGAGTGCTAGCCAATGATATTGCTGTTTGTATGCTATTCCCAGCCGTTTCTGTAGAAACCAGCCAACAGTAGCCTCTGCTTGTTCTTAATGAGTATTAAAGAATATTCGCATTGCGTTACTTGCGCTAGATTACTCTCGTGAATTAGGGCTGTGCGATATGGACAAAAACACCTATTGCGATTTCTTTGATCAATTTTGTGATTTTTCGATTTTAATCACGATTTTGACACACACAGATAGCTTTACAGTCATAAATGCATTCAGTATGAATTTGAAACATATTTCCAAAAGAAAACCAATTAGAGCTTTATCAAAAAGTTGTAACATGTCTCTAGAACAGACATAAGTCAAAATAATCACTAAGTAAAGGTGTTACAAATTGTCTAGACATATGGCAATAAAAAAAAAATTAAAAAAAATTCCGTGTCCAGGGATTTTTTTTTCTTTTTTGCCATGCATTGGTCATAGAGCTCATTGTAGCGGTGCCTCAGGTGTTGAAATAGATTTGTTATACATCATACACGTCACACGTACTCCGTCTGCAGTGCGTATACAGTATATGTATATGTATACAGTATGTGTATGCGGCGCATTATTGTAACGCGAAGGCACATTAAAATAATGCGCGAGCCTCTCTGCTCGCATGCAGATTTCCTTTGCTCTGTCACAAAACCAGATGCACACGCTCAGATACACGCTGCTCTCGCCCGGAGAGAGTGCGCACACTTAAAACATGTCTCCTCTCGCTCAAATTGCGTCCTGTGCACTCACAACTTTCTCTATGCTCATGTGCTATATTTTCACACCTTTCTATTTCTTATCTTTTCTGTTCACATCTTTCGCATATTTTTTCGCATACAGTGTGAACGCTCTGATACGTTAACATGGCCCGGAAAAAAATACGCATCACAAAGAGTGTGTTCGGTTCTCTCCATTTAGGCGCGCTGCATTCTGATTGGATTGGATAGCATACTGCAGGAGGTCGGGGCCGTGGAAAATCATGCTATAAAGCGATTTAGAAATCGTGCACGCTCAAATCGTGATATTTATGATGATTTCGATTAATCGCACAGCCCTAGCGTGAATCCCTCATTCTTGGGGACTTTAATAAAGCCAATCTCTCCCGTGAACTGCCAAAATACAGACAGCATGTTACATGTCCCACCAGAGACAGTAATATATTGGATCACTGTTACACCACAATAAAGGATGCATATCACTCTGGTCCATGAGCAGCTTTGGGGTGCTCTGATCACTGTTTGGTTCATCTTATACCAACCTACAGGCAAAAACTTAAATCTGCTAAACCTGTAGTAAAGACTATAAAGAGATGGACCAACGAAACAGAGTGTGCTTTAAAAGCCTGCTTCAACCTCATTGATTGGAGTGTTTTTGAAGCTGCTACCACCGATTTGGACTAACTCACAGAAACTGTAACATCCTATATTAGTTTCTGTGAGGATATATGTATTCCTACCAGGACTTATTTAACATTCAACAATAATCACGGAAAATCATGCTATAAAGCGATTTAGAAATATAAAATATAAGAGGATGCATACAGAAATGGGGACAGAGTCTTGTATAATCAGGCCAGGAACACACTGAACAAAGAGATTAGAATGGCTAAAGGACCTACTCTAAAAAGTTGGAAGATCAGTTCACTTCCAATGACTCAACTTCAGTGGAAAGGGCTGAGAGCCATTACCAACTACAAGACACCATCCCCCTGCACTGATAATGTTATACTAAATGTTATACTTCTAATGTTATACTAAAACAAAAACAATGGAAAAACCCTTAAGATAACATGTAGAAAGAAAAAAAAACATATCTTAAGCGTGCAGAACATAAGTGGACTTTGTACGATTAATTGGCCCTTTGAACGATTATGTAATTGTGGCATCCATAATTGTAATCGCGATTAGAAATTTTATTAATTGTGCAGCCCTAGTTTACATGCATAATCATCAAGACGGTAATTTTGTACATTTGTGTGTGTTTGACACAAAGTGCAATTTGGTACTCGCGAGCTGTTCGTGAGGTGGCCTTTTGTGTGCGCTTTGAGTGTGCATGAGCGCTGAATGGTTTAAACACCGGCAAGACTTTAAAACAAATGCAAATTATAACCTTTAGTGATGATGCGACACTGCCTTGATGGTGCAAGTGACAATTGCTGTGTCAGCTGTGCAGCGTGAATGTAGTGCAGTCTAGGGATGCAGTGATTAACCGATTTTACTATTAACCTTGCTTTTTAAACGTTACGGTTAATTAATCGTAAAAGCTCCGCTATACAGAGTTTTTTCCAACAAAGAAATGCCTGAAGGCGATAGTGTCGGATCATTTTGGGTTGAGTTGAACATGCAGAAGGTACAGTATAAGCACTGCTGAAGAGATGCTGCAGGCAATTGTTTGTTATGGGCTCTGCTATCTCTCTCACTGTGCTGTTTTATGGGGTGCTTCAAATGCACTTTTTTCCTCGTGTCAGTCATGGTGCCAGTGAGAGGTGGGAGGAACTGAACAAGTAGGTCATGCAGATAGACATGAATAGCGGATTACATCACAGAGAGCCATACACTGAGCTGCTTTTGCCAGGCCACTGGACATTAGTAATTACTAACCTAATAAACTAGTTTAGTTTTTGTGTGTGAATTGATTGCGGGACATCTAGATGTGGTTCTGTTTGTTGTCCTTTTGTATGAGGTGTTTCTTGTGTGTCTTGTACTTCTAGACCAACACATCAATAATACTCAAATGTGAGTCAGTACAGCATCAGAATTACCCATAATCCTCTCTAAACACCCTCCTGATTTGCATAGGCTATGTTTGAAATAGCATTCTAGTGTACTATTCTTACTTTTTTTGCAGTATTTACTGTACTTTTTTTTGTATGTAAGAAATAACTGGATTGGCAAAATATGTATTATACATAAACTTATTCAAACTGCAGTAGCAATTAATTGGTGTTTCTTGCTCTGTTTCAGCCATTTTTCAATTTGACTAAGCTGAGAAAACTTGGCCTAAGTGACAATGAGATCCAGCGGCTGCCAGGAGATATAGCTAACTTCAGCCAGCTCGTAGAGCTAGACATCTCTCGAAATGGTAAGAAGCCCTTTGGTTTATCAGACCACTGTTTAATTACTTTACGTGTCTGTGAGAGACTTTGGCCTCCAGTGTCTTGCCCTTCCCACACGCTTCCAGCATATGCCCAGCATATTTCAGCAGCTGGATTTCTGTGCTCCACATTTACATAAAACATTTAAGCATCATTCACAGTAATTCCCAGCCTGGATCGCAGCATCTCCACGCCCAAAATTCACTCCTTGTTTCAGCTATTTTTACTATTGTTGATCAAGTGACATTTTTAAAACTAGACTTCATGGTTTGTGGTGTCTTGTGGTTTGAAATGACCTGTGTCTTAAAGCGATATTTCACGAAAATATAATTCTGCCCCCATTTACTCTCCTGCATCTCTTTCTAAATTTGTTTGACTTTATTTCTTCTTCTATACAGCATAGATGATATTTTGACATTTTTGAGCCGTACATTTAAAGTAAGTGGGGTTGAATGTTGTTTGGACTCAGATATAGAAGAAAGAAATGCATTCTGGTTGGTGAAGACAGGAGCGTGAATACTGAAAATGACTTTTCAGTTTTCATTTCATTGTTTATGCTCTTTTTGTGTTTACACACTGTCTTGCCGTGCAGGTTCCTCTCTTATAAATGGACATCATATTATAGCTGAACTCTGATCTCTCTTAGTTATAGCACCATTTTTATGGCAGACACATAAATGATAGCTTCGTTCCAAACCCCTGTATGCTACCTTGCTGTCTACATAGCTTGGTATCTTGTAAGGAAGCATCTGAAATGGAACATGTAAAGGACCAAGATTTACAGCAATGAATGCTTCATGTTCTACAAATAAAAATTTAATTCAGTTTCTCCATAGGTAAATTGATTTTGAACTTTAACTTAATAAAGACAAACCTACTGTGAGCTACGAGGTTGTTAATCAGTGATATATGCTTTTGTTGAAACATCAGCCAGCATTACTTCAACAGATTTTTAAATGAATCATGTTTAACAGCAGAATTCCTGGTGGAAAAACGGCATTATCCGGAAATGTTCAGCAATCAGAGAATCACGATAAGGAAATTGCTGCAGAAGAACACTTAAGTGGCCCGAGCACTCCAGTGACGCAGTGCAAATTTCCCTCTGCTCTCAGAATATTCTGTAATATCTCTATTATATATGTTAGACATCTTTAAATTACAGTCCCTATGGGAAAAATCCATCTGGACCAAGGCCTCTGAAAAAATGGGTGAATAGTACTGTCACACTCTACAGCACTCCTCACTTGAAGAATACGCAACTAGCAGTTGATTCCAGTAGAGTGTTGCATTAACATTACACTGACAACGCAGTGCTCTACTAGTATAAAAATACATAGCACTCTCAGATGTTAAGTAAGATGGGAAATTGTTTTATTGATTAAAAGATTTGATTATTGTTTTTTTTTTTTATATGGTTCATTATTATTATTAATTATAAGTAATGTTTTAATGCCATCTTGCATGTTACTGTAAAGGATGCATGCTATGATAGCTTAAAATGTGGTCAAAGGAAGGCATCTTAAGATAGGCATCTCTACCCTTAATGTTGGAAGCCATTATTTCAACTAGAGCAGGGGTTTTATTGTTGTAAGTGGATTAAATCTGTTTCTTCTTCTTTTTTTCACAGAAATTATGGAACTCCCTGAAAGCATTTCATATTGTAAAACCCTCCAGGTAGCAGATTTTAGTGGAAATCCTCTGACAAGGTAATTGTGGATTTCAGCTTTTGTTTGATGTTCTGATCCTGTATAATTGCTGATATGTTTTATAATGAAGAAATACTGAAAACCAGTCAAATATTTACTAAAATACTGCTGTTTTCAGGTTATCTAAATTAACTACAGTTTTGTTCAGCTTTGCTGCTGTTACCCTAATTATGATGTTTGTGTTAGATAAATATTTATAGTTTGTAGTGTAATTAAAAAGATATTCCCCCATTAAATTGCTTCTGTATTTAGCTTCGTTTTTGTAAGTAGCTTGTAGTGAAGTTAAGTACTTTTTTTAAACAGAGAAGCATGTGTGTACTTTATCCATTTGAAATTCTGAGTAGACTACAGTTGCATGTCTTAATTGCCTGTCAAGGCATCCCTGAGGTTTATTGACGATATCCTAATAGCTGTGTTGTGCTTGACAGGTCATGTGTTATGCATTAGCACTGGATCCACTTTGGCCCAGTTTGCCAGTTTGTTCCCCCATTTTGCTGGATGTTACAGTGCTTGACTGCTTCTGTATTCTCTGGTCATTCTGTATCACACAACCATATGGTGTAGCTTTAGTTTACTGGCAGAACTTTCTTGTTAGCAATGATTTGTTTCGTTTTGTAAATTTGTTTTTATACAATAGTGAGTGATCATGTTTTGCTAGCGGGACCATGTTTATGATTCACTCCTCCATCTGTTCTTTCACCTGTCCGCCAGACCACTTCAGCAGAAATTCTCTGTTCCCTGTGCAAGTTGTGAGTTGTTTTTTATTTTGTTTCAGATTGCCAGAAAGTTTTCCGGAATTACGGAATTTAACATGCCTTTCCATCAATGACATTTCTTTACAATCACTTCCAGACAACATTGGAAAGTAAGTGTTTTCTCCTCTGTTGTGCATCTATCAGCTGCAGTATGTACTCCTTTTATTAGACCAGATAATCTGGCTTTTTGTTTGCAGTATTTAGAGGGATACTTTGTCTCGTGATATCAGCAGGGTTTGATCTAGCTCATGATCAGTAGAAATATGATTGCTGTTGGAAACTGACATAGACATTCAGTCTTTGAGATTAACTGACTTCATTCCCTATATCCACCCTAGCTGTGATGTCTGTCTTCTCTGTGTTGCTGTTGTAGGACACTCATCAGCAGCTGAGATGGCTGCAGTAATAATTATCCCACGACTTCATATGATATCAGAATGACTAAAACTACTAGTCTAACTTTAGACGATTGATTGCACATTTTCAGATTTTGGTAAAAGCATTTATCCTCAGGGACATTTTTGACGTGCACTGAGACTTACAGCTAGCGGTTTCTGTAGTTTAGGATATAGGTGGGTGATTTATTCAGCTGGTGAGTACTCATGACAGTATATCTCCATGACGACATATTGTTTCCCAAAAACAGTCCAGCATGTGAGTGGCTTGGCCTGTTATTCCAGATGTTCATATCACTTCTCACCATTGTCTCTGTAGTAACTTGGACTTCTTTCAGATTGAAATCTGGGAAACGTCTTGGTAACTTTTGTTTTTTTCCACGGCTCTCTTCATTTCCTGTGTAATTTCCTCTTCTGTGCCTGTCGGCCCTCTATCTCGCAGCTCAATGGCAGCCTCTTGCAATCTAAACCTTCAGAAAGTTCCTAGAAAAATAATGGAAATTCATTCATATGGCCAAGCTAGTCTGTTTTTGACCAGTGAGTTGATTTTCAGTAGAAGTTAATCAACTGGGAGACTCACTACTGTTAAACATCTAGACAGTATTTAACACAGTGTTGTTTGCCACTAACCTTTACTAGTCTGATGCACATGACTTTCACTGTTTCTGGTGTGACAAAATGATTACTGTTTGTTGATCATGGTTGTTTTAATCACTCACTAAATATAAAAAAAAAAAAAAAAAAAAAATGTCTCCTCAATGCTGCTCCAAATTAACTTTATCAGTATTTTTTGGAATATTTGTTTTTGTGATTTGTGACACAAGACCAAATATGTAATAAATAGTATTATTACTGTTAAAGAAAGAAATACGATATTTCATTTGCTTAAAAGAAATGAAGGATCTTTTTCGTTCTTTCTCTGCATTGCCATTATTATTTTCATTTTCATTATTTTCATTACCTATATATATATTTTTTTATTTTTTTTTTTTTTATTATTTGAAGGATTATATATATATATATATATATATATATATATATATATATGCCATTATTATTTTCATTTTCATTTTTTTAATTGATATTTATTTGTTTTGTTGTATTTGTTGTAAAGTAAAATATATGGGGGCGTTAAGAGAATTGTGGATGAATTTGTGCTTGCCTTACCTTAAACACAAGCACAATGCCTGTCGATGGTTTAATCTGGCTCAGTGAGGCAGAGGTGTTTTGTCAGTGAGCAGATATTATTATAGAGATCAATTCCAGAGTGTTCTTGTGATCTTTTAGCTGACTTTTCTTCTTATTGCATCCTCTCAGTCAGCATACTAAAGTCAGCTCAGTCACACATATGCATATTTGGCTGATAATTTTTTTGAATAGCAAACAAAAACATTAATGTGCATTAATGACACTATGACTGATTGCAGACAGTTATTACTGCAGTATTCAAAGGCTGAAATACTCCATTCTCTGCTGCCTTGAACAATAATCCTCTTTTTCGTCTCCGTTTTTATTTCAGGAGACAAACCTGATTAATGTCTGTGGGACTTTAGCTGTCTCTATTGCCTTGCCTTTAAAAGCGTGTTGAACTCTTGTCCGTTCTCCGGGTTAATTAAATGTTTGTGGAGTTATAGTGACACATAGCAGCATTTCCTGTTTTCGAAGTCAAGCTGTCCATGACTGGCTAAAGAGGTCAAATAGCCACACATTGCTTCTTTCATCTTACTTTTTTCATTTTTGTTTTGAATCCATCTACTGAGAAATTAAACCCTTTAACCCTGAAAGCTGTTTGTCTAGAAATGTGAGTGGTTTTGTCTCTGAATTACTGGCGTATGTTCAGTTTGAACAGGGAAGTCCTCTTGCCCTCCGGTTGACTGTTACTTCGCTTGGTGTAGGTTTTGTTTTTAAAACCAAATCAGGTTTTAAAAAGCAGAAAGCCTCCTGGAAGCCCTGAAATAAATAAACTGAAATGTCACTGTGAGGCTCCGAGCAGTGAGCATGCGCTGGAAGATTGTGATTGCTATCTCAGGATGTGTGTTATGTGTACTTCCCTTCCCTCTGTCACTCAGCGGATAGATGAACTTTATCTCAGTGCATATTATTTTTTAACAGAAAACGAGTAGACATTTCTGGTGGAGTTTGCATTGCTTACTCAGAACTTTTCAATAGTAGTCTATCTTGGTGTACACAAAAATATGAAGCAGGACAACTTTTTTCAACATTAATAATAATCAGGAATATTTCTTAAGCAGCAAATCAGCATATTAGAATGATTTCTGAAGGATCATGTGACACTGAAGACTGGAGTAATGGTGCTGAAAATTCAGCTATGATTACTGAAATAAATTACATTTTACAATATATTCACTTAGAAAACAGCTATTTTACTTTGTAAAAATATTTCAGAATATTACTCTTCTTACTGTATTTTTGATCAAATAAATGCAGCCTTGGTGAGCAGAAGAGACTTCTTTGAAAAACTTTTAATTATTCCAAACTTCTGACTGTATAATGTGCTTATGGTTGAGACATGATATCATTTAATAGTCTCTATGTGGACTTGGAGTAAGCTTTGTGTTGTGAATGTTACTCAAATAAAATATCAGTTCCATCTCTCTTAATGGTAATATGTACGTTGTGTGGCCCTGAAATGCAAATGAAATTCAGAAAACACATAAGGACAAAATAATCTACTGCTCAAAATGCATAATGGTTTTAAATATAACATTATACTGAATATTGTGCAATGTTTTTATCTTTCATCTAGCCTCTGTCACTTGGTATCACTGGAACTCCGAGAGAACTTGCTGACGTATTTACCAGAGTAAGTGTACGCCTCCTGACACTGCATATGTGTGTGCATAGGGCAAAAACAAATTCATATTTATTCCATTTTGTTTCTCTCAGGTCTCTGTCTCAACTTCATAAACTTGAAGAACTGGATGTTGGAAGCAATGAACTGTATAATTTGGTAAGTGTTGAGATTTTCATGACTAGCTCTAAATGGACTAATAACAATAATAATGACTTTGACTGCACAATGTGAACTGTCACGCCATCTCTGGAAATTTGTCTGATTATAGGGCTGAATATGAAGGCATTTCCACTATACATTTCATCCCAAAGTCAAAATAGAGTTTACTTTGCATAAAGAAATTGGGCCTCATGAAATGTGAGTAAATTCAGAGTAGGGATGTCACAATGTTAATTTTGACAATGCTGTTATTTTAGGGATGTTTGTAATTTAATTTTGTGTGGACCTTTATTTGTTTGGTTACTTGAATATCTTCTTTTGTGTTCAGCAGAAGAATGAAACTCATACAGGTTTGGAACAAGCACATTTTTGAATGAAAATCCTTTAATGTTCCTAAAATTTTTTTTTTTTTCTTCGTTTTAATTTTGGGGTGAAACATGTTTTCGGCAGGTCTCTTGAGATTCACACATTGATTGGACTGTTTGTCCAAGTCTGCAACCCTTGTTTCCATGAATGTGACCCCTGTTTTACAGAGGCTGGACTTAATACAGGCTACGTCGGAATGCCATTTCACGAATGTTTCGCATTGGCCTGCATTCTTGTGCACGTCGGTAACAGTCACCTGCTGTGTTCTCACTGCTCCATCTAAACTCTGTCAAACTTGTTTTCTTGCAGCCTGAGACAATAGGCTGTCTTGTCAGTCTGAAAGACCTGTGGCTGGACGGAAACCAGCTGTCTCAGATACCACCGGTAAAGTATTTCTGACATGTCCTGTTGATGTCATTTCCAAAAACTGTCAGTCTATCGGACCGTCGGATCTGTAACCACACTTGTTCTACTGCATAGATTTTGTAAACGTATGACTTCATCAGACATGTATTCTGCTCCTTTATATTATTTTACACTTGATTTGAACATAATGTTTATTATTAATCAAGCACGAGCTACTCGACTTCCTCAGTATCCTAGAGGCTTTTGTGTGGTTGCCTGTGTTTGCATACATGTTTACATTCGTGTGTGTGTGTTGGTGCGCGCATGTGCTTTCTCTGCCTCAGGAACTGGGGAGTATGAGAAGCCTTACGTGTCTGGATGTATCCGAGAACAAGTTAGAGCACCTGCCAGAGGAGATGGGGAACCTCCTCTCCCTCACTGACCTCCTGGTGTCCCAGAACCTCATAGACATGCTGCCGGAGAGCTTAGGTCAGTGTTCAGGACCCGACTACCAACTGCAGTGCCTGTGTGTTTGTTTATGTGTGCTTCTGTTTGATTGTTGTCCATGTTGAAGGATGGAGTTTGATTTTTCATTTAGAAAAAGCAGAGCTTATATTAATGGAACAGTTGTACTCGTGGTTAACCTACTGCTCCACTGTTGTTGTTGTTAAAAGCGCACAATAGTGAGCTGTGATGTTTGTTTTTGGTTTTATGCAGTAATTATACCGTAATGTATGTCTTCCCTTAGGAAAATTAAGACTGCTTTCAATATTGAAAGCAGATCAAAACCGATTAGTCCACTTGCCGGAGAGCATAGGCAACTGTGAAAGCCTTACAGAACTAGTGCTGACAGAAAACCAGCTGGTGGTAAGTTACGGCACCTGATCAATTATGACCAGGTCCATTATGTAATGATGCCCTTAAAAATAAAACTTGGCTTGCTTGTGTTAGGTAACTTGCTGGTGGTAAGTTACGCATTTTTATTTTAAAGTAGATACTTGCCTAAGTGATTGTCCTTTTTTTTCTTCAGAGTTTGCCAAGAAGTATTGGAAAACTAAAGAAACTGTCCAACTTCAACTGTGATAGGAATCGACTTATGTCTTTACCAAAAGAGGTATGCCATCCTAGTCATTGGGCCTTATTCACGAAACACAAGCAGAACATTTCATGAGGCGACATGCTTGGGTGACATAACTGTAACAACCATTTCCAATCATTTCCCCCCATAAACACACCTAATGTAAATCATTTATCTACTCTTCATGTTATTGTGCTAGTGTTAAAACGTACAACCTGTACATTTTATTCCACCCAAAGTCATTTGAATACACATCAAATTGTAGTTCCTAGTTTAAATAATCTTTTAAAACATCTCACTTACACTTCAATCCATGGGTGACAAAATGTGTTTACTGTACATATGCAGTAAATACAGTGGTACCTATGGCAAATTCTCAGTAACTGTTCTGATACATTTGGAACTAGTTTTTCTTGCTTTTGCTAGTTTACCCGTTCACTATATATTTAGACTTCACTTTAGAGTGTGTAGAGACGAGTTGAGCAAGTTGAGTTAATGAAGGTGAAAGTGAAGTGACGTGCCCGGGGAGCAGTTAAGGGTTCGGTATTTTGCTCATGGGTCTTATTTCAGTCTTGATATTGAGGGTGGAAGAGAGCGCTGGTTATTCACTTTCCTGCCGGTCCTGAGACTCGAACCTACAACCTACAGGTTACAAGTCCGACTCTCTAGCCGTTAGGCCACAACTGACCCATTATCCGGATAGGTGTGACAATTTATCACAAACTTGTTTACTCGGTGCCAAAAAAGGGTCAGAGCAGTATTTTTAATGGAGGATGGTTATGGAGGAAGTATTAAGTTCTGGAAGATCACAAATTTTTGTTCAATTTAATAAAGTGTGTACTCAGTTCTGCAATCCTTCATTTAAACAAAATGTACTTATTTTATAGATATATTTCCCTTTTTTTCCCTTTTTTTTAGAATATGTTTAATGCATTTCATTTGCCCCATCTTTCCATGAAGTGTATTAATGGGAAAAAAAAATTATAATTATTCGTTCAGAGGGGGTGTGTATTTATGTTGAGTACTGTAGATTATTATATTATATTATATTATATTATATTATATTATATTATATTATATTATATTATATTATATTATATTATATTATATTATATTATATTATATTATATTATATTATATTATATTATATTATATTATAAAGTTTATGTTATGTTGGATATTGACTTCACTAGTTGTATTATATTATATTATATTGTATTATTACAATCCGGAATGTTATTCCTACGTATCACATATTTGATTTTGGAATCATGTGCAGTTTGAACAGCCCTTACCATTTACATTCCTTTGTCTTTAAGATTAAAAATCTCCATGATCACAGCACTTTGCTAAAATATGTTCACATTCAGAGTGTTAAAACAGTAAGACTTTGCCTAACTTGTTAAAACTCAAAACCTTTTGTTTTGCCTGTAGCTTGAAGCAATAGCTCAAACTTGCGTTGGCTCGAGTAAATAAACCAAAAGCACTCGTGACAGACATGCTCACATAAGAGGGTGTGTGTGAGGTTGTCTGTCATGAGTGCTTTGGTTTACATGCTGACTCATGCGATAGTGGCCCTGCTGCTGCTGTAATTGGTCTAATGAAAGGTAATCCTTACACTTCCTAACCGGCAAATCCAGTTCCAGCGTCAGATTCAGTTCAGTGAAACCGCAACATAGGTCAGTCAGTGTTATTAACATACTGACCTGAGGCAACCTGCCATCACCCATCACATGACTTTGCCTTGCCTACCCGTACAATTTGTAGTGCTGTGTTTTTGTGGCATGACTACAGTACTCGGGATGGGGTTGCCCATGGCACGCACGCCCGGACAAACACACAGCCTGTTGTGTTACTGTTACTGTATAACGGTCCTCAAGTGTCTCATGTTCTTGAGAAGATGGGCGCTGGTGACAGCTGAACGAGATTTGAGGAATGTTATTGTGTTGTTTAAACAATGGGTTTGTATGAATGAGACAGCTTGTTCTCTGAGACCGTTTGCTCAGCTGTGACCTCTCTGACCTCACTCAATGGACACAACACAAGAAAATGCCACAAAATGTTATTTTCTCATATTCTTTTATTTCATATTCAAGCTATGTCAGAGTGTAGGGTAATGACAAACTAATGAGCAAAATAATCGTGATTATAAGTTATTAATCACCGTTGTTCTCATTTGAGAAATATATTTTATTTAATCAAAATTATTATGCTTCCATGTAAGCACAAATCAAGAGAACATCAACTCATTACCTCATTTAGATTCCTGATTTATTTATTTATCATATAAATGAACACACTTTCTGCAGCCTAAAACTGGTAAATCCCTGAGAAACTTCTCTAAGCCGATAGTTTACTGGGCAGCACTCCGAAATATAGCGCAGATGCACTTCTGGCGACCTGAATTCAAGTACTGGCTTGTGGTGCTTTCCTGATCCCGCCCCCCTCTCTCTGTTCCAGTCCGCTTCCTGTCTGCTGTCCGCTGTACTAGATGTTAAAACAGTGAAGTTTTCTAATAGTGATTCCAATAAGTCCACATGATGGTAACGTTTCTCTATTGAAACAATAAAACAGACTTTGTATTGTAGCACAGAGTTTGTGTACATGGATTTATTTAGCAGCCACAAACAATATAGCCAAGATTCATGTTTGGATTTATCATAGTTCATCACTTGAAAAGAGGTTTCCTCACAGATTTAGTTGCAGGAAATACCTCATTGGCCTCGTGAAGGAGAACAAAGCGGATGTGTTAAACTTTCATTCGAGTAGAATATCATAATTAGATATGTTTTTGCTGGTCTTCAGTGCATCAGCGGGTGGAAAAATTAAGTAAAACATCTGGCAACCCTGAGCGTGAAACATCAATGCTAGATAACAGAAATGCCTAATATTAATAATTTATAATAATAAATCAGGATAAATAACCAACTGGCCAATATTGCAGATGATTATGCTTAATCAAGAGAAGCAGAAACAATTAAAATATGATTTATCGTGCACCCTTATTTTTTACAATAAAATTATTACCTCAAAACTTCCAGCCTTGAGTAAAATACTTTTTCCAGCTATTGAAAAATGAAACATAATAAGTATTATTGACCATTGTGCGCAAATGTTAGCGTAAAGGACCCGGTGTACTGCAAACAAAATAAGGCAAAAAGAAGTTTGAAAAGGCTGAGCGACGGTATACTGTTTTTGAACATTCCAACACCACTGTGCTGCTGGAGGTGGGGTGTAGATTAATGTAAACATGCGTCGCGACTCTCGCGTGTATCCCCTAAACACAACAACAATGAAATGATGAAGTGTAGGCAATCTAGGTGTGAGACGGGCACCAATGGTCAGAATATTATAGACACAAGAATAATGATTAGTTAAATATTATGTTTGCAATACAAAAGAACCATAATCAGTCCTTTATGGGAAGTGTGAATGGCTCATAGCTTTTGTTACTTTATTTTATGGATAAATTGTTACACCTTTTTATATTTTAATGTGGTGTCATGATTTACTTTTGTTCAAAACATTTATTTTATTGTATTTTCGTTTGCCATTTCATTTATTGTATACCCTTTAAATTCGCTTATTGAAAGAAAAACAACAACAGTAGTATGGTGTAACATGTATTTGGTACTTGCTACCTTATATCTTTACTCTTTCCTTTCATTCTTTCCATGGCTTTGGAAAACTTGTCTTGGATGTTTCTACGTCGCTTTTTGCATAACTCCGGGTCGTTGACACCAGGCTTCGTAGCAATTTCTTTCTAGGAATTAAATGCTTTCTCTGAATCTTTAAAGTCTCTCCGCGAGCGATCGTTCAGGTGCAGATATATCTGTGCCAGCTCAGCTATTCGACACTCCGGTGTGGTCATGTTGCTAGTGACTAGGCTGGAGATATTGTTCACTCTTGCCTGCCCTTCACTGAATGAGAAAAGAATTGGGAAAAAAAATTGCATGTCAAAGAGGGTGGAGTTTCAGTACACTCCCACCATTGTGTAACCGCCACGGACCAATGGAAACTCAAAGGTGTTTAGGAGCCAAAATTAACTCCCCCCAAAAGTTTGCTTTGGTGAGCTGTTTCGAACTGCCGAAACGAACTCAAAATGTACTTCGTTTCGGCCTGATTTTGTTCGAAATGACGTCATATCAGTTTGTTTATCGATTTCGCTTGATGTATATCGGGGCCTTAGGTCTTAACACAGATAAAAGTCATAAAAAAAAATCAATCAGAAAGCGAATGTTCACGTTTGGTGTAAATCACTCCATAGGAATCCGTTGCTTTAAAATCTTTCACATTTCAGAGCTTTCATTGCCTTTTAGTTGGCCTTTAACTGGAGTTCAGACCACTTCTAATTGCGTCTAATTTTAGATCTGCTGGCTTACTGTCACTGAAACCACTTATTTAGGAAAGGTTTGCTTGCTGTTAATGCAGCTGTGTTCAATTCATTGTGTTCTGTTCATTGCTGTCTGTCTTCTCAGTCATTTCCTGCAAATATATATGCTGGTGGAGCTAATGTTGTGCTGATTTCCAGAGCGCTTCACACTGGACACAAGGGAATTTGCTCATGTTGTTTTGTGATTGGTTTCAGATCGGTGGCTGCTGCAGTCTGACTGTTCTCTGTGTGAGAGAAAACCGCCTGACACGCATCCCTCCCGAGCTCTCACAGGCTACAGAGCTGCACGTGCTCGACGTGTCTGGAAACAGGTTTGTCAGATCAAAGTTATCTCACCCGGGGGTTTGTGATGTCATTAAACAGATCAATGAGTTCTTTTGACACAGGATGTGTATCATTGCATCACTCTGCACTTATACATTTATAAATGTCACTCTAAATCCATAAAACTTTCGTTCATCTTCGAAACAAGGATAAGGATATTTAAATGAAATACGAAATATTTCTGTCCCTCCATTGAAATCCATATGTTTAGAGCACTTAGAAGACATGTATGACATACATGATTTAATTAAGGCTTTTATAGACATATAAACACTGATCAGTGGACAGACACAGAGCACATGAAACAGAAGCTCAAACAAGAATGAGAACTAATGAGGTTTATTATCTATGGTTGAGATATTTATTGTCTTTACTAATGTTCTATGAGCTAACTGTAGCGTCAACATTTTGGCGCTTTTAAACTTCCCATACAAAAATAAAATACAAAGGTGGGGGGGGGGATCTCAAAACAATCTAATAAGACAAACCAAAAAAAAAAAAAACATACATTAATTTTATATATAAATAATAGAGCTGTCAATTAATTAAAGAAAATAATAATCACATTGTATTTTCTGAAATTAATCGAGATTAATCCCAGGTAACATTCAAGTTTTTAAATATATTTTTATACATACAGAAATTAATCCACATGGAGAGAACTTTACAGCTCAAATATTATGCTGCTGAATAGAAGTATTTATATAAATTGAAACAATCCAGTCAATTTCTGATGGATAAAATCGTCCATGACAATGTATCTTATTGAATATGCTTTTTCACTTTGTCAGATTAGTTTTAAAAATGTAATTTATTAAACAATACTGAGTAATAAAGCCTGTAAAAACACATGCATGCCTACCACATTAGGACTATTAGGAGAACATACCAAATGTCCTGCTTTGAGAGTTTGCAGTAACAGCATTAAAGAGAGGCAGAAGCGCTTCTTGTGAATGATCTTCTGTCCGTATCTCTGTGAAGCTGCTCTACCTGCCTTTGACCCTGACCTCCCTACGACTCAAAGCTCTCTGGCTGTCAGAGAACCAGTCTCAACCACTCCTCACCTTCCAGACGGACGTGGACCCTGAGTCTGGAGACAAGGTTCTAACCTGTGTACTGTTGCCTCAGCAGCCCTGTGAATCGGAAAACAAAGGTAAAGCTCTGATGTGTGTTTGACACTTAAAAGATCCTGTAAGCTTCATGAAATAGTGTGCAGGAAATGTCACATCTACCTGACATTTGCGAATGTGTGTTGAGAAATCACACCATCTCTGTGGCAGCCCGAAGAATCTGATTGTATTTGCTGACTGTTTTTGGTGACTGGGGGGTTTTGTAGTCTAGAGGGGGTCAGATGTGGCAGAAGTTGTAGGAGCCTATCCTCCATACTTCTGTAAGGAGTATCACTATCTTTTGCAACATCTGCCCCCATCTAGTCTACTAAGAATGGTAAAATTGGCCTAAGAATGTAAACATTTCATTAATTTATGAAATGAAAATAATAAAAAAAGCTAAGAAACACATAACAGGAACAAGTGGTGGGTCTTATGTTAATGTTCTAGTCACAATGTCAAACATGGCAAATTCAGATTCAGTCCCACATTTTCATATGGTCGTCACTTCTGAAGCTTTGCATTGTGTATTTGGCAGCATGAAAAATAAAAGTTTTATTCTATTTATGAATGGGTTATATAAGTTATATTTCTAACCGATGAAGCTGATATCACTTCACCTGAAGTGCAAGCTTATTGCCTGATCAGTAGACCTCATGTAGCTCTGCACTTTTTCAGCGCTGCGTTCATAGTATTGTCTTCTGTTTGTATTTGCACAGTGTGAAGATAAGTTAAAAAACTTCCCGGTCTACTGACAATTGTTATGACATCCGCAATAGTGATGTTATACAGCCACTGCAAAAACAGAAGTTCAAAGACAATTCTAAAGGTGGCTACGCACTTCAACAGAATGAATCTCTTATTTACATTGTGTTTGTAAAGTTTGGAAACATTATTATTTTTAATTTATTTAGAGTAAAAACACTTATATTGCAAAATATTTTCTATTTTAAAATGTAATTTATTCCTGTGATGCAAAGCTGAATTTTCAGCATTATTACTCCAGTCTTCAGAAATCATGCCCACTATAATAAATAATAGAACTTGTACAGAGGTTAGCTAATCGTAATCACATAGAGTAGAACATCATATTTTAACCGTATTGTGAGATCAAAGTCATAAAAAAACAGAAAAGATTTTTTTCCAAGAAACTAAGATTAGTGGATTCAGGGAGGGAAATGTTAAATGTATAATCTGCCCTTTAAATGTTTCACAAACAACACTTAATAATCACTTTCGAGGCATCGATAGACAGTCAGCACTTGTATCATGATTCTGCAGAGTATATCTGCAAGGAGATTCTACCCATAATCTAATTTTTTTTAGGTGTAATATTCTGATAACATCCTGTATCTGCTCTGCGGCAGTCCTGTGGGATTTATCAGGGGCTCAGCACACCCGTATGATTCGATCAGACTTTATGATGTGTGTGTTGAGTTGAGGGAATGTATAGGTAGCAGGGCTTGTACAGATCAGGTCTTGAGATGTCGGAGTTTCTTCTGGCCTCCGTCCACGCTCATGTGCTGCTTTCTACATGCTGCCAGCGGATTGGACGGCTAAAGAGGCTTATCTCCGCTGAGCTCCGCTCGGCCCCCCTCCACAACCGTGTCTTATCCTAAAGCCATTGAATCTTTTATTTTGTGGAGTCTTAAACTTCTCTTTCATTGATGAAACTCATTGGAGGTTTTATTTTGTGGAGTCCTCTTCTAAGAGAGAGAATTGTTTTTGTTTTTTGAAAGAAGTTTATGCATATTTTTGATGGAAAAAATACAGTAAAACCATAATATTGTGAAATATTAATACAATTTAAAATCACTTTTCTCTTTTAGTGTTATTTTAAAATTGGAAAAAAAAAAATCCTGCAATGGAAACACTGAATTTTCAGCATCATTACTCCAGTCTTTAGTGTCACATGATCCATCAGAAATCATCCTAATATGCGGATTTGCTAAACAAGAAACATATTTATTTCAAGATTTGTATCAAGAAACATTGTCATAATTATTATTCAGTGTTAAAAACAGTTTTTGCAGGTTTTTTTTTTTTTTTTTTGTAGAAATTGTGATAGACTACCAGATTCTTAAAGGGAAAAAATGTTATTAATTAATAAAATAAAAATAATAATAATTCAGCAAGGACCTCTAAAATTTATCAAAAGTGACAGTGAAGACAGTATAATGTTTTTTTAAAAACAAATTCGGTTTCAAATAAATGGTGTTGATTAAACTTTTTATTCATGAAAGAATCCTGAAAAAAAAAACTGCATCACAGTTTCCACAAACATATTATACAGTAAAAATAATTTCAAGATTGATAACAACCCTTATTAATAGTTGAGCACTAAATCAACATGTATTGTTACATTAATGTTTATTTCAGGTTTGCTGATATCATGCCATAGAATGACTCTGAAATCTTTAAGTCATTTAATTGTGACAGCACTTCCTCAAGTGCTGAATTGTTTGGATGCTGGACGGGACAGGGCGAGTGAGGGCGGGTGAGGGCGGGTGGGGGAGAGAGGGGAGATTGTTCCTCTGTAAGCCTGTGACTAAGACGGGATTTGAAATGGTGATCTCACAGCCCTTTTACTTGGAATAAAAAACTCCTCGGCATGCTTTTGTAAAAAACTACAATTAATGCAATAAATAAGGCATAAGCGAATATGTTTAATATGTGAATGTTTAAAAAAAACAAATCTATGTATATGCTGTGTAGGTTCTGATAACCTTGCCCGCTGTGGTGCTCTGGAGAGTCTGGTGGAGAGCAGCATGCTGGATGACACCTGGGACGACAAAGCCACAAACAGAATGAGCACCATTCGTTTCATGGAGGACGATGATGATGAGGATGACGAAGAGGTGAGGAAGGAGGAGGCTCTGCTAAATGTATCATATGGTATTTTAAAAAAGTGAAATCCAGTGCCTATTTTAGCAGAGTTTGTGGTTTTTAGTCCTTGTCTATAGAAAACCTCAACCTAACCTTTAACAGATACACACCTTGTTTGCAGGGGCATAAACATATATTTTTTTTCCCTAATAAAATGCTCACTGAAATTCAAAATCATAGGCTAAGTACTGCACAGGATACACTTACTGTATGCTTCCTTCTATTTTTTTCTTAAATAGTGTGCAGAACAGTTGCCCTGTCCCAATGGCCAAACTTGCAGGCTTTTGCACTTGTCTATTTCCATGCCGTATTTTCAAGTTTTCAAGTGGATGTGAAGATGTCTTTGGTTACTCAGTGGGACACACCTACAACATAGAGTTGTAAAAATTTTGTAAAGTTGTCCTCATTTGTAAGTCGCTTTGGATAAAAGCGTCTGCTAAATGACTAAATGTAAATGTAAAAATGCATATTTTTACAGAGCTTTATTTATAATAAACCTATAAATGTTGTTCTTTATCCATCAGAAATATGTCTTAAAGGGATACTCCACCCCAAAATGAAAATTTTTTCATTAATCACTTACCCCCTATGTTGTTCCAAACCCATAAAAAAGATTAGTTCATCACAATTTAAGAACACAATTTAAGATATTTTGGATGAAAACCGGGAGGCCTGTGATTGTCCCATATACTGACAAGTAAATTACACTGTTAAGGTCCACATCGTGAGAATAGTCCACCTGCCATCAGTTGTTCAACCGTAACGTTATGAAGCGACGAGAATACTTTTTGTAAGCAAAGAAAACAAAAATAACTTTATTCAACAATTCCTTTGTCAGCAGTCTCCTCTGTGTCTTTCCATATCACAGTATGCTGCGTATGGTCTTATATATCAGCCGCACCACAAGGATGCACTGTTTTCTTTCAAATCAAAGCTAAAAACACGTAGAAACAGCACATTCTTGTGGCGCATCCTTAAATTGTGGGTGGGTGGGGTCTTAAAATGCTCTGAAGGGTGTCATAACAGGAAGTGATGAATTGAATGGCCTCCTCCATCATTCTTTTTCTTTTGTTTCTCAGAGAACGCTGTTGCGACGGGCCACGCCACACCCTGGCGAGCTGAAGAACATGAAGAAGGTGGCTGAGAGCATCCGAAAGGACATGAATGCCGCCAAAGGCCTGGATTCCAACAAAAACGAGGTCAATAATGCTGTGGACCGAGTGACCACGTCTGTGTGACCGATTTTACTCCGAGATGTCTCTTACCCAGTGTGTCTTTCCCTGAAGCCCCCACAGAGCCATTCCTCACTGTTTTTACCCAGGGGCTGATCACCCTTTTGTTGTCCTGGGACCACCAGAGCCCTTTTTCCAGGCCTCACTACACGGTGCCTTTTCTAAAGACCTCCAGAGCAATAACCTGTAAAGGAATGCATATTTTTACTCTTCAAAATCCAGTGCTTTTCTTTTGATTTTCTTTGACACACAAAATAGGTAGTTGCACTACAAGTCTTAGCATAAATCTGTCGGAATCTTTAATATAGAAATATGAAATATATGCTCTATTTTTTTATCTTTCTTTTGGTGATACATGGAGCCCAGGCATTTTTGGACCTACTGATTTTAAAAATTATTGTATAGTTGCTTGTGAATATTGACACTTTTATATGTGTGGCAGCTCAGGTGGTGTAAATTTTAAAAACAACAACAAAAAAAAAAGAGATGTGTAGCCAGTTTCTTAATCAGTGAACTTTCCCAATCACTTGGACTTCATTTCAGGATTCAAAAGCATTCGAACAAAGTGGCAGATTTTTAATGTCATACATGGTTCATTCTTATCTGAACAGCTTTGTATTTCTTTGTCAGGCTTCTTTATAACCCATGCAGTTTTCATTGTGTGTAAAGGACATGTTAATAAAAGGACTAATGCGGTTAAGGACCATGACCTGAAACACTCCGACATGTGGACCGAAGAGGGTTAAGGCTTACTACGCTAATATTAATTTAGTAACCTGACTTCTGCTGCAGTTCAAATGTGCTTCCAGCTTTTTTAAAAGCAGGTACAATAAAACTCTTTTGTAATTGAGGTAAGGGGAGTTAGTTATTGTCTTTTGCTTTGGTTTGGGTGAGCAGTTTTTTCCTTTCAAGTGCCAGAATGCACTTTTACAAGCAATGCTATCAATTATAATTTTATATATATAAATATATATATATATATATATATATATATATATATATTTATATGTCTATGTATGTGGTACACTACCGACTTCATTTTACTTGTATTCCAAGAAATACATGCTTTTTAACGTTTAATGATTTTTATTTTGTAATTATTTCTTGTAAATGAAGCTGCACAGAAAAAAATCGTAAGCAGGCACTGTTTCTGGGCCAGTACGTTTATGACTTTAACCACTGAAATAATAAAATTCTTTCATGAAAGCAAAGGTTATGGTTCATTATTTATACATAGATTTAATATTAAACAAAAATCTTACAGATGTCTTGCCACTGCTTTTGTTCTTTTCACATTAATGGTAAAGGAATAGTTCAGCTAAAAATAAAAATTCTGTCATTATTTAATCACTGTGCTATTCCAAACCAAAGCTGTATGCTGTTATTTTTTATTTATTTCTTCCTGACGCTTACAGTCTTTTTCTATCAATGATTTATTATCTGAAGCTTCGGCCCGTTGTTTGTCCACCCTTGCTTGTTTTCTCCCACTCAGTTACCTTACTATTTCCTCTGTTCGCATATGTGGCTTTTTCTTTATTGAACGCGGAGTTGAAGATTTTGTTGTGTGCTGAACATTTATAAATGATTTTTATCAATATATAATTTCCATTTCAAAATGGTTGTAATAGTCAGACAAAAAGTTCATTCTGCTACTGAAACACTGGAATGCATATTGTATACTGAATATAAATAGAGATATATGGGCTCTATATATGGAACAAGATTTGGAGGTTGGTCTATAATAATGGTAATAAGAATATTGGTAATTACTTTATCAAATATATGCTGCATTCTTTAAACTTTATTCAATGTAGAATCCTCACACACACAGTGACAGCTGCTGAGAACTTAAAATTAAAAAAGAAAAATCATATTCAGGGGTGGTTTAATCACATCCTTTGTGTAACTCCTTCCAAAGGTATGGTTGTAGGACATTTCTCTCAGCTGAAGATTCATCCATCCATAATACTCTTTTGATATTGTTTGTCGCCTGAACTCCAAGTTCTTTTGTCCATTCTGCTCTTGTCTTATTTGGCAGCATGAGCTGTGGCAAATTCTTTTGAAATTGTGTCTAAAAGACAGCAGCAGAGTCTTCTCTTCACTGTTGCGGATGAAACTGTGATTGGTGTTTACTGTTCAGTGAGGCGTCTGGTTCTCCAGCTAGAGACTGGGATGTGCTTGTTTTCTTGTTGTTGTGCAGCAAGGTGCTGGTTAGATTTTCTGTCTTTTCTTCTCAAAACAGAACTGCATGGACTAGTTCATTTTATATATATGTATCTATGTATCTCTAATTTACTCTCTCATTTTATGTATTTTTTTAGAGTTTCTAGAGAGAACAGTAATTTCACCAAAATATACCCAAAATAGTTACATGCAAATATAGAGGAAGATGTGTGATGGTAATATAATGTCTAAAAGATTTGCAAACGCGGGGTAAGAGTTGTGGAAGTGTGCAAAAGACTGTAAGCGTAAATTAAATTTACATGAGCAAGAGAAGCTTTGTCAAAGTGTAAATCAGTTTCAAGCATAAGAAAAAAAATATTTGCAGCATTTTAATGTTACTTGTAAGTGTAATTCAAGTATTGTGAAACTGCAGCTTCATGCTAACGCAAAATAAATATGATCTGCATATGATCTGCATTCTTCTGACTTTTTTTGCAAAAATATATTCAAAAGTACTGCAAGCCTGTGAACAGTGATTTGCAAGCAAAAACGGCAGTTTAAAGAACTGCAAAATGGATTGACTGCATAGAACCAATCTGTGTGTGTAAAAAAAAAAAATGTTGCAAATGTCTTGACTTGTTGTGCATGTGGGGCAAAAAGTTCCTGAAATAAACCGATATGTATGGCTCCGTCTTTTTTTTTCTCTGCGCTTAAAATTTTTGCACGATTCTCTAACTTAATGTGTTAGTTTTTATGTTTTCTAATTTTTAGTTTTTGCTGAAGCATCCTAGGTGTATATGATTTTCTTCTTTCAGATAAATCCAGTTGGAGTTATATTAAAAATTGTCCTGGCTATTCCAAGTGCTATTATTGCAGTCAGTGGGTGTTTCTGTTGAACAGTCCACAAGTCGTCAAATAAAGCACGCGCATCCATAATAAAACATGATGAATAAAGGCCTCCTGTCATGACTGCATGCATTTTTGTAAGAAAAATATCCATATTTCAAACGTAATAAACAATTTTCTCTCACTTCCGTTATCTGTCATACGCGGAAGGCGTTCCAGCGAATGTCGTAGCACGTATGTGCAGCGCGCGGACCTCTATATGCTAGTCATTAAAGTTTCCTTACTTTAGCAAAGGAAAACCAGTCTCCTCTTGGTTTATATTGAAATTCACCGACGCGTGAACTTCTAATTGTACTTCTAATTTGTGACCGGCATTTTGTTTTCTTCTCTTTCTTCTCACTTTATTTGACGACTTGTGGACTGTTCAACTGTAACACCCGCTGACTGCAATGATAAAGCTTGGAATAGCCAGGCCAAATTTTAATATAACTCCAACTGGATTCGTCTGAAGGATGCCTCCAATTAACTGAGTTTTGCAAGTGAGGGGGAGGGCGGGTCCACCACCACCTTGTAGCCAATCAAATGAGGCTCTCACTGACTCTCCATGTACTCTTATCTGATTGGTTCAATAAACACATCACATGCCAAAACATTAATCTTCATTTAGCTCAGGATCGTTCTCGCTGCCAGAATGGTAATTTTAATTTACACATACATTAAAAATAAATCAATATATAACAACTTAATTAAAACATGATATTTTATAAGTTACGTACCATAAGGCTATGTGTTCATACTGAATTTCAAGCTGTGTAGTATCCTTTTCTTCCTCAACAGGCTATATATTATATATTAGTTTTATGTAATATTGTAATTTTGATGATACTAAAAGATGGCCTAGTATCTGCACTAGTTTAATACATTAGGGACGATTCCATTGTTTTTTAAACAAAAATTTGGTTCAATAATAATTTTCAAAATATATATATTTTTTACTTTAACATGTTGTAATTTAAGGGGATTTTACTAAATATGACTAATATATTTATTATGTCTAACTGAACTTATTCACCATTTATCATTTTTAATACCATTGTCTAACCAGTAGATGGCTGTTTAGCTTTATATATAAACATGGCTGTGTGTTCCCTAGTGGCTGTGAATGTTGGATTCCCACATAATTAGTTACTTGAATGTGGATATATATTTAGACTAGGGATGTTCATTTTAACTGGTTAACCGATTGTAAAAATTTCGACCGATTAATACAATCAGTTAAACGGTTTAAACCGTTTTTTTTTTTTTTTTTTTTTTACATTTTTTTCTCAGTAATTTATCAAAATATTTAAAAAGGTTTGCTGCATGGTTAAAAAAAAAATTTTTTTTAGAGAAATTTCTAAAGAGAAAAAAGTTGCGTATAAGTCACATTTTATTATTTCAGTCAGAAATAGGCCTAATGCCGATGCAAAATGTTTACAAATATTCTAAAAAACTGTAAAGATTGCTAGGCTATTTTAGTTCCCCTCACTCCACAACAAATCCTTTCAATTAACAGTAAGCTATTTAGAAAAAAACAAGAATTAAAAATATAAGCTATAGCAATATAAATGACAACCCAAAATTAATTCATTTAGACTAAAATGAAACTGAAACCAACGTTGGGTCTCTCATTCGACACAAAATCAAATGTTTCCGTATTTGCGATGTATTTGAATGCCAAATTATCACTTATTATGTACTTCACTTGCGCTCCAATATCCACGTAAAACAAAATGTTTTGCACAACATCATGGTGGTACAGTGATAACACTTAACAGCACAGATTTTACTACATATTTAAACTGAGCAGTGTTTTTGTTTGACTGACTGTATTTTATTATGATAATGAACAGGCTGTATTGTCAAGGTAGCAATGCTTAGTGCATGCATGCAGCGCCGAACACTGGCACAGTCACTTGAATTTTTTCCTTCTAACAGTGGAAACAACTACTCCTTTTAGTCATAAAGATAATCGGAATTGTAAAAGGTTTGCCTTTATTTGTGTACATTCACAATAAAAACTAATCTTTGTGGTTTTGTATAATAAGCCTAAAGAAAAATAGGATACCCCTTTCTGCCGTCTGTTTCCTTTCACACAGCACAAAAATGAACTGATACACTGCATACTATGCTACTTGTTGCACAGTTGCACATTTTCTTAATTCATCAAGTAAAAATATATTTCTCATATAGGCCTATTTATTTGTTTTTATATATATATAAAAATATATTTCTCATTTTTTTTTTTTTATTGTTTTTTGCAAATATTAGTATTTTTAACGGGTCACAGACACTTATCCTTTCTAAAATAATCTTGTTAGTAAACGGTTAATAATCAGTTAACAAGCATCAGTTCTCGATTAGGAAAAATAACCAAAATGAACATCCCTAATTTAGACCATTAAAAAAATTATTTTTTATCAAAGTTGAAAGTTGAATGTTGATCTGAAGTGTAAGTTTTTGCGTTACTCAAATATGGACACAAAGAAAGCATTTTGTTACTCATACTTGCTTCATTGTAATAGCTTGATCAGTCACATGAAAGTAATCAGAATCAATACTGAAATTTAAAAATATACAGTTGAGTGTTAAATGCCGTAAACAGAGACATGGTCTGAAAAACGAACAAATTCAGATGTATGTAGATTTATTGGTATAGTAAAAAGATTTTACAAAGTATAGCACTCTGATACAATATTGCTGAGCATTGTCACATAACATCATTTTGACTGTTATGTTTAACATCAGATCAGTGCAGATTATATGATATGTGAAATTTCAATGTAAAGCCAAACCAATCCAATAATGTTAACACCATCTCACAATACAGTATGAACACATGGGTGTCTAGCCTAATGATACACAACTTATAAAGTATCATGTTTTAAATTGTTATGTATTTATTTATTTTTAACATATGTGAACATTAAAAGTACCATTCTGGCAGCAAGAACGATCCTGAACTAAATAAAGATTAATGTTTTGGCAATCAGATAAGAACAAATGAGCGAACATCCGAGTCTTTACTCATTTTCAAAAAACATCTAAAGACTCATCTTTTTCGCCAGCACTTGACCAACTAATACTAGCAAAGACAAAAAAAAAAAAAAAAAAAAAAACCTTGCTATGAGTTCTGTGCTAGACTAACTGAGACTTATCATGGCACTTGTATACTGTTGTTGTTCTCTCGTTGGTCTGATTGCTTCTATTGTTCTCATTTGTAAGTCGCTTTGGATAAAAGCATCTGCTAAATGATTAAATGTAAATGTAAATGTAAATGTAAATGGAGAGTCCGTGAGAGCCTCATTTGATTGGCTACAAGAAGGTGGTGGACCCGCCCTCCCCCTCATGCTTGCAAACCTTAGGTAAGTGAGAAAATCATGCCAAAATTGTAAGTGCAGAGAAAAGAAAGATGGAGCTGTACATATTGGTTTATTTCAGGACCGTTTTGCCCCACATGCACAAGTCATTTAGACATTTGCAACAGTATGTTTTTTACACATACAGGTTGGTTCTGTGCAGTTGATCCGTTTTGCAGTTCTTTAAACTGTTGTTTTTTGCTTGCAAATATCTGAATTACACTATATAGTTCTATGAGCTGATTAAACTCTTCCTGAATTGATGGGACGTCATTATTTACAACAGGAATGTCTCACAGCCATATCACCCTGCAGCCAAAGACTGGTTGCCCACTGAAGCTAAGCAGGGTTCAACCTGGTTAGTACCTGGATGGGAGACCTCCTGGGAAAACTAGGTTGCTGTTGGAAGAGGTGTTAGTGAGGCCAGCAGGGGGTGCTCACCCTGTGGTCTGCGTGGGTCCTAACGTCCCAGTATAGTGACGGGAACACTATACTGTCAAAAAAGCACCGTCCTTCGGATGAGACATTAAACTGAAGTCCTGACTCTCTGTGGTCATTAAAAATCCCTTGGCACTTCTCATAAAGAGTAGGGGTGTAACCCCGGTGACCTGGCCAAATTGTCCCCCTGGTCTTTGTCAATCATGGCCTCCTAATAATCCCCATCCACTTGATTGGCTCTATGACTCTCTCTCCTCTACTCCTGTAGCTGGTGTGTGTTGAGTGCACTGGCACTGTTGTCCTTTGGCTGCCGTCGCATCATTCAGGTGGATGCTGCACACTGGTGCTGGTTGAGGAGAGACCTACCACATGATTGTAAAGTGCTTTGGGTGTACAGCAAAACACAATAAAGTGCTATATAAATGCATCATTCATTCATTTTTAATATTATATGATTCCAACTGATGATATAGTGAAGAATGAATATATTTGAAATGTGCATCTATGTTGTATAATTAAATACAGAATCTCTGAATTATAATTATTAAAATAGTTCAGAGATTAATGATTAAGATTAATAATTTATAAATAAGATTGAGATTAGATTTAGTGGCATCTATAGTCAAGAAGATAATAAAATATTGGGGAATTTTAAAAATGGGTAAAATCATTAGACTCAGTCATTTCAGCATGAAAGTGGATTTGTTTTGCGAGCAATTTGGCCTGTTATGTTAAAGACTGCAATTTCTACAAAGTCCAAGACGAACAGCATAACAAACAAAGTGCACAAACAATCACTCAGCGCTGAACAAATGTCGGAGAAGACTGTAATAATGGGGGGTTTCAGCATTTTTTATTTTTTTTATGATCCAGGTGTCTGGATCTTAGTGGTGATGCTATTAATTAGAAATTTCACAAATCCTTGCAAGTCTGTTTAAGTGCTCAGACATTGTGCTTGTCATGTTTCTTCATCCACTTAATTAGAGAAACAGCTGCAGTCTCAATAGAGCTTAATTGGCAAGTAATCATGGAGATTGAGTGCTTTCTGGTCGCTAAGGTAACCTGATCAGTTGGACTGTAGACAGAAACAAGTGATGTCTCTTAGAAAGGAAATTAAATAAATCAAAAGGCCCCTCAAGGCTGGACGTCATGGTGATTTTATCAGAGGAAGGGATATTATAAGGTGAAGGCAATATGATAAAAGACACCAAATTTAATTAGTTTATTTATGAATGATAATAATTGAAAATATATTCACAAGCAGAGGGTCTCTAGGTGATACGCTCCAAACTGAATTACCATTACTAAAATATTTAACTGTTCAATATGTTGGCCATTATTCTACTAGACCAAAGTATCTATCATATTAATTGAATATATCAAAAATGTCATGTAATCAAGTATTTATCTATCCATTAGTACATGGATATATAAATTCATTAATAATGATGTTAAAGGTGTTTTGTATTCAATTGTTTGTAACTAGCTTAGGAAATGCTAATAATGCATGCATGGTTTCTCTGATTTTATGAGGTCTTAATTGGGTTTGCAAAGGTTTAGCAATGAGCGTACAACATGCTGGCAATCTGTTGAAATTTATAAGAAGCATGTTAGCAACATGCTAAAACATACTAGCATGGTTTCTCTGTGGTTTTATGAGGTCTAATTTGGGTCTGAAAAGGTTTATTGATGTCAGTTTCATCTGAATTTCTGCCATACTTTCATGCCAGTCATTGTCAAGCCAAGTTTGTCCTCAAATTTTACTCATCTAATTGAAAATTGGTGTCTTTTATCATCTTGTTGGTGCTATTGTTTGTATAAATTAATTTTATATAAATTAAATATAATTATAAATTATAAATATAAATATTGTTTGTATAAAAAAACTTTTTTTTCAGTCTTACAGTTTGTGTAAAGGTGACATTTTTAACAAGCAAACAGCTGAGAGTATTTCATCACTTCAGTTCGTATTTCATCTATAGGGGAGCAGAGCTGCTAAAACCTCTGTGAATAACAGCAGCCATGGCTGGCTCATTCCCGGTCTGCGCTGGGTCACAGGGAAGGACCGTCTGTCAGGACTTAACTTGTTTCCTCTCACTGCTGGTGGACATGGCCGCAGTTCCAGCCCGGAAAAAGATGCAGAGGAGATGGAAGAGCCGTCTGATGATGTAAGACCAGCATGTTTATGTCTGTTTCAAAGGTACGCTCTACCAACTTTGGCTTAAGCAAATAAAAATCGTATCATTATTTACTCATCTTCATGCCATTATGCTGTTATTTCCGGTGTGGAAATATATTCCTTAATATTTTTCCCCCAAAAATTCACGGATACAATAGAAAATGGGCTAGACACTCACAATCAAGCACTGTGGTGGTACTGTGGTACAGCCTTCTTATCGTATTATCATGGTACTTTGATCTATATTATGATACTGAGTGAATACCATATTCATTTACAATGATATTTACATGGTATCAAAGAAAAATGTAACAATACCATGTCAATTGAAAACACTTTTCTGCCTCAGTACAGCTTAGGTAATTTCTCAGAACTGGAGGCAGCGGACCGCAGATCTAACCTTCAGTGGGGAGAAAACGGCCTAGACAAGAAGCTTCAGAGATACAGAACCCAGTGCCTGGCGACCCATCTCCATCGAGACACGACCCACGACCCAGAGGGCCATACTTGTTCAGAGAGGCTCAGCCATCCGGCTGTGTCCGAACATCCTTGTTCCCACAAATCAGTCGTTTCACACCTGCCATTAAGAGTAAGCTAATGAGCTGCAAGTTAGCCACAGTCATGGTGTTGTTAAAATGTGGCATCTCTATTCTGTTGTAACCACCGTCCACACTAGTGGCATGCAGCCATATATATTATATATATATATATATCTGAATGATAGGAAGGGCCCACCAACTAAAACCGTATTGCTGAAAAATCTTTATATAATCCACAGTGTATAGCCACAAATAATAAAGATAGGAATTATTATTTTTTTTATATATCTTTACATCAATTTAGTAAACAGAAAAAATAAACACCACAATGCATTTATATGAAAATTAATTGAAATAAAACTAGTTCAACAAATGAAAGCAGTTTCCACACAGATGGTCTAACACAAAAAAAACTTAATCAAATAGAAAAAGAATGACAAATGAAAATAAATTAAGCTATCTAATCCATCCAACCTTGTAGTCGAGTGATTCTTTGTGTAATTAAAGGAATCACTACAAAGAAAGTTGAAACAGTCAATTTTCAGGATGATGTAAAAAAAAAACCTTCAAGTGCTCTTCCTGTAATCCAAGAAAATCCACAAAAAAACAGACAGCCCACAGAGACGCATTCTTGTACTTATGATCTTTGGTAATTCACAAAGTAATGCAGTGAGATCAATCCATTGGTTAGAAACCACTTGATGTCCATTTCAGTAGAGCCTTAGCACCTCATAAGGATTCAACAGTCTCAAAATGTAAAGTAACGTACAAAGAGTCCATCTACAAAAAATAAACAAATATCTATCATATATTATATAAATCAATTGAACACAATTACACAACATTAGGAGAAACAAACTTACATGATTGAACTGGAAACAAAGTTTCTCAATCAGGACTCCAAATGAGTGTCGCAGGAGGTAACCCCATGCTTCCCTCTTCCAAACAAACTGACTTCTTCTATACTACTACCCTTTTTAATACAAGAGGTTCTATCCCTCAGGCGCCCCCTATAGGAGTGTATGAAAAAATACCAAAGTAACAGCTAATACTGTTACATACCCCTCTCCTCAGAAAGAGATTTGCCATAACCATGACAAATCTTCGGATTTTGCACGTGATACGTTTCAGTAGTGTCTGGATCAGTAATAAAAGAAGCAGAATAATTAATTGGCCCCAACTTTTTTTTTTTTTTTTTTGCTGGCCCTTTCCGCTTAGCAGACAGCTTAGCCATGAACCCTTCATCACCTCTAGATAAAGGATGTGTACGTACCCAAACCAGATCCCCCTCTTGGAAATGCACTGGCTTACGATGCTGATCATAGTATCTTTACATAGTATCTTTTGCTTAGCTTGGGCTCGGTTCACATTCTCTTTCACAATAGTAAGGAGTTCTTGTTGTTTGTCAAGGACGGAATATGCAGGGTTATTAGGATCAGGTGGTTTATGTAGAGCTCTCTCCATTGGACCTTTTAATTTACGTCCAAGTGCTACTTCAGCAGGTGTAAAACCTGTACTTTCGTGATAGGCTGTGTTAATAGCAAACCTGAATTCGGCAATCCATCTATCCCAAAGCTTATGGTGGTCTCCGACGTAAGAGGCAATCATGGTCTTCAAATTTCGATTGACTCTCTCTGTCAGATTAGTTTGGGGATGGTAGGCTGTGGTCAGTTTTTGAATGACTCCCCACTGCTTGCACACCTGACCGAGAAGTTGAGAGGTGAATTGGGCACCACGATCTGAGACCAGGTAGGCTGGCATTCCCATTCTGGTAAATATATCCTCTACCAAAATTCGGGCTATCTGAGGGGTTTTAGCAGACCTCAGTGGAAACATCTCCACCCACTTAGAACAATAATCCACGATAACAAGTAGATACTCGTTTTGTTTGACACTTCTAGGAAAAGGCCCCATGAGATCGATGCCCATCATGTAGCCAGGTTCAACAATAGGTGTAGACTGTAGATAACCCGATAATTTTGACATGGAGGATTTGTATTTTTGACAGACTTGGCATTCTTTACAATGTTTCCAAACATCAGCTCTGATAGTTGGCCAGTATACAGTTTCCAGTAGTCTGAGCAAGGTCTTGAGTTTACCCAGATGACCACTGAGAGGACTGTCATGAGCATACTGAATAAAAGCTTGATGATGGATGGATGGAATGACAAGTTTAAGTTTTTGACCTTTTCATCCATCTGGAACACTACGGAACAGGAATCCATTTTCTGTTACATAATGAACTCGTGATGAGTCTTGTGAGGTCTGAGATGGTACTTTGGAAATCAATTCTTGTATTTCTGAGTCATTGTTTTGAGCAATGGCTATCTCTGAAAAATCTACTGGCATACTGACTGGTGATGAGATGGAATTAGATGGTGGGGCTACAGCAATAATGTTAGGTGAAATGGTGAGGCTTGGAGCTCTGGATAATGCATCAGGTACCACATTACACTGACCTTTTCTGTACTTAACAGTGAAGTGAAATCCTTGTAGTCTTATGGTCCATCTGATGAGACGTGATGATGGTTTGGGATGTTGAAATGCCCATGTCAATGCGGCATGATCAGTTAATACTTCAAATAGTCATCCTTCGAGATATGGTCTCCATTTCTCCACTGCCCACACCACTGCTAGGCACTCTTTCTCAGATACCGAATATGACTTTTCTGCCCCTCTCAGTAATCTGGATGCATATGCAATAACATGTTCTTTCCCTGCACATCCTTGTGTAAGAACGGCTCCCAAACAAACATCACTGGCGTCCGTTTGAACTCGGAATGGTTGAGTAAAATCAGGGGAGGTTAAAACGGGAGCTTGCATTAAATCTTGATAAGATTGAGTGCCTGTTGGCATTGATCTGTCCAAACCCAGGTAGAGTTTTTCTGTTTTAAAGCATGAAGTGGAGCAGCCTTCTCTGAGAAACTGGGAATGAACCGATGGTACCAACCGGCCATACCCAAAAACCGCTGAAAGTCTTTGAGAGACTGTGGGATAGGAAATGAACTAACTGCTGACACCTTTGTGGGATCGGTTTTGATTCCTTATCTTGAAACAACATGGCCTAAGAATGTGAGAGATTTTTGAATGAAATTGCACTTTGAGGTTGAGTGTGAGACCTGCTTTGTGGAAACAATTGAAAACTTGTTGGAGATGTTGGAGATGGTCTTGTTTATTTTTGGAATAGACCACGACATCATCAATGTAAACCATACAACATTTACCTTTCAACTCCTGCAATACATGTTCCATAAGTCTCTGGAAAGATGCTGCTGCATTTTTTCAGTCCAAAAGGAAGACGCAGAAATTCATATAACCCTGAGGATGTGATGAAACCTGTTTTTTGAATGCTATGAGGCTCAATTTCCAGTTGCCAATAGCCACTCTTTAAGTCCAGTGTAGAGAATACAGTTGCTCCATGTAATGACTCTAAGATGTCTTGTATTTGTGGCATTGGATAGGCATCAAGGTGAGTTTTGGCATTCAACCTGCGGTAGTCAATGCAGAGTCTTGATTCTCCATCTTTTTTCTGTACCACCACCACTGGTGATGCCCATGGAGAGCAAGATGGTCAAATGTTTTCTTATCAAGCAGCTCCTTGATTTGCCCTTCAACAAAACTCTGTTTTTCAATGTAAACCCTGTATGCTCTCTTTCTAACAGGTAGTTAATCTGTGGTGATGATACAGTGTTTGATTAAATTAGTATATCCAATTTCCTGGTTGCAAACAGTAGGCCAGCTTAACATGAGATTTTCCAGCTCTAGCTGTGTCTGCATGTCAGTGTCTGCTTTTTCCACTAGTTGGTGTATAGAATGGAGTACTTCATCACTGCAAGGCTGTAAAGGTATGGCAAGGTAAAAGTTAATGGTAGAATGAATGTCCTGATGAAGGAATGGAAAGAAGACTGTTGTTTCAGCGCCATCTATTGGGAAAAAACCATACTGAGCATTGTTGAAATTCAAGACCATTCCTGATTGCAACAGAAAATCCATGCCCAATATGATGGGTACTGTTAAGTCAGTGTCATTCATTATATACAAGGTAAGCTCTATTGGGCGACCCTGCACTTCACTCTTCCACACCACCTTTCCAATAGTGGTTTGGTGCTGTCCATTGGCTAAAAGGAAAGTTTGTCCTCCACCAGGTAGGTATACTTGTTGACGGCTTAACTGTTTCCAGCATGACTTTTGGATTAGAGATAAAGTACTGCCAGTGTCCACCTTAGCAGTTGCATGCGTGTCTTGTAGGGTTATGGGAATGATAAGGTTTCTGAAGTCGTGTTGCATAGAATTTTGGCAAGTCTGGACAACTCTGGTATACACTGCTGCTGGTTTGCGGTATGAATCGTGATCTGGAGGATTTCTCTTCTTTTGCTCATCTCCATTAACTTGACTCCAGTATTTCTTGGACTCCAAAAAATCTCGTTCTATCTGTGTACCTACTTTTACAAGTTCTCCTACATCTTTTATATTGCCACGTAGCAAGCTAGCAAGCCGTGGGTTACAGTTACGTAAAATAGCTTGTACCACTTCTCTTTCCAACATATCTTTCTTCCATCTCAAGCAAAGAGCTCGATAGTGAAAAGCAAAGTCTCTGAAACTTTCTCTTGCACCTTGTCTGCTCTCCATCAGCTTCCTTACTGCAAACTCTTCATAATCTTCACTGAGAAAAGATTGCAGAAATATTTTTTTAAATTGTTTCCAGTCATGAACATCCCCTTTCTCCGCCATCCACCAGTCTTTAAGTACGGCAGTTAAAGAAGCCAAAATTTCACTATTCTTCAAAGGTCGAACAGCGAAATACTCCTCACATCGTTCGATGAATAAGATAGGATCTTCATCCGGGTTATTGCTAAAACTAGGAAACTCAAGTTTGACTGGTGGGTTGTACTGATTTGAACTGTCCATGATGGATTGAGTATTGGACTGAAGACTGTAGGTTTGATCTCTCGGTGATCGGTGAACAGTACTGGTATTCATGGGCTGAATTGGGGTGGATACAAAAGGCTGGAAAGCTTGTAATCTCTGATCCAATTGTTGGTCTCTTCTCTTCAAACAGTCTATCACTGACTGTCCAAGATCTTTAATGCTCAGCTCTAGATGTTTTCTCACTCTGCTGCACTCACGGTCTATTTGATATAACAATTTATCTTCTGTAGCTTTACGTTGTGATTCAACATCAATGAAGGAAACTTGTTCACTCACCCATTTATTGATGTCGGTAATCCGCTCCTCAAGTTTGGTTAAACGTTCTGTGAGTTTTTCTAACATATCTGAAACAACAGTGGAAGGATGGTGTGTCGGTTCCTCGTAAATTTCCGGTGGTGGTAGAAATTGGACTTCCTTTTAGCCGTCATCCACGACCACTTCTTCCTCCTCTGAATCAAGGTACAAGTCACTGAACGTGTTAATTAACTCTCTGTTCGCCATTTATATGTAACCACCATCCACTTTAGTGGCATGCAGCCATATATATATATATATATATATATATATATATATATATATATATATATATATATATATATATATATATATATATATATATATATATATATGTATATATAATAATGGCAGACAGATTTATAGGAAGGGCCCACCAACTAAAACCGTATTGCTGAAAAATCTTTATATAATCCACAGTGTATAGCCACAAATAATAAAGATAGGAATTAATTTTTTTGTATATCTTTATATCAATTTAGTAAACAGAAAAAATAAACACCACAATGCATTTATATGAACATTAATTGAAATAAAACTAGTTCAACAAATGAAAGCAGTTTCCACACAGATGGTCTAACACAAAAAAACTTAATCAAATAGAAAAAGAATGACAAATGAAAATAAATTAAGCTATCTAATCCATCCAACCTTGTAGTCGAGTGATTCTTTGTGTAATTAAAGGAATCACTACAAAGAAAGTTTAAACAATTTTCAGGATGATGTAAAAAAAAAAAAAAAAAAACTTCAAGTGCTCTTCCAGTAATCCAAGAAAATCCACAAAAAAAACAGACAGCCCACAGAGACACATTCTTGTACTTATGATCTTTGGTAATTCACAAAGTAATGCAGTGAGATCAATCCATTGGTTAGAAACCACTTGATGTCCATTTCAGTAGAGCCTTAGCACCTCATATGGATTCAACAGTCTCAAAATGTAAAGTAACGTACAAAAAATAAACAAAAATATCTATCATATATTCTATAAATCAAATGAACACAATTACACAACATCAGGAGAAACAAACTTACATGATTGAACTGGAAACAAAATTTTCTCAATCAGGACTCCAAATGAGTGTTGCAGGAGGTAACCCCATGCTTCCCTCTTCCAAACAAACTGACTTCTTCTTCTTCTTATTCTTGTATTTATAATGGCGGGTGGCAACTAACGTTTAAGATGCATATCCGCCCCCTACTGTGCTGGAGTGTGGACCAGAAATGTATACTTAAGGAGAAGAAAAAGAAATAAACTGACTTCTTCTATACTACTACCATTTTTAAAACAAGAGGTTCTAACCCTCAGGCGCCCCCTATAGGAGTGTATGAAAAAATACCAAAGTAACGGCTAATACTGTTACGGTTTATATTAAAATACCTAAGTAACGGCTTTTGAGGGGGGGTCAGTGACAGTTGGCACCACTATTGTGAGTCATATAGTCTAGTGGGGTTTCATTCAAATAGAAGATAGATAATAATCAGTAGAAATTATGATTGATTCCCATCAGTAGAAATTACGTTCCATGGGGGCCCCCATAGACCACAAGGCCCCTCGCAATTACATAGGTTGTGTGGTGCCTAAACACGCTACTGGGATTTTCATTTATAGAAAACAGTGGAATTGACCTTTGTGATAACAATGGGGAAAAGCCCAACCCTAAATAAAAATAACTGTTATTACTTACACAATACAATACAATACAAATGTATTTATATACGTACTGTAGCACAATTTAAAAACAACCGAAGTTGACCAAAGTGCTTTAGAACACTATACAAACAATGACCAATTTTGAAACACTCAGCAACAATAAATACACAATAAAACACAATAAAACACAAGCTGTAAACATGGGCGACTTTCCTTAGAACATAATCATAAAACAATAGATCAAGGAATATTAAACGCCAGAGAAAATAAATTAGTCTTAAGAGTCAATTTAATAACAGATAAGTTTAGGGCAGTTCTAATGTGAGACGGGAGAATATTCCATAATTTTGCGCCAACAACAGAAAAAAGACGGGAGGGTATTCTATGATTTTTAGTCTTCTACTGAGGATGGTTTGGTAGTCTGTGGTTTTTTTTATTCTGTTTAAGGTTATAGTTCATTTTGGTTTCTTTCAGTTAAAACGGCTCAGCAATGCATTTAATCTGGGACTAGACCTAAGCCTTGTTTGTTAAACTGGGGATAATATAACTTTACTTAATCTTTCACTGTAATAATTACTGCAGTGTCTTCAAAACCAATTATATAGTTTAGAATTTTGAACCGAAGTGAAAACATACATTATTAATGGCATTTCCAAATTATAAAGAATAGTCCTGCATCAATTCAGTCTTCTACTTAATTGGACACAGCAGGACTAAACTGCGCCTTAACGTGCCACACCTGCTATACAGATTCTGTGGTGCATAATTTTCACAAACATCTGACATTTAAATGGTTTAAACTATATATCTCATTAATTGCTAAAACTTTTCAGTGTTGTGTTGACAAATTAATATTTTAGACAGATACCCCCATCCACCACACACAAAAACTTCTTGGTTCTGCATGAATTTCACAGGCTAAACGAAATAATTTGGCTGCAAAATTCCCAAAGAGGTGACAGCTTTGGGTAACTAATAGTTTTAAAGAGTGGCCTGTCTAAAAACAATATTTTAGCTAAAAACAGCAACATTGGTTTAACACTTGATATCCAGAGGCAGCTCATTGCATTCTTGTAATCCTGTGTATTCAAAAGACCTCACAAAAGGCCATACAGTCTTAAAATGAAAGAGCAAAAGACATAAGTCTCTGCCATGTATTATAACAATGTTTTATATTAACCCTTGAAAAATAAGTATTAAAATGTCTCTTTTAATTAATTATCCTATGTGCCATTTTAAGCACTTTGATAACCAACCAAGATGTCAAAATGGGTATCATCTACATGTGGAAATCAATAAATCCCCAAAACAATTTTTTATTCATTTGTGTCACCTCCCAAAACTTTGTGGTGTATATGTGAGCAATAAGTTAATATTAACTTTAAGTGGATTAAATATGCATGCTGTTAAATTTATTTAACACTGATTTAATTTGACATTCCAACTATTTCTATCTGCTCTGTATGATTAATAAAGATGGGATGAGGATCCCAAGGGTCGGCTGGATCTCTGAGCTGACCCCCATATCACAGTATTGAATAGAATGAGAACGAATGGGATAGAGATGGAGATGAGGATGTGGTGGGATTGAAAGGACTGAATTATTAGACTTCTCTTGAACATAACTTTAGGACTTTTTTGTTACAGAGTAACATATTTGATTTGTGTGAATTTATAATTATTAAAAACATATACTCAGCATACTTGACTGAAATGTTTGCCTGCTATGCGACTGTCAAGATGTACTATTACAGTTCATTTAGTGTTTCTGTTCTCTTGTAAAAGCAAGCAGAAAGACCAGCTTCAAACTGCACGTTTTCAAGAGAAGCCTGAGGCTCTCACTAATTAATGAACTTCTAAACTAAACGGAGAGGTTTCAACTAATTGACTTTGTAATGTATATGTCTGATTTACGTTAGACTCTAATTGTATTAGTATAAGGTGAGGTAGGAGATTCTGCCCTAAATCATTCTGTAATATAGTTATACTGGAGTTTGACTCTTCGGGTGACGGTGTTTTCTGTCTCTCCAGCTACAGATCAAAGTAAACGGACAGAGAGGTGGATTGGGAATTTGTATTGCAGGAGGGAAAGGCTCCTTTCCGTACAAAGAGAATGATGAGGTAGGCCTTATCTTCCTGTAGCTTCACTGCCTGAATCTCATTACACACTATTACTATCATACTCCTGTGGGTCTATTTACACTAAAATATCCACATGGACTGGGATACTAATGTGCATCCAGCCAGCAATTCGACTGATGATATGAGTGTGCCTGATTTCCTTCCCCCATAACTAGTCATTTCCTTCTGGGCACTGATTGATTTGTTTTCTTCGTGTCAGGGAATTTTCATCTCCAGAGTATCTAAAGGCGGACCGGCGGAGAAGGCCGGGGTACATGTTGGGGACAGAGTGTTGGAGGTAAAATCAGGGATCATAATGTACAAGTACTGTTTAACAATACATTTATTTAATGACTGTTTGGGAAGCATGGTTAACTTACGACTGGGAGTACTTGCCTTCAAAGAAACATTTGATAACTGTTGATTGTGGTGTGTGTATGTGTGTGTGTGTGTGATTATTAATTTAAGTACTTGAGTTCTTTTTTTCATTTTTTGTTTTTTTGTTGTTGTGTGTGTTTGTTCTAACCACACTTTATGAACAGCACAAGCCATGTTAATCATTGCAAGTATAGCTGGCATGTACATAATTTAATTAGATTCTATCAAGTGACACATGAATTTGAGCATTGTACTGGATATGCTTTTCTCCTGCTGCGTGACCTTATCAGAATGGTTGTAGTTGTTTTTCTAATGGCCATTGGAGGGCATCATCACACAGATGCTGATGAAAAGTTTGTTGTGACCCCATGAGCTTTAAACCAACGGGGAAAAGTAATTGGACATGCAAGTCACATCTAAAACTGTATTGTCATTGCATTAGGTAAAATATTGAAGCATGTTGTAGAAAGATAGCACAAGTACGTTTTTCAAACAAAATATTTCACAAATAGACATTTGTTACATGTCAGTTTGTGGCTGACATGTTTAAGTATTTTCTGTTATCCTAAGTTTATATGCAGTGACAGCTAGAAGTCATAAGCCATTTATAGGTTTATTTCCCTTAAAAGTGTTAATGATGTGGCTCTGTGGTGCTTTCAACACACAATCCCTAACCTGAGCTGTAACTTCAAAGACAGCAGACAAGGGAATAGAAAATGGACATTCATGCTGTTTAGGGCTCTCTAAAAGGGGTATAACATCTACTATCAATGGATCATAGAATTTTAAAAAATGTATATGTTGCTTGTAAAAGGGGCCAAGTGCCGACCAGCAAAACCTTAAATTACTGAGACAGCCTGTTTTTTCTACAAATACCGGATGGACAAATCTTTGCAAAACCTGTTTGAAAACAGTCATTTTCTCTGCAATTTTCTGTGGTAATGACATCTTTCCCCTTGAAGATCCCAGGTCATTTCCTCATATAACTTGTCTGCATTTTTGCAGCTTTCGTTGTCTTTCCGTCACCTCTCTCTCTTTCCTTCAAATCACTGCAGCTCATTTTTCATTTGTGCCACCAGGTCAATGGTCAAGACATGCAGGAGGTCAGCCACCACGAGGCTGTCAGCGTCTTGAGGAATGCTGGGAGCTGCATAAAAATGAAAGTACTGCGGGAGAGATGCATGCCCATGGAGCCGCAGATCCACGAGAGCTTTGACACCATGGAGACAGCAGACCTCCAGGTCAGCCAGGAGTGGGATGTTACCATGAGCAATAACAGGCGGGAGATATGCGTGAGCTTTGACACCATGGAGACAGCAGACCTCCAGGTCAGCCAGGAGTTGGAAGCTACGGTCTGCAATGGAAATGGACTGGTAGGCTCTAGGTCAAGAGTGTCAAAGATTATAGAGAGAGAGAGAGAGAGAGAGAGATCTTGGTGGTTCTATTTAATGCCACAAGACTAAAAGTAATCAAATAATCAGAAATTGCATTAGAATTAGTTATACCCATTGTAACGCATTAAAAAAAAAAAATGAAATAATTATTGTGTCCTTTCAGTCTTGGTGAAGAAAAGTTATTACAATAAACTCTCTCAGAAAACAAAAAATTTAAATTGGAAACAGAAATCATTTACAGTATAATATTTATACAGAGACCCCCCCCCCGCCCCCCTCTCATTTCAATGTAACCCTTTGACAGATTCCTCGGATTATTCTGACTCACCCCTCTACCTCAGATGAAGACGTGGAGACCCTGACGCAGGGCTTAGATGATGGAAATTTTGATTCTGACTTCAACGACTCAGACGGTCACATCTACTCAGACTGTCTGAACAGCACTTTCTATCTTTCGTGAAAGATAGAGAAGCACACCAGCTTCAGGTTCTTCATCTCTTTTCATGCTATTCATTTAGTTTGTCACTTGAAATTAAATTACCCTAATAAACTGTTTCACTTTCTTAAAGCCATTTTTTTATGTCCCCTAGATAATTATACTTAATTAAGAGCATGTGGTTATAGCATGAGCATGTCCAGGATGTGGCTTTATTCATCCACAGATATAAACATGCTAAATGGATCTCAGATTTGCATGAAAGTGCTAACAGAAGGCTATATAATTTATCAGGATACACACTGAGGTGTTATTCATCATATTTAAACAAAACACAACAGCACAAATAGTCACTGTCACCTGAAACTGAAAAACTGAGATGAGCAGTCGAACCCTAGATTTCTATCAGGTAGCTGCCAGACTCCAGTCAATTTTGCAGATCATTTTTTTTGTGCATTACAAAGATAACAAATATGTTCTTTTTTTTTCTTCTTTTCTTTCAGAAAAGAAGTTCTTGGACCAGGCTTTAATACCCTCTCTCTCTTTGTGAATTCAGATGTGCCTGTGTCCTCTGGTTAAGTGAAATTGTTGTGTTTGTCTGGCTGTGGTCCACAATCGCTGGAGCAGAAAATGAGTGACGTGGAATCGATACTTCAAACAAAGTCCACAGTCCCATGATGCTTGCATCCCTAAAAAAAACTGAACTGTTTAGTACGCAATTGTGTGAAAGAGATACAAATAAAGTGGAAAGTAAATAGATAATATTTTTCTAAAACGTTGCTTCTTACTTACAAACAATACTTGCTTTGTGAATGCTTTATTTAAGTGTTTTTACTTGCATCATTTATCAGTTGCCAAAAGTGAAATAAACTTTAAAAACATCATTGTATTGGTGAGGTGTGTATTTGTATGAATAATATCTCTGAAGCATAGTGCTGTTGTAATTATTTTGACGTGGATATCAAACCCAGCAGCACAGGAGGCACCTGAACCACCGTGAAGGTAAGGGAAATATGATTTGTTCTTTGATGGTAAATTTAGGAGATACTGACATCAAGTAATTGGTTTAATCATATCCTTGTTTAAAGGTAAAAAATAAATAAATAAATAAATAAATAAAACAAAAGACCTCAAATGCTACTTACATGAATGGGGAAACTCATGAATAGATCTTTTCTGAAACAGCAAGTAACAGATGCAGTAAGTGAGGTTTCCTCAATGAGGTTTTAAAACAAAACAAAAAAAGGAAGGCAGTGCTTTTATTTACTGTTTTTTTTCTTCTTAGTAACATTCAACAAATCTATTTTACACTGTTGTAAATGTGAACCCAAATATGAATCCTATCATTTTTATCATTACTAACACTAAAACCTTAAAAAAACTTTTCCTTACTTGAAATAATAATAATAATAATACACTGTAAAATATAATTATATATGTATACAATAGTACCAATGATACTAAACACAGATTCCTATGTTGAATCACCTGCATGTACCTGTATTTTACTGCACTGATGCTGGTCTAGTCAAGTCACCTTCATATGTACAGTGCTTTATACAATACTGATTGTGTCAAAGCAGCTTTACAGAGTCAAACAGGAAAATAGTTTGCTGGTAACCATAAACGTGAGATGCTGCACTGTGCAGATAGTTGTCAGTATAATAGATGTCAGTATATTAGCCAGCGAAACATAAAATATTTCCTTAGCAGGTGAAACTCACAAAACCTGTCAAGAACATACTGTATATCACTCCAAAATCTATAAAATAATAATAATAATACATTTAGTAAAATTTATATTAAATATCTAAAGAAATGCCCCCTTTTAGGACAATTAAGATTACTAGCATTATATTGTGACAAAACACATTTCCCTCCTGCATTGTTAACAGAATCAAGAAATGTGACAACTTTATATGCAGAGATAATTGTAATACAAAAATGTATAAAACATAGATGTTTTTTTAGTGTTATTCAAACTGTGAAGTATGTATATACGTAATGGTATTGTTTGTTGTGCTTCCCAATTAATTAAGATACTACTGTATATTATGAGAAAAAGGTTTAGGCTATTTTTGGGGTGAAATGTGACCTGGACATGTTTTTATGAGATTCATTCTGGTGTACCTTCTAATATGAATACATATATTAAAGAGAGAGATAGAGAGAGAGAGGACACACAGCATTCAATAGTTTATCTATGCGCTTACACCTAAAATTTTCACATTATGCCGTATGGGAGTGAAGTGTTATCTCCTCTTTGCCTGTGTGGGTCATGGCTGTGTTTAGGCTGCTGTTAATTTTGTAGTTAGCATGCTAATCTTACAGGATGATGTGCAGTGGACGGTTCGCTGTGACCACAGGGGAAATAACAGCATTATTTAGTCTGCCACTCATGCAAACACACACACACACACACACACACACTTATTTAGTCTGCCACTCATGCAAACACACACACACACACACACACACACTCTCTCTCCCTCTGGTCTCCAGGCGTTCTCTCCTCTTTGCTTTGTGCTCAGGTAATGTTATCCCTCTTTACTCAATGCTTCATCAATGGATTTATCAGTCATATGCGGTGACAATTTGACAATATCATTATCAACTCTGTGACAGAGCATGTGAGATATATTGATTAATCTTGGTGACTTCTCCTCCTGCTTGGCTATGTCTCAGGCTTTAATGACTGGTCTTGTTTAGCACCTCTACATCTGTATTTATGCATTTGGCAAAGCGACTTGGGCCCTGTTTACACACATCCAGCTCGGGTAACTAATCACAAGTGAACAGCTGAGACAGATCGACATTTGCACATGGTGTAATGTGCGTCCCCTGTGAGCACTAATGAATGGATTTTGAGGGAACAGTCTCTGATTTCATAACTAGATACATCTTACTAAATCAAGTGTCTTACTGGATGTTGATGAAATAAATAGAAATGCAAAATGTTGGCACACATTTGCTTCTAAAAATATTTTCAAATGTTTATGACTGGTAACTTATTGTGATTTTATTTGATGACCCAGTGCATTCAAAGTCTGAATTTTATCAGTATGAGTGTTTTCCCAAATCCACAACCTTAATGTTAAAGGTCACCACACATCATATACTCATTTTGCCCATCATGTGCTATTTCTGCAATGCATCATGTATTTCTTTTTATCTTATTTTGACCCATGCCTTATTTATTTATTTTTTTCTTGTTACATATTCTTTGCCACTGCCAAAGACAAATTTAAATTCAATGAATATGGATAACAAGTAATGGACCGACAATTCTGGCCAGAACAAAAAAAAATTATAATTTGAAACAAGTTGCATTCAAAAAGCAAAAAGTTACATGCAATGTAATCTTGGTGATTTACCAAAGCATTTTTTTTTATAATAATAATCTGTCCAATTTTCCCGAAATTGAGTTGCCTAACATTACGTTTGTTTGGTTTGTTTTAAGACCAAAACTGAAATTGGTTAGATAATCTGGCATGTTCCCTTTACCTTCAGCACACATCTAGCATGACATGTGCCGGTTTCTAAATTAGTGTAAGCGATGTGGATATAGGGTAATCTTGAAGGGAACACTTTCAGCATTGCTAGAACTCAATCTTTTAATTCAATCCTCTAAGCTTGAGAGAATGTATGCTTCTCAACAGTGGAAATTGATTGGATGAAGACCTCTGGCTGAATGTATAAAACTTTTTCAAATGCAACCGATGGCCATTCTTGCACTAAAAACAAGTCCTTGAGCTCACCCTCAGGTACATTTGTGTGTTATTTGTGGGTTTACAGTACATATTCCTAAATATATAGCATTTGTATCTAACTGTGCTGCTTGCTTTTTATATGCTACACCTGCCTGCTTGATCAACGGATAAACTGTCACAAGCTCATTTCTCAGTCTATCAAACTGCTTGACAGGTAAAGAAAATGACCTGTTTGGTTGCCATGACAAAATCCTGTCTTCCAAAATTTGACTCAGCTATATCTAAGGGAAAAGAGAAAACATTTCATCACACTGTGCCACTAAGGTGGTCTGTGAGACTCTGATGCATTGGCGGAATCGCATGACTCTGAGGTTACGGAGCCACCACCCCCTCTCCGTGAGTGATTATTCCAACGACGAGGCTTATGGAGGCGCACTGAGTAATGGACAGTACCAGCTGCGGCTAAAATGCACAACACGCCATGCTGTGAAGATTGTGGCCCATTCTTTCAGGCTGCCTTTACTGGTGTGGTTAAGAATAATTACAGGAGGTGGACGCTGCAGGTGGACCCATACCAGAATAGTAAAGAGATTTGTTTGGAAACACTTGATGATTCATTATATTTAAGTAGAATGCTGAATAACCCGGGCGACTGAAGCACTACCTATGCTTACTGATTAGCCAGGGGTGGTTTGTTTTTTCCCTCTTCTTTTCCCATTTCTTACTGACTCACATAATCTGTCTATGCTTTCTCCTTTTCCAGGCACAGCTTCAGTAAATTCAGAATTAACCGAGGAGAACAGAGCGATAACAGTTCACTTACTGACAGCTTTTTTGTTGTTGTTTTTCACATCCCAGAGTTTCAGATTCACTTGAGCACATTCTTCTGGCACCCAAATCTGAAAGCAGTATAAATTTGTTTTATATTCACTGGAGAAAATCAATATAGTTTATAGAGAACAACTGATTTAGAGGCAGTATCTACAATAGAAGAGTAATGTCCCAGTTCAGCACTTGAGTCAGGTATCATTGATCAGCCACAACGGCCACAACTCTGAGGGTAAAGGTGTTGCCTTTGCCAATATTGATGAGAGTGTTCAATAAAACAGATGTTAATTTGTTTGATTAATTCTGCGGTAAATCCAGAGTTAACAAAGCCAAACAACACAAAATTAATTCAAATTAATCAATCAATATTACTTCATTTTGGTTGATGTTAACATGTTTAAAAACCATAAAATATAGGAACATTCAAAACATAATAATAATAATAATAATAATAATAATAATAATAATAAAACACAAAATTGTACAGAAATTTTATATGCATTATATGCATCACTGTCCTTCCCAAGTGGCACTTACATTTGATAATTTACAGACAGTTCAGAAAATTTGGAACGAGTTTTGATAGACTGAGGTTTCATAAGGATGAAGATGTGGCCAAAAACAAGCACCATCTGTTTCTTAGTTGAAATGCTCATCATTGGGCACAGCATGAGGAGTAAAAACAAATATTTTATGAAAAAAGAAATTAAAGAGCAACAGTAGAAAGCGTCTCAGGTTAGTTATGTAACCATGGTTCCCTGAGTAGGGAACGAGACACTGCGTCCTCTAGGGGTCTCATGGACAGCTGTCTAACATCCCAGGGGCAACTCCCATGGAAATGATAGAGTTGGTACTTAGTGCTCGCCATGGTTCTGACCTGCACTCCTCTCAGCATGGTGGTGTGTGTATACCGTTCCCCATAGCGACCCCTAGAGGACGCAGTTCGAAGTTCCCTTGAAAGGTAACGTCTCAGGTTAATTATGTAACCATGGTTTCCTGAGTAGGGAACAAGACACTGCATCCTCTAGGTTTCCTGCCATGCTTTGGATGCAAGCATCAAATAAAAAAGTGAATGATGTGTTCTCCCAAGGCCTATTTATGCTATAGTCGCACCTGTAGTGACGTCATGGGCAGAGGGTATGTTTGGGCCCTATACCTACACTACAAATGCCCTCAAATAGAACATCATTATGGAGTAACACAAAATACACAAACATGCTTTGAGGTTTATTAACAGTAGTACAATTAATATTAATATAGTCAAAGTTTAAATGTAATATTAAATATTCATTATAATATAATAAACAGGATGTGTTCTCTCAGTTGAGAGATCAAAACCCTGAAATAACTTTGAGCAAAAACAAACAAACAAACAAACAAACAAACAACAACAAAAAACAAACAAAAAAAACAGAGATGTTGGCTTATTAGTATTATAAAAGTTTGTGTCGTATCTGTGTTCTCTTATGTCAGGTTCTTATTTAATCAATAAATTAAATCGAATAAAAAGACATGCTGGCTATTTACAATCAAATTAAATCACTATCAACAAAACTCATAGATGGATTGTGCATAAATGTTAAGTTTAAATATAACATTTTAATGTAGAAATATTAAAAATATAAAATAAGCTACTTTTATTTAAATATGAAACTACAACCGCCAGTAGGTAGCAGCAAGTGACTGTCTTAATGAGTGAGTCGACGTGAGGAACAAAAACACTTGTTTGGAGACGCAGAGGTTCTGCTGTTTGTTCTATTTTCTTTCTGACATAGCAAAACGGAATTCTGTAAGTTGTTGTTTACTGTACATTTGCGATCTTGCAGATATTAAAAAAATGTTTGTGTGATAGGCTAAGTCCTATATCATATGTATAGCTATGTTATAAAAACAGAAACTCATTAAATAGCTATTTTTTATTTAAAATCAAAACTCTCAAAACTCATCAGATGGTTGCATATTTTAGTGTAACATTAATATAATATAAAATCATCCTCTGTAAAGAAATGAGGTGTGAACATTTGAGAATTTATAATTATCTTCATAAATGTGCCCCCGGAAAAAAATCGCTTTTTAGGGGCTAAATATCATGTTCTTGTGGTTGCTTAAACCCGTGGACACGAAAAACAACCTGCGGAAACAGTGTTAAAGTAGCCCAATTCACACTGCTCGCCTGCGCGTTGGAAATGCGGCTAATAATTTCTGAATTCTGAATGGCGTATAATAAAGAACAAATCAAACAAACATAAATGGGCAAAGGTGTTGCCCCCTACAAGGCGGGGCCCATGGGCTGCAGCCCACTCAAGCCCAATGGTAAGTCCGGCCATGGTGACCCCTAGAGGACGCAGTTCGAAGTTCCCTTGAAAGGGAACTAAAGTACATATATTTTTTTGTTTTTAACTTATGTGAATTTCTGCCATAATCCACTTTTTTGTTGGTATTTTGAACGATTGCTTTCATAGAATTAGCGTAGTTAAATGAGCCATATTACATGAGTAGTAGTGCAGTATGGCTCTAGATATTATTAATATAAAATATTATTCTGCTGTGTATAAATAAATTGTGACAGGGTCAAATTTCTTGTCATAGGGCAAATATTATACAAACAAACAAACAAACAAACAAATAAAAAACAATTAATAAATAAAATAAAAAAATAACACTTTGACAAAACCCAGGTTACACATTCTTACAACTAGCTGCACACTTTCAATTTTTTTTTAACCATAGTGCAAAAGCATCAGAGGTAAATGATTCCATCTGTGATAATTTCAGTAAGATCATCCAGTCATCATGGACAGCAATGTTTTGGCTGTAATTGTTGTCATGGACTCCCCACTGTCTGTAGTCTATTTGAGGCTTTCTTGGCTCTATAAATGGAAGCCTACAGCACTCGAGTTATCACGACACTACACACTCTCGCTAATGTGAAGCTGAACAGAGGACACATAAATACCAGTATAGCAGTCTCTATACAACCAAGCTTTCAGCTCAAGCACACATATGGCTTTGGAAGAACCACACAGGACCTTGGGAAAGGTAAGTGGCCAAATGGCTGAAAAGTCCTAGGCTACAGAACGGAAACGCAGGTGGCTACAGCATGGAATTACTGTGTGGGTTACTTCCTTCAGGACAGTACTCCATTTAACCTGAAAAGTATGTAGCTAAGTTGAATTAGACTTATAATTTTAACATATGTTTAGGGAAAGTACAGGATCATTGTCAATGAAGATGAATATATATATATATATATATATATATAGGGTTGGTTTTTTTTTTTTTGAAGTATTTGCTTCTGAAAGGTGCGCAGTCAGACAGGCAACAGGTCTACATGAATTAAACTGTATTGCAGAACGACAGCTATGTGATGAGTGTATGTAAATATGTGAAATTAGTTCTTTGAAAACCACTTGACTACTTAATACTAATTTGTCAGCACTAACCAAACCATTATTTTGAGTTTGGAGTCTTATTTAAGATTATGCTTAATAGAATTGAATATACAGTGGGTACGGAAAGTATTCAGACCCCCTTAAATTTTTCACTCTTTGTTATATTGCAGCCATTTGCTAAAATCAAAAAATTCATTTTTTTTTCGCATTAATGTACACAAAGCACCCCATATTGACAGAAAAACACAGAATTGTTGACATTTTTGCACATTTATTAAAAAAGAAAAACTGAAATATCACATGGTCCTAAGTATTCAGACCCTTTGCTCAGTATTTAGTAGAAGCACCCTTTTGATCTAATACAGTCATGAGTCTTCTTGGGAAAGATGCAACAAGTTTTTCACACCTGGATTTGGGGATCCACTGCCATTCCTCCCTGCAGATCCTCTCCAGTTCTGTCAGGTTGGATGGTAAACGTTGGTGGACAGCCATTTTCAGGTCTCTCCAGAGATGCTCAATTGGGTTTAAGTCAGGGCTCTGGCTGGGCCATTCAAGAACAGCCACGGAGTTGTTGTGAAGCCATTCCTTCGTTATTTTAGCTGTGTTCTTAGGGTCATTGTCTTGTTGGAAGGTGAACCTTTGGCCCAGTCTGAGGTCCTGAGCACTCTGGAGAAGGTTTTTGTCCAGGATATCCCTGTACTTGGCCACATTCATCTTTCATTCAATTGCAACCAGTCGTCCTGTCCCTGCAGCTGAAAAACACCCCCACAGCATGATGCTGCCACCACCATGCTTCACTGTTGGGACTGTATTGGACAGGTGATGAGCAGTGCCTGGTTTTCTCCACACATACCGCTTATAATTAAGGCCAAAAATTTCTATCTTGGTCTCATCAGACCAGAGAATCTTATTTCTCTGTTTTTTAGCAAACTCCATGCGGTCTTTCATGTGTCTTGCACTGAGGAGAGGCTTCCGTCGGGCCACTCTGCCATAAAGCCCCGATTGGTGAAGGGCTGCAATGATGGTTGACTTTCTACAACTTTCTCCCATCTCCCGACTGCATCTCTGGAGCCCAGCCACAGTGATCTTTGGGTTCTTCTTTACCTCTCTCCCCCGATAGCTCAGTTTGGCCAGACGGCCAGCTCTAGGAAGTGTTCTGGTCATCCCAAACGTCTTCCATTTAAGTATTATGGAGGCCACTGTGCTCTTAGCAACCTTAAGTGCAGCAGAATTTTTTTTGTAACCTTGGCCAGATCTGTGCCTTGCCACAATTCTGTCTCTGAGCTCTTCAGGCAGTTCCTTTGACCTCATGATTCTAATTTGCTCTGACATGCACTGTGAGCTGTAAGGTCTTATTTAGACAGGTGTGTGGCTTTCCTTATCAAGTCCAATCAGTATAATCAAACACAGCTGGACTCAAATGAAGGTGTAGAACCATCTCAAGGATGATCAAAAGAAATGGACAGCACCTGAGTTAAATATATGAGTGTCATAGGGTCTGAATACTTAGGACCATGTGATTTCTGTCAATATGGGGTGCTATGGGTACATTAATAAGGAAAAAAAATGAACCTAAATGATTTTAGCAAATGGCTGCAATATAACAAAGAGTGAAAAATTTAAGGGGGTCTGAATACTTTCCGTACCCACTGTATATGGCAGACAGCACATGTAAAACACACACTGACAAATATATTGTAGTTTTTTTTTTTTTAGAAAAATTAAATAAATTAGGACAGTGTCTGTATGTCTGTACAGTGGTAAGTCTAGTAATATCATTGGCTGACTCTTATTAACGTTACTTCCAGGGTTGGGGAGTGTTAAGTGAGTGTTGTGTACCTAACACCTTGTGTTGGCTCTGCCTCGTGTGTGGTGTTGCATAAGCTATATTTATCTATGAGGCATTATGCAATATGCTTTACCTTTTACTGTTTGTTAAGCGCCAACTTTTAATTTGTATTAAAAAAAAAAAAAAAAAAAATGGACAGGTTACTGTGAAATAAGTTCACAGCCATACACAATCAATTATGTGTTAGTGTAACGGCAGCTGAGTTTTCAGCAAATTTATGAAAGGGTTAAGGCAGCAGAATGCTACAGGAGATACAGAGCTGCCTCTCTGAGCATTGTAAACAGAGCCCTGACCTAGACCAGGGACCGTAACATGCAGTCTCTTATCATATGGCAAAACCCACAGCCCCTTGACAGCCTTTGGAGTCTCTGAGGTGGAGACGAGCTGGAAGCGGCATGGGTGTGCTCACTGGAGTGGGAGGGAGGGGGTTTCTCAAAACCCAACAACACACCCACATGTGGATTTTAAAACCCAGCTGACATGCTAGCATTTATGAAAACTTAACTCACTGGCATTCAAAACATGTGGCTTCAGTCTGCTGCCAGAGGCATTCTGTTTTTGTTTATCCTTCACTGACTGCAAAGTTCCTCTCAAGACAGGAACATCTGAATCAGACATTAGATAAGTAGTTACTGCTTATGGGAATTCCAACAATGAATTTGGGCAGGAGGGAATGAAAATAGATGGTTAATTACAGTGCAAACTGATAACAAGACCAGTTATATGCTTCAAAAGACCAGTGCACTCACACAATACAGGTAAAATAACAAGTTGTTAACCCTCTACTGCACACTTTTATTTTTTTCATATTTAGAACATTTAATGCCAACATGTTAACATATAAATATTTGTAGAGCGACTTTGTCCTTAGCTCAATAAAATTTAGTCTTTCAAGAAGGTAAACATTTAGAGTTTTTTAGATTTTTTTTACAACATATTATAATCCAGAAATTAACCTGTACCAACCTACCCTGGGCTAACTTATGTTATTTTCTGTAATGAGAAAATAATTAATACTGGATACTTGGCGGTACTTTCATTGTTAAAATTCCTCTATTTCAAGGCCTTGTGCAAAAAACATAATAATAAAAAAATATATATATAATAAATATAAAAATAAAAAAATAAATAAACAATAAGATAAATAAATAATTTGTAGGAGAAAAAATACCATTGTCACCATGTTTTGTGGGCATAGTGATTGGAGTGTCCTTCACATCCAGCATTTGTCTGTCTTTCTTTCTTGCAGGATTGAAGCACAACAACACTCTGTTATATATAGTTATGGCTAAGTGCATTTTTAGGTACAGTGTGTAGTGGACTGAGTGCCAAATCCATTGCCATATGGTGTCATACTTCTGCTAGAAAGTCGGCAAGATAGAATGTTGCTATGCAACAAAAACAGTGATCGGCTATGGGTGCTGTACCATCATATGGTGAACATATGTTTTGCAGTATAACTATAAAGAGTGTCAAAACTTCAAAAAATCAAGTCAAGTTCACAACAACTAAGTCTGATACCAGGCAATGTGTCTGAATTGCTAATATAAACACTAAAAGATACAGAGATAATGAAGGTTGATGGTAAAAGAGTGATTAGACAGCACAAGACGACCTCCATTTGTTTGTTGTAAAGTTGAAGTGGTGTATAGTTGTTTAGCTTGTGAAGGAAACAGTGTTTCTGAATGACCTTTGAAAGATGGAGCTTTCTTGTTCACTTTTAATATACTGACTCATGTTTCTCAGTGAAGAGAAGAGAAGTGAACCGAAATCTTGTTCACTGTTTTGCTGTAAGCAGCTCTGACTGAAGCGTCAGCTGTGTTTTATACTCAGATGTCAAATGTCTTAGAAAATGAACAGGCCTGCATGTTTAAGTTTATTGGCTTATGGTGGAAATAAAACGTCAGGTCAAATTAGCATTATTGTTGGTGCCACCAAATTGTTACATGATAAACTAAATCTGGGCTGTAAACAGGGTCTAGTTGCATAAACATGGCCACTATGTTAAGACCAACAAACAGCAGTTAAACAAGTGGTAAACAGTCTTACTTTTCAGATGCAAATCAGACCGATCTGCCTTTTAATGTAACTCACTTCAAAAAGACCATTCTTGAAGAACAAATAAAAAGGTAACACTTTAGTTTAGGGACCAGTTCTCACTATTAACTAGTCATTTATTAGCATGCATATTATTAGCATACTGGATTTTTATTAGTATTTAAAAAGCACACGTTAATGCCTTATTCTTTTTGACCATATTTTAAATAAACTAAACATATTTTAAATAAACTTTAAACATGACTATTAACTTAACTATTGAGGCGAAAAGTCATAGTTGATAGTTAATAGTGAGAAATAAATCCCCAACTAAAGTGTGACCAAAGATAAATAAATAAATACAATGGTAACACTTTAGTATAGGAACCAATTTTCACTATTAACTAGTTGCTATTAGCATGCCTATTATTAACACATTGGGTGTTTATTAATACTTATAAAGCATTTACTATATCCATTATTTATTTATATTTACTAATTATTCATTTAATTAACAGATTGTGTTCTGTAATGTAAATATGTTTGATAATACAGAAATGTTTGTTTTTGTGAAAAGTGGGGACATCCCATAGGCGTATTGGTTTTTATTTTTATATTCTATCACCCTACACCAACCCTACACCTAACCCTACCCCTTACAGGAAACTTTGTTCATTTTTACTTTCTCAAAAAAAAAAAAAAAAAAAAAAAAAAAAAAAGTAATTCTGTATGGTTTATAAGCATTTTGAAAAATGGGCACATGGGTTATGTCCTCATAAGTCACCCTCTCCTTTTAATACCTGTGTCATACCCATGTCATTATACAAAGTTGTGTCTTGATATGTCACAAAAACGCACACACACACACACACACGCACACACACACACACGCACACACACACACACACACACACACCTGTGCACCCTGATCACACTATCCTGGCTGGTTCATCGGTTCATCATCAAAGAAAAAGTGTCAGATCAAGTGATGTTGACGGCCTTATACGGCCCGCCGTGTCATTTAGTACGGCCTGCTGGATCAAATTAGACAGTAAAGACTGCTTTCAGTTTATGATGTTGATACTATCTCCAACCAGGAGAGGTCGCTAGTTTCCAGCCACTCCCCGTATTAATTTAAGCATAGGACGTGCACTCTAATGTAAACATTCACTAAGATAAGCAAATAATAAATGAAAAACTGATCATGAAAACAGCACTTTCCGTCAAGATGGTAAACAGATTATATTTTTACCAAGTTCAAGGGGATACTCATATGTTTGGATTGTTTTGAAATCTGTATTTTACTTAAATCACCATCACACCACTGATCACAAACAACGGGGACGACAGAGTTGCACTTTCCTCAAATTTCAAAGGTAAAATTCATAGTCAACAAAAGCTTTTTGCCAAATGCATGACATAAATGTTTGCACCGAACTAAGTTCTTATTAGGGTTTCCACGGGTCCTTAAAACTTCTTCAGTTAAATAAACAATTAAGGCCATGAAAAAAAAAAAACTCTTAAATAGAACAAAAAAGTCTAAATTATAAGAGGTCTTTGGGGACAGAAAGACAAGAATTGCTTTATGGATTAATATGATGATTAAACTTCAAAAGGCTACGATTTCTCTGAATAAACTTGAGCGCTGCACGTCAGCTTTTGTTGATTAAACTTCAAAAGGCTACGATTTCTCTGAATAAACTTGAGCGAAGTGAAACCTGCTGGCAGAGAACGAATTAGATTTTTTTAGTAAGCCCGTCTGCTATTTTTGCTATATATTTTTAAATGTGAACCAGTGGATCGACAAAAAGCTAATGCATTATAAAAATCTAAACAATTAAGACACTAAGATATAAATATATGTTATTCAATACAATAATTAATTGATAATAATTGTTTAAATTAATGTAATAATTGATACTTTTGACTCATAATTTTTCTTAAAAATTGTTTAAAGTCTGAAATGTGAAGTGCAGATCTTAAAAATAAATGTAAGTTTATGATACCATTTGGAATAACAATTTTTTTTTGAATTTTTTTTTGTTTTTGACTTTTTTAGGTTTTTTTTTGGGTTTTTTTTGGGATGTTATTTGTGATAATGATAATAATAATAATAATTCTGTGGGCCACTAATAATAATAATGATAATACTGATAATAATAATAAAGGACCTCTGTACATTTGTTTGTTGCAAATTTACAGACAATGCAATTGAGATGTTTACATTGGCTTGTTGGGGTAGTATTTCTGTCCACTGACAACAAAGTTTTCTTTATGAATTAGCATAACTGCACAAGTTTTATAGTTAATAAAATCTTTAAAAACCATTAGTTATACTTTAATTTCCATCAATAAAAAGGAAATTGATTAAAACGATGTAAAAAGTGTGTGGACGTGGATTAGTAATCTGGCCCCTTGGTATAAAGGATAAAAAATGCTGGCCCTCGTCACTATCAAGATGTAAAAAGTGTGTGGACGTGGATAAAAAGCCAACAGTTACATCAGGTTACCTTTGCCACAGCATGTAGCCTATAGCACTATAGTAAAAATGCTGGCCCTCGTCACTATCAAACCCCAGGGCCAAGCGTCCTATGCTATTTATTACTCTGCAATGTCTGACATGAATATTCCATTAATTCATAAAGAGATAGGAGCAATACTACAATGAATTACATTTGAGAGATATTGAGTTAGAAAAAAATAATAAATTAAGTAGTAGCCAATAGGTGATTACTATGTAATATGGTGATTACTATGTAATATGAAAAAAAAGATAGGAGAAATAATACACACACACACACGAACACACAGAGAATATTCTAGGTTTATGTTTATCATTTTCATATACATTTTGCATTCTGCTCTTTTATGTAGATTTCAAGTATTTTAGTTCATACAGTAATACATGTATTTCAATGCTCTGTTAGAATGTAAGTTATAATTGAAAAAAAAAAATAAAAAATAGAAAGCATCACATAATTTGTAATGATTTTACTGGTTATAATGAAAATTGTATTGTTTTATTGGAAACTGTAATGGTGCCTGTTGGGCTCTACTGTAATTGGTCACCTTCTATTCATAGCTTTTGTTAAAGTTATTAAATCCTAATGTAATATGTCCTAAAACACACTACAGGATACCATTATTTAATGGTTTTGATGGTTAAAAGTTGATGGTTTGTAATGTTTGTAATGGTATTTGTAGTGGAAATCATTTAAATTTCTGTGACGGTTTCTATTGTCTATATCAGCAGGGTCACCATGGGTTTTGTGATGTTATTTGCCATAAATAATAATAATAATAATAATAATAATAATAATAAAAAATAATGTAATATTGTGAGACTGTTAGTTGTGGTGGGCCTATTTGGGAGAAAATCCAGGGCCGTTTTTTATTCCCAGTCCGTCCCTGACACTATCAAACGCTTTAAGTGTAGCACTGCACACGATAGAGAAGAACCACCACCACAAGGAAGCTCAATCCACGCTATGGGACCCCAGCTCCTGCAATAGATCAAAAAGAAATAAATTATAAAAAAAGGACATAAGACACAATGCAATATGGACATCACTTAATGAAGCAACTCCTCACAACGGGGCATCCATACCAGACAGAGTTAAAGAGAAAACAATAAAACCTTAGAATTTAATAGTTAGTCACCTGGGATTATTACAAAACACTTGAACTCCATAAATGATCACATACAAATACAGTTGCACTAATCAATGGCTGATTACATGCAACAGAAACTACAACCACAAAACTTTGAATACATTTACATGCATGAGGAAAAGAAGATCAAATCAAATCAATGCAACCAAACCAAACAAACTTTACTTCCACAAAAGAAAAGAAAACAACAAAAGATTAAATGATTTAAATCAAAGAAAAACAGGGAGAGGGGCCAATTTTTATCTCTTATACAAACGAAAAGAGATGGTCAAGCCACCCATAACAGACCAGACATATGAAGCAGGGCACTAAAATGGCACAATAAGAAACAGATGAGCAGTCCGCTCTAATTAATGGCGACGACAGCGTCTGTGCGGCTGTATAAGCAGCAGCGCTTTAAAAGCGCGAGGACAGCAGCAAACAATCACGGCATAGAGCGAGAATCCATCAGGATATCATGCCAGATAGAACGCTTACAGGCACGGATTTGTCACGGTCATACCCACTGATAACACCATGGGATACAGGACATCATGCCTGAGAGGCGAACGGTCATTAAATCCACTAAGCAGCACTGAAGGGCACCAGCACCAGAACAGAAGCCGCACTACAGCCAACATCAACGCAGGTGTAACAACGTTTGTAAATCGGGAAGAAGGAGGCGGGAACCGGTGAACATTTAAATAAAAACGTATATTTTTTTAATATAAAAAACTTAAAGAGAGTCTACGAGACATTGCTTGTTCTTTTTATGATGAGAAATCAAAATCTACTCGTAATGATAAAAAATTAAACTTTCATATATTTTAGATTCACACCACAACTGAAATATTTCAGGTCTTTTATTGTTTTTAATACTGATGATTTTGGCATACAGCTCATGAAACCCAAAATTCCTATCTACATAATTAGCATATTTCACCGACCAATAAAAGAAAAGGTTTTTAATACAAAAAAAAAAGTCAACCTTCAATAATTATGTTCAGTTATGCACTCAGTACTTGGTCGGGAATCCTTTTGCAGACATGACTGCTTCAATGTTGCATGGAGGCAATCAGCCTGTGGCACTGCTGTGGTGTTATGGAGGCCCAGGATGGCTTCGATAGCGGCCCTTAAGCTCCTCCAGGAGTGTTGGGTCTTGCGTCTCTCAACTTTCTCTTCACAATATCCCCACACGATTCTCTAAGGTGTTCAGGTCAGCAGAGTTGGCAGGCCAATTGAGCACAGTAATACCATGGTCAGTAAACCATTTACCAGTGGTTTTGGCACGGTGAGCAGGTGCGTGCTGAAAAACGAAATCTTCATCTCCATAAAGCTTTTCAGCAGATGGAAGCATGAAAGCTCTCCAAAATCTCCTGATAGCTAGCTGCCATTGACCCTGCCCTTGATAAAACACAGTGGGACCAACACCAGCAGCTGACATGGCACCCCAGACCATCACTGACTGTGGGTACTTGACACTGGACTTCAGGCATTTTTGGCATTTCCTTCTCCCCAGTCTTCCTCCGACTCTGGCACCTTGATTTCCGAATGACATGCAAAATTTGCTTTCATCCGAAAAAAAGTACTTTGGGGACCACTGAGCAACAGTCCAGTGCTGCTTCTCATGTAGCCCAGGTCAGGCGCTTCTGCCGCTGTTTCTGGTTCAAAAGCACACGCCTGTGCAACGGTGGCTCTGGATGTTTCTACTCCAGACTCAGTTCACTGCTTCCGCAGGTCACCCCCAAGGTCTGGAATCGGTCCTTCTCCACAATCTTCCTCAGGGCGTCCGGTCACCTCGTCTCGTTGTGCAGCTTTTTGTTTGCCACACTTTTTCCTTTCCACAGACTGCCCCTGAGGGTCGGATACAAGCACTCCCTGAGAAATGTCTTGGATACAGCACGCTGAGGGGTAACAGGCCTATTCTGGACAGACATTTCCACTCTTCTGTGTCTTACCTCTTACTCGCTTGACTCTTTTCTCTTCCCACACAGACATTTCCCAATGAGGTGTGGCTTGATCTTCTGGGAACAGCGCTAAGTCAGTTCAGAAAATTTCTTTCTTGTCTTACCCTACTCGGTCAATGTGGCCTTACAGCAGTCATCGGCAGATCCTTTGATTGCGGTTTTTGAGTATGAACCAGGCTGGGAGTTTTTAAAAGCCTCAGGAATCTTTTGCAGGTGTCTAGAGTTAATAGTTGATTCAGATGATTAGGTTAATAGCTACGTTTTTTAGAGAACCTTTTCTTGATATGCTAATTTTTTGAGATAGGTGAATTTTGGTTTTCATGAGCTGTATGCCAAAATCATCAGTATTAACACAATAAAAGACCTGAAATATTTCAATTGGTGTGCAATGAATCTAAAATATATGAAAATGTATTTTTTATCATTTACATTATGGAAAATAATGAACTTTTTCACAATATGCAAATTTTTTGAGAAGGACCCAGGTATTATTTTTAATATAAAAAACTTATATTATTAACTAATAATGAAACTAAAAGAAGAATGGCGTGAATGAACATAACAGAAGAATTCAGATAATATCAAGTAATTGTAATTCTATATTCATTTACTGTCGTTGTTTTTTTTCCTCTTCTTTATCCTTCCGGAGCTCCTCCCGTGAGACTCGAGATCGAGGTGAGTGGCGCAGGTGTCGCTCATTTCCAATTACTCTCCTTCCGGAACTCCTCCGTGAGACTCGAGATGGGTGGGTTGACTGGTCTCAACAGGCAAACGTCGTAGGTTTGTTAATAGCGAAAATCGGACCTTAAAGTAAAGTGGGACCAAAAAAATAAATAAAATTAGACGTCTAACTTTTCAAACTAGTGTTGTGGAGATTTTGCTTTTCCCAATAAAGGGAAAAAGTATTTTGAATATTTATTTTCTTGTAAGAAAAGTTGACTCCTAGTCCTAGTTGACTGCAGAGTGTGACCAAGAGCCAACACCTCAACTCAACATTTTTACCTTCATCAAATCCGGATGCTTTGATCTCATCCAATCATAATGCATATTGAACATATATGTCCATTTAAGGTGTCCAACTATGTCCTCCAGATTGATTTTTGCAAAGAAACCACGACATCTAAGATGCTAAAGATAATATTTCCTGTCTCACACTTGTCTTGCACATACACACACACACATTACATAGATTTCCTGTTATCTCTCTGCTCATCGAAAACTCAAGCATACTGAAGCACTCAAGACAGTCTAAAGAACACTCTTTAGTACAGTGAAGCAAATAATACAGAAAATTAAATTTCCTCCACACTAATCTAAGCAGTTGATGTGACTGGCCACAGCTGCGTTTAACGCTTCTGCATCTGTAGATGTAATCTCCCTGAATAAGGAGGACATAGATGTTTTAAAGACCAGACATGAACACTTGCGTTTCCCTCAATCCATGTATTATGCGAGTGGGGGAAGGGAACCCTTGTGCCTGTTGTTAACTCTCCATGTTCACCCAACCCCCTGCTGGCACAGCATCAAACAGATCACACATCAGCCATGAATAACAACAAAAATTATAATATTCTCACTTATACCCATTACATAGAGCCACTGAGCTCAGAGCACGTTTTGTTCCTTTTGATTATTTTTAGAAAACTATAAATCTAATGGGTGAAAACTGCCCAGTATTCAGTGCACTGGGTCTTCATGTTTTGTTGAAATGCTGTTCAAGGAGATGTTGGATTTGACTTCTGTGTTCTGGATACAACACTATGCTGGGAACAGCCAGGGACAAACATACCCCTTGCATGGGTACGGACTGGAAATTAGAGCTGTAAAGAACGGTATGAGCCACATAACACTGTGGCCACTATAAGAGAGAGAGAGAGAGAGAGAGAGAGAGAGAGAGAGATTTTATAGGCGAGTGACTGCTTTTGTTTTTGGCTTTTCCGTTTACTGTGGTTACACTATTGCAGTGGTCTCCAACATTATTCGGGAGCTACTTTTTAAAAATGAAAGCATCTGAGAGCTACCAATGTTATACAGTACTTAAATCTCTTAAATAATGATAAATTGAAAATTAAACAACATTTTAAAGTAACAAAAAAATTCATAACATGTTATCTACTGACATGTACTATGTTCAAATAAAGTTTTGACCATTTAAAAAAAATAAAATTATAACATATCAGCCTTTAAATCTTTTTTTATTTTTAATAAAAGGATGAGTCAGAATGATAAATTAAATTTTATCTTCTCCATAAACAGTTCTACATAAGCTAATGTGCATTCTAAAAATCTCAACACTTCTCATAACAAAGGTAGGCTATTTGCGACCAGTTAAGATTTACAACAAAAACTGGTCTGATTTTGCATTGATCTGAACACAAAATTATGGCAGACTGAATTAATTTGTAAATCCACAGTTTGAAATCAGAGGGGGCTTATGAACTGCAGAACAAGAGCTGTTTCCAGGGTAACCTCTGTAAACAAAGCTGCTCTGCACTTCTAAACATTGCTTTATTACGCATTACACAGAGAGGGAAGATGGAAAGCAAATGCAATTGGAAAACTTTCTGAAGACATTTGGTTTCCTATTATGCATTCACACAAATAACGAAAGCATATATTCTTTCATATAACCATTTCCCTCATTAGTCAGCCTCTTCAGTCATTTTTTCCCTTCCCCGAAATGAAACTACTCGATCTTGTTGCGCCTGCGTGAGACTCAAATCAATTTGATTAAGCTGTGACCTGTATTTACTGTGAGTTTTTGCAAATCTTGATAATCAAATATGGGTTTAATGATAATTAAAATACATAACGGGATCATTAAAATAACCTCACGGGCGATATGTCAATATGTCTTGGCGAGCTACCTCCAATCAGGCTGCGAACTACTGGTAGCTCACGAGCGACGTGTTGGAGACCCCTGCACTATGGTGTAGGGGTGGTAAAGTTTATACACAGTGAATATAATGTGAATACTAAACTATTTAATTCAGAGACCTCATGAAATTGGGCAAGCACAGCTAGGGTGAGATTTTTTTTTTTAAACAACCAACAGCCTTTCATTTACGTTACAGTCTACGAGTTCTAAAATACCCAAAGAAAGCTATTTCAATTAGAAAGAAAAGCTATTTTTTCAATCTCGATGGCAGTTTCTTTGCTGGTGCATGCACCGCCCATGACTCAACTGCCTTGCAGCCCAACTTTGCTCTTGGGCAGTGTTTTGGGAATAGTTTGAATGCGCTGATTACAAAACACAACACTACACACAGTCCCTAACCCAGCACTTAGGGACTAATTCTGATCTATGATGAGAAACATTGATGTTTAAGACAACACATCAATCACTATAAAAAATTAGAAGTAGAATTAATACCAAAACATTTGTTCCACAAAACATGGCTACTTTTGTCTTATGTTTTTTTTTGGCACAGAATGGTGTAGTCACTGGATTGACTGGCAAAACCTTGACTCCTTTTGGGCCAGGGGCCCCATTGACACCAATAGTGTGTTTGTTATTTTTTTTTTTTTAAATTATTATTATTTACGCAGTATTATTCTAATATATATGCTTTTTGCATTCGGCAGAGTCAGAGGGAATCTCATAACAGGTTAGAAAACACCCACCCCCTGCTGGCCAGCATCAAACAGATCCCATCACCATGATACAACAAAAAAGTAAATTTCTCACTTATACCCATTACATAGAGCCACTGAGCTCAGAGGCAGGTTTTGTTCCGTTATTCTTATATTTTTTAAGTACAATGTGGTTCCTGCTTGTTTTAACGCCTGACTGCAATCATAGATGTAAGCCTATTCAATAATTGGAAATGGCAGAAATTAACAAGACTTGCGAGCAACTCAATGACAGTCAACAAAAATACTGCGAGTACTTCTCACTCATGTAGAAAATTGACCTCACACTATTAAGCTGTTGAGCTCAGAGCCCTTTTAACCCCCTGATGGTGCAACTCATACATCTATAGGGTGAATAAAATGCCCAGTATTCAAAATTATAATATTCTTTTACCCGATTACATAGAGCCAATGAGATGTCAGAGACTTCTTGTTCACTCAAACCAACATTTTTAAACTATTTGGATCTCAAATACAGTCTTAACAAGAGTTAAAACTTGAACGGAAATATAGAGCACTAGGTCAGGATTTTGCATTGATTCTGGGACAAAAGATGTTGGATTTGAATTTCTGTGTTGTGGACACAACCATGCTGCTGTTCTTTGTACACTATTGCAGTGGTCTCCAACATTATGCGGGAGCTACTTTTAAAAATGAAAGCATCTGAGAGCTACCAATGTTATACATTACTTAAATCTATTAATATAATGATAAATTGAAAATTAAACAACATTTTAAAGTAACAAAAAAATTCATAACATGTTATCTACTGACGTTTACTACATGTTCAAATAAAGTTTTGACCATTTTTAAAAATAAAATGATAACATATCAGCCTTTAAATCTTTTATTAAAAAAAGGATGAGTCAGAATGATAAATTAAATTGTATCTGCTCCATAAACAGTTCTACATAAGCTAATGTGCATTCTAAAAATCTCAACACTTCTCATAACAAGGTAGGCTATTTTCGACCAGTTAAGATTTACAACAAAAATCTGATCTGATTTTGCATTGATCTGAACAAAAATATGGCAGACTGAATTAATTTGTAAATCCACAGTTTGAAATCAGAGGGGGCTTATGAACTGCAGAACAGAGCTGTTTCCAGGGTAACCTCTGTAAACAAAGCTGCTGCACTTCTAAACATTGCTTTATTACGCATTACACAGAGGGAAGATGGAAAGCAAATGCAATTGAAACTTTTCTGAAGACATTTGGTTTCCTATTATGCATTCACACAAATAATGAAAGCATATATTCTTTCATATAATTTCCCTCATTAGTCAGCCTTCAGTCATTTTTTCACACAAAATGAAACTACTCGATCTTGTTGCGCCAGCGTGAGACTCTCAATAACTTTGATTAAAGATGACCTGTATTTACTGTGAGTTTTTGCAAATCGCGATAATCAAATATGGGTTTAATGATAATTAAAATACATAACGGGATCATTAAAATAACCTCATGGCCGATATGTCAATATGTCTTGGCGAGCTACCTCCAGTCAGGCTGCGAGCTACTGGTAGCTCACGAGCGACGTGTTGGAGACCCCTGCACTATGGTGTATGGGTGGTAAAGTTTATACACAGTGAATATAATGTGAATACTAAAACGATTTATTCAGAGACCTCATGAAATTGGGCAAGCACAGCTAGGGTGAGATTTTTTTTTTTTAAACAACTAACAGCCTTTCATTTACGTTACAGTCTACGAGGTCTAAAATACCCAAAGAAAGCTATTTCAATTAGAAAGAAAAGCTATTTTCAATCTCGATGGCAGTTTCTTTGCTGGTGCATGCACCGCCATGACTCACTGCCTTGCAGCCATCTTTGCTCTTGGGCAGTTTTGGGAATAGTTGAATAGCTGATTACAACACAACACTACACACAGTCCCTAACCCAGCACTAGGGACTAATCTGATCTATGATGAGAAACATTGATGTTTAAGACAACAGTCAATCACTAGTAAAAATTTAAGAAGTAGAATAATAACAAAACATTTGTTCAAAAAACATGGCTACTTTTGTCTTATGTTTTTTGGCACCAGAATGGTGTAGTCACTGGATTGACTGGCAAAACCTTGATTCCTTTGGGCAATGGTCCCCATTGACTCCAATAGTGTGTTTTTTTTAATTTATTATTATTTACCAGTATTATTCTAAATATATTATTTTGCATTCAGCAGCAGAGGGAATCTCATACAGGTTTAGAACAACAACAGAATTTTCATTTTTGGGTGAACTATTCCTCTAAAGCAGCCTAGCTGCTGCTGTCATTTGTGTCAATAATGTAAATCAAACATCAGAAAGAAAATCACTCACTGTCCTTGACTGAATCACTTTTGTAAAATAAGTAAGAATTAATGTATATTGAATTTATACAGTGAAGACTATTCAGTCTATTTGTACATTTTCTTTATACAATATAATATTTCTTATTATTTTTTTTTTAGTTTTTCAAGTAGGTTGATTTCGTATGTATCTTTGTTCTATTATAATTTGTGACTGCTTGTGTTCATTAATCTTGGTTTAATTTGGGCTAGTATTTATTTATTTTTGTGATATAGAAATTGGTAACAAGAATTATGAAATTTCAGTGCATCAAAAAAATATATCATTATTGTGATGGGGGGCCCTTATTGAATTTATACAGTGAAGACTATTCAGTCTATTTGTACTATTTGTACCCTAAGCAGTAAGTCATAGCCCCAGGGCCCATTGAGGTCTTATTCTGCATTGTTGTTTGTCCTGCTCGCGCTGGAGAGATAATCACTGCTTTACTGCAGCGCAACTCAACCAAATGCATCTTATATGAGATACATACACGATATATATAAACCGGCTGAAATATTTTGAAATCACTTGTACCCTACCTAATCGAAAAAATCCAGTCTTTCACTCTGCCTGTGTCAATTTGAGTTAAAGTTTTAAATCCCTGGCGCTAAGATGCTGTCGGTCAAGAAATGTAATCTATGGGGTAGTTGGATTTATTCACACACATTAAAATTTATTTGAAGCTTCTTTCTTTTCAGATTCATATTTACATCATTATTTTAAAAGGCTGTATGTTAACTGTATATAAACCAGTAGTTCTATGTGAAATCAGACATTTGAGCACCCCCATATAGCCAAAATGGCATAATCATAACACCCCATGAATATTCGGCTGTGAGATTGGTAGTGGAATCAGGCTCCTCCTATGGAAGCATCAATCTTCGACTATTTGAGGGTCACCCCTAAATATTATATTTTACACATAGAGAGGGAATATATTACTAATTTACACTGACCAAAATTATAAACGCAACACTATTGATGGCGGTCATATAAGTATGATTTAAATCATGCTAATGCACTTCCATTAATGCCAACAAAGTTTTCTAATCTATGCAAAAGAATGTTGTGGTCAATAGTGTCGAACGCAGTGCTAAGATCCAATAGCACTAATAGAGAGATACAACCACGATCAGATGACAGCTCTGGTGGACATCCCTGCAGTCAGCATGCCAACTGCATGCTCCCTCAAAACTTGCAACATCTGTGGCATTGTGCTGTGTAATAAAACTGCACATTTTAGAGTGACTTTTTATTGTGGCCAGCCAAAGGCACACCTGTGCAATAAGCATGCTGTCTAATCAACATCTTGATATGCCACACCTGTGAGGTGGATGGATTATCTCGGCAAAGGAGAAGTGCTCACTAACACAGATTTAGACAAATTTGTGAACAATATTTGAGAGAAATAGGCCTTTTGTGTACATAGAAAAAGTCTTAGATCTTTGAGTTCAGCTCATGAAAAATGGGGGCAAAAACAAAAGTGTTGCATTTATAATTTTGTTCAGTGTATAATAGTCATATATATAGATAAGTGAGCCTGGTGTGCTTTTTCTTAGCATCGGTTTCCATAGTGACTCATTGTTCTGTTGAGTCTTGTGTGTTAACTGAGAATATATTCTGAGTTGACTGAATTTAGACTAATTTTGATTTCCTTCTTTCAAAGTTATATTCAGCATATTGCTGTGCTGTATTAACAACAGCTATGGTACATCATGTTATTTGAAATGTTCAGTCCACAGCTGAAAGTCACAGCATAGCCTACATGAGAATACTTTTATTACATTGTGAACATAGCTGTTGATTTGCATGGAAGGTAACATTAAATGAATTCAAAACTCTAATTCAAAGCTACTGTAATTCGCCTGAGGCTTACCATAATTCAGAAGAAAGAGTCTTTAAAAAAGATATTGCTCATACATTCTCATCACCAGTGTCATGGGCATAAGTGCCTATTATCATCATCAGTAAATTAAGAAAATGGCGATGCAAGAAGGTGATGATTTATTATCAGTAAGGCTCAGGAGCTCAGTAAAAATGCTGTCCTGTTTTGTAACCGGCGTTATTTTTTCTAGCATGATATGACCTGCAATTATCAAACCTTCTATATTGCATCATATTGCTTCTTGTTATTTAGTCTATCCACTCTCACTAATTCATGAATGGAGGGTTGAAAATCTCCTGCTAAGCTTAATTAGCGATATTCATTATGAAGATATGCAGGCATATTTTCTATTTAAATTGACGAGAGGCACTGCTGCATCACTTGTATTCAATGCTCTTTTTAAGACTTCATATTGTATTGCTAATTAGATGATAAATTATGAGTTAATGCCATTATCTGGATTTGCTCACCATGTGTGAAGTACCTTGCATTTTAAGTGATGATTAATGACTGTTTTATTATAGGATTTTTATTTTTTTTGACCTTATTCTTTTGACTTGGTTTAAAGGGGTCATATGATACGATTTCAAGTTTTCCTTTCTCTTCAGAGGGTAACAAGCTTTCTGTGAATAGATAAGATCCCTAAACTTGCAAAGGCTAAAATCTTTCTCATAAAATAAGAATAAAATATTAATATAAATATTTTTTATAAAAGTTAAGACTTTTCCATGGCCTACTTAAACGTCTCGTTTAAACACGCCCCCACGTCTACATCACTGTTTGGGAAGTTTTGCATAATGCCGCCCAAATGTTCACACAAAGAAAGAAGGCGTAACTTTGATTCTCGCTGTAGTATTGTTGCTGCTGCCACCATGTCATGGAGATGCTGTGTGTTTTGTTATAAAAGCGAAACTACTTTGTTTGGCCTTCCAAAAGAGGACACAACTAGAAATCAGATAAAGTTGTATTTACAACACTGTTCCAGAACAGTTCAAACCAAATATTCAGATGTGTGCAGCACATTTTACGGAGGACGAGGATTGTTTCCTGGGAGAGTAGCCTACAATGACAGTGTTCTGACAAATAATGCTGACTCACAGGCTTTAAGTACGTTTTCATATTTAAAGGATTTGTCACTGATGATACAAGAGCCAGTTTTGAGCAGTGTAGTGTAGCGCTTGTGTGTCGTTTCTCCGATCACAAATGCAGACATGGTTTTATGTCTACGATGCAACCCAATGCGTAAAAAGACAGTATAAGTAATTTTAATCAGTAATTATGTCCCCACTGGATGATACAAATGCCTCGTTTGTAATGGGTTTTATAGGTTTTGTCTCATCGCACCGGGACACGGCATCACACAGTATGGTAAGGGGCATAACATTTAATGAGTTGCTGCATCGAAATGCTATGGGAACGCCTTCAGCGTGGCCACGCTCTGAATCATGTGTGTACTCAGACCAATGGATGGGCGAGACGTCATGGGCAGTTGACGTAGAGACCAGGAAGCTATAAAAGCACGTGCGGTGGAACTGGCGTGTATGGTACTGAGAAGTATGGTACTGAGATTTCCCTCAGGGAGCCATGGTTACATGTGTAACCTGGAGACGTTCCCCTTCAGGAACTCAAGCTGCATCAAAACGCTATGGGAACGAGTATGCCCACGCCACCAGACTTACAAATCCCTGCCTAGTGTGGAAGAGCACAGCTAGGGTGAGAGAACAGAAGAGCCAGGAGTGGCTTGAATATCTAGGCCATAGAACCTGATGAAGATGAGGGGCATGGTCCAACCTGCAGCGTCGCAGATGTCTTGCATAGACACACCTGCCAGAAAGTCCTTGGAGGCTGCCACACTTCTAGTAGAGTGAGCCTTCACCTCCAGAGGTGAGGGGAGATCAGAGGACTCATAAGCAATGGAGACGGCATCCACCATCCACTGGCTGAGGGTTTGTTTTGTAGCAGGAAGACCTCTATTAGGGGGACTGTAGCACATGAGTAGTTGGTCCTACCCCTCACAGAAAACTTTCTGCTATTTAAGATTTTCAATTTGAATTTTATATTTATAATTGTTTTATTAATAATGTTTTTGATTTTTATATTTATCAGTGTTAGAAAGATGAAGAAGAAGAAGAAGAAGAAGAAGAAGAAGAAGAAGAAGAAGAAGAAGAAGAAATATGTATGCTAATTAGATGATAAATATATAGATATATACAATCTTCTATTGTCCAATTTTGGTGAGCCTGTGTGAATTGTAGCCTCTGTTTCCTGTTCTTAGCTGACAGGAGCGGCAACTGTTGTGGTCTTCTGCTGCTGTGGCCCATCTGATTCAGGGTTCAATGTGTTGTGCATTCAGAGATGGTATTCTGCATACCTTGGTTGTAACGAGTGGTTATTTGAGTTACTGTTGCCTTTCTATCATCTCTAACCTCTCTGCCAATTCTCCTCTAACCTCTGACATCAACAAGGCATTTTCGTCCAAACAACTGCCGCTCACTGGATATTTTCTCTTTTTCGGCCCAATCTGTAAACCCTAGAGATGGTTGTGAGAGAAAATCCCAGTAGATCGGCAGTTTTTGAAATACTCAGACCAGCCCGTCTGGCACCAACAACCATTCCATGTTCAAAGTCACTTAAATCCCATTTCTTCCCCATTCTGATGCTCGGTTTGAACTTCAGCAAGTCGGCTTCAGCACATCTAGATGCCTAAATGCAATGAGTTGCTGCCATGTGATTGGCTATTTGTGTTCACAAGCAAATTAAGAGGTGTACCTAATAAAGTGGCCGGTGAGTGTATATACAGTACATATATGCAATATATATAACACACACACATATATTTCACTGTAAAAAAAGTGTAATATTTAATCATTCTTTTTTTTTTTTTTTTTACAGTGTGTATATGTATATAAATTGTTAATGAATTGTTAATAAATAAATAAATATTGATTAATTCATTCACATTTCTGACAAAAATTGACCTTCTGACAACAAAAACACTATACGTTGTGTGTCTCCAAGCAGGAGTGTGGGTAGGTTTTTTGGAACCTCAGATTTTATGTTATGCCTCTCTGAAAATGTTGGGTTATTTTTTTAATTTTTTTTTACTTGTTTGCATAACAGTAATTTTAATTGCAATGACAATTTAATATCCAAAGGCTGTATTTTAACATTCCATCTACACAAGCAGTATACTGTAGGTGACAGCTTCTTTGATTATAATTGGAGGGTTTGTGGGAGTGCAGATCACCATGCAGAAACTCAGTGGAGAACTGCAAACTCAAAAAGCTATGTGAAATTGTTCAAGGGACGCCACTTTGCAGCTTCCTATATAGGTAAAGATTATAATGGGAGCATTCAAGTCTGTCATGTTTTGTCATTAGCAGTGTAAGAAGGGTGTCATTCTGCACACTCTGAATTGTGTAGGGCAGAGGTGTCAAAGACACGGCTGGTGCAATGAATATGGCCATGGAGGATAACTGTGTGCTGCATTTTACACTGTAGTCTGAATCCTAAAGTGGAAGAATATTCTTCACAATTACGCATCTTTCTCTTGAAGCTGAATAATAATGACAAATGGACAGGTACATGGAAGAAAAAGTGTATTTTATCAGGGAATGAACTACAATCCCAATAAGATGTGAATGATGCAATCAAAGAACACAAATAACAAAGTCAGTGAACTTGAAAATCTCAAAGATTTGATGCCACAAACAAGGCAATCAAGTGATTATTTCCTCCTCAAAAGCACTTATGTCTTGTAAGCCCCATCATCATGTAAACACAACATTTTTGCTAGGCAGACTGATAAAAAAGGTCTTACTCCCAGATGTTATACAAAGTCAGCATTTCAAATTAGAGCTTGCCAGACCAAGAAAATGATTTGCAGTTCTGTGCACAATATTCATCACACAGACTGAATGTATTTTAGGCGGTATATAGAGTGTGAGTTTGAAAAAGTGGTCTGGAAGGGGTACAATTCATGTGAACACCACAGCAATTAGCCACTTGTATAAAATCAACTAATGGACGCTTATGGACTATTGATGTTGTATAATAAACTTTTACCTGCACCATTATGTATTGGTCTATTATTGGTATATAAAAATTCAGAAAATGAACAGAGTGTGCAGAGCTGTTTTTAGTTTAGTCAATTTCCATACTTGCATTTCTGGTTTTAATTCGTTTGGGTGATTTCAATATTATTCTAAAAAGTGGACAACAGTGATTTTAAAGAATGAGTATGTGATTATACATTTGCTTAAATCAGTAAGCTACGACATCTGCTAGCAATCACAAACATAACATCTCCATCAAGAGAGCAAGCTAACAATTGTTAATTGTCAGATTTAAAAATGTGAGCAGGAAAGGACTGTCCCCAACTCCTATATTTATTCAAGTCATCTTTATTTATATAGCGCTTTAAACAAAAAAGATTGCGTCAAAGCAACTGAACAACATTAATTAGGAAAACAGTGTGCCAATAATGCAAAATGACAATTAAAGGCAGTTCATCACTGAATTCAGTGATGTCATCATGCAGCTCAGTTCAGTTTAAATAGTATCTGTGCAATAATTTGCAATCAAGTCAACGATATTCACTGAATGGATCCTCTGTTTCTAGTGCATTCCAATGAATATACCACATATTATCATTCTCAAATCATCAAGGGCAGTGCTAAAGTCAGCAGAAGGTAAAACCTTTATTTTAAACTTACTCTCTTTTACCATTTTAGAAATTGGATGCATAGAACAAATGTGCTATGCAAGCATTCTTTACTTATTCAAATGTTGTTGGAAATGAAGTGTCAAGTTCTTTTTTAGGATGGGAAACAAGTGTAAAATTTAATCACTATTAGCAAGACAGACGTATTTCATCCCCAGGAGCACTCTGTTTGCTAAATATATTGAATCCAGAGAAGGCATGATTGCAAAATGAATTGGAATGAATGGCAGCAGTGTGATTTTGTAATCACAGCTCTTGATTCATGTTTCAGAATGAAGACACTGCGGTTTATAACACTGAATACTCCAATCAGATAATGTGACGATGAAACATTACTGCTCATCTGAGTACAGCACTGGTTTTGATTCAATCGTTTGTTGGCACCAACACCCGCTTGATGTTTCTTTGTTGTTTTAATTGGTTTCTTGCTGTTTCTCTGTGTCTACTGAAATCACTTTAATAATATGTCTGTTTTATAGCTCACCACTGTATTTGCAACCAAGCTGAAGTCTTTCACCTTTGTGCCGTTTCTAAAAAGACTACCTGTTGAGAACAGGGTCTGGAAAAAGGTACTTCAGACAAGCAGACCAAGCAAGGTGAGAAATACTCTAGAGACAGCTCGGTATGGTTCCTGTTATGCATGCCATACTGTGTCCCTCAAAAACACAAGAGGAAAAACATCACACTACAAGGAACAGTTTATCACTTTGTGCTGTTCTAAACCCATATGCTGTTATTTTTTCCATGGAACATGAATGTTTTGAAAATTTTTAAAAAGTTGTTATGCAGTTCTTGCCATACAATGACAGTTCATAGTGGCCAAGCTTAAAAATCAGACCATATAACTTATGTACAGAACAGACCCAGATTTCAGTGTCATTATTTGCTCAAACATTTTACCTCCACTGAAGTTCTCAAATGTTATTCGCATTTAGATTAAAAAAAAAAAAGACTGCTTTCTTTTTTTACGTGTTGCAGTAATATTTGCTTTGATCTTAATAACAGCATGTGGGTTTGGAACAATATGGTGAGGCTGAGCATATAATGCCAGCATTTTCATATTTGGGTGAACTATTCCTTTATGGCGCAAACATTACACAAATCTGATAAAAGGAGTGAGACTTCAGTGATTAAGGGTCAAGTTCTACCCAGAGTTCCATAGCAGAGGATGACCTACTTGTGTGTGTGTGTGTGTGCGTGTGTGTGTGAGTGTGCATGTGAGTACGAAAATGTGAAAGGCATTTGCTGAAGGGCTTACACAATCAGGGTGGGTCATGTGTGCTTTCATGTGAACAATACATGAGGGACATGGACTTCTGGAAAAAAAGATGTACAAGCTGAAATGGGAAACACACGCACATATAAATGCATTCAGTAACTCTTTGATATCGTCAAGATGTTCAGGTACTATAAATAGCCTGCTTTGGGACAGCTGCTTTTTCAGATTTGGTGTCGCTTAGTGACATTTCCTGTTCCAATGTCAGACTTCACAAGAGCCAGGGGACATTAAAAAGAGCATGGCGGAAGAGGGAGTCTACAAAGCAGAGGTTGTTTACGTCCAAGACCCTGAAGAGCACCAGTTGGAAGAAACGCTCAAGAACACCACTCAAAGTGAGGTGAGTATTTTGGTACATTCTGTCCCAGGGCAAACACAAACTCCTGATGAAACATTGTTCTTTAACTCCTTACTGAACCTTCTTTAAAAATTACATATAATAAATGTAATGACAAAATGATTGACCGGGAAGTTATTGAAGCAATGAATTTTAAAGTAGTACAGTAATTTATAGATGTAGTACTGTTTGTAGAGTACAGTTTAATTATTTGAGTTGCTTTGGGGTGACTTCTTATTATCTTTTAATGTCTTTAGACGTCATGATATTTAATATGCTGGTCATATGCAGCTGTTTTCTGTGCTGATCAGAGGTACTTGCGATTCCCTGTTAATTTAAAACACACAGTAGTGTGCCTACACAGATGATCAAGTTCTGACACAGCAATTAATGGATAGGCATGTTTATTGTGTCTAATTAGTCTGTGCCACTAATGTCTAATGTTTTTAAACATTTCAGTGACTCCTGCTGCCAATGGCATGTCAACATGGGTCGCTTAAACATAAAGATTATCATTCCATTTGGAGATGGAATTATAAACTTGACATTTAAGATTGGATTTCCAAAAGCCCAATTGAACCCAATCCACACTGGTCAACTGGTGCCTGTATAGCAACACAAGTTACAATTTTTGGTTGCATGACAAAGCCGCACTTGCAGCTGGGAAATGCTTCTGATGCAGCAGAAACTTAAATGTGTAGATAGCTTTTCAATATCGAATAGAAACATTAATAAACTCCACGTGGTCTTTATGCTTTGAACAATTTGCAGTGAACAATGATTAGACATTATTGCAATCATTACTCAAATTAAGTCTGTTTAAGGTTCTTTACTTTACTTTCTTTCTTTCTCAGATTCAGTCAACTGACAATTTAACCCTCAAACCACTCACCATGCTGGCTGGTCCTCACACAGAATTTGGTAGCAAACCTCCTGAGTCTAGCCCTACCACCATGGAAACCACTGATAACAAATACCCTGGCATTTCTCATCTAGGCTTTCACAGCCCTTCAGAGGCTGCTGAGGTCAGCTCAGGTCTGTTTTCAAATAGCTCATCCCAGAGGGGGGATGCCCTAAGCCCTGCCAGCTCCATGGATTTTTGTACTTCCCCTGCTTCTTCTAAGGAGTCTATTTTCTTCGAGGGCTGGGACAAAGAGAGGAGCTGGTCAGCACTTAACATGTTCTCACGGGATGGTTCTCCTGGCCCCCTTAGTGGCTCAGTTTCCCCATGTTCTTCCATAAGATCAGGGGCTTTCACACCCTCTGTGGTGAGAATCAAGCATTACTCCTTGGCTCCAGGCTCCAGTCTGCTGCAGATGTCGTCCGCTTGCGGAACACCCTGCTGTGACAGTCGAGCAAGCTCACCCTGTTCTCTTACACCCCGTGCCCGGCACAAACCCCCTCCAACACAGCTCTCCCTGTTAACGGCCATTCTCAGGAAAGGTCGCCTTCCTGTCCTGTCCTCTGCTTTACAAAGACCTTACACACCCTGCTGGCCCTTCAGTCCAGTTAACATGTCCTCTTGTTCAGCATGCTCAGCTGCTTCTTCTGTTGCACCCATGAATGTGTCCAAAGCAAAGTCTTGTTCCTCCATAGATAGACCCTGTACTGAGTCTTGCCAGGTCTCAAAGACACAACTACGGAAACCAGACCACAGTTCTCTTTCAGTATCATAAGTGGTCAAGACACCAAATGAAATCCCACTAATGAAACCACAAGAAAGACTTGAATCATATCAACATTTCACGAGTACTAGTATTGCCTTACCAACAAAACACAGCCCTTCACCGAGCTCTCCTACAGTCCAGACTGCTAATGCTCATCTGTCTGAATCAGGTCACAAAGGAAATTGTTTACCGACAGTTCCTAGCTCTCTTTTGTGTAGCTCCATATCTCAAATTAACTACTCATCTGCTAAATCAAGCTATCTGTCTTGCTCCTGCACCGAGAGCCAGAAAAATCCATCAGTGTCAGAGGATTGCTGTGCATCTTTACAACCAAACAAATCTATAGCATCCTTAATGCAGATTGATGAAACAGTATCCCATGATATGTCAGAAAAATATTCAACGGCACTAAAACAGGGTCACAAATCATCTGATCTCTCCAATGAACCATATCTGAAAGATAGAGTAAGTTCATCTGACAATTTAAACTCCTCAGTACCACAACCTGCACAAAATTAATGTAAATCTTCCTCCTTTGCTACTCTGAAACACACAATTGAATCACACAGTAATTCCACATCTCCTGTTTTAAGTCAGAAGGAGAACAAACAAAGTACTCTTTTCCAAAATGGCCACAAAAATTATGTTGAAAGAGTGCACCTATCACACCCAGCGTTTAGACTGTCTCCCTGTTCCAGACCTGTGGGTCTCACCCACCTGCCCTTTACACCTCCAGTCTCTCCTGCTTGTCCCCCAATCCACCCAAATTCCCGCTCCTCCACCCCAGATGGCTGCACACTCTCGCCCTCCCCAACGGTCCCAAGCCGTCAGATCTCCCCCTCCCCCTCATACTCCTTCTGTTCATCACCTTCTTCATCCCTATGGGGCAGCACACCAGACTGCGCAGATGGGGACTGTAAAAATAGAAAGGTACAGTGCATGCCCTTTCGCCGTTACCTGCACGTAACTTGCATGCTCTACTGCTGAGCATTGGCATTCCTTCAATGAGTGACATGCATTCCCAGTCACAGCCTTCCACTTTGCTGGGAAACATGATATGCATCATACTCGTGCAAAAACAGTAAATCTTTGGCAAAGGGCAACTTTTGCATTTTGCATGTTTTGTGTTTGTTTGTGATCTTGGTTTAGGCAATATGTGCATGATTTACTGCAGAAGATATATTTGCACAGCTGTCTGTTGGCAGAACTGCAGAAGTTATTTCCACATACCATACAGACTGAGATATGGTGAACTGATGGTGTGTTAGTTGATGGCAGTCAAAGGCATGTGCTGAAAAAAGTAAAAAAAAAAAACAAAAAAAACCAAACAAAACAAAAAAAAGTCATTTATTTGTATTATTTATTATTTTATTGTTTATTTTTGTTTTATTATTATTTTATTATTAATATATTAATTAATATTGGTTTATATTCAAAATCGATAATAACACTCCCCATAGAAAAGATTAAAAGAAACACTTTTAAATAGTATCTTTGCTTGGCACTAGAGCAGAACAGATAGCCTACTGGCTAATTTTATTGAATGCAGAAATTATTGTTGAATTTATTAATTTTGACTGTAACAAATTAGAGGTTTCTTTTTAAGTTGGTTTAAAGTGATTGTTTTTGTGGGTACATTGGCTTTTTATATTCATTCATTCATTTTTTTCCCATTGGGTTCCAATTAATGAGAAATTAATGTCCGAAAAACGGTCATATCACTGTTTTTTGACTATTTTATTGTGATATGACTATTGAATGTTTTTCAAATTAATCATGGTGCCCATCCTTAGGACATTGCACAATTGTAGATTGTTTAATTCTGCTTTTGATTTTCTGTGACTTATAAATCAGTCTTTCCTAATATAGAAATACAAGATCAAATCCACCTACAAGGCACTTGCTGCTATTCCCACAAATACTCTGCTCCTGGAACAGCATGTGAGCTGCTTTATCAAATTGCTCTAAACGAGGCCTATTATTTAGTGTACAATTAATAATTCGATCTCATTATATGGCTGTAGTTTTTTTTCAGATTCCATGCAATTGTATAGTCATTAAAGAGGGGTCAATGGATACTAATGGAGGAGAGTGAAACTGAATCATTGTTTTTTTTTTGGTGGTGGTGGTGGTGGGGGGTGGGGGGGGGTCGTTGATGGACAGCAGAATGGAATTGTTCATAAGTGGTCAAAAGGAATCTTAACAGAGTGAGCAGAATGACTCATCCACATTACATACCTCATGAAACATTATAGTAGAGGTTATAATATACTGGACAGGGTCAGAAAATAGTGAGATAATCTATATAAGACCTTTGGGACTACCTACCCAAATTGTTAAGTTCAAAACTTCATATATTCTATCATTAGAAGATTAATGCTTCATCTACAACTATTAATTTTCTCACGGCTGAAGGCTATAGATGAAGAGGTCAACAAGAAAGAGGCTTCATTCGACCCTGCAGACAGCTACTCTTGGAAGGACCCACATGCAGAGGTATGAGACTCAAACACCCAAAATGCCTGGGCGATGTGACAGAGTAGATTGCAGTGACTGGTAGAACCTGCAGAGATTTTGCTATATTGTGGTATATTTTGCATGGCATATTATTTAGAAAATTTTTAAACTATCATTGTTTTATTTCACTTTTTAAACCTTTGGTTTTAACTCGAGTGTTACATAAAATGAAGTAACTAGTCAAGCTACTCCAACTCTATGATGTAAGGAGGAGCAAAACACAGTTGATATAGTGGTTGACAATGTGGACCTGATAAATTTTTTAATTTACATCCATCGCCGTCCACTAAAACAGATTGAGTAATCAAATGAGATGAAGTACCATTCATTTGTAAAGTATATAATGTTCTGAATTATCCCAAACTAGGCATTACTGTGAAGTATTCTTCTCTCTGTGCAGATGTGCTCTCCTGCGCAGCTGCGTCAGCAGACCACAGAAATGTACGCAACCTTTGATGAAGTCCTCGAGGACTCTATACAAAGAGTGAGCTGTCACCAAAACACACTCTACTTAAAACTGAACTTAACAATAATCTATTTCTGCATCAGATTTCATGTTTTAATCCATTTTTTTTTCAGCGTCAATCAAAGCATGTGGACAAAGCCAATGTGAAGTCTTTGGCAGCGGAGGCATCAAGGGTATGTAATTGACACTGGGGGTGGACTGTGGGATGATTGACACTAAATAGACTGACGCTGGGAATTATCTCATCTTCATTTTGATTGGTCACAATGGCATTACATTTAGTCAGAATATAAATTATAGTGTTTTTCTAGGAATAAACTATTTCTTGTTTGTGTGTATAACAGTGTATGTCTTCACCTAGACTAAAACATTGCCATGACTGAACTATGAAATCTATTTTCTCACCATGAAGAAAAATAAAAAAATAAAAATAAATCAATCAATAGAATAGATTGTCATATGGATTTTTTTGTAAGAGCTACAATTTCCTGATTATTTTCAAAGACGACCTCTGTTAGCAAAATGAAGAATTCAGTCCCCCACTCTGATCAGTCTGAGCCAGGTCTAGCACCTGCTGTTCAAACCCAGCTTGCCATTTTGATTATGTTCACTGTACTTGGTTTGAAACATGCCACTTTTCAATTGCTGAGAGCTTTCATAACTCATTCTTTTTCCTTTATTCTGAACTTCTGAAGCCACAGACGTCAGCACCATCTCCAAAATGGGATGGGAAAAAACATATGTACGTTTTTCCATTAATCTTTTGGTATATGTATGTTTTTGTTTTTATATTTTTGTTTTTTTTATTTTTGTGTTTTGGTTTTTGGGTTTCATTTTGGTTTTGGGGTTCGTTGGAATAGCAGGTAAGAGTCCACGTTAAATGGTACCCAAGGAGTGGCAAATCGTGAGCCCAGAGTGAACAACGCCGTACAGAGATTGGTTACATCCGACACTAACCCCGATAGAACCGCTCTGTGACTAGCGACAGTGTTACCGACGTCCATGTCTAGGCGGAGCGGACTGCGCGTCCCCCATGAAGCGGGTGGCTTTCAGGTCGAAGGGACCAGAGCTGGACTGTCTCCTTCTGAGCCCTGCTGGGTTGCCCAATGGGGAGTGCTACCTAACTTCAGGAGACATAGCCAGGACATTTGTATGCGTGTTATCTCGGACCCACCCACGATCTAACATGCCCGTGAACAACGAGAAACGAGAACAGAGATAGGCTGTAGTAGCTATACCAGAATCCCCGTACAGAAAGCGCAATAGTCTGAACGGACGGTCCGCAGAGTCGGAGGCTCTTGGAAATTAACGTTAATGATAAGTGAAGTCAGCTAGCCTAGCAGCTGTAAGCGAAGAGCGGGGGAGACAGAGAGAGAAACCCACAGGTAGACAGAGAGAGCAATGAGTACTATAGATAGATCGACAGGAGACCTCCGATGACAAGACGCATGACAAGTACCGCCTCCTCCTACGGAACGAGCGCCTGCCTGCGATCCCAGCCATCTGATGGGGAAATGCTGCTGCGAGACCGTAGGAGATCATCAATGAGCGACCAGAAGGTTCTCCAGCGCTATCCTTATGGGATTGGACCGCAACTCCGCTCTCCTCAGGTGGGACCGTACCCCTCCCAATCGACTAACGTCTATGGGCCCACGCCCCGTTCGCCTGCCTGCTCCACGAAACTTCCTTCATTAGCCATCTGTAATCTGGGCAGTCTTCTGATACGAACGGCAGAGAAAGAATTGGTGGGAGGGGGAGCGAACCATAATGCAGGAGACGTGAAAGACCCGTTGAAGCACACTAAACCTCGGCGGTGAGTTCACAGCGACCAGTGATATCAATGCGAGAACGGTTTGACAGCTGGCGGTGGCCATTCTACGGGAGTCCGCAACTGGAGGTGTAAATTAGATGGTAATAGCCAAACCTATCTGATTGTCTAGACATGCGTCCAATTTCTGACACAGTGCCGCCGATCAGCACGCGACGCGCGAGGAGATACTTTCTTTTGAATGCGTCTCTAACACAGAGGTGCAGATCTCACCCTCTTTCCAGGTCCGCTTACAAGCACCCTGATTAACTGTCTTATATAGTCGGTCTCTTGTTTTGTGAAAATAAGCTCGTGTTGATAAGCCGAGGCCAACATTGAAAGGGTGTGAAGGTTGAGCAGGTTTTCTGATTGCGAAACCTTTACTGAGGCTTCCTCGGCCTGACCATTAGTCTGTGGGGTGAAAACCCGACTTAAAAGTGGCAGACCTATGAGAATGGTCGATATCGGACACGACGTCGGTTACAGCCTCCTTTTTACATTCGTGAAGCAGAATTTCATAAGAGCTCAACGCCATAAACACGGCCCGACAGTGGAGCAAACTCGTAATTTCTTTTGTCAGTGGGAAATGCACTATTTCCGAAGCAGACGGCTGTACGCGCAATGCACTTCTATACCCACCTAACAAAGAGGTCCACCACAAACGCTAACGGTGAACGAGTCAGGGAGATGAGCCGCATTGTAGAACGGGGGGCCAATCGTGGCCCTAGGGGCAGTTACGGGGAGTAAGCGACGTGATAGATGCGCGCGTAACCCCCAGAGACCGTAGCCCCCACCGACCCGACTCGGGAGTGAATAATCGACTGTTCGAGACAACGCATCCGGCTTTTTGGCTTAGATCCCGGTCTGTAGGATGATTTAGGCCCATGGACTCGAATTCTCTCTTACAAACTCTCCAAACGTTGCGATATACGCGGTCAAAACTATAAAAGGACAGTGGAACCCTCTAACCACTGCCCGCAGACCAAAATGCCCATGCGATGCAAGGAGCTCACGATTCCCCGACATCCATCGCGGTGGGGAAAAGTCGCTCAGAGGTTGGCTCTTATTATGATGGGAAAGAAATGATTTCGGAGTGCTTCACGATATAACTGTTCGTGATCTATACTAGGAACAAATCAAACGCCCAAGACCAGCGCCTGCGAACCCGAACCGACCAGCCGAAGCGAGACTTAACCGATAGTGAGGGCGGTGAGCGTCGCGGGGCCACCTGGACTTAAGTTTCGGTATAAAGCGGCGATAGCAATTGTTTCAAGCATGAAAAGGCGCACTTCTTCGGGTAGTTCTATTCTCGAGCACACGTTGGAGAAACGCGGCGAACATTCATGTCAAGAGAGCTTATCCCGTTCACGGGGCGTTAACCCCCTCCGAAGACAAGCATGGGTGAACAATCTATATCATGTGACGCCTCCCGTTCGGGAGCGCCCCGTCGAGGGGGCGTGGTAGAATACGGGGCTATGGGCGGAAGAGACATGGCTCGGGAACGACTGAAAAATCCGCAACAATCGTTGATACTACATCTCCCGTCTCCTCATGCAACACAACAAACAGGCATGGCTATTTACTCTTATTTCATTTTTGTCAAGATTTTTTTTTAGATCTGTGAATAATGTATATTATGTTGTTTGTAAAGATTTCTTTTTAATTTTTTACTATTGGGAAATCTCTTTTTATTTTTTTTTTTTTTATTTAATTTGATTTGAGTTTTTTATTTATTTGCATTTATTTGCATTGAAAATAAACCTCAGTTTTTGTGATGATTCTGTAAAAGAATTGGGGAATAATAGAAATGTTGGCTCTGTTCCTGAGTAGGTAGCAATTGAAAGCGTCATGCACTTCTGACATAAAGGTTGATCTAGACAGAATAAGTGCAGCACAATTTATCTACGATACCTGCTATGGCCAAATCCTAAGGCAGCATTTAAGTCGTCATGCACTTCTGACATAAAGGTTGATCTAGACAGAATAAGTGAAAGAAAGAGCCACTCGCTGGTCAAAAAAAAAAGACAACAAAAAATTATTCAGGATGCAGTATGAAACTAGAAATGTTTGTTATGAATATAATAAATTCAGTACCCAAAATATCTATAATTACATCTAATCACATTTTTTTTTTCCAATTGTTTGTACGTGTTTGCTGAATCTTTGGCCCCAATTGTTTGTACGTGTTTGCTGAATCTTTGGCCCATTGTCTCAAAATACAAAAAAACAAATCTCTAGCAAAACCAAACACTGCATTCAAAATGGTTTATCTCTTTCCAAAATGTTTTTTTTTGCACCAAAAATGTCACACACAGACTAGTCATATGAAGAGCTTTGTTTACCAGCCAACAAAACACTGATGTGCTCAACACAAAACACTACTATAGATTAGTAGGTTTATGCCCCTTGCATTATGTATATTCACTTCCAGAAAGAAATATTTAGAAACATTTATCTCAAACTAATGGTTTCTCGTGTAGTTTTTATTTATTTTTTTTAATTGCTAACATGCATTGATCAATGCTGAAGCCACTTTTTCAAAAATCTTTATACAGTTTGCATTACAAACATGAATCTTGACCAAATAGTTCATTTCACTTCCAAAACTTGCCTAAACTACCAAAATACTCCATACAGATAAGCCTGTTCAACCATAAAACTGGCAACAATTCTCTCTCAGAAAGCACACATACTCAAAAAATGCTGGGTTATTTTTTCTACCCAGCTACTGGGTTGTGCTTGTTGGGTTGCTTTTTCCAGTCTTAGGTAGTTTTTGTGTTACCTAGCTGTTGGGTTAGAGGCTGGGTCAATCTCACTGACCGCTGAAACTATACACCCTTCCCTCCAATGAAACAAACGGGTTTACTTTAAACCAGCTGTTGGATTACAGTCAGAGCGCAAGCTTTTCATCCTCTTCAGGAGAGGTTCTCAGTGGTGCACTTCTTCCGTGAAATAAAGGTTTGTAAAAATGTTATTCCATCTATAAAGTCTTTACTTTGCTGCAAATTATTTTATTTTATGCAACGCAACATACAGGGAGGATAGATCAGTCAGGTAAATGTGCCAGCAGCGGTCGTTTCACATGACGGAAACACCTTTTGCCTTGCATAACATAAACTGATTTTATTTGTTATAATACTGAATTTAATTTATCTTGATGTTAAAATATATCTGACTTCCAGTTTGGTAAGATGGTGTAGACAGGCATTGAATCTTGCTCCCGCAACTTTTTATTCTATATCTTCTTTAAAACCTCACAACTTATTTCTCCTTCACTGCCAATTGGACACAATTTTTGGTGTGCACATAACAGTATCGAATTATGGCAGTTAAATCAGCAAAACAAAGCAAAGCAAAAAGGAACAGAAAGTTGAGGCATGTGGAGATGACGGCAAAGATGTTAGCATATTGCTAACCTTATGGAGGATCACCGGGTTGCTCTCTCTGCAGATTTTAAATCCACTGTTTCAACACTCGAGGTAAAGCTGGATCAAATTCAAGCCACCGTGACAGAACATGGCTCGAAGATTGCTTTGCTCGAGACTTACGCAAATTCGCAGGATGAGTGCATGCACGCCTTAGAAACTACCTGTGCTATGTTATAAGAGAGCATCACTAAACTGCTTGCTAAACTAGTGGACCTGAAGTCTCGTAGCCGGCATAATAATATAAGACTTATTGGGTTACCAGAATCCATTGAAGGACCTCAGCCGTCTGTCTTCTTCTCTGAGCTACTCACAGTAGTGTGTGACGGAAACAAACTTCAAAGCCCAAAATGCAATGCATCAAGTGGGAGAAGTCAGTAGGCTGGAGGAAATGGAGAAATCAAATCCATTTAAAGACAGGTGTGTGTGTGTGCATGTGAGAGGGAGTTGTGGCCTCTTAGTTTTTCGTTTGCTGAACCGAGAGTAATAATTATGAATTGCTTGGAGATTATACATGAAACAACGCAACTGGAAATGACTGTCTTAAGAAAGCTTCGTTCGCTGCACTGCGGAGGAGTGCCTGGATTCTATAATTCCTGCAAGCTGCTCCTTTCCTCGTGGTGTCTGGGCCGTATGAAAGCTGAATCATCAGACAGTAAGCACTGTGAAGTAAAGCCGCTGACAATGAAACTACAAGACTGAAGACTACAGTGTTACAGGAGTTTCGCTGGCTGCACAGTGGACGAGTGTTCAGATGTTTGGTATGCCATTTGTTTATCAGCTGTGTTTGAACTACGCAGGATTGGAATGCTGTAACTTTGAGTGAGTTCGTATTGTCTTGGTTGGACCGCAAATCCACTGACTGTGCGTTGGACTCCAGGTAGGCCTTGAACAGTTCATTTATCTATCTCCATGAAGCTATTTAATAATCAGTGACTACAAACATTTAAAAGAGTCATCAGAACTGTTGAAAGAACCATATGTTGATGTGTTATGAATTAATGTTATATGAGTTGATATGTTATGTTGTGTTGGTTTAATTATGGACTTTGAGACTGGATGCACCGAAGTACTGTGTTGGAATATTTACCTGTATTGGAATATTTATATTTATTTGTCTTGATATCTAATGATGACTCGTAGACCCGTGTATTATTCTCCTTCATTTGAAAGCCGTATGATCCCTTGATGCTGTTCTATGTGGTGAATTAATTCATGAGATGGTTTATTTTTGGTTGTTTATTGGTTGTGCGCTTTAACATGCTTTGAATAAGCAAGGGATATTGTAAAAATAAATAAGCCCCATTTTGAGTTAAATTAAAAAGAAAAACAGTTTTGCAATTGTAAGAGTGCGGTTATTTTTTTGTACTGTTCTGTGAAGTGTGATTTGAGTTAACGGTCATAGCTAGAAAAACTACGTCACAATGGTTTGGGGATGGGATCCTGGAATCTCCACCGGACTACGACAGAGCGCACCAGTCTCCGGCTGACAAACCAAGGCCGCTACAGAGGCCTAGGTCTGTTATCGTCTGGCTCCAGTTTCAGCAGAAGGAAAAGATAATTTGCGAAGCCAGAGTGAAGAGGGGAAAGCTTTATTATTGTGGCATTCCTAACGCTATTTTCGGTGAGTATGCTCCGGAGGTGCTGAAGCAACGTTCCAAGTACAGGTAGGTGATGTCTGAACTTTACAAACTGGGAATAAAACCAGCACTGCTGTTCCTGGCCAGGCTTATTATCATAACAAAGGAGGGAAAAAGGAGTAGACTTGCATCGGTCGCTGAAGCCAAGGACTACATTGCATTGTTACGTTCTGCTGAGGACAAAACTTGAAGCGACTGATGCAGTAACTTGCGGCTGGCTTGATGGTGACTCAGGATGTAACGTTAGCATTCACTAAATGTTTTGAATTCTATAAGACTTAAGTGGCTGACTAGTTATCACCTGGATGTTACATTTGAATGATTCCTCTCATTAGACATCATGGAGGGGATGTGTGCACCCTTGTGTTAACTTTACTTGTTGCCTTCGAAGATTTTGCAGCTGTTACACACATGCCTTTTAGTCTCTGCCATGGCACCTAAAATACATGCTGTCATAATACTTTAGATTGGTTAAGTTCAGTACCTTTCATAGTTATATTAGCTTATTCAGTGAATGTACATGTTACATAGTTATGTGTACATAATTTAATGTTGATTATTTGATAATTTATTTTTGAATTTATCTTTTTTTTTTTGTATATTTTTCTATTTTTATTATTATTTTATTTAAAAAAAATATTTACCTTTTCTTCCCTCCATTATAGTGTGTAGTACTTACAGTTTTTACATTTATTTTATTCCCATTTATATTGTTTAATCCATAACCCATGGGCTGGACTTCTTACTCTTCTGTGTACACACCTGTTGACTGTAAGACTTTGTAGTTGCGATATTTAACCCTCTGGAGTCTAAGGGTATTTTTGGGGCCTGGAGAAATTTTGTCATGCCCTGACATTTGTGCTTTTTTCAGTTTCTTATAAATATCTAAATGGCTAAAGTCTAATCTCACTGTAATCAGCACAAACTGGGCTATAATAATATGTGAGCAGCATGTATGTACATGATTGTGTTTTTTTGAGAAAAAAAAATGTTATGCGTGGTTAGTGAAAAACTAAAAATGTTAAATCACTTGAAAAAGGCAATAAAACACATACAGAAAATTGGTTCACAGGACTTTTGAGAACTGGAGCTTGTATCCTAGAATTTTTTTTTTTCTAAATGATGTGAAAATCATCTTGTTTACTCACTTACAGAAAACAATATATTGATTTAAATTTTCTAAGACACTTTTTGTTGGTAAAAGTCATATGCGAGTAGGCGTCAACTATCATGAATTCACACCTGAGAAGACAAAGGCCTGCATAATGAGCTGCATAATGAGCCATTCAGTCAGCTGTGTCACTGAGAGGGATGAGTTACAAGAAAGAATGTGAGGACAAAATAAATGTATATAATTTTATGTTTGTAGTTTATTTAGAATATATTTAATTATCCCACAACATAATTTAATATTCACTTGTGAGTGCAGTTAAACAGTTTATTAGGAACAATCAAAGCTGACTTTCAAACTGAATTTTTTGCATCATTACCTTCAGAAATCCTTTTAACAGTATTATTTTCTACAAAAAATACTCAATTTATTGTTATTATTATTATTATTATTATTATTATTATTATTATTATTAATGTTGAAAAGAGCTGAGAATATTTTTTTCAGGTTTTTTAGGGGGATAAATTGAAAGAACATTATTGTTTGTTACATTTATATTATTTACATCAAGCTTTTGAATGGTATAGTAGTGTATATTGTTATTAAAACTTCATAATATTTCACTTGATTATACATTTAGTCAGGAATAATATTTTGGAAAAAGTCTAACTAGTAAAATGTTTACACGTTATGTGAAAACTAGTACAAGTATATAAATAAATAAAAAAGACTTACTCATGTTTATGATCTCTGCTGAATAAAGTGCTTCATTCTTTTTTTCAGTAAGGGTATCCAAATCTCAAATACTCAACCACATCACATCTTTTTGGGGTGAATTATGTCTTATTCCTCTCATCGCGAAGCAAACAGTAAAATAAAATCTTGAAGAACAGTCTCGCTGCGTTGTCTTCTGTTGTGTGGGCGTATTCAAGCGCGCGCTTCAGTGAAACATTTGAATCTCAATAGCGCGCTCGGCGCGGGGGCGTGGTCGCATTAGAAGATAATGAAGGGAGACGTGAAAAACGGACATCGCGTTGTTTTCATATGGATTACTTTATCACAGAATATTTGTTTTCGGCAGCACTTGTTTAGTTTAAAAGTAGACATGTCAGGCTTTCTATAGATATCACTCTCATGTCTCTGTGTTGAGTATTCACTGAGTTACAGTTCATTTTAATGACGCGTTTGTAACTGAAGATCAGCGCTGACAAAGGCTGCAGACAGCACTCCTTGTATGTTATCTTTATTTTATAAATTTAAGTTTTGTTTTAATAAATAAAAGTTTTGTTTTTATTATGTCTGTATCGACTTCAGAGGGTTAACAATATCTGATGTTAGAATATGGTTGGGACTCTATATACAAACCCGATTCCAAAAACGTTGGGACACTGTACAAATTGTGAGTAAAAAAGGAATGGAATAATTTACAAATCTCAGAAACTTATATTTTATTTCACAATAGAATATAGATAACATATCAAATGTTGAAAGTGAGACATTTTGAAATGTCATGCCAAATATTGGCTCATTTTGGAATTTATGAGAGCTACGCATTCCAAAAACAGTTGGGACAGGTAGCAATAAGAGGCCGGAAAAGTTAAATGTACATATAAGGAACAGCTGGAGGACCAATTTGCAACTTATTAGGTCAACTGGCAACATGATTGGGTATAGAGAGAGCCTCTCAGAGTGGCAGTGTCACTCAGAAGTCAAGATGGGCAGAGGATCACCAATTCTCCCAATGCTGCAGCGAAAAATAGTGGCGCAATATCAGAAAGGAGTTTCTCAGAGAAAAATTGCAAAGAGTTTGAAGTTATCATCATCTACAATGCATAATATCATCCAAAGATTCAGAGAATCTGGGACAATCTCTGTGCGTAAGGGTCAAGGCCGGAAAACCATACTGGATGCCTGTGATCTTCGGGCCCTTAGACGGCACTGCATCACATACAGGAAAGCTACTTTAATGGAAATCACAACATGGGCTCAGGAATACTTCCAGAAAACATTGTCGTGAACACAATCCACCGTGCCATTCGCCGTTGCTGGCTAAAACCCTATTGGTCAAAAAAGAAGCCATATCTAAACATGATCCAGAAGTGCAGGTGTTTTCTCTGGCCCAAGGCTCATTTAAAATGGACTGTTGCAAAGTGGAAAACTGTTCTGTGGTCAGAAAAAATAAAATAAAAATATTGAAGTTCTTTTTGGAAAACTGGGACGCCATGTCATCCGGACTAAAGAGGACAAGGACAACCCAAGTTGTTATCAGCGCTCAGTTCAGAAGCCTGCAACTCTGATGGTGTGGGGTTGCATGAGTGCATGTGGCATGGGCAGCTTACACATCTGGAAAGGCACCATCAATGCTGAAAAGTATATCCAAGTTTTAGAACAACATATGCTCCCATCCAGACGTCGTCTCTTTCAGGGAAGACCTTGCATTTTCCAACATGACAATGCAAGACCACATACTGCATTAATTACAACATCATGGCTGCGTAGAAGAGGGATCCGGGTACTGAAATGGCCAGCCTGCAGTCCAGATCTTTCACCCATAGAAAACATTTGGCACATCATAAAGAAGACCTAGGACAGTTGAGCAACTAGAAGCCTGTATTAGACAAGAATGGGACAACATTCCTATTCCTAAACTTGAGCAACTTGTCTCCTCAGTCCATAGACGTTTGCAAACTGTTAAAACAAAGAAGAGGGGATGCCACATAGTGGTAAACATGGCTTTGTCCCAACTTTTTTGAGATGTGTTGATGCCATGAAATTTAAAATCAACTTACTTTTCCCTTAAAATGATACATTTTGTCAGTTTAAACATTTGATATTTCATCTATGTTGTATTCGGAATAAAATATTGAAATTTTAAACTTCCACATCATTGCATTCTGTTTTTATTCACAATTTGCACAGTGTCCCAACTTTTTTGGAATCGGGTTTGTACTTGAAAGGGGGTTGACCATTAAGTAGGTGGCGGGAATGAGATGTCGGAAGTCTTCAGAGCATTGAGCTGTGTTGCTCGGATAATGTTTGCACTTTGGGGGATGACTTTGGGGCCACAATTTAAGGTGGGGTTTTATTTTCTTATTTGAGGGTGGGCACCCTGGAGGCTGGTGCAGGACAGGAACAGGGTGGAGACAAGGAGAGCCTACAAGGCAGATCAGGGAGTTTAGGGGGCCATAGCGGTGCATGCAGTTCTGGTTCCCATGGCAGAGATGGTAGCTCAGGGGGCCATGGTGGAGCAGGCAGTTCAGGTTGCCACCGTGGATCAGGGGACTTAGGAGACCATGGTGGATCCTCTGTGGCCTTAGCCGGCTCAGCCAAAGGTATATGGAACCCCCCCCCCCCCAAAAAAAAAAGGGAACTCAGGAGCCCACAGCAGGAGCCCACAGTCTCTTCCTCCGCAGTCTCCTCTTTTGGGCTGAGGAGAGGGAGATGACCAGTGGGCTTGACATCGGAGCGGCCGGCATTTCTGGGGTGAGGACAATCTTTTCTGGGGTGAGGACAATCATGACCACAGGTTCTGGGCTTGAGAGTGATGCGGCCTGGGGCTCTGGGTTGAGGATCGGATTGGTTTAGTGGCAATCTTACTGCAGACCCAGCTGAAATCAACAAAGCTTTCTTAGACTTCTATATTAAACTTTATACCTCTGAATACTCTTCAGGTTCAGCAAAGATCCCCAACCCCTTAAACTCAATAAATTACCCCAGAATTGATGAAGACACTGCTAAGGTATTAGGCGGCTCCTGATGCCCTGATGTGACGACGAGGGTGACCTTGGCCTCTGGGTGTGGGACGACTAGGATGGACTCGATGAAACTCCTCCAGCAGCATAGGATCAAGGATGTCATCCTGAGCCACCCAGGAACGTTCTTCTGGTCAATAACCTTCCCAGTCGACCAGGTATTCGAGCCGGCCACCCCATTGCCGCAAGTCCAGGATGTCCTTGACATGATATACTGAGGGCTGGTCTAGTATCTCCGTAGGAGGGGATTCTTCAGGTTCCCGGGTGTATGGAGTTGAAGGGGAGAAGGGTTTTAGTGGTGATACGTGGAATGAGGGGTGGATTAGGTTTTTGGTTGTGATTTGTGGTTTGTGGGTGTGATTTTTGTTCTTCCTCTCGATCACAAACGAAACAATGTAGCGGGGACTCAGCTTTTTTCTGGGCAGACGGAGATGCAGATCCTGGGTGGACAGCCATACCTTGTCCCCAGGTTGGTAAATGGGAGTGGAGGCATGTCGCAGGCTGGAGATGGACATGGGCCACACTCTCTCGCTCTGAACCAGTAGTCCACAGCTGGAACTTCCGATGATTCTCCTGTCCATGGGAAGAGTGGAGGTTGGTAGCCAAGTATACACTGGAAGGGTGTGAGGCCAGTGGTATTCTGTCGGAGGGAGATCTGTGCATACTCGGCCCAGGGACGGAAGCGGTTCCAGTTGTGCTGGTCTTCTTGGCATTATGCTCGGAGGTAGTGTCTGAGTTCCTGGATCTTCCGCTCAGTCTGGCCGTTCGTTAGGGGATGGTATGTGGAGGATAGGGTTACTGTGACCCCTAGCAGCTGGAAGAAGGCCTTACACACGGGAGATAAACTATTGAACCCGGTCAGACACAATATCCTCGGGTAGCCCGCAGTTCCTGAAGACATGGGTGAATAATTGTTCGCCCGTTTCTAGGGCGGTTCGTAATCCAGGCAGGGGAATTAACTTGCAGGCTTTAGAGAAGCAATACACCACCACTAGGATGCATATGCTACTCTCCAGTGGTGGATGAAGTATAAAAATCAAGTACTTGAGTAAAAATACAGATAACATAATAAAACATTACTCCAGTAAAAGTAAGTACTCCTTTTCAAGTTCACTTGGTTAAAAGTACAAAATTCTTTATTTTTAATGTACTTAATTAAGTATGTAAAGATAGATAGATTTATTTTGCAATTTTATATAGGCTACTTCATTTTTTATATTAGCACATTTTTTTTTTTTTTTTTTTATAATCCTACTGCTCAAAATACCTGGAATTTTCCCAAAATAACCACTACATGGAGTCAAGATATATTTTTGTTGTTGATATGGACTACATTGATGAGAGTGATGTAGTAATGTTCACTATGAAGCTTTTACTGCCATGTACCTGAGAGAAAACAGATTTGTGACCCTGGACCACAAGATTAGATTTACACATCATCCGAAAGCTGAATAAATAAGCTTCTGTGTACAATCAGATTTGATTTCCTGATCTTTGTGTTTGGTTTTACTATTTGTAAGTATGGTGTATGAGTGTGCAAAAAAATAAAAGTTTTGATTGGATCACCTTTAAACTTGTCTAAATGAATTCTTAGACAATATTACTAATCAAAAAATAAGTTTTAATATTTACGGTAGGAAATTTACAAAATATCTTAATGGAACATGATCTTTACTTAATATCCTAATGATTTTTTGCCATAAAAGAAAAATTGTTCATTTTGACCCCTTACAATGTATTTTTGGCGTTTGCTACAAATATACCCCAGAGACTTAAAAAATTCATATCTGTCTACTTGGGTGGTTAATTCAAACAATATAAACATTTATACTGTTGATAAACAATATAAAAACAGATGTCACATAGGGCTAAATGCGTAACATTTTAATAGAACTGTTAATGTTATGGCAGCGGGAATTTGAACGTGCATTAGTTATTTTATTTAATCTGTGTTATTTTAAAGGTTTTTTTTGTTTGTTTTTTTGACCTAAGAGGCACTTATGCTGTGTTTGCATTCAAGCAATCAAGCATTTCAGTGCCTAAATAGATCACCCTTTACAGCAGATTTAGTTCACAAACAACTAACAGTTTTGACCTAAATATGATTTTCAGTTACAATAATTAATCCTAAATTTCGACATCAGTAACTTACTTTTAGCAGCATCAGTCGTGCGCGCTCACAAGATCTCCCGGTTGTGAATTCAGTTCTCTGGAGACTCGCACTAAACGGTTCATTTGAAACAGTGAGTTGTAGACTCGAGAACAGCTGCAGTCTGATCATTATAATTCGTGAATGAATCGTTCGTGCGATTTGCGAACCGATTTAAAAGTTTCATTGAAAATAATCAGTTCGTTCTTGAATCAGGGTGTGTCTGAGCGCGTGATGTATAAGGAGTAACGATATGTTTTATTAAATGTAGTGGAGTAAAAAGTACGATCTTATGCTTTGGAATGTAGTGAAGTAAAAGTTACTCAAAATAAAACAACTCCAGTAAAGTACAGCTCCTTGAAAAATGTACTTAAGTACAGTAACGAAGTACAGCTACTCCGTTACTGTCCACCACTGTTCCTCCGTCCCTTTTAGACCGGGTATTCGATATTTGGGCAACTAAGGGTCTTTTTACATTGAAGGATTTGTATGAAAAATAAATCTTCTCCTCTTCCCCTTATTTATCAGTTAAATTCAACCTTCATAATAGCCATCTTTTTTTGTTTTCTTCAAGTGAGGAACTTCATTAAAACATTATTTCCCCATTTCCCTAATTGGCCCCCTGAATCAGAACTTGATTTAATTCTCACTTTTGACCCTGGTCAAAGACGGCTGATATTTACCATTTATGGTAAATAATTTCCCTTACTCTATCTCCAGTTGACTCTCTTAACCAAACCTGGGAGCAGGATTTGGTTGTCGACATAATGGAGGACCAGTGGAAGAACATTCTTGGATTAATTAATTCTTCATCTATCTGTGCTAGACATGTCGTCAGAAACAACATTTTGTTCTTCTGTAAACTGTGTATGTGGAAGAATGACAATAAAGTAAAGTTGAAGTTGATCTATTGACAATATAAGTTTGTGCTGCTGTGGCAAGGCTCATGCAGCCTATCCAGGAGAAATCAAAACGCACAACACTAAGAAACTCAGCATCCTGAGGTAATAATTCAAAATGGAAAGTTTTTATATTTAAAATACAGTTAGTAAGGCAACTTTGCAACTTTGCAACAATAGTTTAATATTTCTATAAACAGTTCAATAAACAAATACAATAATATTAGGTCACTTACATTTTAGGTGGAAACATGGCGCATCTCGCAGAAACCAGCTGATTCATTGCTGATTGATTTTGTGTTTTGAACGAATCGGTTGAATCGAAGTTTCATTTGCTGACACACAAACATGATGAATCTGCCGTTTGAATGAAGACTCAATGACTCACTCATTAAATGCTCACTATTGGCACCATTTTTAATTTAGTTGAAAGTATCATTTCCACCATCATTTCCTGTTTGTATATTCAAAAATATTTGTATATTCAAAAAAGAATCTCATAATATTATTTAATGCAGTTGTATTTTTTTTTTTGTAAATGATTTAATTTGATAACATATAGATAATCACATTATTATAATTGAATTTATAGATCGAATGTAAGAATTTGAAATAAATAAAGATAAAAAAAAAATGCCCTTGGATAAAATATAAAGAGCACACAGATTGATATGTCACAGCTGATAGAGCTATATACATAGGCTATACGTATATCAGGGGTATATATATATATATATATATATATATATATATATATATATATATATATATATATATATATATATATAAAATCAATACCATAGAGTCCCCATACATAACAAATCCCAATGTAACCTTGACAGCCACTGTGCAGGTTTCTCTTTGTGAGGTTTGGTTAGCAGTGACTGAAACGCAGCTTTACACACAACTGTTAGTCTGCATGGAGAGGATCTTGAGACTCCAGTAGCTTCAAACACCCGTCTGCTGCTCAGCAGTGGCTTTTTTACAGCTGGTATTAAAATACAGTTCATTTGTTTGACAGAAACTTTCCTTAATAAATCTTTATCTGACCAAGATCTTCTGTGCTCACAAATCTTTTTCTATTTGCTTTTCGTGAAATATTGTTTGTTTTGATACCTTTTGCAAGACATTGCATTTTTACATACTTTTCATTTTCAGAAAGATCTTTCTTCCTCACCATATTTCATGAGAACTGTGACTTGCTTAATAATTTGGAACAACCTCTTGAAGTAGGGTTTCCATTTACCTAAGAAGACCTGGCAAACTATTGAACAAATCTGTCTGAGATTGATACCAGTTATCTAAAAAGATGTGAAAAACCATACAATAACACCACAAACAAAAATCTGACTCTTTATTGTACCAAAATCCTGTTGATATATCACTTGCATAATAATTTGGAATGCAGTGTAATACCTTTTTATATGTCTGTAAAAATGCAAAAAATGTTCTCTAATCTCAGTACTGTTTGTTTATGGGCAGGTTATGAAGTCAGTCACGGCATTTTTCATTTACGAGTGAAACGTGAGGTAGTGATCAGTGGGGCATGGGCCCCTAGGCCTGTGACTGTAATGCTCATTGGATAATCCGGCCCTGGTCTGAGGTTCTCGAATCAGCACTATTTTGGTTAAAAGGGATAACAGAGAATGATTAAATACACTTGAATTAAAATGTAATGTTGAAAACTGCACATCAGCGTAGCACCATTTTGGAGAATCTGAGCTGTACGCATGCACCGTACCCTCTTCTGTGTCAGCCGCGCCACAAGGATATGTTTTCTACATATATTTACACTTTGATTTAAAGAAAACAGAGCATCAGGGGGACAGTAACAAGCTTCCCGGTTTTCATCCAAAATATCTTAAATTGTGTCCCGAAGACGAACAAAGCTTTTACGGGTTTGGATCGACATGGGGGTAAGTGATTAATGACAAAATTGTAATTTTGGGGTGGAGTATCCCTTTAACTTTAGCATTGCGTGATACTATTTCAAAGTGATTTCCATCATTCTGACAGATAATAAATTGTATTTACCTGTGAAAACAAACAAGAGACGTGAGGATTTGAGGAGAAAAACATCAGATTCTTTGTGCATTCCAGTAAATTATTAATGGGATATATCGTAAATTAAATTGAGAGAACAGACCACAAATGTGCACTATATGATGTCCTTTTTTATACCATTACAGTGGAATGCAAAGGGAAAAAAGAAAATAATCATTTGGGAAAGAATTCAGTTACTGAAGAGCTCTTGCAATAGATATTCTTGTAACTTGTCACGTAAAAATACCATGCTTTACTTTATTCTCATGATGTCTGAAAATAAAACATGAAGGAAAATTGACAGCAAATTCAGGCAAACAGACGGATAAGCTTTATTTGTAGGGCAACGTTATGATTTGTAATTACTCGTTTCAGTCTTTTTGAATGGAATCTCCCTAAACTGGTATTGTCACCCATAAGCTTGTCCCCTTTTTACATGACGTCATGCAACTTCTGTTCTGTAGCGGAGAGAGTGATTTCACAGACACAAATAGCCGTTGGCAAAACCCCAGAGAGTGTTTTATTGTGACAACTGCAGGGGTGAACAAAGAACGAAAGGTGAATACTATTTTGAAGGCATGCTCGGTGCTGTAGTGCAGTCCTTAAGAGGAGTGGGTGAACCACGGTGAACGTTTGGGGAGTGCCGATCATCAGCCGCTGGTCTCTGCAATATATAAAGAGTAAAGAGCACAACTTTAGTATCCTGCATTTACAGAGATGAAGCTCATCTTCCCTCCCTTCTCTTCTGTTAATATATGCTCCTCTTCATAATGTTCAAGTTCTGATGATCGGCACTTGCTCTCAGGTGTGAGGGCTGTTTACATGGTGACGTTGATCTGGCATTGGGTGACTCGCCCCCCCCCCCCCCCCCCCCCCCCCAGAGATAGGGGTAAACACACGGTGGGGTGTTTACTGACTGACCTGCCCATCCTGACCACATCCGTGACAAACAATTGGCGTTCCCATGGGAGGCTCCAGCCCGATGTTGTTTCTTGAAGTGGAAGTCCTGGAGAGCTAAGAACCATCGAGTGACTTGGGCATTGGTCTCCTTTGCCTGAACCATCCACTGAAGAGTGGCGTGATCCGTGACTAGCGTGAAACTTCTTAGCAGGAGGTAATATCTCAACTCCAGGACTGCCCACTTGATGGCTAGAGCCTCTTTTTCTACTGTGGCGTACCTGGTTTCCACTGGGTACATGACTGGGTGCTCTTCTCTGCTCTTCACTTGCGACAGTACAGCACCCAGTCCCATGTCAGAGGCATCAGTCTGAAGGATAAAGGGGTAGGTGAAATCAGGGTTGTGCAGGACAGGAGATGAGGATAGTGCCTCCTTGAGGGTCTGGAATGCTGTTTCTCCTTCTTGGGTCCATTTTATTTTCTCCTGCTGCCCTTTTTGGTCAGTGGGCTGGCAACAGAGAAAAAATTTGGGATAAAGCCTCTATAATAGCCAGCTAACCCTAAGAAGGCACATACCTTGGATTTTGTAGTAGGACGCACTGCTTTCTGGATTGCCTTGACTTTTTGCAGTTGGGTTTTGACCAGTCCCCGTCCGACATGATAACCCAGGTACTTACTTCTGACAGTCCAAGGTGGCACTTTTTAGGGTTAGCCGTAAGCCCAGCCCACAGTAATTCTTCAAGTGCGCCCTGCAACCTGACAAGATAGTCCTCCCAGCTCTCTGAGTGAATGACAATATTGTCGAGGTAGGCTGCTGCATACTTCTGTTGGGGTCTCAACAGGATATCCATCATGCGTTGGAATGTGACCGGTGCCCTGTGTAACCCAAAGGGAAGGACACAGTATGCTAGTGGCCACAAGGGGTACTAAAGGCCATTTTTTCATGGGACTCAGAGGAGAGCAGTACCTCCCAATAGCCCTTGTCAGGTCCAGGGTAGTGTAAGGAATTCTCTTATTTTAACTCAGGTTTCCTGGGGAAAATCAAATCTGAAGATTCAAAATCAGCCTGACTGAACTGATTCCAAATTTGACAATTTACACGTTATCAACCGTTCATCCAGCGAGACGTTAACATCAGTATACCTTACCAATTTCTTATTTGTACTATCCCTAGCCAAAGGTTAATACATGCTTGTGATAATTTATAAGCTACGAGCTAGGTAGCAGATCTGAGCAAAGTTTAATTTTAAATACACAACACCAGACAATGATTCTTATAATGAAACAAGAATTTATTTGCTAATCTAGATTACATGGTACTACGCTAATGAAAACACACACACACACACACACACACACACACACACACACACACAGTTCTGAAGATGAGAGGAATGGAGTTTAAAGTCCCAAAGATCTAGTAAGTTATTCGTTCTTAGATTGCACCAAGAAAATCACAAAAGCAGAGATTTGTCTTATCTTTACTGCTAAAGATCAATTCACACCAGTTCAGCAAGAGATAAAGCTTTGTTTGTTTACTTGCGTCCGAGTTGAGAGGAGTTGGAGTTTTGCTAGCTGGCTCGTCTCAGGGAATCCCAGCGCCTCTGATTGGTTGCAGATCTGTTGTTTGGATGATGTCTTTTGGGGAATCCCTTGTGGTTGAATGGAGGTTTGCCTTGTGATGTAGGAGCTTTGGGAGTTCGTCTGAGAGTTTCTTTGTTTGCAAGACTTTGACGATTCCTGGCAGTCATGAAATTTCAATGGTGTGTTTGAGTTCTGGTGACCCAATCGCTTGATGGTGCAGCGCATGAGCGAAAGAGCGCTAGACCGAAAGAGCCCTGAATCTGTTAAATGATCATGGGTAACATGGGCCATCTGTTGCTCAGCTCTGCTGCCAGGAGGCCAAGAATTTGGTGGTGGCAGTTGGTACCAGAACTAGCGCCTGATCTCCTGACTGAAACTCTCTGGGCTTGGGGGCTGGTCATACAAACATTTTTGAGCACACTGCGCCTCGGCAAGGTGTTCTCTTATGAGGGGCATCACACAATCGATCCGCTCCTGCATCTCCTGTATGTGCTCGATGACTGACTGTTGAGGGGCTGGTTGTATACATCACCCAACCCTACCAGAGAACATCTGGTGTGGTCAACTAAGCATACAAAAAGCTGATCTGACTGCCTGAATGGGGCAGAACACTTAATATACATTCTCAATGCCCTGACGGGGCAGTGTAAATTCAGCTCTTGGTCCTACTCCAAAGGAGGAAGTGCTGAAAGAGCTATTACCTGTGCTCTGAATGGAGTCGAGAGCACTTTAGGTACATAACCATGTTTCGGCTTCTGGACGACCTTGGAGTCGTTGGGCCCGAATTCAAGGCAGGTGGGTCTCACTGAGAGAGTCTGCAGATCTCCCATACACTTTACCAATGCTAGCGCTAGTAGTGGTTTTTAGCATCAGGGGACGAAGGTCAACTGACTGTAGCAGCTTGAAAGGAGAGTTCTTCAAAGCCCTCAACACCGTGGGCAAGTCCCATGTAGGGACAGTGACAGGGCAAGGCAGGTTGAGCCTCCTAGACCCCTTAAAAAAGCGAACAACTAGGTTGTTCCCGGTCACCGACTGGCCAGCTATAGGAGTGTGTGAGGTTGCTATGGCTGCTATATAGACCTTAAGCGTGGAAGGGGAGCGACCCTTATCCCACAGCTCCTGCTGGAAAGACAATATCAGAGATATGTCGCAGGAAATTGAGCATTATACCAGGTGGAGAAGTGGATTCATTTAAGGGCATAGGGCCACCTTATAGAGGGTGCTCTAGCCTGAGATATTGTGTTCAGCATGCTCTCGGGGAGATCTGCAGGCTCCCATCGAAAAAATGTGTAAAGAAGGAGGTTGGGCCAGTCGTGGGGTCAACGCATCCCTGTCCTTCAAAAAGTAAATTGGGCAGTGAGAGTTGTCTTCTGAGGTGAAGAGGTCAACCTCTGCCTTGCCGAAGATCTTCCAGATTCTTTGAACCGTATGTGGGTGGAGCATCCACTCTTCTGAGGGGATGTTGCTCTGAGATAGCATGTCTGCTACCTGGTTCATCCTGCCCTGCACATGCGCTGCCCTTAATAAACGCAAGTTGAGCTGAGCCCATTCCAGGAGGTGCTCCACTGTTATGCGGTCTGAACGAACTAGCCCATGGTGTCCCCTTAGGTCTGGCAGAAAGGTGCGAAGGCCCAAAAATACTGCCAGCATTTCCAGGCAGTTGATGTAAAGCCCAATCTCCTCTTTCGACCAATGGCGAAAGCCGGTTTGCCATAGCACAGAGCTCCCTACCCATGTTGGAAGCGTCTGTCGAGACCACCTTCCTTCTGCAGACCATTCCCAGGGGCATGCCCGTTTCATCGACTGAGAGTCTTCCCAAGGGGCCATAGCTGCTACACAGGCCCGGCTCACCTTGACACGCATGCATCCATGATGCCAGGCATGGGACGGAACTTGTGGTTTCAGCCAGTACTGAAGGGGCCGCATGCGAAGCAGGCCCAACTTAAGTAGTAGAGACGCAGAGGCCATGAGGCCCAACATCATCTGAAACACCTGATAAGGCGAAAGGCTCCAATTTTGAATGAGGCTGGGAGATATAGCCAGTGTATAACCAGTGCACGATCTGGCGTGACTACTGCCTTAATTTGGGCTGAGTCAAGAACTGTTCCCAGGAACGATATCCGTTGGCTGGGGGACAGCACACTCTTGGCGAAATAAGTGGCTGAGGAGGAAGGATCTGTGGGATAATAGCTCGTTTTCTGACTGGGCCAGGATGAACCAGTCATCAAGATAATTCAGGATGTGGATTCCCATCTGTCTCAGCGGGGAAAGAGCAGCATCCATGCACTTCGTAAAAGTGCAAGGAGCTAGGGACAGTCCAAAGGGAAGGACCGTGTATTGATATGCCACTCCCTCGAAGGCAGATCTCAAGAATCACCTGTGGTGGGTGGATATTACGCCGCTGAATCATGGGGGTCTTTGAGCGAAATGAAGTGAATAAGAACCCACTTTAACATTCTGGGTATGGCCTGCCGGGCCTCGGACCCACGTTGCAAGGGGTTGGGTTGGTTCAAGCGACAGGCCGCCATGCAGGGACCCAACAATGCCATCAGCACCCGGAAGTGAATGGGCTGCTTGGGGGATGGTCTGGCGATGGCGATGCTCCTCCTCTTCCTGTCATGTGGATCAGGTTGATACCTAAGGCACCGGATCCAGCGCTACCTTAGGCTGGGGTCCTTGGCGCTTAGGGAATGGGTAGCGACTAGCCGAGCGGGAGCGATGCCGGGGCTCAGGCTTAGAGACCGGCGGTTCAGCTAATGAAGCGGGAGCCATTGCTGTCGAGCCATTGGTTATTTTTTAATACACTGCATGAAGCAGACGCAGTATGAGTGAAGTATTGATAGGGAACCTTGCTTTCTGGAATACACCCCTGTTGAGGGTGATTTCCGGTGACAGCACTGCTCAGTGTGTTTATTAACGGCATCTTCCGTTTCAGTCTCTTTTAATATAAAAGTCTTTACTGCTGACTCGTAAAACAGTCTCTTGTCGCCATCTAATGGCGGAACAATGTTACTAAAATCACCATCACACACTGTTTCCCAATACTAAATACTACTCTGTATATAAAATATTGTTTATTGAATAAATAAACAACAACAACAACAGACATCATAAAACTTGTTAGGCAATTCAGTCAAAAGAACGAATGCTTGTTTAAATATTAACAAACCCCATATTTTAAGTCTAAACAAGAACATTCTTACCTAAAAAAAACTCTTGAAACTGCATTCTGTGACACAAATACAGTATTATTTTCAAAATTATAGTGGATTTTCACATCTGCCATGACACTCGCTGTGAGAACGGCAAGCGGAGTGGTACAAATGGTGAAACTGTTGAATGAGTTCCGTTTCGATACTTCACTCGTACGGTGTCGCTGAAACACTATGGGAAAAGTTATTTTTTATCCTATACTGAAGCCTTTTCAATAACGGCAAAGTGTAATTGGTTTGTGCAGTGAATAAAAAAACGAACCAATGGCGAGGCAGCTAAAGCCAGCTGGCTATATAAGTTGCCATTCTGGCATACGATCCTCAGTTTTCTTCTCCTTCAGTTACAACAACGTTCTTGGCTGATCTACGATGAGGCTCAAAGCCTTCTCGCCATAGACCTCTGCCCCCCACTGCCATCGGGTGAAAAGCGAAAGCTGCTTACCCCTCCAAGCCGTGCAAAACAACGATGCCCTTGCTGGATTAGCATACTCCTCTGCCGGGCAGGCGGCCTCCGTGCTTCATTCAATGTCCGTCCTCCAGGCCTTTCAGGCCAAACTCCTCTGCTGCATGGACGAGTCTGGAACAGATCCCACATCTTTCATCCAGCCTGTTCAGTGCTGTGTGCTGAGGTTAAAGTGTTGTGAATGCTGGGCCCATTCAAGATACCACACACCTATATGCTGTTATAGCGGGCAAAATAAAACACAAACATACTGAAAAAGAGAGCAAATTTCCTCTTACGCTTATCACGAGTGTCAGGTCTCCTCTCTGTGACTTACTACTCGTATCAATTCAACCCCTTGTCACATGGGCCGAGGCCTGGCAGGCCATCCCCAGAATGTCAGACTGTGTCTTGGGGATAATAAAATGAGGTTACTTTCTTCAATTCGCTCAAAGACCCCCACAATTCAGCGGCGTGGTTCCCAAATTTACTGGCAAAAGGAGTCGTGGAGATGGTTCCTCCAGCCCAGAGCGAGTTAGGCTTTTGATAGCCATTACTTGCTCATCTCCAGGAGCATCGCTAGACCCCTGTTACTGGGGCACGTGCCCCAGTATAAATCTGCTCTGCCCTAGTGTAAATCTCAAGTTTAAGTTTTAACAGTTTACTTTATTTGTCAGTGTATTCATTTACATTGATAATCGCGGCAAAAACAATGTACTGCAACGTAGTAACCTAATTTGCACTTTTAAAAGCAATGCAATCGCACACTTTAACCAAAAAAAACAAAACAAAAAAAACTTGTGCTGTCCTTTTGCACAGAAATCCTTGTCCGCCTGTCTGTGTTTCCTTGCAACAACTGCAGTATGCAGCTGACACACCAATGAGGTAGGCTATGAAAACATGATTAAACTAAAGTAAGTTTGTAAATAATATTAATCATCTTAATTTGACTCATTTTGACTTATTTTGAAAATGAAGCAGAAAGCAGAGATGAGTTTAAGGGAGGTAGGAATTGATAAACAAACTACTGTACTTTCCCAGCCATTCAGGTCTCAGACATTAGAGGAAAAAGTCTCAGGAAAACCTGTCTAGTCTGTAGAATTGCATTGTTGCTGAGAAAAAAATTTATGTGTTCTGTACATTCAGATATAGATATTTAATTCATTAGCTCTAGTTCAGGACATTACATAAAAAGTTGGCAGTATCTATGGCTTAGATAACTATGTGCTATTATAGGCAGTACAGTTTAATGCTCAAAAAATGAACCAAATTTGTTTGGACTTGTCTGGGAAACTGACGAATACCTTTTTCTCTAGATTAAATATGCTCTCTATTTTAGTTGCAGCTATAAAATGACTGGTTTCTTGAAATATTGTAATTGTAAATTCTTGAAAAGATGTAATTATTCATTATCATTATGTAACTTAGAAGAATGCAGATGTGCAAGAAAAAAATTATCTCTGCTTTTATTATTTCCATTACTCTGCTTTTATTACTTTTATTATTATACAGTGTATGCCATTTATGCCTTAAACAATGTTAATGTTCATATTAAGTATATTAAAGATACTTAAACATTTTTTAATATTCATGTTTGGCGAAGCACGCCTACTTTTACATCCAAATACCGACGATTCTTGAGATTCACCTTTGAGTGAGTGACTTATCAATTCAAGGTCCTTCCCTTCGGACTCACACTTTTATGAAGTGCATGGGTGCAACTATTCCCCCTCTGAGACCGATGGGATTTAGCATTGTAAATTACGTCGATGACTTGCTCATCTTAGCCCAGTCAGAGGCCGAACTGCTTTCTCACAGATCCCTCCTCCTCTACCACTTAGAATGCCTGGGACTCAGGGTCAACTTTGCCAAGAGTGTATCAAGGTGCATCAGGCCTGCGTGGCAGCTCTGGCCCCTTGGAAAGACCCTCAGTGGATGAAATGGGGCGTGGCTCTGGGAATGGTCTGCAGAAGGATGGTTGTAACAATGTAAAACTTCATAATCATGGGAAGGAGGAGGTGGGAACCGGCGGACACTCAAATAAAACTTTATTAACCAAATAAAGATAAAACAGAGCGACAACCCCTCACGGTCGACTGCCACGCACAAACAAAAACCAAACACAAAATAAAACCCAGGCCTGATCCTCTCTCGTCCTTCACTGTCGTCGCTCCTCTTTTGTATCCTCCCAATCTCCTCCGTGGGACTCAAGACCGGTGAGTGGAGCAGGTGTCGCTCATTTCCCAATCACTCCACGGCCTTGCTCCGTTCCCACGGCTCTCGGCCCCGCCCCACTCGTCACAATGGTTGTCTCAACAGATGTGTCCAGCATGAGTTGGGGAGCTCTGTGCAATGGCAAACTGACTTTCGGCCCTTGGTCAAAAGAGGGAAGTTGGTTACAGACTTTCTTGCCGGACAGCACGTTCTAGTCCACTCGGACACTTGGACAGTATGACAGTGGTGTCCTATATAAATCACCAGGGAGGGCTCTACTCTTCATACTGGTGGAGTACCCCTTGGAATGGGCACATTTCAATTTGCATTCACTGAGAGCAATGTATGTGCTGGGCAAGTTGAACCAAGGAGCAGACATGCTGTCCCGGAATAACGTCCCCTCAGAGGAGTGGATGCTCCATCCACAAATGGTTCAGAGAATCTGGGAGATCTTTGGGAAGGCAGTGGTCGACCTCTTCAGGAGCAGACATGCTGTCCCGGAATAACGTCCCCTCTGACTGGCCCAACCTCCTTTACACTTTTTCCCTGATCGCCCTGATCCCTCAGGTAATCAGGCAAATAAGGTTCTCCTAGTGGCCCCGTTCTGGAGGAACCAACATTGGTTCTCAGAGCCATCCTGGCTGCTCTGTGGCCCATTCCCCTGAGACAGGACCTCGTCTCTCTGGGTGAACAGAACGTTATGGCACCCCCAGCCCAAGCTGTGGGCTCTGCACCTCTAGCTTCTCGATGGGAGCCTGCAGACCACCCCGAGAGCGTTCTAAATACAATTTCTCATGCTAGAGCCCCATCTACGAGACATCTCTATGCCCTTAAATAGTTGGTCTTCTCCGCCTGGTGCTCAACCCGCTGCAAAGACCCAACCTCCTGTGACATATTGTTGAAATTGTCCTTTCTCCAAGAGCTGTTGGATAAGTGTTGTTCCCCATCCACACTCAAGGTCTATGTTGCAGCAATAGCAGCTTCTCACACTGCTATAGCTGGCCAGTCGGTGGGCAGGAACAACATAGTTGTCTGCTTTTTGAAGGGGTCCAGGAGGCTGAACCTGCCTCACTCCTTTACTGTCCCTAAATGGGATCTGCCTACTGTCCTAAGGGCTCTTAAAAGCCCTCCTCTTGAGGCGCTACAGTCGACCAACCTTCGGCTACTGTCGCTGAAAACTGCTCTGCTACTGGCTTTAACATCGGTCAAGCGAATGGGAGACTTGCAGGCACTCTCTGTAAGCCCTACCTGCCTTGAGTTCAGGCCCAGCGAAAGGTCATCGTGAAGCCAAGGCATGGTTACATACTTAAAGTGCTCTCCAATCAATTCAGAGCACAGGTCATTGCACTCTCTATGCTTCTGCCCTGTCATGGCGCTGAGAATTTACATTGAGCGTTCTGTCCCGTTTAGGCAGTCGGAACAACTCTTTGTTTTCTTCGGTGGCCGCACCAAAGGGCGCTTTTAGATGACACTATTATGGTAGCATATCCCTTCCTTGGGCCTGCAATGCCCCCATTGGTTCCCAATCACTCCACGGCCAGCACGTTCTAGTCTTCTTGGTTTTGGTCTAGCGGTTTGTCTATCACAGAAATCTGTGCAGTTGCTGGCTGGGCCTCGCCATCCATATTTGCTAGGTTTTACCTGGACATCCCTGCCTTGCAGGCTAGGGTCCTTTCTGCATAGTTAGCATGCACGTGCCAGAAGGCGGGACTAGTTCTGAGTAGGGTTTGGCTGTAATACTTTGATACTTGCCAGGATTACTTTACTTCTTGTATGCTCTCAGCCCTCCCTAAGTGCAGAGGCTGTACAAGTTTGCCCAGGCTGGGCATGACCTCTCTTTAGAGTTTAGCCTGTTGCCACATTAAGGGCTTACCCTATTATACTTGTTCCTCTGGGCCCCTTGGGTGCTTAATGCAAGTTCACATATCAGTCGTTCCTCTACCACAGCAAGTCATGTTTGTACTGGTTCCCAATAGCATCTTTGAAACAAAGTACGAGTGAAGAATTGAAAGGGAATGTAGGTTATTAACCTAACCTTGGTTCCCTGAAATACGGGAATGAGTACTGCATTGTTAGCCATGCTATGTAGCTGCACGACTCGGTGTCATCGCTTCAGTCAAATTAACCTGAGGATCCTATGTTAGAATGCCCGCTTATATAGCCAGATAGCCCCACCCATACTGGCGGGCTCTGGCTGGCTTCGTGGCTATAGGCTTGTGCAGCTCCATTGCCTCGCTATTGATTTGTTATTTATTCACTGCACAAACCAATGGCCATGCAGTTATACTGCGTTATTGAAAAGGCTTTTCAGTATCGGAGAAAAAAAGACTTTTCCCATAGCGTCTTAGTGACGCAGTACTCAATCCCATATCTCAGGGAATCAAGGTTATGTTAGTAACCGAGTATGTTATCACTCTAATATTGAACTCTTATATATAAATAAAAATATTGGTAGTGGTATCTGGCACAAAGATGTTAGCAGCAGATCCTGTAAGTCTTGTAAGTTGTGAGGTGGGGCCTCCAATGATCTGACTTTTTTTTTATTTTATTTATTTTTTTTTAGCTTGTTTATTTGATCTGGGGAATTTGGAGTCCAAGTCAACACCTCAAACTCGTCGTGTTCCTCAAACTATTACTTTGTGGCAGGGCACATTATCCTGTTGAAAGAGGCCACAGCCATCAGGGATTACATTTCCATGATAGGGTGTACATCTAGTCATGCTTGTCATGTGACACTGCAGCCACAGTAGCATTGTATAACTGATATAGGCTTATTTTTCCTTTTATTTTTCCTTTTTATTTGAAATATTTCCAAAAATGTCAGGAAATATCTCTATTCTCAAACATGTATAAGTAATTGCATTTTGCACCAGATTGTTATTTGAACTATAATGGGTGATGGGCAAAGTAAAGTAGAGTAATAGTGTAATCTAATAACTACACATAAAAACCCGACTTTTTACTTAAAAACCAGATATGGGTGTCATGCCATAACATATTTTTAATAGACTGACTTTGTATTTAATGTGAATTTAATGACAATATTGTAAGTTACTAACATTTTTATTTTACAGAGAGCAAAGAACATTCACATTATCAAAGAACATTTTCACTTCAGTCTAACCAGAGTTCAAGCACTCTCAAAAAACTCCCTTTTAAATCACTGAAGCGGTTTACACTGTTAAATTAATATCTTTCTTACATTCGTATGCACACCTGTACTGTCAGCGAGTAAGTGAACAAAACACCGCATTTCAGCGATGACTTATACGAACGTCTCTGATTGGCCATTGCATTCATAAGCTCAACAGAATCGTACATTATTGGTTATAATGCAGTGCTGTACAAACACATCTGTCTCTGGCTCAGCGCCAGCCAAAGCGCGAATGCTGATTTGAATTTAGCAGCTGATCCTGTGCCGCACTGAACGATCTAATCACACCGGTGTGATTGTATCAAATATAAAAATTATTATTATTATTATTATTTTTTTGTCTTTTGGAAGCTGCATTTAAAATCCACTTGGCTCAGAAATCTGAGGGGGCACATTTGAATGGGCATGACGCCTCTGCATCCTGGTGCCATGTTCCATAGGTAAGCTACGCACACGCACCCGCCTATCCATGTAATGTAAAAGAAAACATGATTCATCAGACCAGGTCCATGGTCCAGTTCTGATGCTCACGAGCCCATTGTTGGCGCTTTTGGCGGTGGACAGGGGTCAGCATGGGCACCCTGACTGGTCTGCAGCTATGCAGTCCCATATGAAACAAACTGCAATGCACTGTGTATTCTGACACATTTCCATAAGAACCAGCATTAATTTCTTGAGCAATCTGAGCTACAGTAGCTCATCTTTTGGATCAGTCTTGGCCGCCCATGACCCTGTCACCGGTTCACCACTGTTCCTTCCTTGGACCACTTTTGATAGATACTGACCACTGTAGACCGGGACACCCCACAAGAGCTGCAGTTTTGGAGATGCTCTGACCCAGTCGTCTAGCCATCACAATTTGGCCCTTGTCAAATTTGCTCAAATCCTTACACTTGCCCATTTTCCTGCTCCTAACTCATCAACTTTGAGGAAAAAATGTTCACTTGCTGCCTAATATATCCACCCACTAACTGCCTGATCGGTATGTGTGGGTGTGTGCGTGTGTGTGTGTGTATACAGTGGGTACGGAAAGTATTCAGACCCCCTTAAATTTTTCGCTCTTTATATTGCAGCCATTTGCTAAAATCATTTAAGTTCAGTTTTTTTCCTCATTAATGTACACACAGCACCCCATATTGACAGAAAAACACAGATTTGTTGACATTTTTGCAGATTTATTAAAAAGAAAAAGTGAAATATCACATGGTCCTAAGTATTCAGACCCTTTGCTGTGACACTTATATATTTAACTCAGGTGCTGTCCATTTCTTCTGATCATCCTTGAGATGGTTCTACACCTTCATTTGAGTCCAGCTGTGTTGATTATACTGAATGAACTTGATTAGGAAAGCCACACACCTGTCTGTATAAGACCTTACAGCTCACAGTGCATGTCAGAGCAAATGAGAATCATGAGGTCAAAGGAACTGCCTGAAGAGCTCAGAGACAGAATTGTGGCAAGGCACAGATCTGGCCAAGGTTACAAAAAACTTTTCTGTTGCACTTAAGGTTCCTAAGAGCACAGTGGCCTCCATAATCCTTAAATGGAAGACGTTTGTGATGACCAGAACCCTTCCTAGAGCTGGCTGTCCGGCCAAACTGAGCTATCGGGGAGAAGAGCCTTGGTGAGAGAGGTAAAGAAGAACCCAAAGATCACTGTGGCTGAGCTCCAGAGATGCAGTCTGGAGATGGGAGAAAGTTGTAGAAAGTCAATCATCACTGCAGCCCTCCACCAGTTGGGGCTTTATAGCAGAGTGGCCCGACGGAAGCCTCTCTTCAGTGCAAGACACATGAAAGCCCGCATGGGGTTTGCTAAAAAACAGAGAAATAAGATTCTCTGGTCTGATGAGACCAAGATAGAAATTTTTGGCCTTAATTCTAAGTGAATATATGTGGAGAAAAACCAGGCACTGCTCATCACCTGTCCAATACAGTCCCAACAGTGAAGCATGGTGGTGGCAGCATCATGCTGTGGGGCTGTTTTTCAGCTGCAGGGACAGGACGACTGGTTGCAATCGAGGGAAAGATGAATGCGGCCAAGTACAGGGATACCCTGGACGAAAACCTTCTCCAGAGTGCTCAGGACCTCAGACTGGGCCGAAGGTTCACCTTCCAACAAGACAATGACCCTAAGCATACAGCTAAAATAACGAAGGAGTGGCTTCACAACAACTGTGACTGCTCTTGAATGGCCCAGCCAGAGCCATGACTTAAACCCAATTGAGCATCTCTGGAGAGACCTGAAAATGGCTGTCCACCAACGTTTACCATCCAACCTGACAGAACTGGAGAGGATCTGCAGGGAGGAATGGCAGTGGATCCCCAAATCCAGGTGTGAAAAACTTGTTGCATCTTTCCCAAGAAGACTCATGACTGTATTAGATCAAAAGGGTGCTTCTACTAAATACTGAGCAAAGGGACTGAATACTTAGGACCATGTGATATTTCAGTTTTTCTTTTTTAATAAATGTGCAAAAATGTCAACAATTCTGTGTTTTTCTGTCAATATGGGGTGCTGTGTGTACATTGAGGAAAAAAAAAAGGGGTTTAATGATTTTAGCAAATGGCTGCAATATAACAAAGAGTGAAAAATTTAAGGGGGTCTGAATACTTTCCATACCCACTGTATTAGCGTGTGTGTGTGTGTATATATATATATATATATATATATATATATATATATATATATATATATATATATATATATATATATATATATATATATATATATATATATATATATATATATATGAGCTACCAAACAGGAAAATAATTATATAAAAATCTGAATCTTAGGGCAGGTGCCGTTCGCGAGTAAGTAAATGCATATAATTGTTTTTACATAACAGTTAAAGCCTATTGTACAAATAATATGTTATACTTTACAGGTGACAGCGGTTACCCACTCAGGCGCTGGCTACTCACCCTATTCTCAAACCCTCAGAGCGCAGAAGAAGTGCGCTTTAATGATACCCATGCTCGTGCGCGCTCAGTAGTTGAGAGAGCCATTGGCCTCCTCAAGTGTAGATGGCGTTGCCTTGATGCTTCGGGTGGTAGACTTTTATATCAACCAAAAAAAGTATGCCAGATCATCATGGTGTGCGCTATTTTACACAACATTGCACTGATGAATGGTATCCCTGTTCCCCCCGACCTACCACAACACCAGCATGAAGAGCCTGACCCACACCCCCCTCACCAACAAGAAGGACATCATCAGGGAGCAAGGCTCCGTCAGGAAGTAATGCGCCATTTGTGAAGAACAACAGTGCAAAGGTTCATTTTTTTAAACAAGATCTTTTAATGTAGATGCAATGTCACCCAGCACAACCCTTATTTGCTTAAGCTCATCTGCGATTACAGTAATTGCATTAATGGTGTCTCTCTGTGTCTGCAGAACAGCCTCAGTCAGCACCCGGCCACTTCCAGCCGTAAGGTCGGGACGCACTTGTGCTGGGGACCTCGGGAAACTCCATAGCCCCTGCAGACTCTGCGCTGGGAGTTGCGTCACACTGGTCTCCCGCAGACTCTGCAAGAATAAGGACTAAACCATTTGTATAATTTATTTTGTTTAATTGAGCACACAAGCAATAAAGTTATTTACCTGGTTCCCCTGTATCCAGCACATCTGTGTCTCTCTCCCTCTCAGACACAATGCCACACACACTGGTTTGGCCGAGAATCGAGGCTATTTGGGTCTCCATTGGGGACAAATCGGGGGCGCCTTTGCCCCCACCAGTCGCACACACTCTCTGTCGGTGAGAGGCAAGCCGTTTCTTTGCTCCCACCTTAAGATCGGACCACTTCTTTTTTACATCTGGAACCGTCCTGTTTGCCGAAGCAACTGCGTTTACCGCAGCAGTGATGTGTTGCCACTCTAAATATTTTTTTATTGGTAATTCCACTGCTGTGGCCACCAAACAAAATAGCCTTCCTTTCATCCACCTCACTCACAAGAACCTCTATTTCTGCCTCAGAGAAATTTTGCTTCTTGCCCTTGCTCTCCATTGCTGCCATGATTTTTGTTTTTAAAAAAGACAAATTTCCTTGCTCCTTTTAATATGTATGGCCATTGAGGTAATTTGCATTGTCTATATATGGTTGAATGTGGGCGGATAAAGGGCGGTAAATGTTTTTTTTTTTTTGTGTGTGCAAATTATCAGGTAGGCTGTGATTTATAAAGTGAAAATTGCGTGCAGGTGTGCGTACGCATGGTTTTATAAATCTGAATATTTTTTTGCGTACGCTATTTTTGGCTTTTGTGCGTACGTAGAGTTTTAGTAAGGATCCTACGCACAGTTTTATAAATGAGGCCCCAGTTCTTCTCCTTATCCCAGGTAAAACGCCTCAGGAGTGGCTTAACAAGAGGAATACGACAACTGTAGCCAAATTCCGTAGAGTTTTAGTAAGTATATTCCTTGTGAAGTTCACCCAAATTCTTGAATTGATTTTGCTTGACAATCCTCATAAAGCTGCAGTTCTCTCGGTTGGTTGTGCATCTTTTCCTTCCACACTTTTTTCTTCCACTCAACTTTCTTTTAACATGCTTGGATACAGCACTCTTTGTACAGCCAGCTTCTTTGGCAATGAATGTTTGTGGCTTATCCTCCTTGTGAAGGGTGTTGATGATTGTCTTCTGGAGAACTGTCAGATCAGCAGTCTTCCCCATAATTGTGTAGCCTAGTGAACCAAACTGAGAGACCATTTTGAAGGCTCAGGAAACCTTTGCAGGTGTTTTGAGTTGATTAGCTGATTGGCATGTCACCATATTCCAATTTATTGAGAGAGTGAATTGGTGGGTTTTTGTTAAATGGGAGTCAAAATCATCACAATTAAAAGAACCAAAGACTTAAACTACTTCAGTCTGTGTGCATTGAATTTATTTAATACATGACTTTCACAATTTGAGTTGAATTACTGAAATTAATAAACTTTTCCATGTCATTCTAATTTATTGAGATGCACCTGTATAGTTATAAGTCTGAATATACAGGTGCTGGTCATATAATTAGAATATCATCAAAAAGTTTATTTATTTCACTAATTCCATTCAAAAAGTGAAACATGTATATTATATTCATTCATTACACACAGACTGATATATTTCAAATGTTTATTTCTTTTAAATTTAATTTAATTTGAATGTAATTTATTTCTTTTCATTTTGATGTTTATAACTGACAACTAAGGAAAATCCCAAATTCAGTATCTCAGAAAATTAGAATATTGTGAAAAGGTTCAATATTGAAGACACCTGGTGCCACACTCTAATCAGTTAATTAACTCAAAACACCTGCAAAGCATTTAAATGGTCTCTCAGTCTAGTTCTGTAGGCTACACATTCATGGGGAAGACTGCTGAATTGACAGTTGTCCAAAAGATGACCACTGACACCTTGCACAAGGAGGGCAAGACACAAAAGGTCATTACAAAAGAGGCTGGCTGTTCACAGAGCTCTGTGTCCAAGCACATTAATAGAGAGGTGAAGGGAAGGAGAAGATGTGATAGAAAAAAGTGTACAAGCAATAGGGATAACCGCACCCCGGAGAGGATTGTGAAACAAAACCCGTTCAAAAATGTGAGGGAGATTCACAAAGAGTGGACTGCAGCCGGAGTCAGTGCTTCAAGAACCACTACACAAAGACGTATGCAAGACATGGGTTTCAGCTGTCGCATTCCTTGTGTCAAGCCACTCTTGAACAACAAACAGTGTCAGAAGCGTCTCGCTTTAAAAAGGACTGGACTGCTGCTGAGTAGTCCAAAGTTATGTGCTCTGATGAAAGTAAATTTTGCATGTCCTTTGGATATCAGGGTCCCAGAGTCTGGAGGAAGAGAGGAGAGGCACACAATCTACATTTCTTAAGGTCCAGTGTAAAGTTTCCACAGTCAGTGATGGTTTGCGGTGCCATGTCATCCGCTGGTGTTGGTCCACTGTGTTTTCTGAAGTCCAAGGTCAACACAGCCATAAACCAGGAAGTTTTAGAGCACTTCATGCTTCCTGCTGCTGACCAACTTTATGGAGATGCAGATTTCATTTTCCAACAGGACTTGGCACCTGCACACAGTGCCAAAGCTTCCAGTACCTGGTTTAAGGACCATGGTATCCCTGTTCTTAATTGGCCAGCAAACTCGCCTGACCTTAAACCCCATAGAAAATCTATGGAGTATTGGGAAGAGTGCGATATGCCAGACCCAACAATGCAGAAGAGCTGAATGCCACTATCAGAGCAACCTGGGCTCTCATAACACCTGAGCAGTGCCACGGACTGATTGACTCCATGCCATGCCGCATTGCTACAGTAATTCAGAAAAAAGAAGCCCCAACTAATTATTGAGTGCTGTACATGCTCATACTTTTCATTTTTATACTTTTTAGTTGGCCAAGATTTCTAAAAATCCTTTCTTTTTTTTTTTTTTTTTTTTTTAAATTTTTTTGGGTTACTGAATTTGTGATTTTCCTTAGTTGTCGGTTATAATCATCAAAATTAAAAGAAATAAACATTTGAAACATATCAGTCTGTGTGTAATGAATGAATATAATATACAAGTTTCACTTTTTGAATGGAATTAACTTTTTGATGATATTCTAATTATATGGCCAGCACCTGTAGAAGTAAATCTGAATATATACAGGTCCTTCTCAAAAAATTAGCATATTGTGAAAAAGTTCATTAAATTAAACTTTCATATATTTTAGATTCATTGCACACCAACTGAAATATTTCAGGTCTTTTATTGTTTTAATACTGATGATTTTGTCATACAGCTCATGAAAACCCAAAATCTCAAAAAATTAGCATATTTCATCCGACCAATAAAAGAAAAGTGTTTTTAATACAAAAAAAGTCAACCTTCAAATAATTATGTTCAGTTATGCACTCAATACTTGGTCGGGAATCCTTTTGCAGAAATGACTGCTTCAATGTGGCGTGGCATGGAGGCAATCAGGCTGTGGCACTGCTGAGGTGTTATGGAGGCCCAGGATGCTTCGATAGCGGCCTTAAGCTCATCCAGAGTGTTGGGTCTTGCGTCTCTCACAATATCCCACAGATTCTCTATGGGGTTCAGGTCAGGCGAGCACAGTAATACCATGGTCAGTAAACCATTTACCAGTGGTTTTGGCACTGTGAGCAGGTGCCAGGTCGTGCTGAAAAACGAAATCTTCATCTTCATAAAGCTTTTCAGCAGATGGAAGCATGAAGTGCTCCAAAATCTCCTGATAGCTAGCTGCATTGACCCTGCCCTTGATAAAACACAGTGGACCAACACCAGCAGCTGACATGGCACCCCAGATCATCACTGACTGTGGGTACTTGACACTGGACTTCAGGCATTTTGGCATTTCCTTCTCCCCAGTCTTCCTCCAGACTCTGGCACCTTGATTTCCGAATGACATGCAAAATTTGCTTTCATCCGAAAAAAGTACTTTGGACCACTGAGCAACAGTCCAGTGCTGCTTCTCTGTAGCCCAGGTCAGGCGCTTCTGCCGCTGTTTCTGGTTCAAAAGCACAAGCCTGTGCATGGTGGCTCTGGATGTTTCTACTCCAGACTCAGTCCACTGCTTCCGCAGGTCCCCCAAGGTCTGGAATCGGTCCTTCTCCACAATCTTCCTCAGGGTCCGGTCACCTCTTCTCGTTGTGCAGCGTTTTTTTTTGCCACACCTTTTTCCTTCCCACAGACTTCCCACTGAGGTGCCTGGATACAGCACTCTGGGAACAGCCTATTCATTCAGAAATTTCTTTCTGTGTCTTACCCTCTCGCTTGAGGGTGTCAATGATGGCCTTCTGGACAGCAGTCAGGTCGGCAGTCTTACCCATGATTGTGGTTTTGAGTAATGAACCAGGCTGGGAGTCTTTAAAAGCCTCAGGAATCTTTTGCAGGTGTCTAGAGTTAATTAGTTGATTCAGATGATTAGGTTAATAGCTCGTTTAGAGAACCTTTTCATGATATGCTAATTTTTTGAGATTTTATTTATTTTGGGTTTTCATGAGCTGTATGCCAAAATCATCAGTATTAAAACAATAAAAGACCTGAAATATTTCAGTTGGTGTGCAATGAATCTAAAATATATGAAAGTTTAATTTTTATCATTACATTATGAAAAATAATGACTTTTACACAATATGCTAATTTTTTGAGAAGGACCTGTAGTTATAATTCATAAATAAATAATTATATAAGTATGATATATAAATGATAAAATATATAAATGATATATCTTGATATAAATGCATATCATGAAATCTGAAAATATTTATAAATCCCGAATATACTGTATAAATGCAAATATGGATATATATTGTCTACATCTCAATATAACTATATCTTTATTATAAGGCATATCAATAGACTTTTTATTATACCTGTGCACACTGTATATAGTTATCAATGTAAATATTTTATTATATTAATTATTTTTTTTTGATTGTATCTAATTTATATAAAGAGGAGTGTTTTTTTTTTTTTTTTTTTAAAAGGCTGGCTGTGGTGCCAAAAGTTCCTCACAGTCATTGACAAAGCTAATACCCATCTTTTCTACACAGATCAGCATGGCTGAGAGGGCTAGGAAATTGCCAACAACATCATATATTTACAAATAGTGATTGAAATGAATAGAGACAATTGGAGCAGTATGTGATAGACAGTAATAATTAAAATAATTAATATAGTACAATATCTGCATTGATACAAGTACAGGATACATTTTCATAAAAAAAAAGCAAGAACATCTTCCTATTGACATGCTTAATATTAAAGATATATTTATTTCGAAATGTAGACTATATATATTAAGATATACATTTATATACTTAAGATTTATAAACATACATTGTGATTTACTATTATATAATTAGAATAATAAATATAAATTCACAATTTACATTAATGTATTCAAAATTTTAAATGTACCTCTATTCATTCAGACTTTATATATTCAGACTTGCTTCTATATATTCAGACTTATAAGCATATATTCAGATTTACTTCTATATATTCACAATTTACATTTATATATTCAGATTTATAACTATATATTCAGATTTACTTCTATATATTCAGACATAACAATATATTCAGACGTATGACTCTATATTCACAGTTTACATTTATATATTCAGTCTTATAACTTTACAGTCAGCTTTTTATATTATTACCTGTTTGGCACCTCATAGTATATATAGAAACAGACAACATTCATATGTACAGTTATGGCATATAGATGGAATAGAATAGAATTTATAAGGAATGGAATAACATGTAGGGTAGTATTAAGTAAATAAAAGTAGTATTGCAGTAAATAAAAGTGGTATCTTTTTATTGAACAGTAGGAGAACTTTTTTTATGTGCATAACCTTCGAGGCTTCAGATGCCACAGCATGCGAAACCATCATGCTACTGCATTAAATATAGCCATATGTGCTCGGGAATAGTTTGGAAAACCCTTGTAACTTAACAGTCTGTATCATGAAATGCAACTTGAATCTTTGTTATGCAAGTAGAAATCCATACATCAATCAATAGACAGATATTAGACATTGAGTTCTCCATGCCAAGACAAAGGGGACTGTCCAGGCATCTGTCAGCAACAGGTGCAAAAGCCACCATCTGCCATCGTATGGAGTACATCAGTGCCCACGGGATGGGTGACTTGCATATGTGTGAAGATACCTTTGAGGCTGAAGCATATATTTGGATTGTACAATGGCATATGCTGCCATGAAAATGACACATTCTCCTGAAAAATCTGTGGTTATTAGAGTGACACACTGCCAGGCCTCATTTAGCACATGCAATGACAGTGTGGTTTCACAGACACAGAGCGAATGTGCTTGACTGGCCTGCCTGCAGTCAAGATCTGTCTCCTATTAAAATGTCTGTAGTGATATCAAGAGGAGAATAAGACAATGATGACCATTGACTGTTGAGGCTGGTGAAGTCTTGTATCATGAGAGATTGGGGAAAAAATCAACTTGCAAAACTGCAAAAATTAATCTCCTTGTTTCAGAAATGATTAAAAGTGTAGCTAATAAGAAAGGTGATGCAAGATTGGTTTTTGCAACAGAGCCTTATAGAAAATGTAAAACAAATAAACTCTAGGCTTATTTTTTATTTACCCCAATGCTGGGGTTCATGCAAAATTGAAAGTTGAAAATTGAAAGATATCCCATGATAAAATATCCTTGAAATTAATTCATATACTGAATTGCAGATCACTGCTGAGGCTAGCAGAAGGCAGAGCACAAAGAACTAGACATATACTATTTGTTGGCTATAGAGATGTTTAACTGATTTTGTGAAATATTGACATACATTTTTTTTTTTCTTGTTTACCTGTCTTAGACAAAACCTGGAGTTGTTAAACCAGTCACTGCAACATCCAGATTTACAGATGAAGAAATCCACCATAATCCTTTCATGAACCTTCAAGGCAACAAATCTAATTGTTACCAATACAAGGTGAGATTCTCTAAATAGTCATGTGCAGAAAAAAAAAAACAAAACAAAAAAAACACTGAATATCAGACTAACAGCATATCTTATCACATACCTTCATGTTGCATTTACAGTAGTTATGGTGTAAAATCCATAACTCGAAAAATTAGCAGATGCATAAAAAGGGGTTTATATGCAACATATGAAATGGCATGCCACATGAAGGGGGTCATTATAGAATATGAGAAAATCGTAGATTGTAGACAATTAACAATAAGTGCAATTTTAAACAATTTAAATGGCTTCATATGCCTCTCCTTTTGCCTATTAGCTCCATGTAATTAATTCTGCATTTAAAATGAAAGCAATTTAATTATATTTAATTTAATGTGTTGCAACATTTTTGTTCTTTAAAAAATACCAAAGAAATTAGCAAAACGGAACTGTACTTGCTGTCACTGCCATTTACTTGCAAACACTGCCTATGTTGTTTTAGCATCAGGCTTACTAATGAAATTATGCAAACTAGGTTACAGCTTAAACCACAAAACGTGTTCTGAACACAGTATGCAAAATGCAATTTAAGATCTTGCAGACCGATCTGTCACTATGCAGGCATAGGCTGTCGAACCGGTATGGCCCGTTTGACATGCATAAAATTAATGGCAGTTTTTTTTTTTTTTGTTAGTTTGCTTAATAACAAATATTGTTATATTGTTTATTAATGTTAGTTTGGTCAGTCAGTCTGTCTGTATGTGTGTAAATAATTCAACCTTTCATTATCTGCTGGGGGTTTATATCAAGAAAAAGGGAAATCAAAAGGTCAACATTCCTTATATACTTTGGAGCAAATTTAAAGTGCCACTGGAAGTGATTTTTCAGAGTAGCTCCAACATGTCCTGCTGTGTTGGATCTGTTCCCAGCGGGATCCTGAAGTGCACGTATCACTAGAACCCAATGTCATGTGCAATTCCCCACATCAGTACATCTATAAAACCCATACGACAAGATAAGCTGCTTATAGACCCAACATATTGCTGTAGAAACCTCAGAGAGACCAAGCGCATTATTCATGTAGAAAATAGACAGCAGTACACTGATTCCTATAATTCATATGTACTCAGTTCTTTGGTGTAATTTGTATGCCATTTGTATTTGTTCATGTGAGGATTGACACTTTTTTGAGAATGGATTCTCATTTTCCATAGGTTCACATATCACTGAAATGAAGTTGCTTACTGCTACAAATTGATATAGCACCCTGTATCAAACTAGTTATGAATGCTGATTAACCCTTTAAGCCCTAAGGGCATTTTTGCCTCACTGAAGTTGTTTTTTCTGAGTGACATACACAAAAATAAT